>NC_142515.1:84934642-85615357 GCF_057876585.1 Rhinolophus sinicus | reverse complement strand
CTACAGCCTCGGTCCTGTACACAGTGGTCACACCCATGCTGAACCCCTTCATCTACAGTCTCAGGAATAAAGATATAAATGGGGCTCTGAAAAGATTCTTTGAGATGACAGTACAAATAGGACAATCGCCTGACTGAAAAAGTGCCCTTGATTTCATGGCTCCAATTCTACAACCAGACTTTGTTATTCTTTAATCAGATTGTGTTTGTTCTTTTTTTGTTTATATTCTGGAATTTCAGTCTGTTTGAATTAAACTTCTGTATATAATTTTTTTAATTATTTTTTTTTTACATTATAGTTTACATTCAATGTTATTTTACATTAATTTCGGGAGTGCACTATAGTGGTTAGACATTCATATAATTTATGTAGTGATCACCCCATTAGTCTGTACCTCCTGGCACTGTATATAGTTGCTACAATATTATTTACTATATTCTGTATGCTGTGCTTTACATCCCTGGGACTATTTTGTAAATATCAATTTGTATTTCTTAATCCCTTCACTTTTTTACCCAGCCCCACAACCCTCACCTTTCTGGCAACCATCAATTTGTTCTCTGTAAATGTGAGTCTGTTTTTGTTTTGTTTACTTTTGTCTTTACATTTCACATATAAGCGAGATCATATGTTATTTGTCTTTCTCTGTCTGACTTGTTTTACTTAGCATAATACCCTCCAGGTCCACCCATGTTGTCACAAATGGTAAGATTTCATGATATTTTATGACTGGGTAAAATCCACTCTATATATGTACCACCTCTTCATCACGCAGTCGTCAATTGATAAGCACTTAGGTTGCTTACATTTTAGCTATTGTAAATAGTTTTGCAGTAGCATAGAGTGTATATATCTTTCCTAATTAGTGTTTGGATTTCTTTGGATAATTACTCAGCAGTGGAGTAACTATAGTCCATATTGGCTGCACCAGTTTGCAATTCCACCGACAATACACGAGGGTTTCATTTTTCTCCATGTCCTCACCAGCACTTGTTGCTTATTGATGTACAACAGCCATTGTGACACGTGTGAGTTGATATCTCATTGTGGTTTTAATTTGATGATTAGTGACTTTGACCATCTTTTTATATACCTATTGGCCATCGGTGTGTCCTCTTTGGAGAAGTGTCTATTCAGTCCTCTGCCCTTTTTAAATGCGATTGTTTGTTGTTTTGATGTGGAGTTGTATGTATTCTTTATAAATTTGGGACATAACCCTTATCCAATGTATCACTGGCGAATGTCCAACCCAATCAGTAGGTTGTCTTTCTTTTCATTGATGGTTTTCATTGCTGTGCAAAATTTTTTAGTTCAATGTACTTCCATGTGTTTATTTTTTGTTTGTTTCCTTTGCCCAAGGAGATAGATCAGAAAACAAGTGTTACTAAGAGCAATGTCAGAGAATTTACTGCCTATGTTTTTTTCTAGGAGTTTTATGGTTCCAAGTCTTACATTTAAGTCTTTCATCCATTTTTAGTTTATTCTTGTACATGGTATAAGAAGGTGTTCCAGTTTCATAGTTTCCCATATATGTAAGTTTTCCCAACACCATTTGTTGAAGAGACTGTCTTTACCTCACTGCATGTTCTTGCCTCGTTGTCATAGACAAAGGACCATATAAGTGTGGGTTTATTTCTGAGCTCTTTATTCTATTCCATTGAATTTTGTGTCTGTTTTTATGCACGTACTGTGCTCTTCTTTGTTCTTCTGTTCTTTCTCAAGAGTGCTGTGTTTATTCAAGGTCTTTTGTGGTACCATATCAATTTTAAGGTTATTTGTTCTAGTCCTGTGAAAAATGCAATGTTAATATTTAGAAAGCAGTTGTATTTTTATACACTAATAATGAACTATCTGAAAGAGAAATAAAGAAAACAATCTCATTTACAGTTGCATCAAAAGAGTACCTCGGAATAAATTTGACCCAGGAGGGAGTAGACCTATACACACAAAAGTGCATGACACTGAAGAAAGAAATTGAAGAAGATACAATAAATGGAAGCTTATATTGTGGCATCGGAGAGGAGAAATTAACATCGTTAAAATGTCCTCACTACCCAAAGCAATCTGTTGACTTAAAGCAATCCCTATCAAAACACCAAAAATTAGTGAGGTACATTTGGCCAAATAAAGCCATGTAAGTGGCTTTATTAAGAGATTCGTATTCAGGTAGTTCCCTTCCAGTAACCAGAAGGGAACAGCCAGTGGTTGTACAAAAGGGAAGGTTTTCATAGGAAGAAGGGTGGGACAAGGACCTATTAACAACAGAAAAGGAAAGATTAACTCCAGACCTGGGTTTTTTTGGGAGGAGGAAGGGAAATGCAAGGTTTTTGATCCTACAGATTCCCTCTACCTTCCATGGGTGATGGAGAGGGCCCATTTGACCAGTGCTTTCACAGAAATTCAAGACTGGTTGATTAAGATTACATTTCTAATAGAGGGCAAAACTGCCATTAGGTCCCACATTAAATCTAAATTTGTCCTGATGAGTGTTTAGCACCAGTGATGCCATTTTGTGCCTGTGAGTTTCTCTAGCTATACTGTGGCCATTTAAACAATAATAATTCTCCCAATAATTGAGCACAGAATATATTTCCATATACGAGTCTCCTTTAAAATGCATCCATTGCTGAGTTAAAAGAGCCACACAAAAATTAAGAATACCTATTGCATGAATATATATATATATATATATATATATATATATATATATATATAAATACATTTATAGATAATTATATATAAATCATATAAATAATTATAATTAATATATAAGTAATCAATATATAATTAATTGCTTTGTTATGTGATTGTAAAAAATGTAATCACCCTGATCCTATTTCTGCATTTCTGATGGTGATATTGGCTGATGAAGCTAAATCAGGTGGGTGCTGTTAGAATAAATAAACTGTTTGGAAATAGTTGGTGAGTCTAAGAACTCTTTCTCAGGTAAGCAGTGTATGTACACATACATATATGTACATTTTTACCTGACTCTATTTCAGGTATCACACACACACACACACACACACACACACACCATCACACAGACTCATTAATAATGTCACTTTCATGTGAAAGGAAACAGGAAAGAAATTTGGAGAGAATAGAATTTAAAAGAATGAATGGTTAAATTAACATGAAACTAGAAGACTTAGAATTTTAGGCATATGGATTTAAAATAGAATGTTTGAACTTAATCTTAGTAATGAATACATTCCTATCTTAATGCACAAAGGCTTCAAAGTCAGAACCACATTTATTTTATGCAATGGAGAATTCATTGGAGCAGCTAAGGGAACAAATTCCCCAAACTGACTTCAGATGTCTTCTTTTGCTTAAGGTGGATTTCCACACAAATGTGCTTACTCAAGGGAGGCAAATAAAATAAACCGTGAAGCTAAAATTTACTCTCCTACCAAAACAAAAAATTTATTAGATAAATGTATTACATTCCTGTCGTAATAAATTACAACAGTAGCAGAAATTCATGCAGTTACCATTTGAGATTTCAGAACCCTGAAACACGTCTCCATGGACTAAAATCAAGATGTCTGCAGGTTGGTTCCTTCTGGAGGCTCCAGGAGAGAGTCCCTTTCCTCTCCTGTTCCACTTTCTCATGGCCACAGGCATTTCTTGCCTCATTGCCCTCTCTCCATCTCTAAAGCAGCTTGGAGCATCTTCCAATCTCCCTCTCATTCCAACTATTCCTCCTTTTCTTCCACATCCTAGGGCTGCGGTCATTACATTAGTCCCACCTGTATAATCAGGGCCAAACATCTTAAAGCCTGCTGATTGCAACCGTATTCCAAGGGCTACCTTAGTCCTCCCCTTACTGTAAGAAATCGTATATTCACAGTTTCCAGGGACTAGGATGTGGACATCTTTTGGAGGCCATTATTCAGCCTACAAAGTCTTTTCCAGAACTGTGTTATTTCGTGACGCTCAAGGGCTCCCGTGTAAACGAAACAACACAGAATTTATCATAACCTCTGAGATGACTGAATACAGTCATGCACCACATACTCACACTTATGTCCAGGAGGGACCCTCATATACAATGATGCTCCGTGTGATATTAACGTTGCTGAAACCTCCTATCGCCTAGTGGCATCGTAGCCATGGTAACATCGTGATGCAACACATTGCATGGATACTTACCATCCTGTTTCAGTTGCGGACAGCGCTCAGTGTAGTAACATGCTGAACAGGTGTGTAGAGTAGGAGCTGCAGGGGAACAGAATTTGTCACCCTAAAATATGGCAATTTGGTGTAAGGATTATTTTAGGCTGGTTACTTTTAAGAAACACCAAGTACCCTGTGTAAGGGATGTTTGCATTTATAAGGAATTCCTCCATTTGTTGGGGTTGTGTCCCCCCACAAGTCAGTGCTTTGAGGACCCAAGGGAGCCAGTGAAGGCAGAGTCCTCAGTCTTAGACTTTTGAGAGAACTCTGACTCAGGGTTGGGATAAGGTGCTGGCAGGTGAGACCTCTGGCAGGTGGGAGCGTCATGGAGAAGCAGTAACAAAAACAGGACTCACTGGACTTCTCAGCTGGTCCCTTTCAACATTAATCTCCAAACATCACTCTGCTGCTGAGGGAACCACGTCCCCAGCCCTGCACCACCATAGCCCACGATCAGGGGCTGAGCTCCACAGAAATTCTATGGCAGAGACACGGGCTTCTTTTGGATCCAACAACCCAGCTTGGTCTTGGCTGAGGTTGCTGTTTCAGACTTGACTGTGGCACCACGAGGACCATGTGATCTTGGAGGGCTTTGCAGTGGCTCCTGTGGCTTCCTGAGCTTTCGTCTGGAGAGGCTGCGGTGGGGTGATGTGCACGTAAGCCACGGCGTTGACGACCACCTCCCATATGTTTTGGTCCTGTGTTATTTTTGATTCCCAGTAATTCATGTTCTAATTTCAATGTGTTTATAGTTTTTGACAACATATAAGAACATATAAAACTGATATGGGAAACAACAGTCTTATCTCAAGGCTGTTGGCTGACAAATAATATTGACTCATTAGTTCATCATCAGAAAAGTTTATTTGGGAAAAGGAAAGAACAAAGAAAAAGATGGCTGCCACCCTGCACCTGCACATGGAGACCCACTGAGCCACGTGTTCTAAAATGGTAGATGTACACATAAGGGAGACAGGAACCATAGAGATTTTTTGAAAAGGAAGTGAGGACTATAGAGCTCTACTAGCTGGGCTCATAAATTCCCATGAACTCACCTCCCCCTTTGACCTCCCGCCTGATCAGTTTCCTTAAAGTCCCAGTTCTCTTTGCAAAAGGAAGGATTAATGCAGACCCATATGATGGACAAAATTCTTCAAGAAAGGATGATAGCATGAATTTGTGACTGTGAGAGAGATGTGGCATCACTGTGCTTCACGCAGAGACAGGGAAGAAGTTAACCATGAGAAGCAGTTACATCCTGTGATAACTGTGCCAAGTATTGGGGGACCCACAGCCTTGAGGTAGAAGGGGACTTTGTGTGTTTCCTTGGACTGCGGCAGAATGTAGATTTGGAGGAAGTGATCCTAAAGTGTTTACGTTGTCACTCCTGGATTAAGATATTTTATTCCTTCATAAACCAGATGTGAACTCAGAACACAGCGAAGTCTCCCTGTATGTGGCGTCCCGTCCAAGCCCCTGGCTGGCTGTTTGGCAACAGGTGTCCTGTGATGGGTGATACGGAAGAAGGGAGCCTGCCCCTTCCTGAGTCACTGCAGTGACGTCACTTGAGCTGAGGCGACATGGGGGAAACTCTTTAATGGCTAAACCTTCTAGCTTTGATTTTCCTCAACAGAAGTATATTTGTTTTCTTCACAATTTGGGGATTTTTTCTTGGAAGACATTGCTCGAAACGAATTCATGATCCAAGGAAGAGATTGAGGAAAGGACAACACTGGCTTTCAAGGTCAACATAGCTTCTTGTCAGCCGCTGACTAAGGCAAATAAAAATTTTTTTAAAATGTTCTTAAATAGTATTATTGTTGTAAATTCTTTCAATTTCTGGAATGACCTGGCTTCTAAGCCACCAGTTTTCTTGATCAATATGTAAAGGAAATGACAATTATTTCTCAATTAAAAAATACATGAAAGAAATAATCTTTTCATCCCTGGACAACTTCACTTCTTTGAGACTCTTCAGTTTTCTCAGTTGTGAAATGTGGGTGAATATAGTACCTAATCCACAAATGTTTTGAAAAGATTGATGAGAAAGCATTAAAAATAGTCTATTGGTGTATGTCATACATTATGTCCCAATAAATGCTGCAATTATTATTCTGCTCAGGAGGTGAACAATTGTACATAGGTGGCAATCAGCTTGCTTCCCAGAAATCAGTGCAGGAATTTGGTAGCATATCAACTGGTCCTGGAAGGAGACTGTGAAAACAAACCAAATCACTTACTCCTTGAGTCTGCAGAATTAGCTGTTCAGAGAGGCCGTTACATGTGCAGGTTGGCAACAAGCAGCAGAATAGAAGGAACAGACCTGGAAGACAGACCTGATTACAACACAGGAGTGTGTGCTGTGTGGCCAGAGCAGTGCAGGGCCACCATCTTCACTGGTGTGACACCTGTCCGCCAGGAGTCTGTGAGCCTAGGAGAGTATGAACGTATGTAAAGTGCCTCGCATGTCGTCAGGACAAAGAAATGGTTCTGAGATCATTACGAGCAGATTTTACAAAAATACCTCATATAAGGAATTACTTGAAAAGCAACCTCATTCTGTGTTCTAGATTCAAAGCCCAGAGATCGCATTCTGCTGGACATTGTTCTCTGTAGTCCTGGACTGAGGTCCCTGTTTGGTCATCGGGAGACCCTGCAAACCTTTAATTTTCTGTGAAACATTGTTAGGCTTATTGTACTATGCTTGCAAAAGCAGAATTTGGGGACCCATTGACACAAAACAAAAAGATACCGTGTCATCAAACCCTCACTTCACCAGAAAGCTAAATTACCCAGAAGAACCTTTTCTGATAATTCTAGGGTTTCTGGTTTTATTAAAATTCAATAAACATGAGGTTGAACAATAAAATTACTGCATGTGGTCAGAGCACAAGTTACTAAAAAAAACATTAGTAATGTTTTATGCTTATTTATAAACCATTAAAGCTGCATAAACTGGGATGTGAATAATTAAGGCAACATTAATCCTGTCGCACCAAAGAATACGTATCGAGGGGGTTGTCAAAAAATGTGCATTTTTAAGAGTTTTTATCTATGCATTGCTTTTCAAAGTTGAATTGAATTACAGTAGCAATGTGTAGTATGATGTTTGCACAAAAGATGGCGTTAAGTAAACGAATACTACCGTCATTCATTGTATTCCTATTTGAATACAGTTTTTTCTTCTCTTAACGAGTGTACATATTTTTGGCCCTCTCTGTATGTCCACAAACTGGTGAGTAGATAAACCAAATGTGATATATCCATACAATCAAATACTATTTAGCAATAAACAATAAAAAAATGAACTACTAAAAGAAACAAAGACAAAAACCCACCAAAACTGACAATATGCCAGTGGCATGACATATTTTTTCAACAGTTTTACTATGACTATTTTAAACATAGAGAAAAAGTGAAAGACTCGTACAGTGGTCACCTCTATGTTCATCATGTACATTTAACACATAACATTTGTATTATTTGTTTTACCTGCATCACATTTCTACTAGGAAACATTTGAAATCACACAATAGGACACTTCATTGAAATGCTACGCATGCGTTGTTTCCTATCAACTTTCCTCTGTCAGCACTATGTTCCCAGACTTGGGAACATCGGCAAGAGCTTCCCAATATTTAATATTTAATTTGCATTCAAATTTCCCCTTGGGAAAGTTTGATCCAAAGATCAGTACACGTGTTGGTAAAATTTCGTATTATATAAAAGCAATTATCACAAAGGATCTAAACCGACACTTGACTTGTGAAAAGTACTGGAGAAATACATGGGTTACTGCCCTCAAGTTGCTGGAAGGAGCTCTGATGGGGCAAAAACACCCGTGTGCGACCCCGAGATGAGAAACGGGCCTCGATGGAGGGCAAGCCCAACGTAGAGCTTCATTAGCAGCAGGTCTGCGTGCGGCTCCATGTCTTCCTGCATCACCAGCGAGAGGGCCTTTGGGGCTCAATAGGCAGAATGGGTGGCGCCAGCAAACATGGAGTCACAATCAGACTTGAGTGACATGTGCCTCATGTTCCTTTGCGTGGCACTTAGTAAATGGTGATTTAAACACAGGCCCTGTTTTCACAAAGGTCAATGTGGAGCTGCGGGGAGAGCAAGAATGTTCCTGAAATAGTAATAAAATTGGAGGAGAGGGCTCAGTGACGTCAGCTTAGGGTGGTGGAGAAACAGCTCACGTCAACACCTGGGGATTTTGAAAGACATTAAGGCAAAGCTGTCCAACAGAACTTTCTGCGAGGGACATATTCTATGTCTGTCCTGTCTAATGTGGTAGCTGCTGTATTGAGGCTGGTATGACTGGGGAACTGAATTTTAAATGTTATTTAATTTTAATTACAATTTTTAATAGTCACACATACCTAGTGGCTACTTAGGTGGACAGCACAGGTCTTAGCTCCCAAGACAAACGTCCCTCAGGCCATTGAAATACGAGAGGATTTCAGCACGACTCACAGTGTTCACCACAGCAGCAGTACAAATGGGGACCATAAGGCCCAATACAGTCCATCTTCTATCCATCCCTGAGACCATTTTTCTAATACAAGTTCTGTTTTTGAATATGTGCCTCTTCTCTACTAATGCTCGTAAGACAAAAATATGACAGCTGCCTTAAGGAAAAAGTTAAAAGATGAAAAATTTATTTTGGGGGAGAATTTCTTTCCTAAATGACTTTGTCTTTTCAGGAGCCTGGTACCTTTTGTGTTGAATTAAAAAAAACACACACACAACTTGAAGACTTATCATATTTTAACGCTTTCAATATTCATATTGAGTAATTCTAATAAATGTGGTTCAGGCACAGGATACTTGCAGATTCACAGACTGATGTCCTTTTAAATTCAGGGAGATCATGAACATGGAGAAATAAAAACTAAATTAAATAGAGAATTCTAACCCGGTCTCCTGGGATCAGAGACTCGTTAGGAAAAATTTCCTTTCTGCTTATTCCAGAGGCCCCGGGGGAAATCGGATGCTCAGCAGAGGGAATAAGAAGAGGGAACTGTGCCTGATGAGCAGATACACAGAGCGCTGTAACGCTCCTCTGTGCGGTCCCTCAGCTTGTACCACGTTGCTGGACAGGACCTGGGTGTTGCGTTTGACTCCTGAGCTGGCTGTGAACTGATGCTTCACTCCTTCCTGCTGTCTCGTGTGGGGACAGAGCTTCAGTCTCCATCATGAACCTTCCAAGGAGTAATTCTGGCTTCCACACAGAGTCCTCGCTCTCAGAGACCCCATCCAGGTGAGTCTGAGAGCCCAGCAGGTACTGAAGGAAAGGGTCAGAGAGGTCAGAAGCTGAGAACACTTAACTGAGTCACTGTGGCCCTAACAGCCCTGCCAGGAGACTAGAGATCTCCGTGTCTGTTCTTGGGTTATTAACTGAGTGTGGGGACAGAGCCAGGAGTGCAGTTTCCAGGTCCTCGGCCTCACTTGGAAAGATGCTGGCTCCCATTGTAAATGGCCATTAACTGTGATTGGATGGCCATCAATTGTGGCTAGTTGGCAGTCACCTGTAACCAGTGAGCAATTGGCCCCTAATATAACCGCCATGGCTACGTTTGCAGCAGATTATGGCTGAGCTAGCAAGTGCGAGATGCGGGTAGTACGGTGGATTGCAGCTAGCAAGTGGGGTTGGTAGGTTGGCAGAGAAGCAGACGGCAGGTTGCGGATCGCGTGGCTCCTACTTCCTGACTCTCCATCCCAGCCGCCAGGGAGAATATAGTGGCACGACTCCCGTATCTGTGGCTCCATGGGTGTTCCTTTTTGGCCTCACTATGTCCTTTGTTCTTGTGCAGGGAGCGAGAGTAGAGACCCCGCATGACACCCTGCATAATATTGATTTATAACTAATTCATTTAATACATTAATATGGATCCTTGACTCTTCCGTATAGGGACCATATTTAAAATCAAGTGATGCGTGGATGTGCCCTTACGTGACCCTGTAAAATGAGTGAGATGCATGAAATGGTTGCAGTACAATGAAAACATATCTGAGGATTTTTGCTGTTCGGGGAGTAGGAAAATAGTGTTAGGTGTGGAGGCTGGTGCACTGAAGTGAAAATTCTAAGATGGGGTATATTTGAGCATGTTTTGTGTTCACTGACAAGATCCAGGCCGGTGGAGGTAGGAACTATCTTGCAACACACATTTGTGAGAAATGCATTGCAGTATCTTTTTTCATGCTGGGTATTCACATGAAGAACTTATTTAATAAATAGAAAGAGGAATACCAAATAGTTTGAATTATTTCATTCCTGGTGAGGCTGCATATATTTCTGTTTGTTATTTGTTTACTTTTATTTTGGAATAGTTAGTAGGAATTTCTATCCCATACTGAACTTTTCCCCCTGGTGGTCATTGTCTTCTATATTTTTAATGAAATTCTGTCATATACATTGGAGTATAAATAGAGGATTGACCAAATTTTAGGCAAAGGTTTGTTGAAACAAAACACTTCGGCAGTGGAGAAATAGACGTCACCTGTTGTACCTTAAATCTAATGCCACAAAGGCATCTCACACCACGTTTACATTTATGCAATGAGGGCTTCAGTGCACCTGCTAATGGGGTGGGATGTCTCCAGTTTGATTTAAAGTTCTTTTCCACTTCATGTGGGTTTTGAAAGCAAATGCCCTCATCCAGGGGACACTAATGAATGAATGGAGAGGCTTCAAGTCAGTTTCTTCAACAAATTTTATTGAATAAATGTCTGTATCAGAGTCTTTAGCTGCTGTAAAATATTCCCGCATTAGTTGATTAACAGAAACAAATATTTGCAGTTAAGTTCTAAATGTCAGAAGCCCGAAATGAGTCTCATGGGCTAATATCAAGATGTCTGCAGAGCTGTGGTCTTCCTAGAGACTCAGGTTAAATGCTGTTTCCCTTCCTATTTCAGTCTGTATTCTGGCCACAGCCTTTCCTGGCTCATGGCCATTCCTCCTCCTTCAAAGCCAGCAGTTTAGCTTCCTCATCTTGTCTCTCGCTTCTACATAGAGGACCATTGTGGTTACGTTCCTCCCACCTGCATGACACTGGGTCATCTTCTTAATGTCAGCCGGTTAGCAAGCCTGTCCCATCTTCTTCCCTAATCCTCCCTTGCCATAAAAGTATCAAATGCAAAGGCACCGGATATAGAGTGTGGATATATTTTGAAGGCCCTTATTCTGCTCACTACAAAGTCTCTTAAAAGTGTACTATTATACACTCAGGGGCCCTTATATAAGAGAAATGAATGCAGAATTTATCATAGTTTCTGGAATGAGTGACTACACACTTGCTTTAAATATTAATACATGCAAAGAAATACTTGATTCAGAAAACCTGAAACTGTCTGCCCCTGACTCTGACACAGGACCTCACCTGCTCCTCAGAGCGGGGGCCACACACCAGGAGCTGCAGCATCAACAGCCCCGGGCGCTGGTTAGAAATGCAGACTCTCTGAGCCCCCAGGCCCTGCTGACTCAGATTCCCGTCTGGTAGGAAGCTGTTGATCGTAGGCACAGACAGGTTGAAGTGCTGGTCTTGACTAGGTTTGCTCACCTTCTCTCTGCTGACTTGGGGGCTGAATAATGGTTGGGTGTGAGTGCTTTCCTGGGGATTGTAGGTGTTATCAATATTCATTCAGGCAATGCCAGGTACCCCAGGCACAAAATTATTTTTGGGTGTGAAACACTGCTAGGAAGCCACCTGCAAAGAATTACAATCAAGGCCCATCAGATATTGTGATATTCATTTTGGACAGATCTCTAAACTCCTTCTGCTCCACCCCAGGACCTTTACTGGCTATTCTTTCTTCTAGATACACACGTGTCCACATTACCTTGTGTATTCCGTGCTTTCTTCACTGAGGTCTCTGTTTAAATGTTACCTCGTTTGCAGGATTTAACGAAATGCCATTGGAAAACAAAATAAAAACACTAGTTGCCATCTTGTTTTACACTTGTTTTCCTTCTTTATATGACGTGTCACCATATGAAATGTTATATATTTTTATTATTAGCTTGCATATTTTTCTTTCACTTACCTGTATGTACTGTTGTTTTACAGCACTCCAATACTCACAGACTAGACAGTACCTAAAACATGGTGAGGACTCAATTATTATTCCTGAAATACACAAAAATTTCTCATGAAAACTGTGGAATATATGACACCTTTGGATAGAAGCAGAAGGGGATAAAAATTCCTAATCTGAGATGATGCAGGAAACCGTACAAGGAACAAGATCCATGCAAAGATACTGAAATTAATCACATGGCTACAAATATAAATTGTAGCATTAGAACTATCTGAGTAAAGTCTATTTGTATGAAAATTACTCCTGTGATTTTCCTGTCTTGGAAGACACGTCTTCCTCATGGAACCAGAGAATCTTACAAGAGTTTCAGAATTTGTTCTCCTGGGACTTTCAGAGGATCCAGACCTGCAGCCCCTCCTCTTTGGGCTTTTCCTCTCCATGTACCTGATCACTGTGTTAGGAAACCTGCTCATCGTCCTGGCCGTCAGCTCAGACTCCCACCTGCACACGCCCATGTACTTCTTCCTCTCCAACCTGTCCTTTGTGGACATCTGTTTCACCTCCACCACCGTCCCTAAGATGCTGGTGAACATCCAGACGCAGAGCAAACTCATAACCTATGGAGGCTGCATCACACAGATGTACTTTTTCCTACTCTTTGTATTGTTGGATAACTTCCTCCTGACTGTGATGGCCTATGACCGCTTCGTGGCCATCTGTCACCCCCTGCACTACACGGTCATCATGCACCCCCGACTCTGTGGACGGTTGGTTCTGTTGTCCTGGATCATGAGTGTCCTGATTTCCTTGTTATATAGCCTAATGGTGCTGAGACTGTCCTTCTGTGCAGACTTGCAAGTCCCCCACTTTTTCTGTGAACTCAACCAGATGGTCCAACTTGCCTGCTCTGACACCTTTCTAAACAACATGGTGTTATATTTTGTAGCTGTGCTGGTGGGTGGTGGTTCCCTGACTGGGATCCTTTGCTCTTACTATAGGATCATTTCCTGCATACGTGCGATTTCATCTGCTCAGGGGAAGTATAAAGCATTTTCTACCTGTGCGTCTCACCTCTCGGTTGTCTCCTTATTTTATTTAACAAGCCTAGGAGTGTACCTCAGCTCTCCTGCTACCCACAATGCACACTCTAGTGCTACAGCCTCGGTCCTGTACACAGTGGTCACACCCATGCTGAACCCCTTCATCTACAGTCTCAGGAATAAAGATATAAAGGGAGCTCTGAAAAGATTATTTGAGATGACAGTACTAAAGGGAGGATCGTCCTGACTGAAAAAGTGCCCTTGATTTCATGGCTCCAATTCTAACACCAGACATTATGATTCTTTAATCAGATTGTGTTTGTAGAATTTCCTTCTTTTATTTATATTCTGGAATTTCCATTTGTTTGTGTTCAACTTCCTACATAATTTTTAAAAATTGTTTTCTTTTCCGTTACAGTTGACATTCAATATTATTTATTATTAGTTTCAGGTGTACACTATACTAGTTAGACATTTATATAATTTATGTAGTGATCCTCCATTAGTCTGTATCTCCTGGCACTATGCGTAGTTGTTGCAATGTTATTTACTATATTCTGTATGCTGTACTTTACATCCCTGTGACTATTTTGTAAATACCAATTTATATTTCTTAATCCTTTCACTTTTTTTACCCAGCCCCACAACCCTCACCTCTCTGGCAACCATGAATTCGTTCTCTGTAATATGAGTCTGTTTCCGTTTTGTTTATTTTTGTCTTTACATTCCACGTATAAGTGAAATTATATGGTATTTGTCTTTCTCTGTCTGACTTGTTTTACTTAGCATAATACCCTCCATGTCTACACATGTTGTCACTAATGGTAAGATTTCATTCTTTTTTATACAATAATCAATTGTATATATGTATCACCTCTTCTTTATCCAGTCGTCAATTGATGAGCACTTAGGTTGCTTATATATTTGGCTCTTGTACATACTGCTGCAGTGAACACAGGGGTGTATATATTGTTCCTAATTAGTGTTTTGGATTTCTTTGGATAACTACTCAGAAGGGGAATTGCTGGCTCATACAGTAGTCCTACTTTTAATTTTTTGAGGACACTCCATACTGTGTTCCACATTGGCTGCACCGATTATAATCCCACCAGCAGTACATGAGAGTTCTTTTTTTCTCCACATCCTCACCAGCACTTGTTGCTTGTTGATATACCACAGCCATTCTGACACGGATGACTTGATATCTCATTTTGGTTTTAATTTGATGATTAGTGACCTTGACCATCTTTTTATATACTTATTGGCCATCGGAATGTCCTCTTTGGAGAAACATCTACTCAGGTCCTCTGCCCTTTTTTAAATGGGATTTTTAGTTGTTTTGAGGTTGAGTTGTATGTATTCTTTACAAATTTGGTGTATAACCCTTATCCGATGTATCATTGGCGAATGTCTTCTCCCAATCAGTAGGTTGTCTTTTCTTTATGTTGATAGTTTTTATTCCTGTGCAAAAACTCTTAGTTGGATGTAGTTCCATTTGTTTATTTTTTGTTTTGTTTCTCAGCCCAAGGAGATATGTCAGCAAATAAATATTACTAAGAGGAATGTCAGAGAAATTACTGCCTGTGTTTTCTTCTTGGAGTTTTATGGTTCCAAGACTTACATTTAAGTCTTTCATCCATTTTGAGTTTATTCTTGTATATGGTGTAAGAAGGTGTTCCAATTTCATATTTTCCCATATATGTAAGTTTTCCCAACACCATTTATTGAAGAGACTCTCTTTACCTCACTGTATATTCTTGTCTCGTTGTCATAGACAAAGGACCATGTAAGTGTGGGTTATTTCCGGTCTCTTTTTTCTATTCCATCGAACTAAGCGTCTGTTTTCATGCCCGTATTGTGCTGTTTTCATCACTGTAACCTTGTAGTACAGCTTCACATCAGGTAACATAATATCTCCAACTTTGCTGTTTCTCAAGAGTTCAAGTTGTTATTCATGGTCTTTTGTTTTTAATTTATCAATTTTAAGATCATTTGTTCTAGTCTTGTGAAAAATGCATAGTTAATATTTAGAAATCAGTTGAATTTTTATAGAGTAATACTGAACTATCAGAAAGAGAAATAAAGAAAACAATCTCATTTACAATTGCATCAAAAAAATCCCTAAGAATAAATTGGACCAAGAAGAGAATAGACCTATACTCAGAAAAGTACATGACACTGAAGAAAGAAATTGTAGAATGTACAATAAATGGAAGCTTATATTGTGGTATCGGACAGGAGAAATTAACATCGTTAAAATGTCCTCACTACCCAAAGCAATCTATTGACTTAATACAATCCCTATCAAAACACCAAAAATCAACCAAGTACATTTGGAGATGTAATTAGCTTTATAAGTGATTCATGAATAAGGCAGCGTCCCTTCCAGCAACCAGAAGGGAACAGCCCGTGGTTGTATAAAATGGAAGGTTTTTATTGAAGAAGGGTGGGGAGAAGAGTTATCAAGAAGAAAAAAGACAACATGAATTTTACACCTGGGTTTTGGGGAGGAGAAAGGGAACAGCTATGGTTTTATCCTCTAGATTCCCTATTCCTTCCATGGGGAATGGAGAGGGTCCATGTGACGAGCGCTTTCACAGAAAATTCAGGACTGGTTGATTAAGATTACATTTCTAATAGACGTTGAAACTGCCGAGAGGTCCCATATGAAATCAAAGTTTGGCCTCATGGCTTTTTAGCACCAGTGATGCCATTTTGTGCTTGTGATTTTCTCTTTAACTGTAGTATGGACACTTTAACAATATTAATTCTTCCAATAATGGAGTATATATTTCCATATTTGATCTCCTTTCAAATGCATCCATGGCTGAATTAAAGGAGCCATACAAAAATTAAGAATACATTTTGCATGAATATATATATTTATGTATAAATATATTTATAGATAATTACATATATAAATTATACAAATATTTATAATTAACATATATGTAATCAATATATAATTAATTATTTTGTTATGTGATTGTAAATAATGTAATCAACCTGATCCAAATTCCAAATTACTGATGGTGATATGGGCTGATGAAGCTAAATCAGGTGGATGCTGTTAGAATAAATACACTGTTTGGAAATAGTTGGTGAGTCTAAGAACTCTTTCTCAGGTAAGCAGTGTATGTACACATACATATATATACATTTTTTGCCTGACTCATTTCAGGTAACACACACACACACACACACACACACACACACACCATCACACAGACTCATTAATAATGTCACCCTGCCCCTACACATGGAGACCCAGTGAGCCACGTGTTCTAAAATAGTATATATATATGTGTGTATGTATCTATCTATCTATATATATGTATGTGTGTATGCATGTATCTATGTATGTATATATATATATATATATATATATATATATATATATATATATAAATGGGAGACAGGAACCATAGAGTTTTTTAGAAAAGGAAGGTAGGACTGCAGAGTTCAACTAATTGGGCTCATAAACTTCCATGAACTCATCTCCCCTCTTTGATCTCCCAGCCTGAACAGTTTCCTTAAAGTCCCAGTTTTCTATCAATGCAAAAGGAAGAATTTTTCAGACCCATATGATTGGCTGAAATTCTTTTTTTTAAAAAAAAGATTTTATATGGGAAGGG
This sequence comes from Rhinolophus sinicus, assembly GCF_057876585.1. Classification (NCBI taxonomy): domain Eukaryota; kingdom Metazoa; phylum Chordata; class Mammalia; order Chiroptera; family Rhinolophidae; genus Rhinolophus; species Rhinolophus sinicus. The sequence goes on along the minus strand of NC_142515.1, from coordinate 85,598,460 downwards.
GAACAGGATTTCATTGGGGAGCAGTGTGTACTTTGAGGACTTTTTCAAGTCAAGCTGCTATCCTTTCAATCTTAGTTGTGGTGGGGAGAGCTCAGCTCCAGGTCTAGTTGCCATTTTCAGTTGCAGAGGCGCAGCCCACCATCCTTTTTGGGAGTCGAACCCAGCAACTTTGTAGTTGAGACCCACAGGCCCATTTGGGAATCGAACCGGCAACCTGTGGTGTTAGGAGCACGGAGCTCAAACCGCCTGAGCCACCGGACTGGCCCCCGGTTGAAATTCTTTTTTTTAAAATTCAAATTTATTGGGGTGACAATTGTTAGTAAAGTTACATAGATTTCACGTGTACAATTCTGTATTACATCATCTATAAATCCCATTGTGTGTTCACCACCCAGAGTGAAATTCTTAAAGAAAGGATGATATCATGAATTTCTGACTGTGAGAGAGACTTGGCATCACTGTGCTTCACGCAAAGACAGGGAAGAAGTTAACCATGAGAAGCACTTACACCCGAGGATAACAGTGCCAAGTATTGGGGGGCCCACAGCCTTCAGGTAGAAGGGGACTTTGCGTGTTTCCTTGGGCGGCGGCAGAATGTAGATTTGGGGTAAGTGATCCTAAAGTGTTTACCTTGTCACTCATGAATGAAGATATTTTTTCCTTCATAAGCCAGACGTGAACTTAAAACACAGCGAAGTCTCCCTCTATGTGGCGTCCCGTCCAAGGCCCTGGCTGGCTGTTTGGCAACAGGTGTCCTGTGATGGGTGATACGGAAGAAGGGAGCCTGCCCTTCCTGAGTCACTGCAGTGATGTCACTTGAGCTGAGGCGACATGGGGGAAACAATTTAATGGCTAAACCTTCTAGCTTTGATTTTTCTCAACAGAAGTATATTTGTTTTCTCCACAATTTGGGAATTCTTCTTGGTAGATTTGGCTCCAGATGAATTCATAATCCAAGGAGGTAATTGAGGAAAGGACAACACTGGCTTTCATGGTCAAGGTAGTTTCATGTAAGATGCTGGCTAAGGCAAATAAAAATATTTAAAAAAATATTTTAACATAATATTATTATTATAAATTCCTTCAATTTCTACAATGACCTGGTTTCTAAACCACCAGTGTTCTTGATCAATATTTAAAGGAAATGACAATATTCCTCAATTTAAAAATATGCGATAGAAATAACCTTTGCATCCGTGGACAACTTCACTTCCTTGAGACTTCAGTTTTTTCAGTTGTGAAATGTGGATAATAAAACTACCTTTTCCATAGATATTTGAGAAGAATGAATGAGAAAATAATTAAAAATAGCTTAATAGTATCTGTCATACATTATATCCCAATAAATGCTGCAATTATTATTCTGCTCAGGAGGTGAACAAGTGTACATAGGTGGTACTCAGCTTGCTTCCCAGAAATTAGTGTAGGAATTTGGTAGCATATCAACTGGCACTGCTAGGAGACTGTGAAAACAAATCAAATCGCTTACTCCTGAGTCTGCAGAATTATCTGTTCAGAGAGGCCGTTACATGTGCAGGTTGGCACCAAGCAGCAGAATAGAAGGAACAGACCTGGAAGACAGACCTGATTACAATGCAGGTGCGTGTGCTGTGCGGTCAGAGCAGTGCAGGGCCACCAGCTTCACTGGTGTGACATCTGTCCGCCAGGAGTCTGTGAGCCTAGGGGAATATGAAGGTATGTAAAGTGCCTCGCATGTAGTCAGGCACAAAGAAATGGTTCTGAGATCATTTGGAGCAGGTTTTACAAAAATAACTCTCATAAGGAATTACTTGAAAAGCAACCTCCTGCTGTGTTCTAGATTCAAAGCCCAGAGATCGCATTCTGCTGGACATTGTTCTCTGCAGTCCTGGACTGAGCTCCCTGTTTGGTCATCAGGAGACCCTGCAAAACCTTTAATTTTCTGTGAAACATTGTTAGGCTTATTGTACTTTGCTTGCAAAAGCAGAATTTGGGGACACTGAAACAAAACAAAAAGATACCATGTCATCAAACCCTCACTTCACCAGAAAGCTAAATTAACCAGAAAAACCTTTTCTGAAAATTCTAGTGTTTCTGGTTTTATTGAAAGTTATTGAACCTGAGGCTCAACATAACATTACTACATGCGGCCAGATTAGCAGTCATTTAGAAAAAAACACTATTAATGCTTTAAGCTTATTTATAAAACCGTTGAAGCCTGTATAAACTGGTATGCGAATAATCAAGGCAGCTTTATTCATGTTACTCCAAAGAATACATACTGGGGGGAGAACAGGGGTGCCAAAAAATGTACATATTTTAAGAGATGTTATCTCTGTATTACTTTTTGAAGTTGAATTGATTTGTAGTAGCAACGTGTAGTATGACCTTCGCTCAAAAGATGGCGTTAATCAAATGAGCGCTAGTGTCATTCATTGTGTTACTATTTTAATACTGTTTTTTCCTTTCTTAATATGTATAGATTTTTGGGGGACCCTCTGTATGTCCACAAACTGGTGAGTAGATAAACAAAATGTGATGTATCCATACAGTCGACTACTGTTTAGCAATAAACAATAAAAAGTAATGAACCACTGAAAAAAAACAAAAAACAAAAAAAACTACTGAAGCTCACGGGATATACCGGTGGTGTGACGTAATTTTTCAACATCTTTATTATGACAATTTTAAACATAGAGAAAAAGTGAAAGAATAGTACGGTGATCACCTCTATGTTCATCACCTTCATTTAACACATGGCATTTGTATTATTCGCTTTCTCTGCATTACGTTTCTGCGAGGAAGCATTTCAAAGCACAGGGTAGGACACTTCATTGAAATGCTACGCATGCGTTGTTTCATATCAACTTTCCTCTGTCAGCACTGTTGGACTTGGGAACATATTCAAGAACTTCAATATATTTAATATTTAATTCACATTCAGATTTCCCAGAGGAAAATTTTGAGGCAAAGTCCTTTCCCCGCATTGGTATAATTTCTTATTATATAAAAGCAATAATCACAAAGCATCTAAACCAACTTGTGAAAAGTACTGAAGAAATACATGGGTTACTGCCCTCAAGTTGCTGGAAGGAGCTCTGATGGGGCAAAAACACCCGTGTGCGACCCCGAGATGAGAAACAGGCCTCGATGGAGGGCAAGCCCAACGTAGAGCTTCATTAGCAGCGGGTCTGCGTGCGGCTCCGTGTCTTCCTGCATCATCAGCGAGAGGGCCTTTGGGACTCAATAGGCAGAATGGGTGGCGCCAGCAAACAAGGAGTCACAGTCAGACTTGAGTGATATGTGCCTCACGTTCCTTTGCGTGGCACTTAGTAAATGGTGATTTAAAACACAGCTCCCGTTTTCACAAAGGTCAATGTGGAGCTGCGGGGAGACCAAGAATGTTCCTGAAATAGTAATAAAATTGGAGGAGAGGGCTCAGTGAGGTAGGGTTAGGGTGGTGGAGAAACAGCCCAGCAACATCTGGAGATTTCAGAAAGAACTTTAAGGCAAAGCTGTCCAACAGAACTTTCTGCAGGGACATAGTCTATGTCTGCACAGTCTAATGTGGTAGCTGCTGTGTTGAACACTTGACGCTACTATGACAGGGGAACTGAATTTTAAGTGTTATTTAATTTTAATAATAACTTTGAAATAGTCACAAGTACCAGTGGCTGCTGTGTTGTATAGCACAGCTCTTAGCTCCCAAGACAAATGTCCCTCAGGCCATCGATTCAAGAGGATTTCAGCAAGACTCAAAGTGTTCACCAGACCAGCAGTACAAACGAGGGACAATAAGGCCCAATGTGGTTCACCTTCTGTCCATCCCTGAGCCCATTTTTCTAATACAAGTTCGGTTTTTAAAGATATGTCTCTTCTCTACTAATGATCGTAGCAAAAATTGTGAAAGTTGTTTTAAGGAAATACTGAACAGATGAAAACTTCCTGTTTTGGGGAGAACCACTTTCCTAAGTGGTTTTGTCTTTTCAGGAGGCTGGTACCTTGTAAGTTGAATTTAAAAAAACAAAACCAAGACCTGTCATCTTTGAAGGCTTCCAATATTCATATCGTGTAATTCTAATAAATGTGGTCGAGACACAGGATACTCACATTAATGTCCTTTTAAAACAGGGAGATCAAGCACATGAAGAAATAAAAACCAAATTCACTGTCTTCTAACCAGGTCTCCTGGGATCAGAGATTCATTAGGAAAAATTTCCTTTCTGTTTATTCCAGAGGCCCCGGGGGAAATCGGATGCTCAGCAGTGGGACTAAGAAGAGGGACCTGTGCCTGATGAGCAGACACACAGAGCGCTGTAACGCCCCTCTGTGCGGTCCCTCAGCTTGTACCACGTTGGTGGACAGGACCTGGGTGTTGCGTTTGACTCCTGAGCTGGCTGTGAACTGATGCTTCACTCCTTCCTGCTGTCTCGTGTGGGGACAGAGCTCAGTCTCCGTCATGAACCTTCCAGGGAGTAATTCTGACTTTGTTACACAGTGCTCGCTCTCAGAGACCCCATTCAGGTGAGTCTGAGAGCCCAGCAGGTACTGAAGGAAAGGGTCAGAGAGGTCAGAAGCTGAGAACACTTAACTGAGTCACTATGACCCTAATCAGCCCAGCCAGGTGACTAAAGATTACCGTGTCTGTTCTTGGGTTATTAACTGATTATGGGGACAGAGCCAGGAGTGCAGTTTCCAGGCTCTCAGCCTCACTTGGAAAGGTGCTGGCTCCCATAGTAAATGGCCAGCAACTATGATTGGACGGACACAGCTGTGGCTAGTTGGCTGTCAGCTATAACCAGTGAGCCATTGGCCCCTAATATAATCACCCTGGCTACGCTAGCAGCGGATGGTGGCTGAGCTAGCAAGTGTGGATTGCAGCTAGCAAGTGGGGTTGGTTGGTTGGCAGAGAAGCAGAGGGCAGGTTGCAGATCGCATGGCTCCTACTCCCTGTCTCTCCATCCCAGCCGCCAGCGAGAATATAGTGGTACGGCTCCCCTATCTGTGGCTCCATGGGTGTTCTTTTTTGGCCTCACTGTGGCCTTCGTTCTTGTGCAGGGAGCGAGAGTAGAGACTCCGCATGACACCCTGCATGACATAGATTTATAACTAATTCATTTAATACATTAATAAGGATGCTTGAATCTTCCAAACAGAGTCCATATTTAACAATTAAATGATGGGCATGGGAATACCGTTAGGTGACCCTGTAGAATGAATGAGATGCATGAAATGGGTGCAGTACAATGAAAACGTATCTGAAGGTTTTGCTGTTCGGGGAGTAGGAGAATAGCTTCAGGTGCGGAGGCCGGTGCACTGAAGTGAAAATTCTAAGATGGGGTGCATTTGAGCATGTTTTGTGTTCACTGACAAGATCCAGGCCAGTGGAGGTAGGCACTACCTTGCAACACACATTTGTGAGATAAACATTGTAGTATCTTCTCTCATGCTGGGTACTTAGATGAAAAAATTATGTAATAAGTCTAAAACGGAACACTAAATAGTTTCCTTGTATTATTTCATTACTGGCAAGGGTGCATTGTTTTGGTTTGTTACTTGTTTACTTTTATTTTGGAACAGTTAGGAATTTCTATCCCACACTGAGCTTTTTCCCCCTGGTGGTCATTGTCTTCCATATTTTTAATGAAATTCTGTCATCCACTGGGGAGTATAAACTGAGGATTGACCAACTTTCAGGCAAAGACGACACAGTGCTGAGAACAAAACACTTCGGTGGTGGAGAAATAAACGTCACCCGTTGTACCTTAAATCTTAATGTCACAAAGGCATTTCAGACCATGTTTACATTTGTGCAATGAGGACTTCAGGGCACCTGCTAATGGGGTAAAATATCTCCAATTTGATTTAAAAGTTCTTTTCTACTTCATGTGGGTTTTCAAACTAAAATGCCCTCGCCCAGGGGAAGCTAATAAATCATTGGAGAGGCTTCAACTCAGTTCCTTCAGCAAATATTGAATAAATGTCTGTATCAGAGTCTTTCGCTGCTGTAAAATATTCCCGTACTAGTTGATTAAAACAAACAAACATATGCTCTCACAGTTCTGGATGAGACCCGAAATGAGTCTCAGGGGCTTATATCAAGGTGTCTGCAGAGCTGGGTTCCTTCTAGAGGCTCAGGTGAAATGCTGTTTCCCATCCTATTTCAGTCTGTATTCTGGCCCCTGCCTTTCCTGGCTCATGGCCATTCCTCCGCCTTCAAAGCCAGCAGTTTAGCTTCTTCATCTTGTCTCTCGCTTCTACCTAGAGGACCATTGTGGGTACGTTCCTCCCACCTGGATGACACTGGGTCATATTCTTAACGTCAGCCGGTTAGCAAGCCTGTCCCATCTCCTACCCTAATCCTCCCTTGGTATAAAAATATCAAATGCAAAGGCACTGGAGATGGGGTGTGGACATATTTTTGAGGTCCTTATTCTGCTCACTACAAAGTCTGTTAATAGTGTATTATTGGGGTGGCCGGTTAGCTCAGTTAGTTAGAGCATTGTGCTAATAATACCAAGATATCCGGTTCGATCCCTGGTGCACCATCCTTACAAAGAAAAAAAAAGGGAAGTATTATGTGTCACTCAGGGGCCCACACATAAGAGAAATGAGCCCAGAATTTATTACAGTTTCTGGAATGAGTGAGCACACTAATTGCTTTAATAATTCATGCAAAGAAATATTTGATTCAGAAACCTTGAAACTGCCTGCCCCTGACTCTGACACAGGACCTCACCTGCTCCTCAGAGCAGGGGCCACACACCAGGAGCTGCAGCATCAACAGCCCTGGGAGCCGGTTAGAAATGCATACTCTCTGAGCCCCCAGGCCCTGCTGACTCAGATTCCGCGTCTGGTAGGAGGCTGTTGATCGTAGGCACATACAGGTTGAATGCTGGTCTTGACTAGGTTTGCTCACCTTCTCTCTGTTGACTTGGGTGCTGAATAATGGTTGGTATGGGTGCTTTCCTGGGGATTTTAGGTGTTATCAGTATTCCTTCAGGGAATGCCAGGTACCCCAGGCACAAAATCATTTCTGCGTGAGAAACACTGCCAGGAAATAATCTGAAATAATTATAATCAAGGCCTATCAGATACTCTGATATTCACTTTGGACAGATCACTAAAGCCCTTCTGCTCCAACAAAGGGTCTTTGCTTCTTCCAAGTACACACGCCCACATTTCCTTGCGTCTCCTTCACTTTCTTCACTACAGTCTCTGTTCAAATGTCACCTTGTTTGCAGGACTTGACTAAATGAACTTGAAAAATAAGAACACAAGTCACTACCTTGCTTTCCATCTGCTCTCCTATTCTTCATATGACCTGTCGCCGTATGAAATGTTATATGCTTTTATTATTAGCTTGCATATGTTTTATCTTTCATCGACCTGTGTAAACTTCTGTTTTTCAGCACTCTAGTGCTCACAGACTAGACAGTACCTAAAACATGGTGAGCACTCAATTTATATTCCTGAAATACATGAAGAATTTCTCATGAGAACTGTAGAATACATGACACCTTTGGAAAGAAGGAGAACGGACAAAAATTCCTAATCTGAGATGGCACAGGAAAGCTCTAGAAGGAATAAGATCCATATAAAAGTATTGAAATTAATCACTTGGCTGCAAAATGTAAACTGTAGCATTAAAGAATCTGAGTAAAGTTTGTATGAAAATTACTCATGTGATTTTCCTGTCTTGGAAGTCACCTCTTCCTCATGGAACCAGAGAATCTTACAAGAGTTTCAGAATTTGTTCTCCTGGGACTTTCAGAGGAGCCAGACCTGCAGCCCCTCCTCTTTGGGCTTTTCCTCTCCATGTACCTGATCACTGTGTTAGGAAACCTGCTCATCGTCCTGGCCGTCAGCTCAGACTCCCACCTGCACACGCCCATGTACTTCTTCCTCTCCAACCTGTCCTTTGTGGACATCTGTTTCACCTCCACCACCGTCCCCAAGATGCTGGTGAACATCCAGACGCAGAGCAAAGTCATAACCTATGGAGGCTGCATCACGCAGATGTACTTTTTCCTAGTCTTTGGCATGTTGGATAACTTCCTCCTGACCGTGATGGCCTATGACCGCTTCGTGGCCATCGGTCACCCCCTTCACTACACGGTCATCATGCACCCCCGACTCTGTGGACTGTTGGTTCTGGTGTCCTGGACCATCAGTGTCCTGAATTCCTTACTACAAAGCTTAATGGTACTGAAGCTGTCCTTCTGTGCAGACTTGCAAATCCCCAACTTTTTCTGTGAACTCAACCAGATGATCCAACTTGCCTGTTCTGACACCTTTCTTAACAACATGGTGATGTGTTTTGTAGCTGTGCTACTGGGTGGTGGTCTCCTGGCTGGAATCCTTTACTCTTATTACAGGATAGTGTCCTCCATACGTGGAATGTCATCCCCTCAGGGGAAGTATAAAGCATTTTCTACCTGTGCATCTCACCTCTCGGTTGTCTCCTTATTTTATTTAACATTCCTGGGCGTGTACCTCAGCTCTCCTGCTGCCCACAATGCACACTCTAGTGCTACAGCCTCGGTCCTGTACACAGTGGTCACACCCATGCTGAACCCCTTCATCTACAGTCTCAGGAATAAAGATATAAAGGGGGCTCTGCAAAGATCCTTTGAGATGACAGTACAAATAGGATAATCACCTGACTGAAAAAGTGCCCGTGATTTCATGGCTCCATTTCTACAACCAGACTTTGTTATTCTTTAATCAGATTGTGTTTGTTCTTCTTTTATTTATATTCTGGAATTTCAATTTGTTTGAGTTCAACTTCTGTATATAATTTTTTTTAATTATTTTTTTTTTACATTATAGTTGACATTCAATGTTATTTTATATTAATTTCAGAGTGCACTATAGTGGTTAGACATTTATATAATTTATGTAGTGACCCCCCCATTAGTCTGTACCTCCTGGCACTGTATATAGTTGCTGCAATATTACTTACTATATTTTGTATGCTGTGCTCTACATCCCTGGGACTATTTTATAAATATCAATTTGTATTTCTTAATCCCTTCACTTTTTTACCCAGCCCCACGACCCTCACCTTTCTGGCAACCATCAATTTGTTCTCTGTAAATGTGAGTCTGTTTTTGTTTTGTTTACTTTTGTCTTTACATTTCACGTATAAGCGAGATCATATGTTATTTGTCTTTCTCTGTCTGACTTGTTTTTTGTTTGTTTGTTTGTTTGTTTGTTTGTTTATTGGGGTGACAATTGTTAGTAAAATTACATAGATTTCAGGTGTACAATTCTGTATTACAGCATCTATAAATCCCATTGTGTGTTCACCACCCAGAGTCAGTTCTCCTTCCATCACCATATATTTGATCCCCCTTACCCTCATCTCCCACCCCCCATTCCCCTTACCCTCTGTGTCTGACTTGTTTTACTTAGCATAATACCCTCCAGGTCCACCCATGTTGTCACAAATTGTAAGATTTCATGATTTTTTTATGACTGGGTAAAATCCACTCTATATATGTACCACATCTTCATCACGCAGTCGTCAATTGATGAGCATTTAGGTTGCTTACATTTTAGCTACTGTAAATAGTGTTGCAGTAGCATAGGGTGTATATATCTTTCCTAATTAGTGTTTGGTTTTCTTTGGATAATTACTCAGCAGTGGAGTAACTATAGTCCATATTGGCTGCACCAGTTTACAATTCCACCAACAGTACACGAGGGTTTGATTTTTCTCCACGTCCTGACCAGCACTGGGTGCTTATTGATGTACAACAGCCATTGTGACACGTGTGAGTTGATATCTCATTGTGCTTTTAATTTGATGATTAGTGACCTTGACCATCTTTTTATATACCTATTGGCCATTGGTATGTCCTCTTTGGAGAAGTGTCTGTTCAGTCCTCTGCCCTTTTAAATGGGATTGTTTGTTGTTTTGATGTGGAGTTGTATGTATTCTTTATAAATTTGGGATATAACCGTTATCCGATGTATCACTGGCGAATGTCCAACCCAATCAGTAGGTTGTCTTTCTTTTTGTTGATGGTTTTCATTGCTGTGCAAATTTTTTTAGTTTGATGTAGTTCCATGTGTTTATTTTTTGTTTGTTTCCCTTGCCCAAGGAGATAGATCAGAAAACAAGTGTTACTAAGAGCAATGTCAGAGAATTTACTGCCTATGTTTTTTTCTAGGAGTTTTATGGTTCCAAGTCTTACATTTAAGTCTTTCATCCATTTTTAGTTTATTCTTGTATATGGTATAAGAAGGTGTTCCAGTTTCATAGTTTCCCATACATGTAAGTTTTCCCAACACCATTTATTGAAGAGACTGTCTTTACCTCACTGCATGTTCTTGCCTCGTTGTCATAGACAAAGGACCATATAAGTGTGGGTTTATTTCTGAGCTCTTTATTCTATTCCATTGAATTTTGTGTCTGTTTTTATGCACGTACTGTGCTCTTCTTTGTTCTTCTGTTCTTTCTCAAGAGTGCTGTGTTTATTCAAGGTCTTTTGTGGTACCATATCAATTTTAAGATTATTTGTTCTAGTCCTGTGAAAAATGCAATGTTAATATTTAGAAAGCAGTTGTATTTTTATACACTAATAATGAACTATCTGAAAGAGAAATAAAGAAAACAATCTCATTTACAGTTGCATCAAAAGAGTACCTCGGAATAAATTTGACCCAGGAGGGAGTAGACCTATACACACAAAAGTGCATGACACTGAAGAAAGAAATTGAAGAAGATACAATAAATGGAAGCTTATATTGTGGCATCGGAGAGGAGAAATTAACATCGTTAAAATGTCCTCACTACCCAAAGCAATCTGTTGACTTAAAGCAATCCCTATCAAAACACCAAAAATTAGTGAGGTACATTTGGCCAAATAAAGCCATGTAAGTGGCTTTATTAAGAGATTCGTATTCAGGTAGTTCCCTTCCAGTAACCAGAAGGGAACAGCCAGTGGTTGTACAAAAGGGAAGGTTTTCATAGGAAGAAGGGTGGGACAAGGACCTATTAACAACAGAAAAGGAAAGATTAACTCCAGACCTGGGTTTTTTTGGGAGGAGGAAGGGAAATGCAAGGTTTTTGATCCTACAGATTCCCTCTACCTTCCATGGGTGATGGAGAGGGCCCATTTGACCAGTGCTTTCACAGAAATTCAAGACTGGTTGATTAAGATTACATTTCTAATAGAGGGCAAAACTGCCATTAGGTCCCACATTAAATCTAAATTTGTCCTGATGAGTGTTTAGCACCAGTGATGCCATTTTGTGCCTGTGAGTTTCTCTAGCTATACTGTGGCCATTTAAACAATAATAATTCTCCCAATAATTGAGCACAGAATATATTTCCATATACGAGTCTCCTTTAAAATGCATCCATTGCTGAGTTAAAAGAGCCACACAAAAATTAAGAATACCTATTGCATGAATATATATATATTTATCTATAAATGTACTAATAGATAATTATATATGTAAATTATATAAATATTTATAATTAATATATAAGTAATCAATATATAATTAATTGCTTTGTTATGTGATTGTAAAAAATGTAATCACCCTGATCCTATTTCTGCATTTCTGATGGTGATATTGGCTGATGAAGCTAAATCAGGTGGGTGCTGTTAGAATAAATAAACTGTTTGGAAATAGTTGGTGAGTCTAAGAACTCTTTTTCAGGTAAGCAGTGTATGTACACATACATATATGTACATTTTTACTTGACTCTATTTCAGGTATCACACACACACACACACACACACACACACCATCACACAGACTCATTAATAATGTCACTTTCATGTGAAAGGAAACAGGAAAGAAATTTGGAGAGAATAGAATTTAAAAGAATGAATGGTTAAATTAACATGAAACTAGAAGACTTAGAACTTTAGGCATATGGATTTAAAATAGAATGTTTGAACTTAATCTTAGTAATGAATACATTCCTATCTTAATGCACAAAGGCTTCAAAGTCAGAACCACATTTATTTTATGCAATGGAGAATTCATTGGAGCAGCTAAGGGAACAAATTCCCCAAACTAACTTCAGATGTCTTCTTTTGCTTAAGGTGGATTTCCACACAAATGTGCTTACTCAAGGGAGGCAAATAAAATAAACCGTGAAGCTAAAATTTACTCTCCTACCAAAACAAAAAATTTATTAGATAAATGTATTACATTCCTGTCGTAATAAATTACAACAGTAGCAGAAATTCATGCAGTTACCATTTGAGATTTCAGAACCCTGAAACACGTCTCCATGGACTAAAATCAAGATGTCTGCAGGTTGGTTCCTTCTGGAGGCTCCAGGAGAGAGTCCCTTTCCTCTCCTGTTCCACTTTCTCATGGCCACAGGCATTTCTTGCCTCATTGCCCTCTCTCCATCTCTAAAGCAGCTTGGAGCATCTTCCAATCTCCCTCTCATTCCAACTATTCCTCCTTTTCTTCCACATCCTAGGGCTGCGGTCATTACATTAGTCCCACCTGTATAATCAGGGCCAAACATCTTAAAGCCTGCTGATTGCAACCGTATTCCAAGGGCTACCTTAGTCCTCCCCTTACTGTAAGAAATCGTATATTCACAGTTTCCAGGGACTAGGATGTGGACATCTTTTGGAGGCCATTATTCTGCCTACAAAGTCTTTTCCAGAACTGTGTTATTTCGTGACGCTCAAGGGCTCCCGTGTAAACGAAACAACACAGAATTTATCATAACCTCTGAGATGACTGAATACAGTCATGCACCACATACTCACACTTATGTCCAGGAGGGACCCTCATATACAATGATGCTCCGTGTGATATTAACGTTGCTGAAACCTCCTATCGCCTAGTGGCATCGTAGCCATGGTAACATCGTGATGCAACACATTGCATGGATACTTACCATCCTGTTTCAGTTGCGGACAGCGCTCAGTGTAGTAACATGCTGAACAGGTGTGTAGAGTAGGAGCTGCAGGGGAACAGAATTTGTCACCCTAAAATATGGCAATTTGGTGTAAGGATTATTTTAGGCTGGTTACTTTTAAGAAACACCAAGTACCCTGTGTAAGGGATGTTTGCATTTATAAGGAATTCCTCCATTTGTTGGGGTTGTGTCCCCCCACAAGTCAGTGCTTTGAGGACCCAAGGGAGCCAGTGAAGGCAGAGTCCTCAGTCTTAGACTTTTGAGAGAACTCTGACTCAGGGTTGGGATAAGGTGCTGGCAGGTGAGACCTCTGGCAGGTGGGAGCGTCATGGAGAAGCAGTAACAAAAACAGGACTCACTGGACTTCTCAGCTGGTCCCTTTCAACATTAATCTCCAAACATCACTCTGCTGCTGAGGGAACCACGTCCCCAGCCCTGCACCACCATAGCCCACGATCAGGGGCTGAGCTCCACAGAAATTCTATGGCAGAGACACGGGCTTCTTTTGGATCCAACAACCCAGCTTGGTCTTGGCTGAGGTTGCTGTTTCAGACTTGACTGTGGCACCACGAGGACCATGTGATCTTGGAGGGCTTCGCAGTGGCTCCTGTGGCTTCCTGAGCTTTCGTCTGGAGAGGCTGCGGTGGGGTGATGTGCACGTAAGCCACGGCGTTGACGACCACCTCCCATATGTTTTGGTCCTGTGTTATTTTTGATTCCCAGTAATTCATGTTCTAATTTCAATGTGTTTATAGTTTTTGACAACATATAAGAACATATAAAACTGATATGGGAAACAACAGTCTTATCTCAAGGCTGTTGGCTGACAAATAATATTGACTCATTAGTTCATCATCAGAAAAGTTTATTTGGGAAAAGGAAAGAACAAGGAAAAAGATGGCTGCCACCCTGCACCTGCACATGGAGACCCACTGAGCCACGTGTTCTAAAATGGTAGATGTACACATAAGGGAGACAGGAACCATAGAGATTTTTTGAAAAGGAAGTGAGGACTATAGAGCTCTACTAGCTGGGCTCATAAATTCCCATGAACTCACCTCCCCCTTTGACCTCCCGCCTGATCAGTTTCCTTAAAGTCCCAGTTCTCTTTGCAAAAGGAAGGATTAATGCAGACCCATATGATGGACAAAATTCTTCAAGAAAGGATGATAGCATGAATTTGTGACTGTGAGAGAGACGTGGCATCACTGTGCTTCACGCAGAGACAGGGAAGAAGTTAACCATGAGAAGCAGTTACATCCTGTGATAACTGTGCCAAGTATTGGGGGACCCACAGCCTTGAGGTAGAAGGGGACTTTGTGTGTTTCCTTGGACTGCGGCAGAATGTAGATTTGGAGGAAGTGATCCTAAAGTGTTTACGTTGTCACTCCTGGATTAAGATATTTTATTCCTTCATAAACCAGATGTGAACTCAGAACACAGCGAAGTCTCCCCGTATGTGGCGTCCCGTCCAAGCCCCTGGCTGGCTGTTTGGCAACAGGTGTCCTGTGATGGGTGATACGGAAGAAGGGAGCCTGCCCCTTCCTGAGTCACTGCAGTGACGTCACTTGAGCTGAGGCGACATGGGGGAAACTCTTTAATGGCTAAACCTTCTAGCTTTGATTTTCCTCAACAGAAGTATATTTGTTTTCTTCACAATTTGGGGATTTTTTCTTGGAAGACATTGCTCGAAACGAATTCATGATCCAAGGAAGAGATTGAGGAAAGGACAACACTGGCTTTCAAGGTCAACATAGCTTCTTGTCAGCCGCTGACTAAGGCAAATAAAAATTTTTTTAAAATGTTCTTAAATAGTATTATTGTTGTAAATTCTTTCAATTTCTGGAATGACCTGGCTTCTAAGCCACCAGTTTTCTTGATCAATATGTAAAGGAAATGACAATTATTTCTCAATTAAAAAATACATGAAAGAAATAATCTTTTCATCCCTGGACAACTTCACTTCTTTGAGACTCTTCAGTTTTCTCAGTTGTGAAATGTGGGTGAATATAGTACCTAATCCACAAATGTTTTGAAAAGATTGATGAGAAAGCATTAAAAATAGTCTATTGGTGTATGTCATACATTATGTCCCAATAAATGCTGCAATTATTATTCTGCTCAGGAGGTGAACAATTGTACATAGGTGGCAATCAGCTTGCTTCCCAGAAATCAGTGCAGGAATTTGGTAGCATATCAACTGGTCCTGGAAGGAGACTGTGAAAACAAACCAAATCACTTACTCCTTGAGTCTGCAGAATTAGCTGTTCAGAGAGGCCGTTACATGTGCAGGTTGGCAACAAGCAGCAGAATAGAAGGAACAGATCTGGAAGACAGACCTGATTACAACACAGGAGTGTGTGCTGTGTGGCCAGAGCAGTGCAGGGCCACCATCTTCACTGGTGTGACACCTGTCCGCCAGGAGTCTGTGAGCCTAGGAGAGTATGAACGTATGTAAAGTGCCTCGCATGTCGTCAGGACAAAGAAATGGTTCTGAGATCATTACGAGCAGATTTTACAAAAATACCTCATATAAGGAATTACTTGAAAAGCAACCTCATTCTGTGTTCTAGATTCAAAGCCCAGAGATCGCATTCTGCTGGACATTGTTCTCTGTAGTCCTGGACTGAGGTCCCTGTTTGGTCATCGGGAGACCCTGCAAACCTTTAATTTTCTGTGAAACATTGTTAGGCTTATTGTACTATGCTTGCAAAAGCAGAATTTGGGGACCCATTGACACAAAACAAAAAGATACCGTGTCATCAAACCCTCACTTCACCAGAAAGCTAAATTACCCAGAAGAACCTTTTCTGATAATTCTAGGGTTTCTGGTTTTATTAAAATTCAATAAACATGAGGTTGAACAATAAAATTACTGCATGTGGTCAGAGCACAAGTTACTAAAAAAAACATTAGTAATGTTTTATGCTTATTTATAAACCATTAAAGCTGCATAAACTGGGATGTGAATAATTAAGGCAACATTAATCCTGTCGCACCAAAGAATACGTATCGAGGGGGTTGTCAAAAAATGTGCATTTTTAAGAGTTTTTATCTATGCATTGCTTTTCAAAGTTGAATTGAATTACAGTAGCAATGTGTAGTATGATGTTTGCACAAAAGATGGCGTTAAGTAAACGAATACTACCGTCATTCATTGTATTCCTATTTGAATACAGTTTTTTCTTCTCTTAACGAGTGTACATATTTTTGGCCCTCTCTGTATGTCCACAAACTGGTGAGTAGATAAACCAAATGTGATATATCCATACAATCAAATACTATTTAGCAATAAACAATAAAAAAATGAACTACTAAAAGAAACAAAGACAAAAACCCACCAAAACTGACAATATGCCAGTGGCATGACATATTTTTTCAACAGTTTTACTATGACTATTTTAAACATAGAGAAAAAGTGAAAGACTCGTACAGTGGTCACCTCTATGTTCATCATGTACATTTAACACATAACATTTGTATTATTTGTTTTACCTGCATCACATTTCTACTAGGAAACATTTGAAATCACACAATAGGACACTTCATTGAAATGCTACGCATGCGTTGTTTCCTATCAACTTTCCTCTGTCAGCACTATGTTCCCAGACTTGGGAACATCGGCAAGAGCTTCCCAATATTTAATATTTAATTTGCATTCAAATTTCCCCTTGGGAAAGTTTGATCCAAAGATCAGTACACGTGTTGGTAAAATTTCGTATTATATAAAAGCAATTATCACAAAGGATCTAAACCGACACTTGACTTGTGAAAAGTACTGGAGAAATACATGGGTTACTGCCCTCAAGTTGCTGGAAGGAGCTCTGATGGGGCAAAAACACCCGTGTGCGACCCCGAGATGAGAAACGGGCCTCGATGGAGGGCAAGCCCAACGTAGAGCTTCATTAGCAGCAGGTCTGCGTGCGGCTCCATGTCTTCCTGCATCACCAGCGAGAGGGCCTTTGGGGCTCAATAGGCAGAATGGGTGGCGCCAGCAAACATGGAGTCACAATCAGACTTGAGTGACATGTGCCTCATGTTCCTTTGCGTGGCACTTAGTAAATGGTGATTTAAACACAGGCCCTGTTTTCACAAAGGTCAATGTGGAGCTGCGGGGAGAGCAAGAATGTTCCTGAAATAGTAATAAAATTGGAGGAGAGGGCTCAGTGACGTCAGCTTAGGGTGGTGGAGAAACAGCTCACGTCAACACCTGGGGATTTTGAAAGACATTAAGGCAAAGCTGTCCAACAGAACTTTCTGCGAGGGACATATTCTATGTCTGTCCTGTCTAATGTGGTAGCTGCTGTATTGAGGCTGGTATGACTGGGGAACTGAATTTTAAATGTTATTTAATTTTAATTACAATTTTTAATAGTCACACATACCTAGTGGCTACTTAGGTGGACAGCACAGGTCTTAGCTCCCAAGACAAACGTCCCTCAGGCCATTGAAATACGAGAGGATTTCAGCACGACTCACAGTGTTCACCACAGCAGCAGTACAAATGGGGACCATAAGGCCCAATACAGTCCATCTTCTATCCATCCCTGAGACCATTTTTCTAATACAAGTTCTGTTTTTGAATATGTGCCTCTTCTCTACTAATGCTCGTAAGACAAAAATATGACAGCTGCCTTAAGGAAAAAGTTAAAAGATGAAAAATTTATTTTGGGGGAGAATTTCTTTCCTAAATGACTTTGTCTTTTCAGGAGCCTGGTACCTTTTGTGTTGAATTAAAAAAAAACACACACAACTTGAAGACTTATCATATTTTAACGCTTTCAATATTCATATTGAGTAATTCTAATAAATGTGGTTCAGGCACAGGATACTTGCAGATTCACAGACTGATGTCCTTTTAAATTCAGGGAGATCATGAACATGGAGAAATAAAAACTAAATTAAATAGAGAATTCTAACCCGGTCTCCTGGGATCAGAGACTCATTAGGAAAAATTTCCTTTCTGCTTATTCCAGAGGCCCCGGGGGAAATCGGATGCTCAGCAGAGGGAATAAGAAGAGGGAACTGTGCCTGATGAGCAGATACACAGAGCGCTGTAACGCTCCTCTGTGCGGTCCCTCAGCTTGTACCACGTTGGTGGACAGGACCTGGGTGTTGCGTTTGACTCCTGAGCTGGCTGTGAACTGATGCTTCACTCCTTCCTGCTGTCTCGTGTGGGGACAGAGCTTCAGTCTCCATCATGAACCTTCCAGGGAGTAATTCTGGCTTCCACACAGAGTCCTCGCTCTCAGAGACCCCATCCAGGTGAGTCTGAGAGCCCAGCAGGTACTGAAGGAAAGGGTCAGAGAGGTCAGAAGCTGAGAACACTTAACTGAGTCACTGTGGCCCTAACAGCCCTGCCAGGAGACTAGAGATCTCCGTGTCTGTTCTTGGGTTATTAACTGAGTGTGGGGACAGAGCCAGGAGTGCAGTTTCCAGGTCCTCGGCCTCACTTGGAAAGATGCTGGCTCCCGTTGTAAATGGCCATTAACTGTGATTGGATGGCCATCAATTGTGGCTAGTTGGCAGTCACCTGTAACCAGTGAGCAATTGGCCCCTAATATAACCGCCATGGCTACGTTTGCAGCAGATTATGGCTGAGCTAGCAAGTGCGAGATGCGGGTAGTACGGTGGATTGCAGCTAGCAAGTGGGGTTGGTAGGTTGGCAGAGAAGCAGACGGCAGGTTGCGGATCGCGTGGCTCCTACTTCCTGACTCTCCATCCCAGCCGCCAGGGAGAATATAGTGGCACGACTCCCGTATCTGTGGCTCCATGGGTGTTCCTTTTTGGCCTCACTATGTCCTTTGTTCTTGTGCAGGGAGCGAGAGTAGAGACCCCGCATGACACCCTGCATAATATTGATTTATAACTAATTCATTTAATACATTAATATGGATCCTTGACTCTTCCGTATAGGGACCATATTTAAAATCGAGTGATGCGTGGATGTGCCCTTACGTGACCCTGTAAAATGAGTGAGATGCATGAAATGGTTGCAGTACAATGAAAACATATCTGAGGATTTTTGCTGTTCGGGGAGTAGGAAAATAGTGTTAGGTGTGGAGGCTGGTGCACTGAAGTGAAAATTCTAAGATGGGGTATATTTGAGCATGTTTTGTGTTCACTGACAAGATCCAGGCCGGTGGAGGTAGGAACTATCTTGCAACACACATTTGTGAGAAATGCATTGCAGTATCTTTTTTCATGCTGGGTATTCACATGAAGAACTTATTTAATAAATAGAAAGAGGAATACCAAATAGTTTGAATTATTTCATTCCTGGTGAGGCTGCATATATTTCTGTTTGTTATTTGTTTACTTTTATTTTGGAATAGTTAGTAGGAATTTCTATCCCATACTGAACTTTTCCCCCTGGTGGTCATTGTCTTCTATATTTTTAATGAAATTCTGTCATATACATTGGAGTATAAATAGAGGATTGACCAAATTTTAGGCAAAGGTTTGTTGAAACAAAACACTTCGGCAGTGGAGAAATAGACGTCACCTGTTGTACCTTAAATCTAATGCCACAAAGGCATCTCAAACCACGTTTACATTTATGCAATGAGGGCTTCAGTGCACCTGCTAATGGGGTGGGAGGTCTCCAGTTTGATTTAAAGTTCTTTTCCACTTCATGTGGGTTTTGAAAGCAAATGCCCTCATCCAGGGGACACTAATGAATGAATGGAGAGGCTTCAAGTCAGTTTCTTCAACAAATTTTATTGAATAAATGTCTGTATCAGAGTCTTTAGCTGCTGTAAAATATTCCCGCATTAGTTGATTAACAGAAACAAATATTTGCAGTTAAGTTCTAAATGTCAGAAGCCCGAAATGAGTCTCATGGGCTAATATCAAGATGTCTGCAGAGCTGGGTTCCTTCTAGAGGCTCAGGTGAAATGCTGTTTCCCTTCCTCTTTCTGTTGTATTCTGGCCACAGCCTTTCCTGGCTCATGGCCATTCCTCCTCCTTCAAAGCCAGCAGTTTAGCTTCTACATCTTGTCTCTCGCTTCTACATAGAGGACCATTGTGGTTACGTTCCTCCCACCTGCATGACACTGGGTCATCTTCTTAATGTCAGCCGGTTAGCAAGCCTGTCCCATCTTCTACCCTAATCCTCCCTTGCCATAAAAGTATCAAATGCAAAGGCACCGGATATAGAGTGTGGATATATTTTGAAGGCCCTTATTCTGCTCACTACAAAGTCTCTTAAAAGTGTACTATTATACACTCAGGGGCCCTTATATAAGAGAAATGAATGCAGAATTTATCATAGTTTCTGGAATGAGTGACTACACACTTGCTTTAAATATTAATACATGCAAAGAAATACTTGATTCAGAAAACCTGAAACTGTCTGCCCCTGACTCTGACACAGGACCTCACCTGCTCCTCAGAGCGGGGGCCACACACCAGGAGCTGCAGCATCAACAGCCCCGGGCGCTGGTTAGAAATGCAGACTCTCTGAGCCCCCAGGCCCTGCTGACTCAGATTCCCGTCTGGTAGGAAGCTGTTGATCGTAGGCACAGACAGGTTGAAGTGCTGGTCTTGACTAGGTTTGCTCACCTTCTCTCTGTTGACTTGGGGGCTGAATAATGGTTGGGTGTGAGTGCTTTCCTGGGGATTGTAGGTGTTATCAATATTCATTCAGGCAATGCCAGGTACCCCAGGCACAAAATTATTTTTGGGTGTGAAACACTGCTGGGAAGCCACCTGCAAAGAATTACAATCAAGGCCCATCAGATATTGTGATATTCATTTTGGACAGATCTCTAAACTCCTTCTGCTCCACCCCAGGACCTTTACTGGCTATTCTTTCTTCTAGATACACACGTGTCCACATTACCTTGTGTATTCCGTGCTTTCTTCACTGAGGTCTCTGTTTAAATGTTACCTCGTTTGCAGGATTTAACGAAATGCCATTGGAAAACAAAATAAAAACACTAGTTGCCATCTTGTTTTACACTTGTTTTCCTTCTTTATATGACGTGTCACCATATGAAATGTTATATATTTTTATTATTAGCTTGCATATTTTTCTTTCACTTACCTGTATGTACTGTTGTTTTACAGCACTCCAATACTCACAGACTAGACAGTACCTAAAACATGGTGAGGACTCAATTATTATTCCTGAAATACACAAAAATTTCTCATGAAAACTGTGGAATATATGACACCTTTGGATAGAAGCAGAAGGGGATAAAAATTCCTAATCTGAGATGATGCAGGAAACCGTACAAGGAACAAGATCCATACAAAGATACTGAAATTAATCACATGGCTACAAATATAAATTGTAGCATTAGAACTATCTGAGTAAAGTCTATTTGTATGAAAATTACTCCTGTGATTTTCCTGTCTTGGAAGTCACGTCTTCCTCATGGAACCAGAGAATCTTACAAGAGTTTCAGAATTTGTTCTCCTGGGACTTTCAGAGGAGCCAGACCTGCAGCCCCTCCTCTTTGGGCTTTTCCTCTCCATGTACCTGATCACTGTGTTAGGAAACCTGCTCATCGTCCTGGCCGTCAGCTCAGACTCCCACCTGCACACGCCCATGTACTTCTTCCTCTCCAACCTGTCCTTTGTGGACATCTGTTTCACCTCCACCACCGTCCCTAAGATGCTGGTGAACATCCAGACGCAGAGCAAACTCATAACCTATGGAGGCTGCATCACACAGATGTACTTTTTCCTACTCTTTGTATTGTTGGATAACTTCCTCCTGACTGTGATGGCCTATGACCGCTTCGTGGCCATCTGTCACCCCCTGCACTACACGGTCATCATGCACCCCCGACTCTGTGGACGGTTGGTTCTGTTGTCCTGGATCATGAGTGTCCTGATTTCCTTGTTATATAGCCTAATGGTGCTGAGACTGTCCTTCTGTGCAGACTTGCAAGTCCCCCACTTTTTCTGTGAACTCAACCAGATGGTCCAACTTGCCTGCTCTGACACCTTTCTAAACAACATGGTGTTATATTTTGTAGCTGTGCTGGTGGGTGGTGGTTCCCTGACTGGGATCCTTTGCTCTTACTATAGGATCATTTCCTGCATACGTGCGATTTCATCTGCTCAGGGGAAGTATAAAGCATTTTCTACCTGTGCGTCTCACCTCTCGGTTGTCTCCTTATTTTATTTAACAAGCCTAGGAGTGTACCTCAGCTCTCCTGCTACCCACAATGCACACTCTAGTGCTACAGCCTCGGTCCTGTACACAGTGGTCACACCCATGCTGAACCCCTTCATCTACAGTCTCAGGAATAAAGATATAAAGGGAGCTCTGAAAAGATTATTTGAGATGACAGTACTAAAGGGAGGATCGTCCTGACTGAAAAAGTGCCCTTGATTTCATGGCTCCAATTCTAACACCAGACATTATGATTCTTTAATCAGATTGTGTTTGTAGAATTTCCTTCTTTTATTTATATTCTGGAATTTCCATTTGTTTGTGTTCAACTTCCTACATAATTTTTAAAAATTGTTTTCTTTTCCGTTACAGTTGACATTCAATATTATTTATTATTAGTTTCAGGTGTACACTATACTAGTTAGACATTTATATAATTTATGTAGTGATCCTCCATTAGTCTGTATCTCCTGGCACTATGCGTAGTTGTTGCAATGTTATTTACTATATTCTGTATGCTGTACTTTACATCCCTGTGACTATTTTGTAAATACCAATTTATATTTCTTAATCCTTTCACTTTTTTTACCCAGCCCCACAACCCTCACCTCTCTGGCAACCATGAATTCGTTCTCTGTAATATGAGTCTGTTTCCGTTTTGTTTATTTTTGTCTTTACATTCCACGTATAAGTGAAATTATATGGTATTTGTCTTTCTCTGTCTGACTTGTTTTACTTAGCATAATACCCTCCATGTCTACACATGTTGTCACTAATGGTAAGATTTCATTCTTTTTTATACAATAATCAATTGTATATATGTACCACATCTTCTTTATCCAGTCGTCAATTGATGAGCACTTAGGTTGCTTATATATTTGGCTCTTGTACATACTGCTGCAGTGAACACAGGGGTGTATATATTGTTCCTAATTAGTGTTTTGGATTTCTTTGGATAACTACTCAGAAGGGGAATTGCTGGCTCATACAGTAGTCCTACTTTTAATTTTTTGAGGACACTCCATACTGTGTTCCACATTGGCTGCACCGATTATAATCCCACCAGCAGTACATGAGAGTTCTTTTTTTCTCCACATCCTCACCAGCACTTGTTGCTTGTTGATATACCACAGCCATTCTGACACGGATGACTTGATATCTCATTTTGGTTTTAATTTGATGATTAGTGACCTTGACCATCTTTTTATATACTTATTGGCCATCGGAATGTCCTCTTTGGAGAAACATCTACTCAGGTCCTCTGCCCTTTTTTAAATGGGATTTTTAGTTGTTTTGAGGTTGAGTTGTATGTATTCTTTACAAATTTGGTGTATAACCCTTATCCGATGTATCATTGGCGAATGTCTTCTCCCAATCAGTAGGTTGTCTTTTCTTTATGTTGATAGTTTTTATTCCTGTGCAAAAACTCTTAGTTGGATGTAGTTCCATTTGTTTATTTTTTGTTTTGTTTCTCAGCCCAAGGAGATATGTCAGCAAATAAATATTACTAAGAGGAATGTCAGAGAAATTACTGCCTGTGTTTTCTTCTTGGAGTTTTATGGTTCCAAGACTTACATTTAAGTCTTTCATCCATTTTGAGTTTATTCTTGTATATGGTGTAAGAAGGTGTTCCAATTTCATATTTTCCCATATATGTAAGTTTTCCCAACACCATTTATTGAAGAGACTCTCTTTACCTCACTGTATATTCTTGTCTCGTTGTCATAGACAAAGGACCATGTAAGTGTGGGTTATTTCCGGTCTCTTTTTTCTATTCCATCGAACTAAGCGTCTGTTTTCATGCCCGTATTGTGCTGTTTTCATCACTGTAACCTTGTAGTACAGCTTCACATCAGGTAACATAATATCTCCAACTTTGCTGTTTCTCAAGAGTTCAAGTTGTTATTCATGGTCTTTTGTTTTTAATTTATCAATTTTAAGATCATTTGTTCTAGTCTTGTGAAAAATGCATAGTTAATATTTAGAAATCAGTTGAATTTTTATAGAGTAATACTGAACTATCAGAAAGAGAAATAAAGAAAACAATCTCATTTACAATTGCATCAAAAAAATCCCTAAGAATAAATTGGACCAAGAAGAGAATAGACCTATACTCAGAAAAGTACATGACACTGAAGAAAGAAATTGTAGAATGTACAATAAATGGAAGCTTATATTGTGGTATCGGACAGGAGAAATTAACATCGTTAAAATGTCCTCACTACCCAAAGCAATCTATTGACTTAATACAATCCCTATCAAAACACCAAAAATCAACCAAGTACATTTGGAGATGTAATTAGCTTTATAAGTGATTCATGAATAAGGCAGCGTCCCTTCCAGCAACCAGAAGGGAACAGCCCGTGGTTGTATAAAATGGAAGGTTTTTATTGAAGAAGGGTGGGGAGAAGAGTTATCAAGAAGAAAAAAGACAACATGAATTTTACACCTGGGTTTTGGGGAGGAGAAAGGGAACAGCTATGGTTTTATCCTCTAGATTCCCTATTCCTTCCATGGGGAATGGAGAGGGTCCATGTGACGAGCGCTTTCACAGAAAATTCAGGACTGGTTGATTAAGATTACATTTCTAATAGACGTTGAAACTGCCGAGAGGTCCCATATGAAATCAAAGTTTGGCCTCATGGCTTTTTAGCACCAGTGATGCCATTTTGTGCTTGTGATTTTCTCTTTAACTGTAGTATGGACACTTTAACAATATTAATTCTTCCAATAATGGAGTATATATTTCCATATTTGATCTCCTTTCAAATGCATCCATGGCTGAATTAAAGGAGCCATACAAAAATTAAGAATACATTTTGCATGAATATATATATTTATGTATAAATATATTTATAGATAATTACATATATAAATTATACAAATATTTATAATTAACATATATGTAATCAATATATAATTAATTATTTTGTTATGTGATTGTAAATAATGTAATCAACCTGATCCAAATTCCAAATTACTGATGGTGATATGGGCTGATGAAGCTAAATCAGGTGGATGCTGTTAGAATAAATACACTGTTTGGAAATAGTTGGTGAGTCTAAGAACTCTTTCTCAGGTAAGCAGTGTATGTACACATACATATATATACATTTTTTGCCTGACTCATTTCAGGTAACACACACACACACACACACACACACACACACACACCATCACACAGACTCATTAATAATGTCACCCTGCCCCTACACATGGAGACCCAGTGAGCCACGTGTTCTAAAATAGTATATATATATGTGTGTATGTATCTATCTATCTATATATATGTATGTGTGTATGCATGTATCTATGTATGTATGTATGTATATATATATATATATATATATATATATATATATATATATATAAATGGGAGACAGGAACCATAGAGTTTTTTAGAAAAGGAAGGTAGGACTGCAGAGTTCAACTAATTGGGCTCATAAACTTCCATGAACTCATCTCCCCTCTTTGATCTCCCAGCCTGAACAGTTTCCTTAAAGTCCCAGTTTTCTATCAATGCAAAAGGAAGAATTTTTCAGACCCATATGATTGGCTGAAATTCTTTTTTTTAAAAAAAAGATTTTATATGGGAAGGGGAACAGGATTTCATTGGGGAGCAGTGTGTACTTTGAGGACTTTTTCAAGTCAAGCTGCTATCCTTTCAATCTTAGTTGTGGTGGGGAGAGCTCAGCTCCAGGTCTAGTTGCCATTTTCAGTTGCAGAGGTGCAGCCCACCATCCTTTTTGGGAGTCGAACCCAGCAACTTTGTAGTTGAGACCCGCAGGCCCATTTGGGAATCGAACCGGCAACCTGTGGTGTTAGGAGCACGGAGCTCAAACCGCCTGAGCCACCGGACTGGCCCCCGGTTGAAATTCTTTTTTTTTAAATTCAAATTTATTGGGGTGACAATTGTTAGTAAAGTTACATAGATTTCACGTGTACAATTCTGTATTACATCATCTATAAATCCCATTGTGTGTTCACCACCCAGAGTGAAATTCTTAAAGAAAGGATGATATCATGAATTTCTGACTGTGAGAGAGACTTGGCATCACTGTGCTTCACGCAAAGACAGGGAAGAAGTTAACCATGAGAAGCACTTACACCCGAGGATAACAGTGCCAAGTATTGGGGGGCCCACAGCCTTCAGGTAGAAGGGGACTTTGCGTGTTTCCTTGGGCGGCGGCAGAATGTAGATTTGGGGTAAGTGATCCTAAAGTGTTTACCTTGTCACTCATGAATGAAGATATTTTTTCCTTCATAAGCCAGACGTGAACTTAAAACACAGCGAAGTCTCCCTCTATGTGGCGTCCCGTCCAAGGCCCTGGCTGGCTGTTTGGCAACAGGTGTCCTGTGATGGGTGATACGGAAGAAGGGAGCCTGCCCTTCCTGAGTCACTGCAGTGATGTCACTTGAGCTGAGGCGACATGGGGGAAACAATTTAATGGCTAAACCTTCTAGCTTTGATTTTTCTCAACAGAAGTATATTTGTTTTCTCCACAATTTGGGAATTCTTCTTGGTAGATTTGGCTCCAGATGAATTCATAATCCAAGGAGGTAATTGAGGAAAGGACAACACTGGCTTTCATGGTCAAGGTAGTTTCATGTAAGATGCTGGCTAAGGCAAATAAAAATATTTTAAAAAATATTTTAACATAATATTATTATTATAAATTCCTTCAATTTCTACAATGACCTGGTTTCTAAACCACCAGTGTTCTTGATCAATATTTAAAGGAAATGACAATATTCCTCAATTTAAAAATATGCGATAGAAATAACCTTTGCATCCGTGGACAACTTCACTTCCTTGAGACTTCAGTTTTTTCAGTTGTGAAATGTGGATAATAAAACTACCTTTTCCATAGATATTTGAGAAGAATGAATGAGAAAATAATTAAAAATAGCTTAATAGTATCTGTCATACATTATATCCCAATAAATGCTGCAATTATTATTCTGCTCAGGAGGTGAACAAGTGTACATAGGTGGTACTCAGCTTGCTTCCCAGAAATTAGTGTAGGAATTTGGTAGCATATCAACTGGCACTGCTAGGAGACTGTGAAAACAAATCAAATCGCTTACTCCTGAGTCTGCAGAATTATCTGTTCAGAGAGGCCGTTACATGTGCAGGTTGGCACCAAGCAGCAGAATAGAAGGAACAGACCTGGAAGACAGACCTGATTACAATGCAGGTGCGTGTGCTGTGCGGTCAGAGCAGTGCAGGGCCACCAGCTTCACTGGTGTGACATCTGTCCGCCAGGAGTCTGTGAGCCTAGGGGAATATGAAGGTATGTAAAGTGCCTCGCATGTAGTCAGGCACAAAGAAATGGTTCTGAGATCATTTGGAGCAGGTTTTACAAAAATAACTCTCATAAGGAATTACTTGAAAAGCAACCTCCTGCTGTGTTCTAGATTCAAAGCCCAGAGATCGCATTCTGCTGGACATTGTTCTCTGCAGTCCTGGACTGAGCTCCCTGTTTGGTCATCAGGAGACCCTGCAAAACCTTTAATTTTCTGTGAAACATTGTTAGGCTTATTGTACTTTGCTTGCAAAAGCAGAATTTGGGGACACTGAAACAAAACAAAAAGATACCATGTCATCAAACCCTCACTTCACCAGAAAGCTAAATTAACCAGAAAAACCTTTTCTGAAAATTCTAGTGTTTCTGGTTTTATTGAAAGTTATTGAACCTGAGGCTCAACATAACATTACTACATGCGGCCAGATTAGCAGTCATTTAGAAAAAAACACTATTAATGCTTTAAGCTTATTTATAAAACCGTTGAAGCCTGTATAAACTGGTATGCGAATAATCAAGGCAGCTTTATTCATGTTACTCCAAAGAATACATACTGGGGGGAGAACAGGGGTGCCAAAAAATGTACATATTTTAAGAGATGTTATCTCTGTATTACTTTTTGAAGTTGAATTGATTTGTAGTAGCAACGTGTAGTATGACCTTCGCTCAAAAGATGGCGTTAATCAAATGAGCGCTAGTGTCATTCATTGTGTTACTATTTTAATACTGTTTTTTCCTTTCTTAATATGTATAGATTTTTGGGGGACCCTCTGTATGTCCACAAACTGGTGAGTAGATAAACAAAATGTGATGTATCCATACAGTCGACTACTGTTTAGCAATAAACAATAAAAAGTAATGAACCACTGAAAAAAAACAAAAAACAAAAAAAACTACTGAAGCTCACGGGATATACCGGTGGTGTGACGTAATTTTTCAACATCTTTATTATGACAATTTTAAACATAGAGAAAAAGTGAAAGAATAGTACGGTGATCACCTCTATGTTCATCACCTTCATTTAACACATGGCATTTGTATTATTCGCTTTCTCTGCATTACGTTTCTGCGAGGAAGCATTTCAAAGCACAGGGTAGGACACTTCATTGAAATGCTACGCATGCGTTGTTTCATATCAACTTTCCTCTGTCAGCACTGTTGGACTTGGGAACATATTCAAGAACTTCAATATATTTAATATTTAATTCACATTCAGATTTCCCAGAGGAAAATTTTGAGGCAAAGTCCTTTCCCCGCATTGGTATAATTTCTTATTATATAAAAGCAATAATCACAAAGCATCTAAACCAACTTGTGAAAAGTACTGAAGAAATACAGGGGGTTACTGCCCTCAAGTTGCTGGAAGGAGCTCTGATGGGGCAAAAACACCCGTGTGCGACCCCGAGATGAGAAACAGGCCTCGATGGAGGGCAAGCCCAACGTAGAGCTTCATTAGCAGCGGGTCTGCGTGCGGCTCCGTGTCTTCCTGCATCATCAGCGAGAGGGCCTTTGGGACTCAATAGGCAGAATGGGTGGCGCCAGCAAACAAGGAGTCACAGTCAGACTTGAGTGATATGTGCCTCACGTTCCTTTGCGTGGCACTTAGTAAATGGTGATTTAAAACACAGCTCCCGTTTTCACAAAGGTCAATGTGGAGCTGCGGGGAGACCAAGAATGTTCCTGAAATAGTAATAAAATTGGAGGAGAGGGCTCAGTGAGGTAGGGTTAGGGTGGTGGAGAAACAGCCCAGCAACATCTGGAGATTTCAGAAAGAACTTTAAGGCAAAGCTGTCCAACAGAACTTTCTGCAGGGACATAGTCTATGTCTGCACAGTCTAATGTGGTAGCTGCTGTGTTGAACACTTGACGCTACTATGACAGGGGAACTGAATTTTAAGTGTTATTTAATTTTAATAATAACTTTGAAATAGTCACAAGTACCAGTGGCTGCTGTGTTGTATAGCACAGCTCTTAGCTCCCAAGACAAATGTCCCTCAGGCCATCGATTCAAGAGGATTTCAGCAAGACTCAAAGTGTTCACCAGACCAGCAGTACAAACGAGGGACAATAAGGCCCAATGTGGTTCACCTTCTGTCCATCCCTGAGCCCATTTTTCTAATACAAGTTCGGTTTTTAAAGATATGTCTTTTCTCTACTAATGATCGTAGCAAAAATTGTGAAAGTTGTTTTAAGGAAATACTGAACAGATGAAAACTTCCTGTTTTGGGGAGAACCACTTTCCTAAGTGGTTTTGTCTTTTCAGGAGGCTGGTACCTTGTAAGTTGAATTTAAAAAAACAAAACCAAGACCTGTCATCTTTGAAGGCTTCCAATATTCATATCGTGTAATTCTAATAAATGTGGTCGAGACACAGGATACTCACATTAATGTCCTTTTAAAACAGGGAGATCAAGCACATGAAGAAATAAAAACCAAATTCACTGTCTTCTAACCAGGTCTCCTGGGATCAGAGATTCATTAGGAAAAATTTCCTTTCTGTTTATTCCAGAGGCCCCGGGGGAAATCGGATGCTCAGCAGTGGGACTAAGAAGAGGGACCTGTGCCTGATGAGCAGACACACAGAGCGCTGTAACGCCCCTCTGTGCGGTCCCTCAGCTTGTACCACGTTGGTGGACAGGACCTGGGTGTTGCGTTTGACTCCTGAGCTGGCTGTGAACTGATGCTTCACTCCTTCCTGCTGTCTCGTGTGGGGACAGAGCTCAGTCTCCGTCATGAACCTTCCAGGGAGTAATTCTGACTTTGTTACACAGTGCTCGCTCTCAGAGACCCCATTCAGGTGAGTCTGAGAGCCCAGCAGGTACTGAAGGAAAGGGTCAGAGAGGTCAGAAGCTGAGAACACTTAACTGAGTCACTATGACCCTAATCAGCCCAGCCAGGTGACTAAAGATTACCGTGTCTGTTCTTGGGTTATTAACTGATTATGGGGACAGAGCCAGGAGTGCAGTTTCCAGGCTCTCAGCCTCACTTGGAAAGGTGCTGGCTCCCATAGTAAATGGCCAGCAACTATGATTGGACGGACACAGCTGTGGCTAGTTGGCTGTCAGCTATAACCAGTGAGCCATTGGCCCCTAATATAATCACCCTGGCTACGCTAGCAGCGGATGGTGGCTGAGCTAGCAAGTGTGGATTGCAGCTAGCAAGTGGGGTTGGTTGGTTGGCAGAGAAGCAGAGGGCAGGTTGCAGATCGCATGGCTCCTACTCCCTGTCTCTCCATCTCAGCCGCCAGCGAGAATATAGTGGTACGGCTCCCCTATCTGTGGCTCCATGGGTGTTCTTTTTTGGCCTCACTGTGGCCTTCGTTCTTGTGCAGGGAGCGAGAGTAGAGACTCCGCATGACACCCTGCATGACATAGATTTATAACTAATTCATTTAATACATTAATAAGGATGCTTGAATCTTCCAAACAGAGTCCATATTTAACAATTAAATGATGGGCATGGGAATACCGTTAGGTGACCCTGTAGAATGAATGAGATGCATGAAATGGGTGCAGTACAATGAAAATGTATCTGAAGGTTTTGCTGTTCGGGGAGTAGGAGAATAGCTTCAGGTGCGGAGGCCGGTGCACTGAAGTGGAATTTCTAAGATGGGGTGTATTTGAGCATGTTTTGTGTTCACTGACAAGATCCAGGCCAGTGGAGGTAGGCACTACCTTGCAACACACATTTGTGAGATATACATTGTAGTATCTTCTCGCATGCTGGGTACTTAGATGAAAAAATTATTTAATAAGTCTAAAGCGGAACACTAAATAGTTTTCCTTGTATTATTTCATTACTGGCAAGGGTGCATTGTTTTGGTTTGTTACTTGTTTACTTTTATTTTGGAACAGTTAGGAATTTCTATCCCACACTGAGCTTTTTCCCCCTGGTGGTCATTGTCTTCCATATTTTTAATGAAATTCTGTCATCCACTGGGGAGTATAAACTGAGGATTGACCAACTTTCAGGCAAAGACGACACAGTGCTGAGAACAAAACACTTCGGTGGTGGAGAAATAAACGTCACCCGTTGTACCTTAAATCTTAATGTCACAAAGGCATTTCAGACCATGTTTACATTTGTGCAATGAGGACTTCAGGGCACCTGCTAATGGGGTAAAATATCTCCAATTTGATTTAAAAGTTCTTTTCTACTTCATGTGGGTTTTCAAACTAAAATGCCCTCGCCCAGGGGAAGCTAATAAATCATTGGAGAGGCTTCAACTCAGTTCCTTCAGCAAATATTGAATAAATGTCTGTATCAGAGTCTTTCGCTGCTGTAAAATATTCCCGTACTAGTTGATTAAAACAAACAAACATATGCTCTCACAGTTCTGGATGTGAGACCCGAAATGAGTCTCAGGGGCTTATATCAAGGTGTCTGCAGAGCTGGGTTCCTTCTAGAGGCTCAGGTGAAATGCTGTTTCCCATCCTATTTCAGTCTGTATTCTGGCCCCTGCCTTTCCTGGCTCATGGCCATTCCTCCGCCTTCAAAGCCAGCAGTTTAGCTTCTTCATCTTGTCTCTCGCTTCTACCTAGAGGACCATTGTGGGTACGTTCCTCCCACCTGGATGACACTGGGTCATATTCTTAACGTCAGCCGGTTAGCAAGCCTGTCCCATCTCCTACCCTAATCCTCCCTTGGTATAAAAATATCAAATGCAAAGGCACTGGAGATGGGGTGTGGACATATTTTTGAGGTCCTTATTCTGCTCACTACAAAGTCTGTTAATAGTGTATTATTGGGGTGGCCGGTTAGCTCAGTTAGTTAGAGCATTGTGCTAATAATACCAAGATATCCGGTTCGATCCCTGGTGCACCATCCTTACAAAGAAAAAAAAAGGGAAGTATTATGTGTCACTCAGGGGCCCACACATAAGAGAAATGAGCCCAGAATTTATTACAGTTTCTGGAATGAGTGAGCACACTAATTGCTTTAATAATTCATGCAAAGAAATATTTGATTCAGAAACCTTGAAACTGCCTGCCCCTGACTCTGACACAGGACCTCACCTGCTCCTCAGAGCAGGGGCCACACACCAGGAGCTGCAGCATCAACAGCCCTGGGAGCCGGTTAGAAATGCAGACTCTCTGAGCCCCCAGGCCCTGCTGACTCAGATTCCGCGTCTGGTAGGAGGCTGTTGATCGTAGGCACATACAGGTTGAATGCTGGTCTTGACTAGGTTTGCTCACCTTCTCTCTGTTGACTTGGGTGCTGAATAATGGTTGGTATGGGTGTTTTCCTGGGGATTTTAGGTGTTATCAGTATTCCTTCAGGGAATGCCAGGTACCCCAGGCACAAAATCATTTCTGCGTGAGAAACACTGCCAGGAAATAATCTGAAATAATTATAATCAAGGCCTATCAGATACTCTGATATTCACTTTGGACAGATCACTAAAGCCCTTCTGCTCCAACAAAGGGTCTTTGCTTCTTCCAAGTACACACGCCCACATTTCCTTGCGTCTCCTTCACTTTCTTCACTACAGTCTCTGTTCAAATGTCACCTTGTTTGCAGGACTTGACTAAATGAACTTGAAAAATAAGAACACAAGTCACTACCTTGCTTTCCATCTGCTCTCCTATTCTTCATATGACCTGTCGCCGTATGAAATGTTATATGCTTTTATTATTAGCTTGCATATGTTTTATCCTTCATCGACCTGTGTAAACTTCTGTTTTTCAGCACTCTAGTGCTCACAGACTAGACAGTACCTAAAACATGGTGAGCACTCAATTTATATTCCTGAAATACATGAAGAATTTCTCATGAGAACTGTAGAATACATGACACCTTTGGAAAGAAGGAGAACGGACAAAAATTCCTAATCTGAGATGGCACAGGAAAGCTCTAGAAGGAATAAGATCCATATAAAAGTATTGAAATTAATCACTTGGCTGCAAAATGTAAACTGTAGCATTAAAGAATCTGAGTAAAGTTTGTATGAAAATTACTCATGTGATTTTCCTGTCTTGGAAGTCACCTCTTCCTCATGGAACCAGAGAATCTTACAAGAGTTTCAGAATTTGTTCTCCTGGGACTTTCAGAGGAGCCAGACCTGCAGCCCCTCCTCTTTGGGCTTTTCCTCTCCATGTACCTGATCACTGTGTTAGGAAACCTGCTCATCGTCCTGGCCGTCAGCTCAGACTCCCACCTGCACACGCCCATGTACTTCTTCCTCTCCAACCTGTCCTTTGTGGACATCTGTTTCACCTCCACCACCGTCCCCAAGATGCTGGTGAACATCCAGACGCAGAGCAAAGTCATAACCTATGGAGGCTGCATCACGCAGATGTACTTTTTCCTAGTCTTTGGCATGTTGGATAACTTCCTCCTGACCGTGATGGCCTATGACCGCTTCGTGGCCATCGGTCACCCCCTTCACTACACGGTCATCATGCACCCCCGACTCTGTGGACTGTTGGTTCTGGTGTCCTGGACCATCAGTGTCCTGAATTCCTTACTACAAAGCTTAATGGTACTGAAGCTGTCCTTCTGTGCAGACTTGCAAATCCCCAACTTTTTCTGTGAACTCAACCAGATGATCCAACTTGCCTGTTCTGACACCTTTCTTAACAACATGGTGATGTGTTTTGTAGCTGTGCTACTGGGTGGTGGTCTCCTGGCTGGAATCCTTTACTCTTATTACAGGATAGTGTCCTCCATACGTGGAATGTCATCCCCTCAGGGGAAGTATAAAGCATTTTCTACCTGTGCATCTCACCTCTCGGTTGTCTCCTTATTTTATTTAACATTCCTGGGCGTGTACCTCAGCTCTCCTGCTGCCCACAATGCACACTCTAGTGCTACAGCCTCGGTCCTGTACACAGTGGTCACACCCATGCTGAACCCCTTCATCTACAGTCTCAGGAATAAAGATATAAAGGGGGCTCTGCAAAGATCCTTTGAGATGACAGTACAAATAGGATAATCACCTGACTGAAAAAGTGCCCGTGATTTCATGGCTCCATTTCTACAACCAGACTTTGTTATTCTTTAATCAGATTGTGTTTGTTCTTCTTTTATTTATATTCTGGAATTTCAATTTGTTTGAGTTCAACTTCTGTATATAATTTTTTTTAATTATTTTTTTTTTACATTATAGTTGACATTCAATGTTATTTTATATTAATTTCAGAGTGCACTATAGTGGTTAGACATTTATATAATTTATGTAGTGACCCCCCCATTAGTCTGTACCTCCTGGCACTGTATATAGTTGCTGCAATATTACTTACTATATTTTGTATGCTGTGCTCTACATCCCTGGGACTATTTTATAAATATCAATTTGTATTTCTTAATCCCTTCACTTTTTTACCCAGCCCCACGACCCTCACCTTTCTGGCAACCATCAATTTGTTCTCTGTAAATGTGAGTCTGTTTTTGTTTTGTTTACTTTTGTCTTTACATTTCACGTATAAGCGAGATCATATGTTATTTGTCTTTCTCTGTCTGACTTGTTTTTTGTTTGTTTGTTTGTTTGTTTGTTTGTTTATTGGGGTGACAATTGTTAGTAAAATTACATAGATTTCAGGTGTACAATTCTGTATTACAGCATCTATAAATCCCATTGTGTGTTCACCACCCAGAGTCAGTTCTCCTTCCATCACCATATATTTGATCCCCCTTACCCTCATCTCCCACCCCCCATTCCCCTTACCCTCTGTGTCTGACTTGTTTTACTTAGCATAATACCCTCCAGGTCCACCCATGTTGTCACAAATTGTAAGATTTCATGATTTTTTTATGACTGGGTAAAATCCACTCTATATATGTACCACATCTTCATCACGCAGTCGTCAATTGATGAGCATTTAGGTTGCTTACATTTTAGCTACTGTAAATAGTGTTGCAGTAGCATAGGGTGTATATATCTTTCCTAATTAGTGTTTGGTTTTCTTTGGATAATTACTCAGCAGTGGAGTAACTATAGTCCATATTGGCTGCACCAGTTTACAATTCCACCAACAGTACACGAGGGTTTGATTTTTCTCCACGTCCTGACCAGCACTGGGTGCTTATTGATGTACAACAGCCATTGTGACACGTGTGAGTTGATATCTCATTGTGCTTTTAATTTGATGATTAGTGACCTTGACCATCTTTTTATATACCTATTGGCCATTGGTATGTCCTCTTTGGAGAAGTGTCTGTTCAGTCCTCTGCCCTTTTAAATGGGATTGTTTGTTGTTTTGATGTGGAGTTGTATGTATTCTTTATAAATTTGGGATATAACCGTTATCCGATGTATCACTGGCGAATGTCCAACCCAATCAGTAGGTTGTCTTTCTTTTTGTTGATGGTTTTCATTGCTGTGCAAATTTTTTTAGTTTGATGTAGTTCCATGTGTTTATTTTTTGTTTGTTTCCCTTGCCCAAGGAGATAGATCAGAAAACAAGTGTTACTAAGAGCAATGTCAGAGAATTTACTGCCTATGTTTTTTTCTAGGAGTTTTATGGTTCCAAGTCTTACATTTAAGTCTTTCATCCATTTTTAGTTTATTCTTGTATATGGTATAAGAAGGTGTTCCAGTTTCATAGTTTCCCATACATGTAAGTTTTCCCAACACCATTTATTGAAGAGACTGTCTTTACCTCACTGCATGTTCTTGCCTCGTTGTCATAGACAAAGGACCATATAAGTGTGGGTTTATTTCTGAGCTCTTTATTCTATTCCATTGAATTTTGTGTCTGTTTTTATGCACGTACTGTGCTCTTCTTTGTTCTTCTGTTCTTTCTCAAGAGTGCTGTGTTTATTCAAGGTCTTTTGTGGTACCATATCAATTTTAAGATTATTTGTTCTAGTCCTGTGAAAAATGCAATGTTAATATTTAGAAAGCAGTTGTATTTTTATACACTAATAATGAACTATCTGAAAGAGAAATAAAGAAAACAATCTCATTTACAGTTGCATCAAAAGAGTACCTCGGAATAAATTTGACCCAGGAGGGAGTAGACCTATACACACAAAAGTGCATGACACTGAAGAAAGAAATTGAAGAAGATACAATAAATGGAAGCTTATATTGTGGCATCGGAGAGGAGAAATTAACATCGTTAAAATGTCCTCACTACCCAAAGCAATCTGTTGACTTAAAGCAATCCCTATCAAAACACCAAAAATTAGTGAGGTACATTTGGCCAAATAAAGCCATGTAAGTGGCTTTATTAAGAGATTCGTATTCAGGTAGTTCCCTTCCAGTAACCAGAAGGGAACAGCCAGTGGTTGTACAAAAGGGAAGGTTTTCATAGGAAGAAGGGTGGGACAAGGACCTATTAACAACAGAAAAGGAAAGATTAACTCCAGACCTGGGTTTTTTTGGGAGGAGGAAGGGAAATGCAAGGTTTTTGATCCTACAGATTCCCTCTACCTTCCATGGGTGATGGAGAGGGCCCATTTGACCAGTGCTTTCACAGAAATTCAAGACTGGTTGATTAAGATTACATTTCTAATAGAGGGCAAAACTGCCATTAGGTCCCACATTAAATCTAAATTTGTCCTGATGAGTGTTTAGCACCAGTGATGCCATTTTGTGCCTGTGAGTTTCTCTAGCTATACTGTGGCCATTTAAACAATAATAATTCTCCCAATAATTGAGCACAGAATATATTTCCATATACGAGTCTCCTTTAAAATGCATCCATTGCTGAGTTAAAAGAGCCACACAAAAATTAAGAATACCTATTGCATGAATATATATATATTTATCTATAAATGTACTAATAGATAATTATATATGTAAATTATATAAATATTTATAATTAATATATAAGTAATCAATATATAATTAATTGCTTTGTTATGTGATTGTAAAAAATGTAATCACCCTGATCCTATTTCTGCATTTCTGATGGTGATATTGGCTGATGAAGCTAAATCAGGTGGGTGCTGTTAGAATAAATAAACTGTTTGGAAATAGTTGGTGAGTCTAAGAACTCATTCTCAGGTAAGCAGTGTATGTACACATACATATATGTACATTTTTACCTGACTCTATTTCAGGTAACACACACACACACACATACACAGACTCATTAATAATGTCACTTTCATGTGAAAGGAAACAGGAAAGAAATTTGGAGAAAATAGAATTTAAAAGAATGAATGGTTAAATTAACATGAAACTAGAAGACTTAGAACTGCAGGCATATGGAGTTAAAGTAGAATGTTTGACCTTAAGTTAAGTAATGAATACATTTCCTATCTTAATGCACAAAGGCTTCAAAGTCAGAACCACATTTATTTAATGCAATGGAGAATTCATTAGAGCAGCTAAGGGAACAAATTCCCCAAACTGACTTCAGATGTCTTCTTTGCTTAAGGTGGGATTTCCACACAAATGTGCTTACTCAAGGGAGGCAAATAGAATAAACCGTGAAGCTAAATTTTACTCTCCTACCAAAACAAAAAAATTATTAGATAAATGTATTACGTTCCTGTCGTAACAAATTACAACAGTAGCAGAAATTCATGCAGTTACCATTTGAGATTTCAGAACCCTGAAACACGTCTCCATGGACTAAAATCAAGATGTCTGCAGGTTGGTTCCTTCTGGAGGCTCCAGGAGAGAGTCCCTTTCCTCTCCTGTTCCACTTTCTCGTGGCCACAGGCATTTCTTGCCTCATGGCCCTCTCTCCATCTCTAAAGCAGCTTGGAGCATCTTCCAATCTCCCTCTCATTCCAACTATTCCTCCTTTTCTTCCACATCCTAGGGCTGCGGTCATTACATTAGTCCCACCTGTATAATCAGGGCCAAACTTCTTAAAGCCTGCTGATCGCAACCGTATTCCAAGGGCTACCTTAGTCCTCCCCTTACTGTAAGAAATCGTATATTCACAGTTTCCAGGGACTAGGATGTGGACATCTTTTGGAGGCCATTATTTAGCCTACAAAGTCTTTTTCAGAACTGTGTTATTTCGTGACCCTCAAGGGCTCCCGTGTAAACGAAACAACACAGAATTTATCATAACCTCTGAGATGAGTGAATACAGTCATGCACCACATACTCACACTTAGGTCCACGAGGGAACCTCATATACAATGATGCTCCATGTGATTATAATGTTGCTGAAACCTCCTATCGCCTAGTGGCATCGTAGCCATGGTAACATCGTGATGCAACACATTGCATGGATACTTACCATCCTGTTTCAGTTGCGGACAGCGCTCAGTGTAGTAACATGCTGAACAGGTGTGTAGACTTGGAGCTGCAGGGGAACAGAATTTGTCACCCTAAAATATGGCAATTTGGTGTAAGGATTATTTTAGGCTGGTTACTTTTAAGAAACACCAAGTACCCTGTGTAAATGATGTTAACATTTATAAGGAATTCCTCCATTTGTGAGGGGTTGTGTTCCCCCACAAGTCAGTGCTTTGAGGACCCAAGGGACCCAGTGAAGGCAGAGTCCTCAGACTTAGACTTTTGAGAGAACTCTGACTCAGGGTTGGGATAAGGTGCTGGCAGGTGAGACCTCTGGCAGGTGGGAGCGTCATGGAGAAGCAGTAACAAAAACAGGACTCGCTGGACTTCTCAGCTGGTCCCTTTCAACATTAATCTCCAAACATCACTCTGCTGCTGAGGGAACCACGTCCCCATCCCTGCACCACTGTAGCCCACGATCAGGGGCTGAGCTCCACAGAAGTTCTATGGCAGAGACACGGGCTTCTTTTGGATCCAACAACCCAGCTTGGTCTTGGCTGAGGTTGCTGTTTCAGACTTGACTGTGGCACCACGAGGACCATGTGATCTTGGAGGGCTTCGCAGTGGCTCCTGTGGCTTCCTGAGCTTTCGTCTGGAGAGGCTGCGGTGGGGTGATGTGCACGTAAGCCACGGCGTTGACGACCACCTCCCATGGGTTTTGGCCCCTGTGTTATTTTTGATTCCCAGTAATTCATGTTCTAATTTCAATGTGTTTATAGTTTTTGACAATATACAAGAACATACAAAACTGGTATGGGAAACAACAGTCTTATCTCAATGCTGTTGGCTGACAAATAATATTGACTCAGTAGTTCATCATCAGAAAAGTTTGTTTGGGAAAAGGAAAGAACAAGGAAAAAGATGGCTGCCCCCCTGCACCTGCACATGGAGACCCACTGAGCCACGTATTCTAAAATGGCAGATGTACACATAAGGGAGACAGGAACCACAGAGATTTTTTGAAAAGGAAGGTAGGATCACAGAGCTCTACTAGCTGGGCTCATACACTCCCATGAACTCACCTCCCCCTTTGACCTCCAGCCTGATCAGTTTCCTTAAAGTCCCAGTTCTCTTTGCAAAAGGAAGGATTAATGCAGACCTGAGTGATTGGTTGAAATTCTTCAAGAAAGGATGATATAATGAATTTGTGACTGTGAGAGAGACGTGGCATCACTGTGCTTCACGCAGAGACAGGGAAGAAGTTAACCATGAGAAGCACTTACATCCGAGGGTAACTGTTCCAAGTATTGGGGGGCCCAAAGCCTTGAGGTAGAAGGGGACTTTGATGTTTCTTTGGGCTGTGGCAGAATGTAGATTTGGAGGAAGTGATCCTAAAGTGTTTACGTTGTCACTCCTAAATTAAGATATTTTTTTCCTTCATAATCCAGATGTGAACCTCAGAACACAGCGAAGTCTCCCTCTATGTGGCGTCCCGTCCAAGCCCCTGGCTGGCTGTTTGGCAACAGGTGTCCTGTGATGGGTGATACGGAAGAAGAGAGCCTGCCCCTTCCTGAGTCACCGCAGTGACGTCACTTGAGCTGAGGTGACTTGGGGGAAACACTTTAATGGCTAAACCTTCTAGCTTTGATTTTCCTCAACAGAAGTGTATTTGTTTTCTTCACAATTTGGGAATTTTTCTTGGAAGACTTGGCTCCAAATGAATTCATGAGCCAAGGAAGAGACTGAGGAAAGGACAACACTGGCTTTCAAGGTCAACATAGCTTCATGTTAGCTGCTGGGTAGGCAAAAATAAAATATTTAAAAAGACATTTTTAAGTAATATTATTATTGTAAATTGTTTCAGTTTCGGAATGACCTGGTTTCTAAGCCACCAGTGTTCTTGATCAATATTTAAAGGAAATGACAATTATTCCTCAATTTAAAATATATGAAAGAAATAACTGTTTTATTCATGGACAGCTTCTCTTCTTTGAGACTCTTCATTTTTCTCAGTTGTGAAATGTGGGTAAATGTAGTATCTGTTTCGCAGATGTTTTGAAAATATTTAACGAGAAATCTTTAAAAATAGCCTAATGGTATCTGACATACATTATGTCCCAATAAATGCTGCAATTATTATTCTGCTCAGGAGGTGAACAATTGTACATAGGTGGCAATCAGCTTGCTTCCCAGAAATTAGTGCAGGAATTTGGTAGCATATCAACTGGCCCTGGTAGGAGACTGTGAAAACAAACCAAATCACTTACTCCTGAGTCTGCAGAATTATCTGTTCAGAGAGGCCGTTACATGTGCAGGTTGGCACCAAGCAGTAGAATAGAAGGAACAGACCTGGAAGACAGACCTGATTACAATGCAGGTGCATGTGCTGTGTGGCCAGAGCAGTGCAGGGCCACCATCTTCACTGGTGTGACACCTATCTGCCAGGAGTCTGTGAATTGACAAGAGTATGAACGTATGGAAAGTGCCTCGCATATAGTCAGGCACAAAGAAATGGTTCTGAGATCATTACGAGCAGATTTTACAAAAATACTTCATATAAGGAATTACTTGAAAAGCAACCTCATGCTGTGTTCTAGATTCAAAGCCCAGAGATCGCATTCTGCTGGACATTGTTCTCTGCAGTCCTGGACTGAGCTCCCTGTTTCCCCATCAGGAGACCCTGCAAACCTTTAATTTTCTGTGAAACATTGTTAGGCTTATTGTCCTATGTTTGCAAAAGCAGAATTTGGGAACACATTGAAACAAAACAAAAAGATACCGTGTCATCAAACCCTCACTTTACCCGAAAGCTAAATTACCCAGAAGAACCTTTTTTGAAAATTCTAGTGTTTCTGGTTTTATTGATATTTATTAAGCACAAAGCTGAACAATAACATTACTGTATGCGGTCAGAGCACAAGTCATTAAAAAATATTATTAATATTTTAAGCTGATGTATAAAACCATTAAAGCCGCATAGACTGGTATGTGAATAATCGAGACAGCATTATTCACGTAGCTCCAAAGATACATACCGAGGGGTTGTCAAAAAATGTTCATATTTTAAGAGATGTTATCTATGTATCACTTTTTGAAATTGAATTTAATTACAGTAGCAACATGTAGTATGGCGTTTGCTCAAAAGATGGTGTTAATCAAATGAATGCTAGCTTCATTCATTGTATTACTATTTTAATACAGTTTTTCCTTTCTTAATGCGTGTATATTTTTTTGGAACCCTTTGCATGTCCACAAACTGATGAGTAGAAAAACCAAATGTGATATATACACACAGTTGAATTTTATTTAGCAGTAAATAATTTTAAAAAATGAACTACTGGAAAAAAAAAAAAAAAAAAAAACAGCAAAAAAACCCAGTGAAGCCCATGGGATATGCCAGTGGCATAACATATTTTTTTAACGTTTTTATTATGACAATTTTAAACATAGAGGAAAAGAGAAAGACTAGCACAGTGATCACCTCTATGTTCATCACCTACATCAAACACATAGCATTTGTATTATTTGCTTTCTCTGCATTACGTTTCTGCGAGGAAGCATTTCAAAGCACACGGTAGGACACTTCGTTGAAATGCTACGCATGCGTTGTTTCATATCAACTTTCCTCTGTCAGCACTGTTGGACTTGGGAACATAGGCAAGAACTTCCTGCTATTTAGTATTTAATTCACATTCAAATTTCTCCTGGGGAAAGTTTTGAGACAAAGTTCTGTCCCCGCGTTGGTAAAATTTCATATTATATAAAAGCAATTATCAAAAAGGATCTAAACTGACACTGACTTGTGAAAAGTACTGAAGAAATACATGGGGTTCCTGCCCTCAAGTTGCTGTAAGGAGCTCTGATGGGGCAAAAACACCCGTGTGCGACCCCGAGGTGAGAAACGGGCCTCGATGGAGGGCAAGCCCAAAGTAGAGATGCATTAGCAGCAGGTCTGCGTGCGGCTCTCCGTGTCTTCCTGCATCATCAGCGAGAGGGCCTTTGGGACTCAACAGACAGAATGGGTGGCGCCAGCAAACATGGAGTCACAGTCAGACTTGAGTGATATGTGCCTCACGTTCCTTTGCATGGCACTTAGTAAATGGTGATTTAAAACACAGCCCCCGTTTTCACAAAGGTCAATGTGGAGCTGCGGGGAGAGCAAGAATGTTCCTGAAATAGTAATAAAATTGGAGGAGAGGGCTCAGTGACGTAGGGTTAGGGTGGTGGAGAAACAGCCCAGCAACACCTGGGGATTTTGAAAGACATTAAGGCAAAGCTGTCCCACAGAACTTTCAGCGAGTGACATATTCTATGTCTGCACTGTCTAATGTGGTAGCTGCTGTATTGAGGCTGCTATGACTGGGAAATTGAATTTTAAATTTAATTTTAGTTACAATTTTTAAATAGTCACCTGTACCTGACTACTTTGGTGGACAGCACAGGTCTTAGCTCCCAAGACAAACGTCCCTCCAGCCATCAAAATCCAAGAGGATTTCAACAAGGCTCACAGTGTTCACCAGACCAGCAGTAAAAACGGGGACCATAAGGGCCAATGCGGTTCACCTTCTATCCATCCCTGAGTCCATTTTTCTAATACAAGCTGTGTTTTTAAAGATGTGCCTCTTCTCTACTAATACTCGTACACAAAATTATGAAAGCTGTTTAAGGAAATAGTGTAAAGATGAAAAATTTATCTTTTGGGGAGAATTTCTTTCCTAAATGACTATGTCTTTTCAGTAGGCTGGTACCTTGTACGTTGAAATAAAATAATAATAGTAATTCTAGATTTATCATATGTTAAGGTTTCCAATATTTGTATTGTGTAATTCTAGTAAATATGGTCCAGGCACAGGATACTTGCAGATTCAGGGAGTGATGGTCTTTTAAATTCAGGGAGATCATGAACATGGAGAAATAAAACTAAATTAAAAACAGAATTCTAACCTGGTCTCTGGGGATCAGAGATTCATTAGGAAAAATTTCCTTTCTGTTTAGTCCAGAGGCCCCGGGGGAAATCGGATGCTCAGCAGTGGGAATAAGAAGAGGGAACTGTGCCTGATGAGCAGATACACAGAGCGCTGTAACGCTCCTCTGTGCGGTCCCTCAGCTTGTACCACGTTGGTGGACAGGTCCTGGGTGTTGCATTTGACTCCTGAGCTGGCTGTGAACTGATGCTTCACTCCCTCCTGCTGTCTCGTGTGGGGACAGAGCTTCAGTCTCCGTCATGAACCTTCCAGGGAGTAATTCTGACTTCCACACAGAGTCCTCGCTCTCAGAGACCCCATCCAGGTGAGTCTGAGAGCCCAGCAGGTACTGAAGGAAAGGGTCAGAGAGGTCAGAAGCTGAGAACACTTACCTGAGTCACTGCGACCCTAACAGCCCAGCCAGGAGACTAGAGATCACCGTGTCTGTGTTCTTGGGTT
The DNA here is from genome assembly GCF_057876585.1 of Rhinolophus sinicus. Classification (NCBI taxonomy): domain Eukaryota; kingdom Metazoa; phylum Chordata; class Mammalia; order Chiroptera; family Rhinolophidae; genus Rhinolophus; species Rhinolophus sinicus. The sequence continues at coordinate 85,554,572 of NC_142515.1, read as the reverse complement.
ATTAATTGATTGTGGGGACAGAGCCAGGTGTGCAGTTACCAGGCTCTCAGACTCACTTGGAAAGGTGCTGGCTCCCGTAGTAGATGGCCATTAACTGTGATTGGATGGCCATCAGCTGTGGCTAGTTGGCCGTCAGCTGTAACCAGTTAGCCATTGGCCACTAATATAACCGCGGTGGCTACGCTAGCAGTGGATGGCGGCTGAGCAAGCAAGTGCGGATTGCGGTTAGTACGGTGAATTGCAGCTAGCTAGTGGGGTTGAGTGGTTGGCAGAGACAAGCTGTCTGCGAGTTGCAGATCTCATGGCTCCTGCTCCCTGAATCTCCATCCCAGCCGCCAGCGAGAATATAGTGGTACGACTCCCCTATCTGTGGCTCCTTGGGTGTTCCTTTTTGGCCTCACCATGTCCTGTGTTCTTGTGCAGGGAGCGAGAGTAGGGACCCCCCTTAACATCCTGCATGACATTGATTTATAACTAATCATTTAATACATTAATATGGATCCTTCCATCTTCCGTACAGGGACCATAATAACAATTAAGTGATATGCGTCGATGTACCCTTAGGTGACACTGTAGAATGAGTGAGATGCATGAAATGGTTGCAGTACAATGAAAACATACATGAGGATTTTTGCTGTTCAGGGAATAGGAAAATACTGTTAGGTGTAGAGGTCGGTGCACTGAAGTGAAATTTCTAAAATGGGGTGCACTTGAGCATGTTTTGTGTTCACTGGAAAGATCCAGGCCAGTGGAGGTAGGAACTACCTTGCAACAGCTGTTCATGAGACATACATTGCAGTATCTTCTCTCATGCTGGGTATTCACATGAAGAAGTTATTTAATAAATACAAACAGGAATACCAAGTTGTTTTACTTTGAATTATTTCATTCCTGGTGAGGCTGCATATATTTTGGTTTGTTACTTGTTTACTTTGATTTTGGAACTGTTAGTCAGAATTTCTATCCCACACTGAGCTTTTTCCCCCTGGTGGTCATTGTCTTCTATATTTCTAATGAGAAATTCTGTCATACAGTTGGGAGTATAAATTAAGGATTGACCAAATTTTAGGCAAAGAGGACACAGTGCTGAGAACAATACACTTTGGGGAACGAGAAATGAAGGGCACCCGTTGTACCTTAAATCTAATGCCACAAAGGCATCTCACACCATGTTTACATTTATGCAATGAGGACTTCAGGGCACCTGCTAATGGGGTGGAAAATCTCCAATTTGATTTAAAGTTATTTTCCACTTCATGTGGGTTTTGAAAGTAAAATGCCCTCACCCAAGGCAAGCTAAGAAATGAATGGAGAGGCTTCAAATTAGTTCCTTCAACAAATTTTATTGAATAAATGTCTGTATCAGAGTCTTTAGTTGCTGTAAAATATTCCCGCATTAGTTGATTAACAGAAACAAATATTTGCAGTTAAGTTCTAAATGTCAGAAGCCCGAAATGAGTGTCATGGGCAAATATCAAGATGTCTACAGGGCTGTGGTCTTCCTAGAGGCTCAGGTGAAATGCTGTTTCCCATCCTATTTTAGTTTGTATTCTGGCCCCTGCCTTTCCTGGCTCATGGCCATTCCTCCGCCTTCAAAGCCAGCAGTTTTGCTTCTACATCTTATCTGTCGCTTTGACATAGAGGACCATTGTGGTTACATTAATGTCACCTGGATGATACTGGGTCATCTTATCGTCAGCTGGTTAGCAAGCCTGTCTCATCTTCCACCCTAATTCTTCCTTGCTAGAAAAATATCAAATGCAAAGACACAGGGATAGTGTGTGGACGTATTATGGAGGCCCTTATTCTGCTCACTACAAAGTCTCTTAAAGGAGTATTATTGGGGTGGCTGGATGTCTCAGTTAGTTAGAGTGTGGTAGTAATAACACCAAGATGTCCAGTTCGATCTCGGCTGCGCCCTCCTTACTAAAAATAGAAAAATGTGTATTAATATGTGTCACTCAGGGGCCCTTATGTAAGAGAAATGAGCACAGAATTTATTAGTTTCTGGAATGGTTGAACACACTAATTGCTTTAATAATACATGCAAGGAAATATTTGATTCAGAAACCTGAAACTGCCTGCCCCTGACTCTGACACAGGACCTCACCTGCTCCTCAGAGCGGGGGCCACACACCAGGAGCTGCAGCATCAACAGCCCTGGGAGCCCGTTAGAAATGCAGACTCTCTGAGCCCCCAGGCCCTGCTGACTCAGATTCCGCATCTGGTAGGAGGCTGTTGATCGTAGGTACATACAGGTTGAAGTGCTGGTCTTGACTGGGTTTGCTCACCTTCTCTCTGTTGACTTGGGTGCTGAATAATGGTTGGGTGTGAGTGCTTTCCTGGGGATTGTAGGTGTTATCAGGATTCCTTCAGGCAATTCCAGGTACCCCAGGCACAAAATAATTTCTGGGTCAGAAACAAGGCTGGGAAGCAGCCTGAAAAAAATTATAATCAAGGTTCATCAGATACTCCAATATTCACTTTGACAGATCACTAAAGCCCTTCTGCTCCACCCCAGGGCCTCTGTACTGGTCATTCCTTCTTCCAAGTACACTCGCCCATTTTTCCTTGTGTCTCCTTCACTTTCTTCACTAGAGTCTCTGTTCAAATGTCACCTTGTTTGGAGGACTTGATAAATGCCCTTGAAAAAAAAAACACACTAGTCACGATCTTGTTTTACACTTGCTTTCCTTTTCTTCATATGATCTGTCACCATATGAAATGTTATATGTTTTTATTATTAGCTTGCATATTATCTCTCTATCATTGACTTCTATGAACTTCTGTTTTTCAGCACTCTAGTAGCCACAAACTAGACAGTACCTAAAATAGGGTGATCACTCAATTTATATTCCTGAAATACATGAAGAATTTCTCATGAAAACTGTACAGTACATGACACCTTTGGTAAGAAGCAGATTGGGACAAAAATTCCTAATCTGAGATGGCACAGGACCACTGGAAGAAACAAGATCCATAGAAAAATATTGAAATTAATTACTTGGCTGCAAAATAGAAATTGTAACGTTAGAGCATCTGAGTATGTGTATTTGAATGAAAATTACTCATGTGATTTTCCTGTCTTGGAAGTCATGTCTTCCTCATGGAACCAGAGAATCTTACAAGAGTTTCAGAATTTGTTCTCCTGGGACTTTCAGAGGAGCCAGACCTGCAGCCCCTCCTCTTTGGGCTTTTCCTCTCCATGTACCTGATCACTGTGCTGGGGAACCTGCTCATCGTCCTGGCCGTCAGCTCAGACTCCCACCTGCACACGCCCATGTACTTCTTCCTCTCCAACCTGTCCTTTGTGGACATCTGTTTCACCTCCACCACTGTCCCTAAGATGCTGGTGAACATCCAGACGCAGAGCAAACTCATAACCTATGGAGGCTGCATCTCGCAGATGTACTTTTTCCTACTTTTTGGCTTGATGGATGTCTTTCTTCTGACCGTGATGGCCTATGACCGTTTCGTGGCCATCTGTCACCCCCTGCACTACATGGTCATCATGCACCCCCAGCATTGTGGACGGTTGGTTCTGGTGTCCTGGATCACGAGTGTCCTGATTTCCTTGTTACATAGCTTAATGGTGCTGAGGCTGTCCTTCTGTGCAGACTTGCAAATCCCCCACTTTTTCTGTGAACTCAACCAGATGATCCAATTTGCCTGTTCTGACACCTTTGTTAATACCCTGGTGTTATATATTGTAACTGTGCTACTGGGTGGTGGTTCCCTGTCTGGGATCCTTTACTCTTACTCCAAGATTGTTTCCTGCATACGTGCAATGCCCTCTGCTCAGGGGAAGTATAAAGCATTTTCTACCTGTGCGTCTCACCTCTCAGTTGTCTCCTTATTTTATTGCACTATACTGGGGGTGTACCTCAGCTCTCCTGCTACAGACAATGCCCGCTCTAGTATTACAGCCTCGGTCCTGTACACAGTGGTCACACCCATGCTGAACCCCTTCATCTACAGTCTCAGGAATAAAGATATAAATGGGGCTCTGAAAAGATCCTTTGGGATGACAGTATAAAAGGGACAATCACCCTGAGACTGCAAAAGTGGCCTTGATTTCATGGCTCCAAGTCTGAAACCTCACATTGTGATTCTTTAATCAGATTATGTTTGTTGAATTTCCTTCTTTTTTTCATATTCTGGAATTTCCGTTTGTGTTCAACTTTTCTATAAAATTTTAAACTGTTTACTTTTTCCTTTAGAGTTGACATTCAATGTTACTTTATATTACTTTCAGGTGTACACTGTAGTGGCTAGACATTTATATAATTTATGTAGTGTTCCCCCTTTAGTCTAGTACTGACCTGGCACTATACGTAGTTGTTGCAATATTATTTACTATATTCTGTATGCTGAACTTTATATCCCTGTGACTGTTTTGTAACTACTAATTTGTATTTCTTAATCCCTTCACTGTTTTACCCAGCCCCACAACCCTCACCTCTCTGGCAACCATCAATTGTTCTCTATAATATGAGTCTCTTTCTGTTTTGTTTAGTTTTGTCTGTACATTCCACGTATAAGTGAGATCACATGGTATTTGTCTTTCTCTGTCTGACTTGTTTTACTTAGCATAATACCCTCCAGGTCTACACATGTTGTCACAAATTGTAAGATTTCACTCTTTTTTATGACCACATAATATAATAATCCATTGTATATATGTACCACCTCTTCTTTATCCAGTTGTCAAGTGATGAGCACTTAGGTTGCTTACATATTAGTATTGTAAATAGTGTTGTAGTGAGCATAGGTTTTCATATAACTTTCCTAATTAGTGTTTTGGATTTCTTTGGATAATTACTAGAGGGGAATTGTTGGCTCATACAGAAGTCCCTTTTTTAATTTTTTGAGTAAACTCCATACTGTGTTCCATATTGGCTGCAATTTGCAATCCCATTGACAGTACATGAGAGGGCTTTTTTTATCCACGTCCTCATCAGCACTTGTTGCTTGTTGCTTTACAACAGCCATTGTGACACGTGTGAGTTGCTATCTCATTGCAGTTTTAATTTGATTAGTGACCTTGACCATCTTTTTATATACTTATTGGCCATTGGATGTCCTCTTTGGAGAAACATCTATTCAGGTCCTCTGCCCTTTTTTAAATGGGATTGTTTGTTGTTTTGAGTTTGAGCTGTATGTATTCTTTACAAATTTGGGATATAACGCTTATCCAATGTGTCATTGGCAAATTTCTACTCCCAATCAGTAGGTTGTCTTTTCTTTTTGTTGATGGTTTTCATTGCTGTGCAAGAACTTTTTAGTTGGATGGAGTTCCACTTGTTTATTTTCTGTGTTGTTTCCCTTAACCAAAGAGGTATATATCAGAAAACAAATCTTATTAAGAGCAATGTCAGAGAATTTACTGCCTATGTTTTCTTCCAGGAGTTTTATGGTTCCAAGTCCTACATTTAAGTCTTTCACCCATTTTGAGTTTATTCTTGTATATGGTGTAAGAAGGTGTTCCAGTTTCATAGTTTCCCATATATGTAAGTTATCCCAACACCATTTATTGAAGAGACTCTCTTTACCTCACTGTATATTCTTGCCTCATTGTCAGAGACAAAGGATCATGTAAGTGTGGGTTTATTTCTGGGCTCTTTATTCTATTCCATTGAATTACGTGTCTGTTTTCATGCCCGTACTGTGCTGTTTTCATTACTGTAGCCTTGTAGTACAGCTTGATATCAGGTAACATGACATCTCCAACTTTGCTGTTTCTCAAGAGTTCAAGTGGTTATTCACGGTCTTTTGTGGTTTCATATCAATTTTAAGATCATTTGTTCTATTTCTTTGAAAAATGCATAGTTAATGTTTACAAAACAGTTGAATTTTTATAGAGTAATACTGAACTATCAGAAAGAGAAATAAAGAAAACAATCTCATTTACAATTGCATCAAAAAAATCCCTAAGAATAAATTGGACCAAGAAGGGAAGAGACCTATACTCAGAAAAGCACATGACACTGAAGAAAGAAATTGTAGAATATACAATAAACGGAAGGCTATACTGTGGTATCGGACAGGAGAAATTAACATCGTTAAATGTCCATACACCCAAAGCAATCTACTGACCTAATACAATCCCTATCAAAACACCAAATATCAATCAAGTACATTTGGAGATGTAATTGGCTTTATTCAGTGATTCATGAATGAGGCAGCGTCCCTTCCAGCAACCAGAAGGGAACAGCCCGTGGTTGTATAAAATGGAAGGTTTTCATTGAAGAAGGGTGGGGAGAAGAGTTATTAAGAAAAAAAAAAAAGACAACATGAATTTTACACCTGGGTTTTGAGGAAGAGAAAGGGAACAGCAATGGTTTTATCCTATAGATTCCCTATTCCTGCCATGGGGAATGGAGAGGGTCCATGTGACAAGTGCTTTTACAGAAAATTCAGGACTGGTTGATTAAGATTACATTTCTAATAGATGTTGAAACTGCCGAGATGTCCCATATGAAATCAAAGTTTGGCCTCATGGCTTTTTAGCACCAGTGATGCCATTTTGTGTCTGTGATTTTCTCTTTAACTATAGTATGGACACTTTAACAATATTAATTCTTCCAATAATGGAGTATATATTTCCATATTTGATCTCCTTTCAAATGCATCCATTGCTGAATTAAAGGAGTCATTAAAAATTAAGAATACATATCGCAGGAATATATTTATAGATAATTATATATGTAAATTATATAAATATTTATAATTAATATATATGTAATCAATATATAATTAATTGCTTTCTTATGTGATTATAAAAAATGCAATCAACTTGATCCTATTTCTGCATTTCTGATGGTGATATGGGCTGATGAAGCTAAACCAGGAGGATGCTGTTAGAATAAATACACTGTTTAAATATTTGGAAAGTCTGAGAACTCTTACTGAGGTAAGGAGTGTATGTACACATGTGTATATGTACATTTTTACCTGACTCTATTTCAGGTACATGCACACACCCAAATACAAACACACACACACACACACACACACACACACACATACCCCATCACACAGACTCATTAATAATGTCACGTTTCATGTGAAGGAAACAAGAAAGAAATTTAGAGAGAATAGAATTTAAAAGAATGAATGGTTAAATTCACATGAAACTAGAAGAATTATAACTATAGGCATATGGATTTAAAGTAGATGGTTGACCTTAATTTTAGTAATGAATTAATTTCCTTTCTTAATGCACAAAGGCCTGAGTCAGAACCACATTTATTTTATGCAATGGAGAATTCATTAGAGCAGCTCAGGGAACACATTCTAAACCACCAGTGTTCTTGAACAATATTTAAAGGCAATGACAATTATTCCTCAATTTAAAAATGTATGAAACAAATAACCTTTCATCTGTGGAAACTTCAATTCTTTGAGACTCTTCATTTTTCTCAGTAGTGAAATGTGGATAATACAGGTATCTTTTCTATAGATATTTGAGAAGATTGAATGAGATAATCATTAAAAATAGCCTCATGGTATCTGACATAGATAATGTCCCAATAAATCTTGGCAATTATTTTTCTGCTTACAAGGTGAGTAAGTGTACATAAGTGGTAATCAGCTTGCTTCCCAGAAATTAGTGCAGGAATTTGATAGCATATCAACTGGCCCTGGAAGGAGACTGTGAAAACAAACCAAATCACTTACTCCTGAGTCTGCAGAATTATCTGTTCATAGAGGCTGTGAAATGTGCAGGTTGGCACCAAGCAGTAGAATAGAAGGAACAGACCTGGAAGACAGACCTGATTCCAACACAGGAGCGTGTGCTGTGTGGCCAGAGCAGTGCAGGGCCACCATCTTCACTCGTGTGACACCTGTCCACCAGGAGTCTGTGAGGCTAGGAGAGTATGAACGTATGTAAAGTGCCTCGCATGTAGTCAGGCACAAAGAAATGATTCTGAGATCATTAGGAGCAGATTTTACAAAATTAACCCATAGAAGGAATTACTTGAAAAGCAACCCCCTGCTATGATCTAGATTCAAAGCCCAGAGAACGCATTCTGCTGGACATTGTTCTCTGCAGTCCTGAACTGAGCTCCCTGTTTTGTCATCAGGAGACCCTGCAAAACCTTTAATTTTCTGTGAAACATTGTTAGGCTTATTGTACTATGCTTGCAAAAGCAGAAGTTGGGGACACATTGACACAAAACAAAAAGATACCATGTCATCAAATCCTCACTTCACCAGAAAGCTAAATTAACCAGAAGAACCTTTTCTGATAATGCTAGTGTTTATGGTTTTATTAAAATTCAATAAACATGAGGTTGAACAATAACATTACTGCATGTGACCAGAGCACACATCATTTTTAAAAACATTATTAATGTTTTAAACTGATTCATAAAACCATTGAAGCCGCATAAACTGGTATGTGAATAATAAAGGCAGCATTATTCAATTAACCCCAAAGAATACATATGGGGGGACGTCAAAAAAAATGTCTATATTTCAAGAGATGTTATCTATGTATCACTTTTTGAAGTTGAATTGAATTACAGTAGCAACGTGTAGTATGATGTTTGCTCAAAAGATGGCGTTAATCAAATGAATGCTAGCTTTATTCATTGTGTTACTGTTTTAATACAGTTTTCTCCTTTCTTAAAATGTGTATACCCTTTTTGTCACCCTCTGTATGTCCACAAAGTGGTGAGTAGATAAACAAAATGTGATATATCCATGCAGTCGAATACTACTTAGCAATAAACAATAAAAAGCAACAAATTACAAAAACAACAACAACAACAAAAAAGCCCACTGATTATGCCAGTGGCGTGACGTATATCTCAGCTTTATGATGACGAATTTAAGACGTAGAGGAAAACTGAAAGACAGGTATAGCGATCACCTCTATGTTCATCACCTACATTTGACACATAGCATTTGTATTATTTGCTTTATCTGCATTACATTTCTGCTAGGAGGCATTTGAAAGCACACAGTAGGACATTCATTGAAATACTATGAAAGTGTTGTTTCATGTCAACTTTCCTCTGTCGGCACTATTGCACTTGGGAACATCAGCAAAACTTCCAGATATTTAATATTTAATTCACATTCAAATTTCTCCTGGGGAATGTTTTGAGACAAAATCCTTTCCCCACGTTGGTAAAATTTCTTATTATATAAAAGCAATTACCACTAAGGATTCTAAACCAGGGGTGTCCAAACTTTTTTCAATGGTTTTCACCAAGGGCCATATGCGGTAAAATACACAAACAGCCAGGCCACTCACTCGAGGTGAAGTACTACTGCCTCATCTGGTTTATATAAGTAAACTAAATATATTTTTGGAATTTGTTGTGGGCCAATTAACAATGGATTGCGGACAGCAGTTGGCCTGCGGGCCACAGTTTTGAGACCCCTGATCCAAACTGACACTTGACTTGTGAAAAGTACTGAAAATACATGGGTTACTGCCCTCAAGTTGCTGGAAGGAGCTCTGATGGGCCAAAAACACGTGTGCGACCCCGAGATGAGAAACGGGCCTCCATGGAGGGCAAGCCCAACGTAGAGCTTCATTAGCAGCGGGTCTGCGTGCGGCTCCGTGTCTTCCTGCATCATCAGCGAGAGGGCCTTTGGGACTCAATAGGCAGAACAGGTGGCGCCAGCACACATGGAGTCACAGTCAGACTTGAGTGAGATGTGCCTCACGTTCCTTTGCGTGGCACTTAGTAAATGGTGATTTAAACACAGCCTCCATTTTCACAAAGGTCAATGTGGAGCTGCGGGGAGAGCAAGAATGTTCCTGAAATAGTAATAAAATTGGAGGAGAGGGCTCAGTGACGTAGGGTAGGGTGGTGGAGAAACAGCCCAGCAACACCTGGGATTTTAGAAAGAACATTAAGGCAAAGCTGTCCAACAGAACTTTCTGCGAGGGACATATTCTATGTCTGCACTGTCTAATGTGGTAGCTGCTGTATTCAACACTTGAGGCTGGTATGACTGGGGAACTGAATTTTAAATGTTATTTAATTTTAATTACAATTTATAAATAGTCACACATATCTTGTGGCTGCTGTGTTGTATAGCACAGCTCTTAGCTCCCAACACAAATGTCCCTCAGGCCATTGAAATCCAAGAGGATTTCAGCAAGACTCACAGTGTTCACCAGACCATCAGTACAAACGGGGACCATAAGGCCCAATGCGGTTCACCTTCTGTCCATCCCTGAGTATATTTTTCTAATACAAATTCTGTTTTTAAAGATGTGCCTCTTCTCTACCAATGTTCATGGACAAAATTATGAAAGCTGTTTTAAGGAAATGGTGAACAGATGAAATCTTCACCTTTTGCGGAGAATCACTTTATAATTAATTTTTCTTTTCATGAGGCTAGTTCTTTGTATGTAGAATTTAAGAAAATCAAAACAAAGATCAACCACATTGTAAGGCTTCTAATATTCATATCGTATAATTCTAATAAATGTGGTCGAGACTCAGGATACTCGGACTAATGTCCTTTTAAAACAGGGAGATCAAGCACATGAAGAAATAAAACCCAAATTCACTTGACTTGTAACCTGGTCTCTGGGGATCAGAGATTCATTAGGAAAAATTTCCTTTCTGTTTAGTCCAGAGGCCCCGGGGGAAATCGGATGCTCAGCAGTGGGAATAAGAAGAGGGAACTGTGCCTGATGAGCAGATACACAGAGCGCTGTAACGCTCCTCTGTGTGGTCCCTCAGCTTGTACCACGTTGGTGGACAGGACCTGGGTGTTGGGTTTGACTCCTGAGCTGGCTGTGAACTGATGCTTCACTCCTTCCTGCTGTCTCGTGTGGGGACAGAGCTCAGTCTCCGTCATGAACCTTCCAGGGAGTAATTCTGACTTCCACACAGAGTCCTCCCTCTCAGAGACCCCATCCAGGTGAGTCTGAGAGCCCAGCAGGTACTGAAGGAAAAGGTCAGAGAGGTCAGAAGCTGAGAACACTTACCTGAGTCACTGCAACCCTAACAGCCCAGCCAGGAGACTAGAGATCTCCGTGTCTGTGTTCTTGGGTTATTAATTGATTTATAACTAATTCATTTAATATTTTAATAGGATGCTTAAATCTGCAATATAGGAGCCATAGTTGACAAATGAGGGATGTACATGGATGTACTGTTAGGTGACCCTGTAGAATGAGTGAGACGCATAAAATGATTGCAGTGTAATGACAATGTAACTGAGGAGTTTCGCTGTTGGGGGAGTAGGAAAATGGAGTGTTAGGTGTGGAGGCTGGTGCACTGAAGTGGAATTTCTAAGATGGGGTGCATTTGAGCATGTTTTATATTCACTGGAACGATCCAGGCCATTTGAGGTAGGAACTACCTTGCAACACACGTTTGTGAAACATACACTGCAGTATCTTCTCTCATGCTGGGTATTCACGTGGAAAAGTTATTTAATAAGTAGAAAGAGGAATACCAAATAGTTTTACTTTGAATTATATCATTCCTTGCGAGGCTGCCTGTATTTTGGTTTGTTGCTTGTTTACTTTCTCTGTTGGAACAGTTAGTAGGGATTCCGAGCCTACATGCAGCCTGTTCCCCCTGGTGGTCATTGTATTCTATATTTTTAATGAGAAATTCTGTCGTGCACTGGGGAGTATAAATTGAGGAATGATCAGCTTTTAGGCAAAGAGTACACAGTGCTGAGGACAAACACTTGAGTGATGGAGAAATGAAGGTCACACTTGTACCTTAAATCTAAATGCCACAAAGCATTGTAGTCAGACCACGTTTACATTTGCAATGAGGACTTCCGTGTACCAGCTAATGGGGAGGAATAACTTCATCTTGATTTAAAAGTTCTTTTCTACTTCATGTGGGTTTTCAAATACAATGCTCTTACCCTGGGGAAGCTAATGAATGAATGCAGAGGTTTTAAGTCAGTCCCCTCTGCAAATTTTATTGAATAAATGTGTGTATTAGATTCTATTGCTGCTGTAAAATATTCCCGTACTAGTTGATTAAAACAAACATATGCTCTTAAACATCTGGATGTGAGAAGCCCGAAATGAGTCTCATGGGCTGATATCAAGGTGTCTGCAGAGCTGGGTTCCTTCTAGAGGCTCAGGTGAAATGTTGTTTCCCTTCTTATTTCAGTTTGTATTCTGGCCCTTGCCTTTCCTGGCTCATGGCCATTCCTCCACCTTCAAAGCCAGCAGTTTAGCTTCTACATCTTGTCTCTGGCTTCTACCTAGAGGACCATTGTGGTTACGTTCCTCCCACCTGGATGATACTGGGTCATATTCTTAACGTCAGCCGGTTAGCAAGTCTGTCCCATCTTCTACCCTAATCCTCCCTTGCTATAAAAATATCAAATGCAAAGGCACTGGAGATGGGGTGTGGACATATTTTGGTGGCCTTTATTCTGCTCACTACAAAGTCTCTTAAAAGTCTATTATCAGGGTGGCTGCTTAGCTCAGTTAGCTAGAGCGTGGTGCTAATAACACCAAGATGTCAGGTTCAATCCCCGCTGCACCCTCCTTACTGAAAAAAAAAACCTAAGTGTATTATTATGTGTCACTCAGGGGCCTTACATAAGAGAAATGAGCACAGAATTTATTACAGTTTCTGGAATGCGTGAGCACTAATTGCTTTAATAATTCATGCAAAGAAATAATTGATTCAGAAAACCTGAAACTACCTGCCCCTGACTCTGACACAGGACCTCACCCTGCTCCTCAGAGCATGGGCCACACACCAGGAGCTGCAGCATCAACACCCCCGGGAGCCGGTTAGAAATGCAGACTCTCTGAGCTCCCAGGCCCTGCTGACTCAGATTCCTCGTCTGGTAGGAGGCTGTTGATCGTAGGTACATACAGGTTGAAGTGCTGGTCTTGACTGGGTTTGCTCACCTTCTCTCTGTTGACTTGGGGGTTGAATAATGGTTGGGTGTGGTTGCTTCCCTGTGGACTGTAGGTGCTATCAGTATTCATTCAGGCAATGCCAGGTACCCGAGGCACAAAATCATTTCTGGGTGAGAAACACTGCCAGGAAGCAGCCTGAAAATATATAATCAAGGTCCATCAGATACTCCAATATTCACTTTGGACAGATCACTAAGGCACTTCTGCTCCACGCCAGGCCCTTTGCACTGTCTAGTGTTTCTTCCAAATACATACGTGCCCACATTTCCTTGCCTTCACTACCTTTCTTCGCTGAGGTCTCTGTTCATATGTCACCATGTTTGCAGGACTTGACTAAATGCCCATGAAAAAGAGAACACACTAGTCACTATATTTTTAAAACTTGCTTTTCCTTTCTTGATATGATCTGTCACCATCTGAAACTCTCTATATTTTTATTATTAGCCTGCGTATTTTTTCTCCTTCATTGACTTGTATGAACTACTGGTTTTCAGAACTCTGATACTCACTCTAGATAGTAGTATTAGGTTGGTGTAAAAGTAATGGTGGTTTAAAAGGTTAAAATAATTGCAAAAACCACAATTACTTTTGCATCAAGTTAATACCTAAAACTTGGTGAGCATTCAATTTACATTCCTGAAATACATGAAGAATTTCTCATGAAAACTGAAGAATACATGGTACCATTGGAAAGAAGCAGATTGGGACAATAATTCCTAATCTGAGATGGCACAGGAAACCCCTAGAAGGAACAAGATCCATACAAAAATACTGAAATTAATCACTTGGCTGCAAAATATAAATTGTAGCATTAGAGCATCTGAGTAAAGTCTGCTTGTATGAAAATTACTCATGTCATTTTCCTGTCTTGGAAGTCACGTCTTCCTCATGGAACCGGAGAATCTTACAAGAGTTTCAGAATTTGTTCTCCTGGGACTTTCAGAGGAGCCAGACCTGCAGCCCCTCCTCTTTGGGCTTTTCCTCTCCATGTACCTGATCACTGTGTTAGGAAACCTGCTCATCGTCCTGGCCGTCAGCTCAGACTCCCACCTGCACACGCCCATGTACTTCTTCCTCTGCAACCTGTCCTTTGTGGACATCTGTTTCACCTCCACCACCGTCCCCAAGATGCTGGTGAACATCCAGACGCAGAGCAAAGTCATAACCTATGGAGGCTGTATCACACAGATGTACTTTTTTACACTCTTTGTATTGTTGGATAACCTCCTCCTGACCGTGATGGCCTATGACCGCTTCGTGGCCATCTGTCACCCCCTGCACTACACGGTCATCATGCACCCCTGGCTCTGTGGACTGCTGCTTCTGGGGTCCTGGATCACGTGTATCCTAAATTCCTTATTACAAAGCTTAATGGTGCTGAGGCTGTCCTTCTGTGCAGACTTGCAAATCCCCCACTTTTTCTGTGAACTCAACCAGATGATCCAACTTGCCTGTTCTGACACCTTTCTTAACAACCTGGTGATCTATATTTTAACTGTGTTACTGGGTGGTGGTCCCGTGGCTGGAATCCTTTACTCTTATTCCAAGATCGTTTCCTGCATACGTGCAATGTCGTCGGCTCAGGGGAAGTATAAAGCATTTTCTACCTGTGCGTCTCACCTCTCGGTCGTCTCCTTATTTTATTTAACACTTCTGGGAGTGTACCTCAGCTCTCCTGCTACCCACAATGCACACTCTAGTGCTACAGCCTCGGTCCTGTACACAGTGGTCACACCCATGCTGAACCCCTTCATCTACAGTCTCAGGAATAAAGATATAAAGGGGGCTCTGAAAAGATCCTTTGGGATGACAGTACAAAAGGGACAATCGTCGTGAGACTGAAAAAGTGCCCTTGATTTCGTGGCTCCAAGTCTAAAGCCAGACATTGTGATTCTTTAATCAGATTGTGTTTGTGGAATTTCCTTCTTTTATTTATATTCTGCAATTTCCATTTGTTTGAGTTCAACTTCTGTCCATGATTTTTTTAAAAATTTGCTTTTTCTGTTACAGTTGACATTCAATATTATTTTATATTAGTTTCAGATGTGCACTATAGTGGTTAGACATTCATATAATTTATGTGGTGATCCCCCCATTAGTCTGTACCTCCTGGCACTATATACAGTTGCTGCAATATTATTCAGTATATTCTACATGCTGTGCTCTACATCCCTGTGACTATTTTGTAACTACCAATTTGTATTTGTTTATCACTTCACTGTTTTACCCAGCCCCTCAACCCGCACCTCTCTGGCAACCATCAATTTGTTCTCTGTAAATAAGAGTCTGTTTCTGTTTTGTTAATTTTGTCTTTATAGTCCACATATAAGTGAGAGCCTTTGGTATTTGCTTTCTCTGTCTGACTTGTTTCACTTAGCATAATACCCTCCAGCTCCACCCATGTTGTCACTATTGGTTAGATTTCATTCTTTTTTATGACCACATAATAATCCATTGTACATATGTACCACCTCTTCTTTATCCAGTCGTCAATTGATGAGCACTTAGGTTGCCTACGTATTTGGCTCTTGTAAATAGTGTTGCAGTGAATATAGGGGTAGATGTATCTTTCATAATTAGTGTTTTGGATGTCTTTGGAGAATTACTCAGAAGTGGAATTGCTGGCCATACAGTAGTCCTATTTTTAGTTTTTTCAGGAAACTACATACTGTATTCCATAGTGGCTGCACCAATTTGCAATCCCACCAACAGTGCACAAGGGTTCCCTTTTCTCCACATCGTAGACCAACACTTGTTGCTCATTGATTTACAACAGCCATTCTGACACGTGTGAGTTGATATCTCATTGTGATTTTAATGTGATGATTAGTGATCTTGACCATCTTTTTATATACCTATTGGCCATATCAATATTCTATTGATATGTCCTCTTTGGAGAAACGTCTATTCAGGCCCTGTGTCCTTTTTTAAATGGGATTGTTTGCAGAGGCTAAGGGGTTGGGGGGTGGGAGATGAGGGTAAGGGGGATCAAATATATGGTGATGGAAGGAGAACTGACTCTGGGTGGTGAACACACAATGGGATTTATAGATGATGTAATACAGAATTGTACACCTGAAATTTATGTAATTTTACTAACAATTGTCACCCCAATAAATTTAAAAAATAAATTTTTTAAAAAAGGGATTGTTTGGGTTTTTTTGAGGTTGAGTTATATGAGTTCTTTATAAATTTGGTATACTAACCCTTATCCGAGCATCACTGGCAAATGTCTTCTCCTGTTCATTAGGTTGTCTTTTCGTTTTGTTGATGGTTTTCATTGCTGGGCAAAAATTTTTTAGTTGCATGTAGTTCCATTTGTTTATTTTTTGTTTTCTTTCCCTTGCCCAAGGAGATATATCAGAAAACAAATGTTACTAAGAGCAATGTCAGAGAATTTACTTTGTTTTCTCAGAGTTTTATGGTTCCAAGTCTTACATTTAAGTCTTTCATCCATTTTGAGTTTATTCTTGTATGCGGGCAAGAAGGTGTTCCAGTTTCATATTTTTGTATGTATATGTCCGGTTTTCTCAACACCATTTATTAAAGAGACTATCTTTAACCTCACTGTATATTCTTGCCTCGTTGTCATAGATTAAATGACCATATAACTGTGGGGTTTTTTGTGGGTTCTTATTCTATTCCATTGAATTATGCCTCTGTTTTATGCCTGTGCCATGCTGTTTTCATTACTATAGCCTTGTATATAGTTTGATATCGGGTAGCTTGATATCTCCAACTTCATTCTTTCTCTAGAGTGCTGTGTTAAGATTATTTGTTCTAGTCCTGTGAAAAATACAAAATTAATATTTAGATATCAGTTGAATTTTTATATACACTGATAATGAACTATCAGAAAGAGAAATAAAATGGTCTCATTTATAATTGCATCAAAATAATACCTAGGAATAAATTGGACCAAGGTGGGAATAGACCTATACTCAGAAAAGTACATGACACTGATGAAAGAAATTGAAGAAGATACAATAAATGGAAGCCTATATTGTGGTATCAGACAGGAAAAATTAACATCTTTAAAATGTCCATATTGATGAGGTAGAAAAGGGTTAATAAAAGTGAACCTTAAGGGGGACTGCCCACGCCTGCATCCCCTCCCCGGAACTGCCCAGACTCATCCCCTAGAAGTAAATCTAAGATGTCTAAACCCTCATAAAAAGAGGAGATAAGACTCAACTGGTTTTAACTGGTTCTTCACACATGCGTGGACGGCCAAAACCTGCCCATTAGTTGAATTCTAGCCTAATTATAATGTAATTAGAATGGAACGAACATTAAGGCTTACCGTCGCCCCTCCCCCCCTGTGGTTTTCTGTGTGCATTCTGGGTAAGAGCATGCGCAGAAAGAAAGAAACTAGTTATATAACTGACATATGTCAATCAAATGACCTCAGTCTATACGTAACATCTCCTGCCATAAGGAAATTTACCCACACTTCCCTACATAAGAAAAAGCTAACCTAAAGTTAGGTGCAGTTCTCTGCCCTGGCAATATCTAGGCCACCTTCCTTCGTCTTGAATAAACTTACTTCCCTGCTCTCCACATTTAGGGCTGAATCTGTGAATTCTTTTCACCTTTTGCAAACAACCAGGGGTTAATTCCAATGACACAACGTATACTACCCAACACAATCTATTGACCTAATGCAATTCCTAACAAAACACCAAAAAGTACATTTGGAGATGTAATTGGCTTATTAAGTGATTCATGAATGAGGCAGTATCCCTTCTAGCAACCAGAAGGGAACAGCCAGTGGTTGTACAAAATGGAAGGTTTTCAAAGGAGGAAGGGTGGGGCGAGGAGCTATTAACAAAGGAAAAGAAAAGATAAATTTTAGACCTGGGTTTTTTGGGGACGAGGAAGGAAATAGCAAGGTTTTTTATCCTATGGATTCCCTCTTTCTTCCATGGCGGATGGAGAGGGCCCATGTGACCAGTGCTTTCACAGAAAATTCCAGACTGGTTGATTAAGATTACATTTCTAACAGAGGTTGAAACGTCCATTAGGTCCCATATTAAATCTAAGTTTGGCCTCATGGGTTTTTACCACCAGTGATGCCATTATGGGCCTGTGATTTTCTGTTTAACTGTAGTATGGACATTTTAACAATATTGATTCTTCTAATCATTGAGCACAGAATATCTTTCCAAATTTGGGTCTCCTTTAAAATGCATCCATTGCTGAATTAAATGAGCCATACAAAAGTTACTATACATATTGCATGAGTATATGTAATTAATATATATATAATCAATATATAGTTAATTGCTCTGCTATGTGACTGTAAGAAATGTAATCACC
The DNA here is from genome assembly GCF_057876585.1 of Rhinolophus sinicus. Taxonomy (NCBI): domain Eukaryota; kingdom Metazoa; phylum Chordata; class Mammalia; order Chiroptera; family Rhinolophidae; genus Rhinolophus; species Rhinolophus sinicus. Next base: position 85,536,370 of record NC_142515.1, on the reverse strand, counting down.
CTGATCCTATTTCCTTATTTCTGATGGTGATATGGAATGATAAAGCTAATTCAGGTGGATTAGCTGTTAGGAATAAATAAAATGTTTGGAAGTTGTTGGTGAGTGTAAGAACTTTCACAGGTAAGGAGTGTATGTACACATACATATATGTACATTTTTGCCTGACTCTATTTCAGGTAAATACACACACACACACATACACACACACACACACACACACACACACACACCATCACACAGACTCATTAATAATGTCATCTTTCATGTGAAAGGAAACTGGAAAGAAATTTGGAGAGAATAGAATTTAAAAGAATGAATGGTTAAATTAACATGAAACTAGGAGAATTAGAATTTTAGGCATATGGAGTTAAAGTAGATGGTTGACCTTAATTTCAGTAATGAATACATTTCCTATATTAATACACAAAGGCTTCAAAGTCAGAACCACATTTATTTAATGCAATGGAGAATTTATTAGAGCAGCTAAGGGAACAAATTCCGCAAATTGACTTCAGATGTCTTCTGCTTAAGGTGGGATTTCCACACAAATGCGCTTACCAAAGGGAAGCAAATAGATTAATCTGGGATGCTAAAATTTACTCTCCCATCAAAAAAAATTATTCGATAAATGTGTTAAATTCCTGTCATAACAAATTACAACAGTAGGAGCATTAAAAAAATTCATGTTCTTAGTGTTTCAGATTTCAGAACCCTGAAACAAGTCTCCATGGACTAAAATCAAGATGTCTGCAGGCTGCTTCGTTCTGGAGGCTCCAGGAGAGAGTCCCTTTCCTCTCCTGTTCCACTTTCTCGTGGCCACAGGCATTTCTTGCCTCATGGCCCTCTCTCCATCTCTAAAGCAGCTTGGAGCATCTTCCAATCTCCCTCTCATTCCAACTATTCCTCCTTTTCTTCCACATCCTAGGGCTGCGGTCATTACATTAGTCCCACCTGTATAATCAGGGCCAAACATCTTAAAGCCTGCTGATCGCAACCGTATTCCAAGGGCTACCTTAGTCCTTCCCTTACTGTAAGAAATAGTATATTCACAGTTTCCAGGGACTAGGATGTGGACATCTTTTGGAGGCCATTATTCTGCCCACAAAGTCTTTTTCAGAACTGTGTTACTTCGTGACGCTCAAGGGCTCCCGTGTAAACGAAACAACACAGAATTTATCATAACCTCTGAGATGAGTGAATACAGTCATGCACCATATACTCACACTTAGGTCCACGAGGGAACCTCATAGACAATGATGCTCCGTGTGATTATAATGTTGCTGAAACTTCCTATCGACTAGTGGCATCGTAGCCATGGTAACATCATAATGCTATACATTGCACGGATACTTACCATCCTGTTACAGTTGCAGACAGCGCTCAGTGTAGTAACATGCTGAACAGGTGTGTAGAGTAGGAGCTGCAGGGGAACAGAATTTGTCAATTTGGCGTAAGGATTATTTTAGGCTGGTTAATTTAAGAATCAGCAGGAAAATTTTCCATTCAGTCTAGACCAGTGTCCCACAGGGAAATCGGGTGCCCAGAGATGGCAGTCACAATGGAAGCAGTGCCTAATGAGCAGATAAAGGGAGCTGAAAGTATCTCCTTGCTGCATAGGCAAGCCTGGGCTTTCCAAGACATGTTTCTTGCTTTTGGATTCCTAAGCCTGGTGGGGACCATTGCTTCACTCCTTCCTGCTGTCTTGTCTAAGGACAGAGCTTCAATTGCCATGATCAACCATCTAGGGAGGAATTCTGACTTCCACACAGAGCCCTCGCTCTCAGAGACCCCATCCAGATCAGTCAGAGCCCAGCAGAGACTTCAGGAAAGGGTCAGAGAGGATGGAAGCTGAGAACATTCACCTGAGGTCACCTGAGAGCTTAACCAGCTTAGCTCAGAGTTCAGAGATGACCATCTTTGCTTGTTAGGCAGACTAATTAAAATTTTTTTACAGTTTCTTTTTAAGAAATTTTTATTACATTTATTGGGGTGACATTGGTTAGTAAAATTATGTAGGTTTCAAGTGTACAATTTTATAATACATCATGTATTTATTGCACTATATGTTTATTACCAAAAGTCAATTCTCCTTCCATCACCACATATTTGACAGATAAACTGTTGTCTCTGTCTATGAGTTTTTGTCTCTTTGTTTCTATTGTTCGTTTATTGCTCTTAGTTTTATATCCCACATAGGAGTGAAATCATATGGTTCTCAACTTTTTCTGTCTGGCTTATTTCACTTAGCATGATAATCTCAAGATCCATTCATGTTGTCCCAAATGGCAGTATTTCATCTTTTCTTATGGCCGAGTAATATTCCGTTGTGTGTATGTACCACAGCTTTTTTATTCTATCATCTATCAAAGGACACTTTGTTTTCATGTCTTGGTCACTGTGAATAATGCTGCAATGAACATAGGTGTATACATATGCCTTTATAGATAAATGTTTTCAGATTTTGGGGGGTAGATACCCACTAATTAATGTTTTAATATGTTAAATTGAAGTTTTTTCCACTAACTCTCCTGTTTGGCATTCGAATCCTTTATATACGTATAGATGTGTTTGGGGAATTGTATGAGAGGTTATAAATTTTGTGTAGTCAATTCTATCACTCTGTCATATTGTGTCTTCCCCCCTTACTTTTAAATGTAAAAACTTATACATCCTCTCCCATCTTGTGAACGGCATTTTTTTGCATTCATTAATGATTGCCTCTATCTTTCTCTAAGCATATTTGAATCCATTTATGTATTTGCAGGTAGAAATTATAACAGTAGATACTGCTTTCTCCATTGCTTTTCAAAAGTATATTTCTATGTGTTTCATTCCAGGTCTTTACCCATTTATATGAATTAGAGACCCATATTGATGTGATTAAATTATTGTACTTGATTACTTTCCTTTTAGGATTAGTGTTACATTTTTATTCAGTTTCACTACATACAGTTACTGGAATCTACTGTTTTGAACCTGATTTTATTTTCCCAACCATTCTTTTAATTTTATGAGATTTCCATTTGTCAACATTTTTTCCATATAAATGCATACCTTTGTGAAACCACATAAGTGAACAAAATAAGGGTGGTCCCTGCTATTTGATCTCACATTATAGTGGAGAAGACCCAGTACAATGAAATGGTTGTGGTATGACATCATGTCCTCAGGGATAAATGTATGAAGAAAGGGGATTTATCAATAGTTGTGGCCTAAGCTGGAGCTTATAGAACATGTCTGGGGAGGACTTTGCATGTTGGACAGTAAACGGAACCAAGAATAGTGTACCCATCAGATGTGACACAAAAGAGGTCAAAACTCAAAGCCCAAGAAGAGCAAAGGAAAGAATTCCACAAAAGAAAAGTGAGAGAAGGGCGAGCCTGACCCACTACTGGGCCATATAAAAACAAGGTGATCAAATAAACACAGAGGTGCAGGAATAACAGTTAGATCAGGGGCTGAGGTGGACGCGTAACGAGGACAGAGGAGCAGGAAGGTCCCATCAGTGAGTGGTCCCTTGATTCCTAGGTAACTTGAACACCCACGCGGGCTGCCTCTTTTCTCCATCTGGCTCTCTGCTGGGCTCATCATCTTATTGCTTTTCCCTCATTGGCAGGAGCTGAACGTTTTAAACTAATCTTGCATTTATTGCAGTGGATCCTGTTGTTTTTTTTACAGTGTCCCAAAGTAAGATATTCCTTTTACATTGCGATCCAGCATGCCTGCACACAAAACAGCAACACACACACACACACACACACACACACACACACACACACGCCTGAACAAAGAGAACCATGAAATGATTATTTATGTACCCTCACTATGTATGTACAAATATGTCCTTTTGTGCCTTATTGATTATACTCTATTTCATTCTTACAGGCCATCGTCTGACACCTTAATGTGTCCAGACCTCAGATTATGGAAAACATTTCTCTAGCGTGTCCTCCATACCTACGTTAGTATTTCCTCCTTCTCTTTTCCCTCTCATCATCGGCAATTGTTGTGAGAATATGTTCTCTCCATCATGGAATAGATATTTATTCAGCTGCTGTTCCCAACTAAACCAAGTCTGGTGCGGGGAGGCACTCACTGTCTAGCAGGGGAAAAAAGACATAGAATTAAATAAAAATTATATCATGGGCACCCTAACACCTAAATTAAGTGCACGAGAATGTGCATTATCACAGGAAAACAGTGATAATGTTAAGAAAATAAAAAAAAAAACGGTTCTTGAAGGAGAGGATTCAGTCATTTTGAGAAAGCAGATGGAGTTTGGAGGATGGAGAGGGGGTGAAAAATTCCAGAAAGACCAGTGGGGAGACTGCAAGCAGAGGAAAGTTGGGTGTGTAAAGGCTCTCAGCCTTATGTTGTGGTGTCAGGTGAAGCTGGGAGTCAAGTTCAATGTTAAGGAGATCAGTGTGAGCGAGGGCAGGGCCCTGTGATGGTGAAGCTGGCACAAAGGTCACAGAGATTGAGCGTCCTGTTTGAAGCTACAGAATTTTGGCTTCTATCTCCATTGGAGAGTCAGTAGGGGGGATAAAAATCAGGGAGTTCGATGATCAGCTTCGTAATGTACTGAGATGTCCATGGGTCAATGCGAATATCTGGCTAGAGGGGACCCAGCCTGTGCCAGATGGGAGATGACTAGGAACTGAAATGGGTCTGTGGAATTGGGGACCAAGAGGTAAGGAAGCAATGGAGACATTTGAGAGGTAGAAGAAAGAAATCAGCCTCACCTCATCATCAGAGATGGCCATTCAGTTTCCAACAGGAGGGACTGGGCTGAGCCTCTTACACACACTGCGCAGATCTGTCACCACCCTGATGGACACCACTGTCTGCACTGCTTGGGTGATGATATTAGCATTTGGAACTGTCCGCCTGTCTCTCCAGGTTCAGAATGCTAAGATGGGGTAGATCCCAGAATGAAAACCCATTTTTCCATTTGTTTGTTGAGATCTAGCTGTCTTTTATTAAGCCAGACATTAAAGAAATGTGCAGAAATGTCACCCTTTTGGATCCAACAGCCCAGCTTGGTCTTGACTGAGGTTGTTGTTTCAGACTTGACCGTGGGACTATGAGGACCATGTGATCTTGGAGGGCTTCGCAGTGGCTGCTGTGGCTTCCTGAGCTTTCATCTGGAGAGGCTACCGTGGGGTGAAGTGCATGTAAGCCACAGCGTTGACAACCACATTCCAAGGGTTTTGGCCCCTGTGCTATTTTTGATTCCCAGTAATTCATATTCTAATTTCAATGTGTTTATAGTTTTTGAGACTATAATTACCTTTGCCACCATGCACTTGCATTGGCAGCACTGTACAAACAGCTCGGGGAGGTTTCATAGCCGTGGTATATCAGTGTCTCACAGCTGTGTTCCTGTCGATGTGTGGTGGTGTCTTACTGAGTGGCGTTCATTATTACTGTTGTGTGTTTTTGTGTGCTGTCGCGAGAATCTCTGAGCTTGAATTAGAGCAACGAACAAACATTAAATTTGTTGTTAAATTTGGCAAGAATAGAAGTGAAATTAGGGACACATTAATCCAAGTTTATGGGGATAATGCCATTGTAGGGATAGAGTCCCAGAGAGCAGTTCCAGGCTCTTGGCCTCACATGGAAAGGTGCTGGCTCGGTTATTAGATGGCCATCAGCTGTAACTAGTTGGCCATCAGCTGTAACCGGTTAACCATTAGCCACTAATATAACTACTGTGGCTATGCTAGGGGGTTGGTTGGTTGGCAGAGAAGAAGACTGCGGATTGCAGATCATGTAGATCCTGCTTCCTGTGTCTCCAACACAGCCGCCAGCAAGAACATAGTGGTGTGACCCCCCCATCCTTGGCTCCATTGGTGTTCCTTTTGGGACTCACCATATCCTGCATTCTTGTGTGGGGAGTGGGACCAGAGTCCATGCATGACAGCCATGAAGAAAATGGCAGTGTACAAATGGATTAAATGTTTTTCTGAGGGGAGAGAACGCATCACTGATGAAGAGAAGTCAGGGCGGCCAGGAATGAGCAGACTGACAAGAAAACATTGCAAGAATTTGTCAAAATGTGCATCAGAATGGTCGGCTGACTGTGAGAAGCGTAGCAGACCAAGTGAACATTAATAGAGAAACAGTTAGGAAAATCTTAATTGAAAATCTTGGAATGAGAAAGGTATGTGCAAAAATGGTCCCGAAGGAGCTCACTGATGAACAAAAGCAAAGGAGAGTCAAAGTTTGCTAAGACCTTTAGGAGAGGCGAGAAGATGTTATCACTGGTGATGAAACATGGGTGTACCAATATGACCCTGAAACAAAGTGTCAAAGTGCACAAAAGAGGTCAGACAATTCTCCATGAACAAAAAAGTTCCGTCAGTCCAAATCAAGAGTCAAAATGATGTTGTTAAGCTTTTTTGATATCAGAGGGATTATTCATTAGGAATTTGTACCAACTGGACAAACAGTTTTCCAGGTTTACTATTTGGAAGTGCTGTAAAGACTGCGTGAAAAAGTTAGACGACCTGAACTTTTCGCCAACAGTTCATGGCTCTTGCATCACGACAATGCACCAGCTCACACGGCACTGTCTGTGAGGGAGTTTTTAGCCAGTAAACAAATAACTGTATTGGAACACCCTCCCTACTCACCTGATCTGGCCCCAAACAACTTCTTCCTTCACCCAAAGATAAAGGAAATACTTAAAGGAAGACATTTTGATGACATTCAGGACATCAAGGGTAATATGACGCAGCTCTGATGGCCATTCCAGACAGAGTTTCAAAACTGCTTTGAAGGGTGGACTAGATGCTGGCATCAGTGCATAGCCTCCCAGGGGAATACTTCAAAGGTGACCGCAGTGACATTCAACAATGAGGTATGTAGCACTTTTTCTAGGATGAGTTCACGGACGTAATTTTCAGACCTCATACAAAATAGGTGTGGGAAACAATAGTTTACTAAACCAGACCTGTATGATTAGTTGAAATTCCTTTTTTTTTAAATGAAAGTTTATTGGGGTGACAATTATTAGTAAAGTTACATAGATTTCAGGTGTACAATTCTGTAATACATTATCTATATCTCAAATTGTGTGTTCACCACCTAGCGTCAGTTCTCTTTCCATCACATATATTAGATGGCGGTTACCCTCTTCTAGAAGCCTCCCTCTGGTAACCCCTAAACTATTGTTTATGTCTATGAGGTTTTGTTCTTTCATTTGCTTGTCTTGTTCTTTTGTTGTTTTCAGTCTTATATGTCACATATCAGTGAAATCATATGGTTCTCTACTTTTGAAATTCTTAAAGAAAGGATGATAGTGTTACTTAAGGATCGTGAGAGAGACTGTATCCCAATGCTTCACCCAGGAGACAGGGAAGAAACTCACCATGAGAAGCAGTAGTTTCTGGGGATGATTGTGCTAAGTACTGGGAGGCCCATAGCCTTGAGGTATGTGCTATGAAAACATATATTTCTAGAAATTATAATATGTGTTCATAAATGTATAAAGTCTCGTGTAACAGACTATTCACAATTGCTTGTTTCTTATTTTTCACTAGAAATTAAGGTTTTTAAAGGATAAGAATTCTAATATATGTACGAGTAATTAAAATTGAAAGAATTTATAAAAATAATTTTATTTTAAAAATATTTCATTAAAAATTCTATTTAAGTTATGAAAAATATTTTATTTTTATACCTGAAGCTGAATAATATTTAATGTCAGCTATAATTTAATATATATATAGTCATGCGATGTAGAGTACATCATAGGGAATAGAGTCAATGGAATTGTAACAGTTATATATGAAGCCAGAGGGGGAGTAGATTGGGGAAGGGGGTTATCACTTTGGAGGGTGTAAAAGACTATTACATTCTTTGGTACACCTGAAACTAATAAAAAGAAAATGAAGGGAATAATCTTTTTATCTGTGGGCAACTTCACTTCCTTGATTCTTCAGGTTTCTCAGTTGTGAAATATGCATAATAATAGTACCTTTTCCATAGATATTGGAGAAGATTGAATGAGAAAATCATTAACAATAGCCTAATGGTATCTGACATACATTATGTTCCAATAAGTGCTGGCAATTATTATTCTGCTCAGGAGATGAGCAAGAATACATAGGTGGTAATCAGCTTGCTTCCCAGAAATTAGTGCAGGAATTTGGTAGCATATCAACTGGCCCTAGTAGGAGACTGTGAAAACAAACCAAATGGCTTACTCCTTGTGTCCGTAGAATTTTCTTTTCAGAGAGGCCGTTACATGTGCAGGTTGGCACCAAGCAGTAGAATGGAAAGAACAGACCTGGAAGAACAGCATAAAAACGGGAAACCATCAGGGCAAATGTGGTTCATCTTCTATCCATCCCTGAGTCCATTTTTCTAATACAAGTTCTGCTTTTAAAGATGTGCCTCTTGTCTACTAAGGCTCGTAGACAAAATTATGACCGCTGTTTTAAGGAAATAGTGAAAAGATGAAAATTTGATCTTTTGGGGAGAATTTGTATTGTGTAATTCTAATAAATGTGGTCGAGGTACAGGATACTTGCAATTCACAGACTGATGTCCTTTTAAATTCAGGGAGATCAAGCACATGAAGAAATAAAAGTAAAATTCACTTGTCTTCTAACCAGGTCTCCAGGGATCAGAGATTCATTACGAAAAATTTCCTTTCTGTTTAGTCCAGAGGCCCCGGGGGAAATCGGATGCTCAGCAGTGGGAATAAGAAGAGGGAACTGTGCCTGATGAGCAGATACACAGAGCGCTGTAACGCTCCTCTGTGCGGTCCCTCAGCTTGTACCACGTTGGTGGACAGGACCTGAGTGTTGCGTTTGACTCCTGAGCTGGCTGTGAACAGATGCTTCACTCCTTCCTGCTGTCTCGTGTGGGGACAGAGCTTCAGTCTCCATCATGAACCTTCCAGGGAGTGATTCTGACTTCCACACAGAGTCCTCCCTCTCAGAGACCCCATCCAGGTGAGTCTGAGAGCCCAGCAGGTACTGAAGGAAAGGGTCAGAGAGGTCAGAAGCTGAGAACACTCACCTGAGTCACTGTGACCATAACAGCCCAGCCAGGAGACTGGAGATCTCCGTGTCAGTGTTCTTGGGTTATTAATGGATTTATAACTAATTAATTTAATAAATTAATAAGGATGCTTAAATCTTCCATACAGGGACCATATAACAATTAAGTGATGGGCATGGATGTACCATTAGGTGACCCTGTAGAATGAGTGAGATGCATAAAATTGTTGCAGTGCAATGAAAACATATCAGAGCAGTTTGCTGTTGGGGGAGTAGGAGAATAGAGTGTTAGGTGTGGAGGCCGGTGCAGTGAAGTCAGAGCGTTTGTATGAAATTTCTAAGATGGAGTGTATTTGAGCATGTTTTGTATTCACTGGAAAGATCCCGGCCAGTGGAGGTAGGAACTACCTTGCAACAGCTGTTCGTGAGACATACATTGCAGTATCTTCTATCATCCTGGGTATTCACATGACAAAGTTATTTAATAAGTAGAAAGAGGAATACCAAATAGTTGTACGTTGAATTACTTCATTCCTGGCGACGCTGCCTATATTTTGGTTTGTTACCTGTTCACTTTCTCTGTTGGAACAGTTAGTAGGGATTCCGAGCCTACATTCAGCCTTTCCCCCCTGTGGTCATTGTCTTCTGTATTTTTAATGAGAAATTCTGTCATTCACTGGGGAGTATAAATTGAGGAATGATCAGCTTTTAGGCAAAGAGTACACAGTGCTGAGAACAAACACTTCAGTGATGGAGAAATGAAGGTCACCCTTGTACCTTAAATCTTAATGCCACAAAGCATTGTAGTCAGACCACGTTTACATTTATGCCATGAGGACTTCAGTGTATAAGCTAATGGGGTGGAATAGCTCCAAGTTGATTTAAAAGTTCTTTTCTACTTCATGTGGGTTTTCAAACACAGTGCTCTTACTCCGGGGAAGCTAATGAATGAATGGAGAGGCTTCAACTCAGTCCCCTCTGCAAGTTTTATTGAATAAATGTCTGTATTAGATTCTATTGCTTTTGTAAATTATTCCCATACTAGTTGATTAAAACGAACAAATATATGCTCTTACAGTTCTGGATGTAAAACCCGAAATGAGTCTCATGAGCAAATATCCAGATGTCTACTGGCTGGGTTCCTTCTAGAGGCTCAGGTGAATTCTTTTTCCCTTCCTATTTCAGTTTGTATTCTGGCCACAGCCTTTCCTGGCTCATGGCCATTCCTCCGCCTTCAAAGCCAGCAGTTTAGCTTCTTCAAATTGTCTCTCTCTTCTACCTAGAGGACCATTGTGGTTACGTTCCTCCCACCTGGATGATACTGTGTCGTCTTCTTAATGTCAGCCGGTTAGCAAGCCTGTCCATCTTCTACCCTAATCCTCCCTTGCTATAAAAATATAAAATGCAAAGGGACTGGGGATAGAGTGTGGACATATTTTGGAGGCTCTATTCTGCTCACCACAAAGTCTCTTAAAAGTGTATTATTGGGGAGGCCGCTTAGCTCTGTTAGAGCGTTCTGCTAATAACATCAAGATTGCCGATTCGATCGCTGCTGCACCCTCCTTACAAAAAAAAAGTGTGTTATTATGTGTCACTCAGGGGCTCTTATATAAGAGAAATGAACACAGAATTTATTACAGTTTCTGGAATGTGTGAGCACACTAATTGCTTTAATAATACATATAAAGAAATACTTGATTCAGAAAACCTGAAACTGCCTGCCCCTGACTCTGACACAGGACCTCACCCTGCTCCTCAGAGTCTGGGCCAACACCAGGAGCTGCAGCATCAACACCCCCAGGAGCCGGTTAGAAATGCAGACTCTCTGAGCCCCCAGGCCCTGCTGACTCAGATTCTGCGTCTGGTAGGAGGCTGTTGATCGTAGGCACATACAGGTTGAAGTGCTGGTCTAGACTGGGTTTGCTCACCTTCTGTCTGTTGACTTGGGGGCTGAATAATGGTTGGTGTGGGTGCTTTCCTGTGGATTGTAGGTGTTAGCAATATTCATTCAGGCAATGCCAGGTACCCCAGGCACAAAATCATTTCTGGGTGAGAAAAACTGATGGGAAGCAGCCTGAAAAAAAATAATAATCGAGGCCCATCAGATATTGTGATATTCACTTTGGAAAGGTCACTAAACTCCTTCCGCTCCACCCCAGGGCCTTTGCACTGGCTATTCTTTCTTCCAGATACACACGTGTCCACATTACCTTGCCTCTCCCTACCTTCCTTCACTGAGGTCTCTTTTCAAATGTCACCTTGTTTGCAGGTCTTGACTAAATGCCCATGAAAAAGAGAACTCACTAGTCACTATTTCCTTAAGACTTTCTTTCCTTTCTTCATATGATCTGTCACCATCTGAAACACTATCTATTTGTATTGTTAGCTTGCATATTTTTTCTCCTTCATTGACTTGTTGAATGACTGTTTTTCAGAACTCTGATACTCACAAGCTAGATAGTAGTATTAGGTTGGTGCAAAAGTAATGGTTTAAAAGGTTAGAATAATTGCAAAAACCACAATTACTTTTCCATCAAGTTAATACCTAAAACATGGTGAGCACTCAATTTATATTCCTGAAATACATGAAGAATTTCTCATGAAAACTGAAGAATACATGACACTTTTGGAAAGGGACAGATTGGGAGAAAAATTCCTGATCTGAGATGGCACAGGAAACCCCTAAAAGGAACAAGAGCCAAACAAAAATATTGAAGTTAATTACTAGGCAGCAAAATATAAATTGTAGCATTAGAGCATCTGAGTAAAGTCTATTTGTATGAAAATTACTCATGTGATTTTCCTGTCTTGGAAGTCACGTCTTCCTCATGGAACCGGAGAATCTTACAAGAGTTTCAGAATTTGTTCTCCTGGGACTTTCAGAGGAGCCAGACCTGCAGCCCCTCATCTTTGGGCTTTTCCTCTCCATGTACCTGATCACTGTGTTAGGAAACCTGCTCATCGTCCTGGCCGTCAGCTCAGACTCCCACCTGCACACGCCCATGTACTTCTTCCTCTCCAACCTGTCCTTTGTGGACATCTGTTTCACCTCCACCACCGTCCCTAAGATGCTGGTAAACATCCAGACGCAGAGCAAAGTCATAACCTATGGAGGCTGCATCACGCAGATGTACTTTTTTGTACTCTTTGCAGGGTTGGATAACTTCCTCGTGACCGTGATGGCCTATGACCGCTTCGTGGCCATCTGTCACCCCCTGCACTACACGGTCATCATGCACCCCCGGTTCTGTGGACTGTTGGTTCTGGTGTCCTGGATCATGAGTGTCCTGATTTCCTTGTTGTATAGCCTAATGGTGCTGAGGCTGTCCTTCTGTGCAGACTTGCAAATCCCCCACTTTTTCTGTGAACTCAACCAGATGATCCAACTTGCCTGTTCTGACACCTTTGTTAATACCCTGGTGTTGTATATTGTAACTGTGCTGGTGCTTGGTGGTTCCCTGACTGGGATCCTTTACTCTTACTCCAAGATTGTTTCCTGCATACGTGCAATGCCCTCTGCTCAGGGGAAGTATAAAGCATTTTCTACCTGTGCATCTCACCTCTCCGTTGTCTCCTTATTTTATTGCACTATACTGGGGGTGTACCTCAGCTCTCCTGCTACAGACAATGCCCGCTCTAGTATTACAGCCTCGGTCCTGTACACAGTGGTCACACCCATGCTGAACCCCTTCATCTACAGTCTCAGGAATAAAGATATAAACGGGGCTCTGAAAAGATCCTTTGGGATGACAGCATAAAAGGGACAATCAACCTGAGACTGCAAAAGTGGCCTTGATTTCATAGCTCCAAGTCTGAAACCTCACATTATGATTCTTTAATCAGATTATGTTTGTTGAATTTCCTTCTTTTTTTCATATTCTGGAATTTCCGTTTGTGTTCAACTTTTCTATAAAATTTTAAACTGTTTACTTTTTCCTTTAGAGTTGACATTCAATGTTACTTTATGTTAGTTTCAGGTGTACACTGTAGTGGCTAGACATTTATATAATTTATGTAGTGTTCCCCCTTTAGTCTAGTACCCACCTGGCACTACACGTAGTTGTTGCAATATTATTTACTATATTCTGTATGCTGAACTTTATATCCCTGTGACTGTTTTGTAAGTAGCAATTTGTATTTCTTACTCCCTTAACTGTTTTACCCAGCCCCACAACCCTCACCTCTCTGGCAACCATCAATTGTTCTCTATAATATGAGTCTCTTTCTGTTTTGTTTAGTTTTGTCTGTACATTCCACGTATAAGTGAGATCACATGGTATTTGTCTTTCTCTGTCTGACTTGTTTTACTTAGCATAATATCTTCCAGGTCTACACATGTTGTCACAAATGGTAAGATTTCACTCTGTTTTATGACCACATAATATAATAATCCATTGTATATATGTACCACCTCTTCTTTATCCAGTTGTCAAGTGATGAGTACTTAGGTTGCTTACATATTTGGCTCTTGTAAATAGTGTTGCAGTGAATATAGGTTTCATATAACTTTCCTAATTAGTGTTTTGGATTTCTTTGGATAATTACTAGAGGGAAATTGTTGGCTCATACAGTAGTCCCTTTTTTAATTTTTTGAGGAAACTCCATACAGTGTTCCATATTGGCTGCAATTTGCAATCCCATTGACAGTACATGAGAGGGCTTTTTTTATCCACTTCCCGACCAGCATTTGTTGCTTGTTGCTTTACAACAGCCATTCTGACACATGTGAGTTGCTATCTCATTGCGGTTTTAATTTGATTAGTGACCTTGACCATCTTTTTATATACCTATTGGCTGTCGGTGTGTCCTCTTGGGAGAAATGTCTGTTCAGGTCCTCAGCCCTTTTTTAAATGGGATTGTTTGTTGTTTTGAGTTTGAGCTGTATGTATTTTTTACAAATTTGGGATATAATGCTTATCTGATGTGTCATTGGCGAATTTCTACTCCCAATCAGTAGGTTGCCTTTTCTTCTTGTTGATGGTTTTCATTGCTGTGCGAGAACTTTTTAGTTGGATGGAGTTCCACTTGTTTATTTTTTGTGTTGTTTCCCTTACCCAAGGAGGTATGTATCAGAAAACAAATGTTACTAAGAGGAATGTCAGAGAATTTACTGCCTATGTTTTCTTCCAGGAGTTTTATGGTTCCAAGTCCTACATTTAAGTCTTTCATCCATTTTGAGTTTATTCTTGTATATGGTGTAAGAAGGTGTTCCAGTTTCATAGTTCCCCATATATGTAAGTTTTCCCAACACCATTTATTGAAGAGACTCTCTTTACCTCACTGTATATTCTTGCCTCATTGTCAGAGACAAATGACCATGTAAGTGTGGGTTTATTTCTGGGCTCTTTATTCTATTCCATTGAATTACATGTCTGTTTTCATGCCCGTACTGTGCTGTGTTCATTACTGTAACCTTGTAGTATAGCTTGATGTCAGGTAACATGACATCCCCAACTTTGCTGTTTCTCAAGAGTTCAAGTGGTTATTCACGGTCTTTTGTGGTTTCATATCAATTTTAAGATCATTTGTTCTATTTCCTTGAAAAATGCATAGTTAATATTTACAAAACAGTTGAATTTTTATAGAGTAATACTGAACTATCAGAAAGAGAAATAAAGAAAACAGTCTCATTTACAATTGCATCAAAAAAATCCCTAAGAATAAATTGGACCAAGAAGGGAAGAGACCTATACTCAGAAAAGTACATGACACTGAAGAAAGAAATTGTAGAATATACAATAAATGAAAGCTTAAAGGGTGGTATCGGAGAGGAGAAATTAACATCGTTAAAATGTCCACACTACCCAAAGCAATCTATTGACAACGCAATCCCTAACAAAACACCAAATATCAATCAAGTACATGTGGAGACGTAATTGGCTTTATTAAGTGATTCATGAAAGAGGCAGCGTCCCTTCCAGCAACCAGAAGGGAACAGCCCGTGGTTGTATAAAATGGAAGGTTTTCATTGAAGAAGGGTGGGGAGAAGAGTTATTAAGAAAAACAAAAGACAACATGAATTTTACACCTGGGTTTTGGGGAGGAGAAAGGGAACAGCAATGATTTTATCCTCTAGATTCCCTATTCCTTCCATGGGGAATGGAGAGGGTCCATGTGACAAGTGCTTTCACAGAAGATTCCAGACTGGTTGATTAAGATTACATTTCTAATAGAGGGTGAAACCGCCGAGAGGTCCCATATGAAATCAAAGTTTGGCTTCATGGCTTTTTAGCACCAGTGATGCCATTTTGTGCCTGTGATTTTCTCTTTGACTGTAGTATGGACATTTTAACAATATTAATTCTTCTAGTAATGGAGTATATATTTCCATATTTGATCTCCTTTCAAATGCATCCATTGCTGAATTGAAGGAGCCATTAAAAATTAAGAATACATATCGCATGAATATATTCATAGATAATTATATATAAAAATTATATAAATATGTATAATTAACATATATGTAACCAATACATAATTAATTGCTTTCTTATGTGATTATAAAAAGTGCAATCAACCTGATCCTATTTCCGCATTTCTGATGGTGATATGGGCTGATGAAGCTAAGCCAGGAGGATGCTGTTAGAATAAATACACTGTTTGGAAATAGTTGGAAAGTCTGAGAACTCTTACTCAGGTAAGGAGTGTATGTACATGTACATATATGTACATTTTTACCTGACTCTATTTCAGGTAACACACACACACACACACACACACACCATCACACACCATCACACACCATCACACAGACTCATTAATAATGTCACCTTTCACGTGAAGTAAACAAGAAAGAAATTTGGAGAGAATAGAATTTAAAAGAATGAATGGTTAAATTCACATGAAACTAGAAGAATTAGAACTGTAGGCATATGGATTTAAAGTAGATGGTTGACCTTAATTTTAGTAATGAATTAATTTCCTTTCTTAATGCACAAAGGCCTGAGTCAGAACCACATTTATTTTATGCAATGGAGAATTCATTAGAGCAGCTCAGGGAACACGTTCTAAACCACCAGTGTTCTTGAACAATATTTAAAGGCAATGACAATTATTTCTCAATTTAAAAATATATGAAACAAATAACCTTTTCATCTGTGGACAACTTCACATCTTTGAGACTCTTCAGTTTTCTCAGTTGTGAAATGTGGATAATACAAGTATCTTTTCCATAGATATTTGAGAAGATTGAATGAGATAATCATTAAAAATAGCCTTATGGTATCTGACATATAATGTCCCAAAAAATCTTGGCAATTATTTTTCTGCTCACAAGGTGAGCAAGTGTACATAGGTGGTAATCAGCTTGCTTCCCAGAAATTAGTGCAGGAATTTGTTATCATATCAACTGGCCCTGGTAGGAAACTATGAAAACAAACCAAATTGCTTACTCCTTGAGTCTGCAGATTTATCTTTTCTGAGAGGCACTTACATGCGCAGGTTGGCACCAAGCAGTAGAATAGAAAGAACAGACCTGGAAGACAGACCTGATTACAATGCAGGTGCATGTGCTGTGTGGCCAGAGCAGTGCAGGGCCACCATCTTCACTGGTGTGACACCTGTCCGCCAGGAGTCTGTGAGCCTAGGAGAATATGAAGGTATGTAAAGTGCCTCACATGTAGTCAGGCACAAAGAAATGGTTCTGAGATCATTAGGAGCAGATTTTACAAAAATAACCTTGTAAGAAATTACTTAAGAAACAACCCCCTGCTATGATCTAGATTCAAAGCCCAGAGAACGCATTCTGCTGGACATTGTTCTCTGCAGTCCTGGACTGAGCTCCCTGTTTCATCATCAGGAGACCCTGCAAAACCTTTAATTTTCTGTGAAACATTGTTAGGCTTATTGTACTATGCTTGCAAAAGCAGAATTTGGGGACACATTGAAACAAAACAAAAAGATACCGTGTCATCAAACCCTCACTTCCCAGAAAGCTGAATTAACCAGAAGAACCTTATCTGAGAATTCTAATGTGTCTGGTTCATTGAAATTTATTAAACATGATGCTGAACAATAATATTACTGCATGCGACCAGAGTACACATCATTTTTAAAAACATTATTAATGTTTTAAGCTTATTTATAAAACCATTGAAGCCGCATAAACTGATATGTGAATAATCAAGGCAGCATTATTCAATTAACCCCAAAGAATACATACCTAGGGGGGGTGTCAAAAAAAATGGCCCTATTTCAAGAGATGTTATCTATGTTTCACTTTTTGAAGTTGAATTGAATTACAGTAGCAACATGTAATATGGCGTTTGCTCAAAAGATGGCATTAATCAAATGAATGCTAGCGTCATTCATTGTGTTACTATTTTAATACAGTTTTCTCCTTTCTTAAAATGTGTATACCTTTTTTGTCACCCTCTGTATGTCCACAAAGTGGTGAGTAAATAAACAAAATGTGATATATCCATGCAGTCGAATACTACTTAGCAATAAACAATAAAAAGCAACAAATTACAAAAACAACAACAACAAAAAAGCCCACTGATTATGCCAGTGGTGTGACGTATGTTTCAGCTTCATGATGACGATTTTAAGACGTAGAGGAAACCTGAAAGACAGGTATAGCGATCACCTCTATGTTCATCACCTACATTTGACACATAATGTTTGTATTATTTGGTTTAACTGCATTACATTTCTACTAGGAAGCATTTGAAAGCACACAGTAGGACTCTTCATTGAAATACTATGAAAGTATTGTTTCGTATCAACTTTCCTCTGTCAGCACTATTGCACTTGGGAACATCGGCTAAACTTCCTGCTATTTAATATTTAATTCACATTCAAATTTCTCTTGCAGAAAGTTTTGAGCCAAAGTCCTTTCCCGGCGTTGGTATAATTTCTTACTACATAAAAGCAATTACCACTAAGGATCTAAACCGACACTTGACTTGTGAAAAGTACTGAAGAAATACAGGGGGTTACTGCCCTCAAGTTGCTGGAAGGAGCTCTGATGGGGCAAAAACACCCGTGTGCGACCCCGAGATGAGAAACGGGCCTCCATGGAGGGCAAGCCCAACGTAGAGCTTCATTAACAGCGGGTCTGCGTGCGGCTCCGTGTCTTCCTGCATCATCAGCGAGAGGGCCTTTGGGACTCAATAGGCAGAACGGGTGGCGCCAGCAAACATGGAGTCACAGTCAGACTTGAGTGATATGTGCCTCACGTTCCTTTGCATGGCACTTAGTAAATGGTGATTTAAACACAGCCCCCGTTTTCACAAAGGTCAATGTGGAGCTGCGGGGAGAGCAAGAATGTTCCTGAAATAGTAATAAAATTGGAGGAGAGGGCTCAGTGAGGTAGGGTTAGGGTGGTGGAGAAACAGCCCAGCAACATCTGGGGAATTTGAAAGACATTAAGTCAAGGCTGTCCCACAGAACTTTTAGCGAGGGACATATTCTATGTCTGCACTGTCTAATGTGGTAGCTGCTGTATTGAACACTTGAGGCTGGTATGACTGGGGAACTGAATTTTAAATGCTATTTAATTTTAATTACAATTTTTTAAAATTTATTCGGGTGACAATTGTTAGTAAAGTTACATAGGTTTCAGGTGAACAATTCTGTATTACATCATCTATAAATCCCATTGTGTGTTCATCACCCAGAGTCAGTTCTCCTTCCATCACCATATATTTGGTCCCCCTTACCCTCATCTCCCACCCCTCACCCCCCTTTCCCTCTGGTAACCACTAAACTATTGTCTGTGTCTATGAGTTTTTGTTTCTCATTTGTTTGTCTTGTTCTTTTGTTATTTTTGGTTTATATACCACATATCAGTGAAATCACATGGTTCTCTGCTTTTTCTGTCTGACTTATTTCGCTCAGCATTACACTCTCAAGATCCATCCATGTTGTTACAAATGTTCCTATATCATCTTTTCAGTAATTACAATTTTTAAATAGTCACACATATCTGTGGCTACTGTGTTGTATAGCACAGCTCTTAGCTACCAAGACGAATGTCCCTCAGGCCATTGAAATCCAAGAGGATTTCAGCAAGACTCACAGTGTTCACCAGACCAGCAGTACAAACGGGGACCATAAGGCCAAATGGGGTTCACCTTCTATCCATCCCTGAGCCCATTTTTCTAATACAAATTCTGTTTTTAAAGATGTGCCTCTTCTCTACCAATGCTCATGGACAAAATTATGAAAGCTGTTTTAAGGAAATGGTGAACAGATGAAATCTTCATCCTTTGCGAGAATCACTTTCCTAACTGATTTTTCTTTTCATGAGGCCAGTTCTTTGTATGTTGAATTTAAGAAAATCAAAACAAAGATCTACCACATTGTAAGGCTTCTAATATTCATATTGTGTAATTCTAACAAATGTGGTCAAGACTCAGGATACTCGGACTAATGTCCTTTTAAAACAGGGAGATCAAGCACATGAAGAAATAAAACCCAAATTCACTTGTTTCTAACCTGGTCTCCTGTGATCAGAGATTCATTAAGAAAAATTTCCTTTCTGCTTATTCCAGAGGCCCCGGGGGAAATCAGATGCTCAGCAGTGGGAATAAGAAGAGGGAACTGTGCCTGATGAGCAGATACACAGAGCGCTGTAACGCTCCTCTGTGCGGTCCCTCAGCTTGTACCACGTTGGTGGACAGGACCTGGGTGTTGCGTTTGACTCCTGAGCTGGCTGTGAACTGATGCTTCACTCCTTCCTGCTGTCTCGTGTGGGGACAGAGCTTCAGTCTCTATCATGAACCTTCCACGGAGTAATTCTGACTTCCACACAGAGTCCTCGCTCTCAGAGACCCCATCCAGGTGAGTCTGAGAGCCCAGCAGGTACTGAAGGAAAGGGTCAGAGAGGTCAGAAGCTGAGAACACTTACCTGAGTCACTGAGACCCTAATCAGCCCAGCCAGGAGACTAGAGATCTCCGTGTCAGTGTTCTTGGTTAATTAATTGATTTATAATTAATTCATTTAATATATTAATCGATGCTTGAATATGCAATACAGAGACCATAGTTGACAATTAAGTGATGGGCATGGATGTACCGTTAGGTGACCCTGTAGAATGAGTGAGATGCATAAAATGGTTGCAGTACAATGAAAACATCAGAGCAGTTTGCTGTTGGGGGAGTAGGAGAATAGAGTGTTAGGTGTGGAGGCCGGTGCAGTGAAGTGAGAGCGTTTGTATAGAATTTCTAATATGGAGTGTATTTGAGCATGTTTTGTATTCACTGGAAAGATCCAGGCCAGTGGAGGTAGGAACTACCTTGCAACAGCTGTTCATGAGACATACACTGCAGTATCTTCTCTCCCGCTGGGTATTCACGTGGAAAGTTATTTAATAAGTAGAAAGAGGAATACCAAATAGTTGTACTTTGAATTACTTCATTCCTGGCGAGGCTGCCTATATTTTGGTTTGTTACTTGTCTACTTTCTCTGTTGGAACAGTTAGTAGGGATTCCGAGCCTACATGCAGCCTTTTCCCCCTGGTGGTCATTGTCTTCTATATTTTTAATGAGAAATTCTGTCGTGCACTGGGGAGTGTAAATTGAGGACTGATCAACCTCTAGGCAAAGAGTACACACTGCTGAGAACAAACACTTGAGTGATGGAGACATGAAGGTCACCCTTGTACCTTAAATCTAAATGCCACAAAGCATTGTAGTCAGACCACGTTTACATTTATGCCATGAGGACTTCAGTGTATCAGCTAATGGGGTGGAATAGCTCCAAGTTGATTTAAAATTTCGTTTCTAATTCATTTGGATTTTCAAAGTAAAATGCCCTCACCGAGGGGAAGCTAATGAATGAATGCAGAGGCTTCAACTCAGTTCCCTCTGAAAATTTTATTGAATAAATGTCTGTATTAAATTCTTTGCTGCTGTAAAATATTCCCATACTAGTTGAATAAAACAAACAATTAGAGGCTCTTACAGTTCTGGATGTCAGAAGCCCTAAATGAGTGTCATGGGCTAATATCAAGGTGTCTGCAGAGCTGGGTTCCTTCTAGAGGCTCAGGTGAAATGCTGTTTCCCTTCCTATTTCAGTTTGTATTCTGGCCACAGCCTTTCCTGGCTCATGGCCATTCCTCCGCCTACAAAGCCAGCAGTTTAGCTTCTTCATCTTGTCTCTTGCTTCTACCTAGAGGACCATTGTGGTTACGTTAGTGTCACCTGGATGATACTGGGTCATCTTCTTAACGTCAGCCGGTTAGCAAGTCTGTCCCATCTCCTACCCTAATCCTCCCTTGATATAAAAATATCAAATGCAAAGGCACTGGAGATAGAGTGTGGACATATTTTGGAGGCCCTTATTCTGCTCACTACAAAGTCTCTTAAAAGTGTATAATTATACACTCAGGGGCCCTTATATAAGAGAAATGAACGTAGAAAATTATCATAGTTTCTGGAATGAATGACTACACACGTGCTCTAAATATTAATACATGCAAAGAAATATTTGATTCAGAAAACCTGAAACTGCCTGCCCCTGACTCTGACACAGGACCTCACCTGCTCCTCAGAGCGGGGGCCACACACCAGGAGCTGCAGCATCAACAGCCCCGGGAGCCGGTTAGAAATGCAGACTCTCTGAGCCCCCAGGACCTGCTGACTCAGATTCCGCGTCTGGTAGGAAGCTGTTGATCTTAGGCACATACAGGTTGAAGTGCTGGTCTTGACTAGGTTTGCTCACCTTCTCTCTGTTGACTTGGGTGCTGAATAATGGTTGGGTGTGGGTGCTTTCCTGGGGATTGTAGGTGTTATCAGGATTCCTTCAGGCAATGCCAAATACCCCAGGCACAGCATCATTTCTGGGAGAGAAAAACTGCCGAGGAGCAGCATGAAAATAATTATAATCAAGGTCCTTCAGATACTCTGATATTCACTTCGGACAGATCACTAAAACCCTTCTCCTTCACTCCAGGACCTTTGCACTGGCCATTCCTCCTTCCAAGTACACACGCCGACATTTCCTTGCCTCTCTTTCACTTTCTTCACTGAGGTCTCTGTTCAAATGTCACCTTGTTTACAGGACTTGACTAAATGATCTTGAAAAGAAAAGACAATAGTCACTATCTTGTTTTACTCTTTCTTTCCATTCTTCATATGATCTGTCACCATATGAAATGTTGTACGCTTTTATTATTAGCTTGCATATGTTTTCTCCCTCATTGACCTGTATAAACTTCTGTTTTTCAGCACTCTAGTGCTCACAGTCTAGACATTACCTAAAACACGGTGAGAGCTCAATTTGTATTTCTAAAATACATTAAGAATTTCTCATGATAACTGTAGAATACATGACACTGGAAAGAAGCAGATTGGGACAAAAATTCCTAATCTGCGATGGCACAGGAAACCCCTAAAAAGAACAAGATCCGTACAAAAACATTGAAATTAATGACTTGGCTGCAAAATATAAATTGTAGCATTGGAGCATCTGAGAAAAGTCTGCTTGTATGAAAATTACTCATGTGATTTTTCCTGTCTTGGAAGACACGTCTTCCTCATGGAAGCAGAGAATCTTACAAGAGTTTCAGAATTTGTTCTCCTGGGACTTTCAGAGGAGCCAGACCTGCAGCCCCTCCTCTTTGGGCTTTTCCTCTCCATGTACCTGATCACTGTGTTAGGAAACCTGCTCATCGTCCTGGCCGTCAGCTCAGACTCCCACCTGCACACGCCCATGTACTTCTTCCTCTCCAACCTGTCCTTTGTGGACATCTGTTTCACCTCCACCACCGTCCCCAAGATGCTGGTGAACATCCAGACAGAGAGCAAAGTCATAAACTATGGAGGCTGCATCACGCAGATGTACTTTTTCCTACTCTTTGGCATGTTGGATGTCTTTCTCCTGACTGTGATGGCCTATGACCGCTTCGTGGCCATCTGTCACCCCCTGCACTACACGGTCATCATGCACCCCCGGCTCTGTGGACTATTGGTTCTGGGGTCCTGGATCATAAGTGTCCTGAATTCCTTATTACAAAGCTTAATGGTGCTGAGACTGTCCTTCTGTGCAGACTTGCAAATCCCCCACTTTTTCTGTGAACTCAACCAGATGGTCCAACTTGCCTGTTCTGACACCTTTCTTAACAACATGGTGATGTATTTTGTAACTCTGCTGGTTGGTGGCGGGCCACTGACTGGGATCCTTTGCTCTTACTATAGGATCGTTTCCTGCATACGTGCAATGTCGTCGGCTCAGGGGAAGTATAAAGCATTTTCTACCTGTGCGTCTCACCTCTCGGTTGTCTCCTTATTTTATTTAACAAGCCTAGGAGTGTACCTCAGCTCTCCTGCTACCCACAATGCACACTCTAGTGCTACAGCCTCGGTCCTGTACACAGTGGTCACGCCCATGCTGAACCCCTTCATCTACAGTCTCAGGAATAAAGATATAAAGGGGGCTCTGAAAAGATCCTTTGTGATATGTACCACATCTTCTTTATCCAGTCGTCAACTGATGAGCACTTAGGTTGCTTACATATTTGGCTCTTGTAAATAGTGTTGCAGTGAGCATAGGGTTTCACATATCTTTCCTAATTAGGTGTTTCGGATGTCTTTGGATAATTACTCAGCAGTGGAATTGCTGTGGTCCATATTGGCTGCACCAATTTGCAATTCCACCGACAGTGTACGAGAGTTCCTTTTTTCTCCACGTCCTCACCAGCACTTGTTGTTTATTGATGTACAACAGCCATTGTGACACATGTGAGTTGATATCTCATTGTGGTTTTAATAGATGATTAGTGACCTTGACTATCTTTTTATATACTTATTGGCCATCGGAGAAATGTCTTTTCAGTTCTCTGCCCTTTTTAAATGGGATTGTTTGTTGTTTTGAGGTCGAGTTGTATGTATTCTTTATAAATTTGGTATATAACCCTTATCCGATGTATCATTGGTGAGTGTCTCCTCCCAATCAGTAGGTTGTCTTTTCTTTTTGTGAATGGTTTTTATTGCTTTTTACTTGGATGTAGTTACACTTGTTTATTTTTTGTTTTGTTTCCCTTGCCCAAGGAGATATATCATAAAACAAATGTTACTAAAAGCAATGTCAGAGAATTACTGCCTATGTATTCTTCTAGGAGTTTTATGGTTCCAAGTCTTACATTTAAGTCTCTCATCCATTTTGAGTTTATTCTTGTATGTGGTGTAAGAAGGTGTTCCAGTTTCATATTTTCCCATAAATGCAAGTTTTCCCAACACCGTTTATTGCAGAGACTGTCTTTACCTCACTGTATATTCTTGCTTTGTTTTCATAGATAAACGACCATGTGTGTGTGGGTTTATTTCTGAGCTCTTTATTCAATTCCATTAAATTTTGTGTCTGTTTTTATACCCATATCGTACTGTTTTCATTGCTATAGACTTGTAGTATAGCTTGATATCAAGTAGCATGATATCTCCAACTTTGTTCTTTCTCAAGAGTGCTGTGGTTATTCATGGTCTTCTGTGGTTCCATATCAATTTAAGATGTTTTGTTCTTGTCCTTGAAAAATGCAAAGTTAATATTTAGAAATCAGTTGAATTTTTATACACTAATACTGAACAATCAGAAAGAGAAACAAAGAAAACAAAGTCATTTATCATATCATCAAAAAAATACCTCGGAATAAATTGGACCAAGAAGAGAATAGATCTATACACAGAAAAGTACATGACACTGAAGAAAGATATTGAAGAAGATACAATAAATGGAAGCTTATATTGTGGTATCAGACAGGAGAAATTAACATCGTTAAAATGTCCTCACTACCCAAAGCAATCTATTGACTTAATGCAATCCCTATCAAAACACAAAAAATCAACCAAGTACATTTGGAGACGTAATTGGCTTTATTAAGTGATTCGTGAATGAGGCAGTATCCCTTTCAGCAACCAGAAGGGAACAGCCAGTGGTTGTACAAAATGGAAGGTTTTCAGTGAAGAAGGGTGGGGTGAGGAGCTATTAACAAAAGAAAAGAAAAGACTAATTTTACACCTAGGTTTTTTTGGGAGGAGGAAGGGAACTGCAAGTGTTTTATCCTATAGATTCCCTCTTCCTTCCATGGGGAATGTAGAGGGCCCTTGTGACCAGTGCTTTCACAGAAAATTCCAGACTGGTTGATTAAGATTACATTTCTAATAGAGGTTGAAACTGCCAAAAGGTCCCATATTAAATCTATGTTTGGCCTCATGAGTTTTTACCACCAGTGATGCCATTTTTGGTCTGTGATTTTCTCTTTAACTGTAGTATTGACACTTAGCAATATCAATTCTTCCAAAAATTGAGCAGAGAATATCTTTCCATATTTGAGTCTCCTTTTAAAATGCATCCACTGCTGAGTTAAATGAGCCATACAAAATGAAGAATACATATTGCATGAATATGTATATATATACACATATACATATATTTATAGGTAATTATATATATATAAATTATATAACAATTTACAATTTATATATGTAATCTATATTTAATTAATTACTTTGTTATGTGATTATAAATAATGTAATCACCCTGATCCTATTTCTGCATTTCTGATGCTGATATGGGCTGATGAAGCTAAATCAGGTGGATGGTGTTAGAATAAATAAACTGTTTGGAAATAGGTGGTGAGTCTAGAACTCTTTCATGGGTAAGGAGTGTATGTACACATACATATATGTACATTTTTGCCTGACTCTATTTCAGGTAACACACACACATACACACACACACACACACACACACACACCATCACACTGACTCAATAACGTCATCTTTAATTGAAAAGAAACTGGAAAGAAATTAGAAGAGAATAGACTTTAAAAGAATAAATGGTTAAATTAACATGAAACTAGAAGATTTAGAACTTTAGGCATATGGATTTAATGTAGAATGTTTGACCTTAATTTTAGTAATGAATACATTTCCTTTCTTCATGCACAAAGGCCTGAGTCAGAACCACATTTATTTTATGCAATGGAGAATTCATTAGAGCATTTAAGGGATCAAATTCCCCAAATTGACTTATCTCAATGCTGTTGGCTGACAAATAATATTGAGTCAGTAGTTCATTGTCAAAAAGGTTTTATTTGGGAAAAGGAAAGAACAAGGAAGAAGATGGCTGCCACCCTGACCTGCACATGGAGACCCAGTGAGGCACGTGCTCTAAAATGGTAGATTATATATATGTATAAGGGAGACAGGAACCACAGAGATTTTTTTAAAAGGAAGTTAGGACCATAGATTTTTAGTAGGTGGGCTCATAAACTTCCACGAACTTATCTCCCAATTTAGACCTCCCAGCCTGATCAGTTTCCTTAAAATGCCAGTTCTCTTTGCAAAAGTAAGAATTAATGCAGACCCATATGATGGATGAAATTCTTAAAGAAAGGATGATAGATGAGTTTGTGACTGTGAGAGAGACTTGGCATCACTGTGCTTCATGCAGAGACAGGGAAGAAGTTAACCATGAGAAGCACTTACACCTGAGGATAACAGTACCAAGTATTGGGGGGCCCACAGCCTTCAGGTAGAAGGGGACTTTGCGTGTTTCCTTGGATTGCGGCAGAATGTAGATATGGAGGAAGTGATCCTAAAGTGTTTACTTTGTCACTCGTGAATTAAGGTATTTTATTCCTTCATAAGCCAGACATGAACGTCAGAACACAGCGAAGTCTCCCTGTATGTGGCGTCCTGTCCAAGCCCCTGGATGGCTGTTTGGCAAAAGGCGTCCTGTGATGGGTGATACGGAAGAAGGGAGCCTGCCCCTTTCTGAGTCACTGCAGTGACGTCACTTGAGCTGAGGCGACTTGGGGGAAACACTTTAATGGCTAAACCTTCTAGCTTTGATTTTTCTCAACAGAAGTGTATTTGTTTTCTTCACAATTTGGGGATTTTTCTTGGAAGACTTGGCTCCAGATGTATTCATAATTCAAGGAAGTGATTGAGGAAAGGACAACATTGGCTTTCATGGTCAAGATAGTTTCATGTAAGATGCTGGCTAAGGCAATAATATTGTTATGGTAAATTCTTTCAATTTCTGGGAAGATCTGGTTTCTAAGCCACCAGTGTTCTTGATCACTATTTAAAGGAAATGACAATTATTCCTCAATTTAAAAATATATGAAAGAAATAACTGTTTTATTCATGGACAGCTTTTCTTCTTTGAGACTCTTCATTTTTCTCAGTTGTGAAATGTGGGTAAATATAGTATCTGTTTCACAGATGTTTTGAAAATATTGAATGAGAAATCGTTAAAAATAGCCTAATGGTATCTGACATACATTATATCCCAATAAATGCTGACAATTATTATTCTGCTCAGGAGATGAGCAAGTGTACATAGGTGGTAATCAGCTTGCTTCCCAGAAGTTATGCAGGAATTTGGTAGCATATCGACTGGCCCTGGTAGGAGACTGTGAAAACAAACCAAATCACTTACTCCTGAGTCTGCAGAATTATCTATTCAGAGAGGCCGTTACATGTGCAGATTGGCACCAAGCAGTAGAATAGAAGGAACAGACCTGGAAGACAGACCTGATTACAATGCAGGAGCGTGTGCTATGTGGCCAGAGCAGTGCAGGGCCACCATCTTCACTGGTGTGACACCTGTCCGCTAGGAGTCTGTGAGCCTAGGAGAGTATGAACGTATGTAAAGTGTGTCGCATGTAGCCAGGCACAAAGAAATGGTTCTGAGATCATTATGAGCAGATTTTACAAAAATACCTCATATAAGGAATTACTTGAAAAGCAACCTCCTGCTGTGTTCTAGATTCAAAGCCCAGAGAACGCATTCTGCTGGACATTGTTCTCTGCAGTCCTGGACTGAGCTCCCTGTTTGGTCATCAGGAGACCCTGCAAAACTTTAATTTTCTGTGAAACATTGTTAGGCTTATTGTACTATGCTTGCAAAGGCAGAATTTGGGGACACAGTGACACAAAACAAAAAGATACCGTGTCATCAAATCCTTACTTTACCCAAAAGCTAAATTAACCAGAAGAACCTTTTCTGAAAATTGTAGTGTTTCTGGTTTATTGAAATTTATTAAACACGAGGCTGAACAATAACATTACTACATGCGGCCAGATTAGCAGTCATTTAGAAATAAACGTTATTAATGTCTTAAGCTTATTTATAAAACCGTTGAAGCCTGTATAAACTGGTATGTGAATAATCAAGGCAGCATTATTCATGTTACTCCAAAGAATACATACTGGGGGGGGGGGGAAGAACAGGGGTGCCAAAAAATGTACACATTTTAAGAGATTTTATCTCTTTATTACTTTTTGAAGTTGAATTGAATTACAGTAGCAATGTGTAGTATGACGTTCACTCAAATGATGGCATTAATCAAATGAACGCTAGCGTCATTCATTGTGTTACTATTTTAATACTGTTTTCTCTTTTCTTAATGTGTGTACATTTTGGGGGGACACTCTGTATGTCCACAAACTGGTGAGTAGATAAACAAAATGTAAAACATCCGTACCATCGACTACTGTTTAGCAATAAACAATAAAAAGTAATGAACTATTAAAAAACCAGAAAACAAAAAAAAACCTACCGAAGCCCACGGGATATACCAGTGGTGTGACGTATTTTTTCAACGTTTTTATTATGACAATTTTAAACATAGAGAAAAAGTGGAAGACTCGTACAGTGATCACCTCTATGTTCATCACCTACATTTAACACATAACATTTGTATTATTTGCTTTATGTGCATTACATTTCTGCGAGGAAGCATTTCAAAGCACATGGAAGGGCACTTCATTGAAATGCTACGCATGCGTTGTTTCATATCAACTTTCCTCTGTCAGCACTATTGGACTTGGGGACATATTCAAGAACTTCCGTATATTTAATTCACATTCAAATTTCCCCTATGGGAACGTTTTGAAGCAAAGTTCTGTCCCCACGATGGCAAAATTTCATATTATATAAAAGCAAGTATCACAAAGGATCTAAACTGACACTTGATGTGTGAAAAGTACTGAAGAAATACATGGGGCTCCTGCCCTCAAGTTGCTGGAAGGAGCTCTGATGGAGCAAAAACACCCGTGTGCGACCCCGAGATGAGAAACTGGCCTCCATGGAGGGCAAGCCCAACGTAGAGCTTCATTAGCAGCGGGTCTGCGTGCAGCTCCGTGTCTTCCTGCATCATCAGCGAGAGGGCCTTTGGGACTCAATAGGCAGAATGGGTGGTGCCAGCAAACATGGAGTCACAGTCAGACTTGAGTGACATGTGCCTCACGTTCCTTTGCATGGCACTTAGTAAATGGTGATTTAAAACACAGCCCCCGTTTTCACAAACGTCAATGTGGAGTTGCAGGGAGAGCAAGTATGTTCCTGAAATAGTAATAAAATTGGAGGAGAGGGCTCAGTGAGGTAGGGTTGGGTGGTGGAGAAACAGCCCAGCAACATCTGGGGATTTTGAAAGACATTTAAGGCAAAACTGTCCAACAGAACTTTCTGTAATGGACATATTCTATGTCTGCACTGTCCAATGTGGTAGCTGCTGTATTGAGGCTGGTATGACAGGGGAACTGAATTTTAAATGTTATTTAATTTTAATAATAACTCTGAAATAGTCACAAGTACTTAGTAGCTACTGTGTTGTATTACACAGCTCTTAGCTCCCAAGACAAACGTCCCTCAGGCCATTGAAATACGAGAGGATTTCAGCACGACTCACAGTGTTCACCTGACCAGCAGTACAAACGGGACCATAAGGCCCAATGCAGTTCACTCTATCCATCCCTGAGACCATTTTTGTAAAAGAAGTTCTGTTTTTAAAGATGTGCCTCTTTTCTACTAATGCTTGTAGACAAAATTGTGAAAGCTGTTTTAAGGAAATATGAACAGATGAAAACTTCATGTTTGGGGGAGAACCACTTTCCTAATGGATTTTGCCTTTTCAGGAGGTTGGTATCTTATGTTGAATTTAAAAAAACTAAAACCAAAACCTATCATCTTTGAAGGCTTCCAATATTCATATCATGTAATTCTAATAAATGTGGTTGAGACAAAGGATACTTGGACTAATGTCCTTTTAAAACAGGGAAATCAAGCACATGAAGAAATAAAAAACAAATTCACTGTCTTCTAACCTGGTCTCTGGGGATCAGAGATTCATTAGGAAAAATTTCCTTTCTGTTTATTCCAGAGGCCCCGGGGGAAATCGGATGCTCAGCAGAGGGAATAAGAAGAGGGAACTGTGCCTGATGAGCAGATACACAGAGCGCTGTAACGCTCCTCTGTGCGGTCCCTCAGCTTGTACCACGTTGGTGGACAGGACCTGGGTGTTGCGTTTGACTCCTGAGCTGGCTGTGAACTGATGCTTCAGTCCTTCCTGCTGTCTCCTGTGGGGACAGAGCTTCAGTCTCCGTCATGAACCTTCCAGGGAGTAATTCTGGCTTCCACACAGAGTCCTCCCTCTCAGAGACCCCATCCAGGTGAGTCTGAGAGCCCAGCAGGTACTGAAGGAAAGGGTCAGAGAGGTCAGAAGCTGAGAACACTTACCTGAGTCACTACGACCCAGGTACAGCCCAGCCAGGAAACTAGAGATCTCCGTGTCAATGTTCTTGGGTTATTAATTGTTTGTGGGGACAGAGCCAGGAGCGCAGTTTCCAGGTTCTCAGCCTCACTTGGAAAGGTGCTGGCCCTGGTAGTAAATGGCCAGCAACTGTTACTGGATGGCCTTCAGCTGTGGCTAGTTGGCAGTCACCTGTAACCAGTGAGCCATTGGCCCCTAATATAATCGCCCTAGCAGCAGATGGTGGCTGAGCTAGCAATTGCGGATTGTGGTTAGCACGGTGGATTGCAGCTAGCTAGTGGAGTTGGTTGGTTGGCAGAGAAGTAGACGGCAGGTTGCGGATCGTGTGACACCTACTCCCTTTCTCTCCATCCCAACCGCCAGCAAGAATATAGTGGTACGGCTCCCCTATCTGTGGCTCCATGGGTGTTCCTTTTTGGCCTCACCATGTCCTGTATTCTCATGTGGGGAGCAGAAGCTGAGACCCCACATGACATCCTGCATGACATTGATTGATAACTAATTTATTTAATACACTAATAAGGATGCTTGAATCTTCCGTACAGAGACCATAGTTAATAATTAAGTGATGGGCATGGAAATACCACTAGGTGACCCTGTAGAATGAATGAGATGCATAAAATGGGTGCAGTACAATGAAAAGTTATCTGAAGGTTTTGCTGTTCGGGGAGTAGAATAGCTTCAGGTGCGGAGGCCGGTGCACTGAAGTGAAAATTCTAAGATGGGGTGTATTTGAGCATGTTTTGTGTTCACTGACAAGATCCAGGCCATTGGAGGTAGACACTACCTTGCAACACACAGTGGTGAGATATACATTAAGAATCTTTTCTTATGCTGGGTATTTACATGAAAAATTAGTTAATATGTCTAAAGAGGAATACTAAATTGTTTTCATTGTATTATTTCATTACTGGCAAGGCTGCATAAATTTTGGATTGTTACTTGTTTACTTTTATTTTGAAACAATTAGTAGGGATTTCTATCCCACACTCAGCTTTTTCCCCCTGGTGGTTATTGTCATGCAAGGCGGCAGGCGGGGTCTCAGCTCCCGCTCCCCACACAAGAACTCAGGACATGGTGAGGCCAAAAAGGAACACCCATGGAGCCATAGGTAGGGGAGTCACACCACTGTAGTCTTGCTGGCAGCTGGGTTGGAGACACAGGAAGCAGGAGCCACACGACCCGCAACCCGCCATCCACTTGTCTCTACCAACCAACCTCACTTGCTAACTGCAATCCGCGCTTGCTAGCTCAGCCACCATCTTCTTGCTAGCCCCCATTTTCTGCTAGCGTAGCCACAGCAGTTATATTAGTGGCCAATGGCTCACTGGTTACAGCTGACAGCCAACTAGCCACAACAGATGGCCATCCAATCACAGTTGATGGCCATTTACTACCTGAGCCTGCACCTTTCCATGTGAGGCCGAGAGCCTGGAAACTGCACTCCTGGCTCTGTCCCGACAGTCATTCTAGATTTTTAATGAGAAATTCTGTCATGCACTGGGGAGTATAAATTGAGGATTGACCAAATTTTAGGCAAAGAGGACACAGTGCTGAGAACAAAACACTTCGGTGAAGGAGAAATGAAGGGCACTCATTGTACCTTAAATCTAATGCCACAAAGGCATCTCACACCACGTTTACATTTATGCCATGAGGACTTCAGTGCACCTGCTAATGGGGTGGGATGTCTACAGTTTGATTTAAAGTTCTTTTCCACTTCATGTGGGTTTTCAAAGTAAAATGCCCTCACCCAGGGGAAGCTAATGAATGAATGGTGAGGCTTCAACTCAGTTGCCTAGGCAAATTTTATTGAATAAATGTCTCTATCAGAGTCTTTCGCTGCTGTAAAATATTCCTGTCCTAGACGATTAAAAGGAACAAATATATGCTCTTACAGTTCTGCATGTCAGAAGCCCAAAAGGAGTCGCATGGACTAATACCAAGATGTCTGCCGAGCTGGGTTCCTTCTAGAGGCTCAGGTGAAATGCTGTTTCCCTTCCTATTTTAGTTTGTATTCTGGCCACAGCCTTTCCTGGCTCATGGCCATTCCTCCGCCTTCAAAGCCAGCAGTTTAGCTTCTACATCTTGTCTGTCGCTTCTACTTAGAGGACCATTGTGGGTACGTTCCTCCCACCTGGATGATACTGACTCATCTTCTTAACGCCAGCCGGTTAGCAAGCCTGTCCCATCTTCTACCCTAATCCTTCTCTGCTATAAAAATATCAAATGCAAAGGCACTTCAGATGGGGTGTGGGCATAGTTTGGAGGCCCGTATTCTGCTCAGTACAAAGTCTCTTAAAAATGTATACACTCAGGGGCCCTAAATATAAGAGAAATGAACACAGAATTTATTACAGTTTCTGGAATGTGTGAGCACACTAATTGCTTTAATAATTCATGCAATGAAATATTTGATTCAGAAAACCTGAAACTGCCTGCCCCTGACTCTGACACAGGACCTCACCTGCTCCTCAGAGCGGGGGCCACACACCAGGACCTGCAGCATCAACGCCCCCGGGAGCCGGTTAGAAATGCAGACTCTCTGAGCCCCCAGGCCCTGCTGACTCAGATTCTGCGTCTGATAGGAGGCTGTTGATCGTAGGTACATACAGGTTGAAGTGCTGGTCTTGACTGGGTTTTCTCACCTTCTCTCTGTTGAGTTGGAGGCTGAATAATGGTTGGGTGTGGGTGCTTTCCTGGAGATTGTAGGTGTTATCAGCATTCATTCAGGGAATGCTAGATACCCCAGGCGCAAAATATTTTCTGAGTGAGAAACCCTACTGGAAAATAACCTGAAATAATTATAATCAAGATCCATCAGATACTCCAATATTCAGTTTGGACAGATCACTAAAGCCCCTCTGCTCCACCCCAAGGCGTCTGTACTGGTCATTCCTTCTTCCAAGAACACACGCCCACATTTCCTTGCATCTCCCTCACTTTCTTCACTGAAGGCTCTGTTCAAATGTCACCTTGTTTCCTTGTTTGCAGGACTTGACTAAATGCCCTTGAAAAACAAAAAAAAAAACCACTAGTCACTATCTTGATTTACCCTTGCTTTCCTTTCTTAAAATGATCTGTCACCTTATGAAATGTTATGTATATTTATTATTAGCTTGCATATTTTTTCTCCTTCATCAACCTGTGTAAACTTCTGCTTTTCAGCCCTCTAGTACTAACAGGCTAGACAGTACCTAAAACAATGGTGAGAGTTCAATTTGTATTCCTGAAATACATGAAGAATTTCTCATGAAAACTGTACAATACATGACACCTTTGGAAAGAAGGAGATTGGGACAAAGATTCCTAATCTGAGATGGCACAGGAAACCCCTAGAAGGAACAAGATCCATACAAAAGTATTGAAATTAATCACTTGGCTGCAAAATATAAATTGTAGCATTAGAAATATCTGAGTAAAGTCTGTTTGTATGAAAATTACTCATGTGATTTTCCTGTCTTGGAAGTCACGTCTTCCTCATGGAACCAGAGAATCTTACAAGAGTTTCAGAATTTGTTCTCCTGGGACTTTCAGAGGATCCAGACCTGCAGCCCCTCCTCTTTGGGCTTTTCCTCTCCATGTACCTGATCACTGTATTAGGAAACCTGCTCATCGTCCTGGCCGTCAGCTCAGAGTCCCACCTGCACACACCCATGTACTTCTTCCTCTGCAACCTGTCCTTTGTGGACATCTGTTTCACCTCCACCACCGTCCCTAAGATGCTGGTGAACATCCAGACACAGAGCAAAGTCATAACCTATGGAGGCTGCATCACACAGATGTACTTTTTTATACTCTTTGCAGGGTTGGATAACTTCCTCCTGACTGTGATGGCCTATGACCGCTTCGTGGCCATCTGTCACCCCCTGCACTACACGGTCATCATGCACCCCCGGCTCTGTGGACAGTTGGTTCTGGTGTCCTGGACCATCGGTGTCCTGATTTCCTTGTTATATAGCCTAATGGTGCTGAGGCTGTCCTTCCGTGCAGACTTGCAAATCCCCCACTTTTTCTGTGAGCTCAACCAGATGATCCAACTTGCCTGTTCTGATAATTTTGTTAATAACCTAGTGATGTATTTTGTAGCTGTGCTACTGGGTGGTGGTCCCCTGGCTGGAATCCTTTACTCTTACTCCAAGATCGTTTCCTGTATACGTGCAATGTCGTCGGCTCAGGGGAAGTATAAAGCATTTTCTACCTGTGCGTCTCACCTCTCGGTCGTTTCCTTATTTTATTTAACAATCCTGGGAGTGTACCTCAGCTCTCCTGCTACCCACAATGCACACTCTAGTGCTACAGCCTCGGTCCTGTACACAGTGGTCACACCCATGCTGAACCCCTTCATCTACAGTCTCAGGAATAACGATATAAAGGGGGCTCTGCAAAGATCCTTTGGGATGACAGTATAAAAGGGACAATCCTCATGAGACTGCAAAAGTGCCCTTGATTTCATGGCTCCAAGTCTAAAACCAGATATTGTGATTCTTTAATCAGATTGTGTTTGTTCTTGTTTTATTTATATTCTGGAATTTCTATATGTTTGTGTTCAACTTCTGTATATATTTTTTTAATTATTTATTTTTTTCATTTATAGTTGACCTTCAATATTATTTTATATTAGTTTCAGGTGTGCACTATAGTGATTAGACATTTATATAATTTATGTAGTGACCCCCCCATTAGTCTGTACCTCCTGGCACTGTATATAGCTGCTGCAATATTATTTATTATATTCTGTATGCTGTGCTTTACATCCCTGTGACTATTTTGTAAATATTAATTTGTATTTCTTAATCCTTTCACTTTTTAGCCCAGCTCCACAACCCTCACCTTTCTGGCAACCATCAATTTGTTCTCTGTAAATATGAGTCTGTTTTCATTTTGTTTACTTTTCTCTTTACATTTCACATATAAGAGAGATCATATGGTATTTGTCTTTCTCTGTCTGACTTGTTTTACTTAGCATAATACCCTCCAGGTCTACCCATGTTGTCACAAATGGTAAGATTTCATTCTTTTTTATACAATAATCAATTGTATATATGTATCACATCTCTTTATCCAGTCGTCAACTGATGAGCACTAGGTTGCTTACATATTTGGCTCTTGTAAATAGTGTTGCAGTGAACATAGGGGTTCACATATCTTTCCTAATTAGTGTTTTGGATTTCTTTGGATAATTACTCAGAAGGGGAATTGCTATCTCATATTTTTAATTTTTTGAGGAAACTCTATACTGTGGTCCATATTGGCTGCACCAATTTGCAATCCTACCCACAGTACACGAGAGTTCTTTTTTTCTCCACGTCCTCACCAGCACTTGTTGCTTATTGATGTACAACAGCCATTCTGACATGTGTCAGTTGATATCTCATTGTGGTTTTAATTTGATGATTAGTGACCTTGACCATCTTTTTATACCTATTGGCCATTGGTGTGTCCTCTTTGGAGAAATGTCTATTCAGTCCTCTGCGCTTTTTAAATGGGATTGCTTGGTGTTTTGAGGTTGAGTTGTATGTATTCTTTATAAATTTTGGATATAACCCATATCCGATGTATCACTGGTGAATGTCTTCTCCCAATCAGTACGTTGTCTTTTTGTTGTTGATTGTTTTCATTGTTGTGCAAAATCTGTTTAGTTTGATGTAGTTCCCTGTGTTTATTTTTTGTTTGTTTCCCTTGCCCAAGGAGATCTATCATAAAACAAATATTACTAAGAGCAACATCAGAGAATTACTGCTTATGTTTTCTTCTAAGAGTTTTATGGTTCCAAGTCTTACATTTAAGTCTTTCATCTATTTTGAGTTTATTCTTGTATATGGTGTAAGAAGGTGTTTCAGTTTCATATTTTCCCATACATGTAAGTCATCCCAACACCATTTATTGAAGAGACTGTCTTTACCTCACTGTATATTCTTGCCTCATTTTCATAGACAAACAATCATGTAAGTGTGGGTTTATCTTGGGTCTTTATTCTATTCCATTGAATTACATGTCTGTTTTCATGCCCGTACTGTGCTGTGTTCATCACTGTAGCCTTGTAGTGTAGCTCGATATCAGGTAACATGACATCTCCAACTTTGTTCTTTCTCAAGAGTTCAAGTGGTTATTCATGGTTCCATATCAATTTTAAGATGATTTGTTCTAGTCCTGTGAAAAATGTAAAGTTAATATTAGAAATCAGTTGAATTTTTATACACTAATACTGAACTATCAGAAAGAGAAATAAAGAAAACAATCTCATTTATAATTGCATCAAAAAAAATAATGTGGAATAAATTGGACCAAGGAGAGAATAGACCTATACATAGAAAAGTACATGACACTGAAGAAAGAAATTGAAGAAGATACAATAAATGAAAGCCTATATTGTGGTATCGGACAGGAGAAATTAACATCGTTAAAATGTCCTCACTACTCAAAGCAATATATTGACTTAATGCAATCCCTATCAAAACACCAAAAATCTTCCATACAGGGACCATAGTTGACAATTAAGGGGTGGGTATGGATGTGCCCTTACGTGACCCTGTAGAATGAGTGAGATGCATAATATTGTTGCAGTACAATGAAAACATATCTGAGGATTTTTCCTGTTCGGGAAATAGGAAAATAGCTTTAGGTGTGGAGGCTGGTGCACGGCAGTGAAATTTCTAAGATGGGGTGTTTTTGAGCATGTTTTTTTTTAATTATTATTGTTAATGAGAGTATTTGATTTTTTTTTTTTTAGATGTCGCTTATTTATTTATTTATTTTTTTCTTTAATTAAAGTTTATTGGGGTGACAATTGTTAGTAAAGGTACATAGATTTCAGGTGAACAATTCTGTATTACATCATCTATAAATCACATTGTGTGTTCATCACTGAGAGTCAGTTCTCCTTCCATCACCATATATTTGATCCACTTTACCCTCATCTACCATCCCCTTTCCCCCATTACCCTCTGGTAACCACTAAACTATTGTCTGTGTCTATGAGGTTTTGTTTTGTTTTGTTTTGTTTTATTAGTTTCAGGTGCACAAGACAAAGCAAAACTAAGACGTTTATTATTTATATCCCTCACACTGTGTGAACCCCCCTCCCCCCATCCACTATCCCACTGTACGTTCCCCAAATTAATTTTCAAAACCCCGTGAGCATGTTTTGTATTCAGTGGAAAGATCCAGGTCATTGGAGGCAGGAACTACCTTGCAACACACATTTGTGAGACATACATTGCAGTATCTTCTCTCATGCTGGATATTTATGTGAAAAAACCATTAAGTCTAAAGAGGAATGCTAAATAGTTTTCGTTGAATTATTTCATTACCGACAAGGCTGCATATACTTTGGTTTGTTACTTGTTTACTTTTATTTTGGAACAGTTAGTAGGGATATCATTCCACACTCAGCTTTTTCTCCGTTGTTCTCATTGTCTTCTACATTTTTAATGAAATTCTGTCATACACTTGGGAGTATAAATTGAGGATTGACCAAATTTTAGGCAAAGAGGACACAGTGCTGAGAACAAAAGAGTTTAGTGATGGAAAATGAAGGTCACCCTTGTATGTTAAATCTTAATGCCACAAAGCATTGTAGTCACACCACGTTTACATTTATGCAATGAGGACTTCAGTGTCCCAGCTAATGGGGTGGGATGTCTCCATCTTGATTTAAAGTTCTTTTCTACTTCATGAGGGTTTTGAAATACAATGCTCTTACCCCGGGGAAGCTAATGAATGAATGGAGAGGCTTCAACTCAGTTCCCACTGCAAATTATATTGAATAAATATCTGTATCAGATTCTATTGCTGTTGTAAAATATTCCCGCATTAGTTGATTAAAACAAACAAGTATATGCTCTCACAGTTCTGGGTGTCAGAAGCCCGAAATGAGTCTCATGGGCTAATATCAAGGTGTCTGCAGAGCTGGGTTCCTTCTAGAGGCTCAGGTGAAATGCTGTTTCCCTTCCTATTTCAGTTTGTATTCTGGCCCCTGCCTTTCCTGGCTCATGGCCATTCCTCCGCCTTCAAAGCCAGCAGTTTAGCTTCTTCATCTTGTCTCTCGCTTCTACCTAGAGGACCATTGTGGTTACGTTCCTCCCACCTGGATGACACTGGGTCATCTTCTTAATGTCAGCCGGTTAGCAAGCCTGTCCCATCTCCTACCCTAATGCCCCCTTGCTATAAAAATATCAAATGCAAAGGCACTGGGGATGGGTTGTGGACATATTTTGGAAGCCCTTATTCTGCTCACTACAAAGTCTCTTAAAAGTGTATTATTATACACTCAGGGGCCCTTATATAAGAGAAATGAATGCAGAATTTATCATAGTTTCTGGAATGAGTGACTACACAATTGCTTTAAATATTAATACATGCAAAGAAATAATTGATTCAGAAAACCTGAAACTGCCTGCCCCTGACTCTGACACAGGACCTCACCTGCTCCTCAGAGCGGGGGCCACACACCAGGACCTGCAGCATCAACGCCCCCGGGAGCCGGTTAGAAATGCAGACTCTCTGAGCCCCCAGGCCCTGCTGACTCAGATTCTGCGTCTGATAGGAGGCTGTTGATCGTAGGCACATACAGGTTGAAGTGCTGGTCTTGACTGGGTTTGCTCACGTTTCTGTTGACTTGGGGGCTGAATAAGGATTGGGTGTAGGTGCTTTCCTGGGGATTGTAGGTGTTATCAGTATTCATTCAGGCAATGCCAGGTACCCCAGGCACAAAATAATTTCTGGGTGAGAAACCCTACTGGAAAATAACCTGAAAATAATTATAATCAAGACCCATCAGATACTCCGATATTCACTTCGGACAGATCACTAAAGCCCTTCTGCTCCACCACAAGGCGTCTGTACTGGTCATTCCTTTTTCCAAGTACACACGCCCACATTTCCTTGCCTCTCCCTCACTTTCTTCACTGAGGTCTCTGTTCAAATGTCACATTATTAGCAGGACTTGACTAAATGCCCATGAAAACATAACAAAACACTAGTGACCATCTTGCTTTACACCTGCTTTCCCTTCATATGATCTGTCTCTTTGAAATGTTATATATTTTTATTATTAGCTTCCATATTTTTTCCCTTCATTGACCTGTATAAACTTCTGTTTTTCAGCACTCTAGTACTAAGAGGCTAGATGGTACCTAATACATGGTGAGCGCTCAGTTTATATTCCTGAAAGACATGACAAATTCTCATGAAAACTGTACAATACATGACACCTTTGGAATGAAGCAGATTGGGACAAAAGTTTATAATCTGAGATGGCACAGGAAACCCCTAGAAGGAACATGATCGATACAAAAATATTGAAATTAATCACTTGGCTGCAAAATGTAAGTTGTAGCATTAGAGCATCTGAGTAAAGTCTGTTTGTATGAAAATTACTCATGTGATTTTTCTGTCTTGGAAGTCACGTCTTCCTCATGGAACCAGAGAATCTTACAAGAGTTTCAGAATTTGTTCTCCTGGGACTTTCAGAGGATCCAGACCTGCAGCCCCTCCTCTTTGGGCTTTTCCTCTCCATGTACCTGATCACTGTGTTAGGAAACCTGCTCATCGTCCTGGCCGTCAGCTCAGACTCCCACCTGCACACGCCCATGTACTTCTTCCTTTCCAACCTGTCCTTTGTGGACATCTGTTTCACCTCCACCACCGTCCCCAAGATGCTGGTGAACATCCAGACACAGAGCAAAGTCATAACCTATGGAGGCTGCATCACACAGATGTACTTTTTTACACTCTTTGCAGGGTTGGATAACTTCCTCCTGACTGTGATGGCCTATGACCGCTTCGTGGCCATCTGTCACCCCCTGCACTACCCGGTCATCATGCACCCCCGGCTCTGTGGACTGTTGGTTCTGTTGTCCTGGATCATGAGTGTCCTGATTTCCTTGTTATATAGCCTAATGGTGCTGAGGCTGTCCTTCTGTGCAGACTTGCAAATCCCCCACTTTTTCTGTGAACTCAACAAGATGATCCAACTTGCCTGTTCTGACACCTTTGTTAACACCCTGGTGATGTATTTGGTAGCTGTGCTGGTGGGTGGTGGTTCCCTGACTGGGATCCTTTACTCTTACTATAGGATCGTTTCCTGCATACGTGCAATGTCGTCGGCTCAGGGGAAGTATAAAGCATTTTCTACCTGTGCGTCTCACCTCTCAGTTGTCTCCTTATTTTATTTAACAGGCCTAGGAGTGTACCTCAGCTCTGCTGTGACCCACCATGCACACTCTAGTGCTACAGCCTCGGTCCTGTACACAGTGGTCACACCCATGCTGAACCCCTTCATCTACAGTCTCAGGAATAACAACATAAAGGGGGCTCTGAAAAGATCCTTTGGGGTGGCGGAACAAAAGGTACAATCGTCCTGAAGCTGCAAAAGTGCCCTTGATTTCATGGCTCCAAGTCTCAAAACCAGACATTGTGATTCTTTAATCAGATTGTGTTTGTGGAATTTGCTTCTTTTATTTATATTCTGGAATTTCTGTTTGTTTGAGTTCAACTTCTCTATATAATTTTTTGAAATTATTTGTTTTTTCAGTTACAGTTGACATTCAGTATCATTTTATATTAAATATTAGTTTCAGGTGTATAGTATAGTGGTTAGACATTTATATAATTCATGCAGTGATCCCTTTATTAGTCTAGTACCCACCTGGCACTATACTTAGTTGTTGCAATATTATTTACTATATTTTGTATACAGCACTTTACATCCCTGTGACTATTTTGTAACTCCCAGTTTGTATTTCTTTATCCCTTCACCTTTTTCACCCAGCCCCCTGACCCACCCCTCTGTCAAACATCAGTTTGTTCTCTGTATCGATGTGTCTGTTTCTCTCTCTCTTTTTTCTGTTCGCTTACTTTGTTCTTTAGATTCCACATATAACTGAGATCATATGGTATTTGCCTTTCTCTGTCTGACTTATTTCACTTAGCATAATACCCTCAAGGGTATTCAACCTTCCATGTTGTTGCAATTGGTAAGCTTTCCTTCTTTTTAATGGCCAACAATATTCCATTGTATATATGTACCACTTCTTCATCCAAGTGCCCTAAGTGATGGGCACTTAGGTTGCTTCCATACCTTGGCTATTGTAAGTAGTGCTGTGGTGAACATAGGGGTGCATATATATTTTCAAATTGGTGTTTTGGATTTCTTTGGATAAATACCCAGAAGTGGAATTGCTAGGTCATAAAGTAGTTCTGTTCTTAATTTTTTGAAGAAACTACATACTGTTTTCCAAAGTGGCTGCATCAATGTGCAATTCCACCAACAGTGCACAAGGGTTCCCTTTCCTCCACATCCACACCAACACTTGTTGTTTGTTGATTTATTGATAACAGCCATTCCGACAGGTGTGAGTTGATATCTCATTGTTGTTTTAATTTTCATTTCTTTGATGATTAGTGATGTTGAGCATCTTTTCATGTATCTATTAGCCATCTGTATGTCCTCTTTTTTATTTTGAAGAGGGGGCATATTCAACTATGTTTCCATATTGATGAGATCAACCAGACCTAGGAATTCCTTTCAAGCATTGTCTTACAACAGTAATTTACGAGACATACATTTCACAGTATCTTCTTTCACTCTGGGTAGTCATATGAAAACAATTTATTTAGTAGCTAAAAGGGGGGTATAAGAAAGAGATGTATGGTGCAATTATTTTATTGTTTGGAGGCTGAATATATTTGTGGGTTAGTGAGCCATTTGCTTTCTCTATTATAAATTGTCTGTCCAAGTCCTTTCTTTTCATGGTGAGGTCACAGTGTTGCTATTGGTGTGTTTCATTGCATTCTCTAAAACAAGGATGGAGGGTTGTTTTCACCCACTTTGCTCTTTGCTATTGAGTTCTCTTATGTATGTATAATTGTATTAGGGAAATTGTCAGTGTTTATGAATTTTGTGTGGGCACATCTATGAGTCAATCATAATGTGTTCTTGCCTTACTTTTTTTTTTATTACTGAAAGTATTGGGCTGACACTTTAATGTTCTTCACTTCTCAATAATCTAATGGGATTTCCTTTATAGGTTACTGTCTTCTTTTCCCTGGTTGCCTTGAAAATTCTTTCTTTGTCATTAATTTTTGACAGTTTTAATATAAATGTGCCTTGGAGAAGACCTTTTTGGATTAAGATAATTAGGTGTTCTGTTAGCTTCTTGGGTTCGAGGATCCAGTTCTTTCCATAGTTTTCAGAAGTTCTTGTCTATCATTTATTTGAATAGGCTTTCTTTCCCTTCTCCCCTTCTTCTCCTTCTCCTTCTGGTATACTCATTATTGATCTTTCTAATGGGTCAGATCGTTCTTGTGGACTTCCGTCATTTTTCTTTTTACTTTCGATTCTCTTCTTCCACTTGAGTCATTTCTGGATTTCTATCTCCTATGTCACTAATTATTTTACACCTGCTCTGCTCTATTTCCTAAGCTTGTTAGTTCATTCTTCATTGCTTTTCTTGGGTTCTTCACCTTCGGAATTTCTGTTTGGTTCTTTTTTACAGTTTCAATCTCTTTGGTAAAGTACTCCTTTTGTTCACTGATTTTACTTCTGTGCTTGTTGAATTGCTTGTCTGAGTTTTCTTTTATCTCACTGAATTTTTTCAGGACTGCAGTCGTGAATTTTCTGTCATTTAAATCACAGTCCTAGGAGTTCTGGAAAAATGGCGGAGTGA
Organism: Rhinolophus sinicus; assembly: GCF_057876585.1. Classification (NCBI taxonomy): domain Eukaryota; kingdom Metazoa; phylum Chordata; class Mammalia; order Chiroptera; family Rhinolophidae; genus Rhinolophus; species Rhinolophus sinicus. The sequence goes on along the minus strand of NC_142515.1, from coordinate 85,493,184 downwards.
GGTGAGCCTCTGTAAAGCTCCCCTGGAATTTACAAAGAATTGAACAACAAAAACTCCACAAAGGACTCCCTGCACAGCAGACAGGCAAGACGAAGAGGCCCACTACCAACTGAAATCACCGACAGGTGGGAGATTCGCGCGAGCGGGGGGGAGGAGGAAAGTGAGAAGTGCGTGGAGACGGAGCCGCGCGGGCGCAGGACTCAGACCCAGCTCAGTGCGCCGGGCTCGCTGCTTCCCGGAACTACTGCAGCTGTGAGTGAGGGAAGAACTCGGACTGCTAGGGCTCTGCCAGGGCTCCACAGGGCTGAGGGGACAGCATATAACACGGCTGAACCCAACGCTCACGGCAGAGACCTCGGAGAAAAGACTGAGGGAAAAAGGCTGAAAACGGTGGTTTAAGCCCGCACTGCCGAGCAGAGAACGGAGCCTTAGGCACTGAGACCAGCCGCCCCCTCCCTCCCCTCCCAGAGCTCGCCCCGCCCCCACCTGCCCGGTGCTAGAAGCGAAACAGTAGCAGTGTCAGATCAAAACAACAGAAAACTTGCTATATTTGAGAACTGTGGCCCACAAACACAAATTCACAGCCCAACTAGTTCCGGCAAAGGGGAGAGAGCTGTGGAAGCAGGACCGGCTGTGGTGGTGATCGCTGCCATTGCTCTGGGCCACCTCTCACAGCTCACCCCGCCCCTGGCCCCACCTATCTGGGTGGATCCCTACAGGAGTAAACAGAACTGCTGAAACATACGGACTCTGAATCAGGAGCTGGAAGAGCTTTGGAACATCAAAAGCTCTCCGCATACCCACCGGGGCACTGCGCCCTGTGACCTAGACGAACTATTAACAGAGGAGAAGCCCATCTCCCAGGGAATCCCCCCAGTGTGTGAGAAGCTGGAATAGTGCAGAGAAAACATAGCACTACCTTGTGAGAGAGGAGAAAAAAAAAAGCCTGCAGTCGGAGAAAAAGTAAAACGTTCTACCAACAAGTACTGGGAAACAAAAGAAAGACCTCTTCCTATCAACCTATTGCAGAAGCCACTCCTGTAGATGTCTAGGAAGAGAAATAGTAAACCAGTAATCGCCATGAATAACCAAGGCAACAAGATAGCTCAGAAAGAAAGTGAAAAATCTCCAGAAAAGGCACTTAAAGATACAGAAATATGTGACTTAAATGACAGAGAATTCAAGACTGCAGTTCTGAAAAAACTCAACGAGATACAAGAAAACACAGATAGGCAGTTAAATGAATTCAGAAACTCAATTAAAGAACAGCATGAGCGTTTTACAAAAGAGATTGAAATTTTAAAAAAGAACCAAATAGAATTTCTGGAGATTAAGAACTCAATAGAAGAAATTAAGAATGAAATAACCAGCTTAGGTAGTAGAGTTGACCAGATGGAGAAAGAATCAGTGACATCGAAGATAGAAACCTGGAAATGACACAGATAGAAGAAGAAAGAGACTTGAGACTTAAAAGAAATGAAAGAACTCTACAAGAACTTTCAGACTCCATCAGAAAGAGCAATATAAGAATAATGGGCATACCAGAAGGAGAAGAAAGAGAGAAGGAAACAGAGAATATATTCAAACAAATTGTCGATGAGAACTTCCCGAATTTGTGGACAGAACTGGACCCTCGAATCCAAGAAGCAAATAGAACACCTAGTTACCTCAATCCCAACAGGCCTTCTCCAAGGCACATTGTATTGAAGCTGTCTAAAATCAACGACAAAGAAAGAATCCTCACGGCAGCCAGGGAAAAGAAGACGGTAACTTACAAAGGAAAGCCCATTAGATTATCATCAGATTTTTCAGCAGAAACTCTACAAGCCAGGAGGGAGTGGAACCAAATATTCAAACTATTGAAAGAGAGAAATCATGAGCCAAGAATAATATATCCAGCAAAGATATCCTTTAGATATGAAGGAGGAATAAAGACCTTTCCAGATATACAGAAGCTGAGGGAATTTTCGAATACACGACCTGCACTACAAGAAATACTAAAGGAGACTATTCGACCACCATCAACAGGGACAATTTGTGGCAACCAAAACTCAAAAAGGGGGAGAGTAAAGGCCGGAACCGGAATAGGGGAATGGAGAAAGTAAGCGTGCTGAAGATAATGGAATACTCTAAATATCAAACTTACTTTTACATAAACTTAAGGGTAACCACTCAAAAAAAAATCCAGAACTGAAATATATACTGAAATAAAAGAAGAAACAGAAGGAAACATCATAGAATACCACCACACCGAAATAATAGACAACAACAAGGCAAAGAAACAATGGAGACACAGCCTTACCAGAAAACTAAAGATAGAATGACAGGAAATCCTCACATATCAATAATCACCCTAAATGTAAATGGACTGAACTCACCAATAAAAAGGCACAGAGTAGCAGATTGGATCAAAAAACTAAACCCAACCATATGCTGTCTCCAAGAGACACATCTCAGCTACAAGGACAAACATAGACTCAAAGTGAAAGGGTGGAAATTGACACTCCAAGCAAATGGTGCCCAGAGAAAATCAGGTGTAGCCATAATGATATCAGATGAAACAGACTTCAAGGTGAAAAAGATAACAAGAGACAAAGATGGACATTTCATAATGGTGAAAGGGACTGTACAACAAGAAGACATAACAGTCATCAATATTTATGCCCCCAATCAGGGAGCACCGAAATACACCAAGCAACTACTAACAGAACTAAAGGGAGAAATTGACCAAAACACAATTATACTAGGGGACTTAAATACATCATTGACAGCTATGGATAGATCATCCAAACAGAAAATAAATAACGAAATAGTAGCCCTAAATGACACATTAGATGAAATGGACATAATTGACATTTATAGAGCACTTCATCCTAAAACATCAGACTATACATTCTTTTCTAGTGTACACGGAACATTCTCAAGGATAGACCATATATTGGGACATAAAATCAGTCTCAACAAATTTAAAAAGATTGAAATCATACCATGCATATTCTCTGATCACAAGCTTTGAAATTGGATATCAACTGTAAAAAGAAAGCGGGAAAAAACACAAATACATGGAGACTAAACAACATACTTTTAAAGAAGGACTGGGTCAAAGAAGAAATTAGAGGAGAGATCAAAAGATACATAGAAACAAATGACAATGAAAATACATCCTACCAAAATTTTTGGGATGCAGCGAAAGCAGTTTTAAGAGGGAAATTTATCTCATTACAGGCCTATCTCAAGAAACAAGAAAACTCCCAAATAAATAACCTCATGTTACACCTTAAAGAACTAGAAAAAGAAGAACAAGTAAAACCCAAGGTCAGCAGAAGAAAGGAAATAACAAAAATTAGAGCAGAAGTAAATGAGCTAGAGAACAAAAAGACAATAGAAAAAATTAATGTGACAAAGAGCTGGTTCTTTGAAAAGATTAACAAAATTGACAAACCCTTGGCTAGACTTACTAAGATAAAAAGAGAGAAGACACTGATTAACAAAATCAGAAACATAAAAGGGGAAGTTATCACGGACACCACAGAAATACAAAAGATCATCCAAGAATACTATGAAGGACTATATGCCACCAAATTCAACAACCTAGAAGAAATGGATAAGTTCTTAGAAACATATAGCCTTCCAAGGCTGAACCATGAAGAACTGGAAAATCTAAACAGACCGATCACCAGTAAGGAAATTGAATCAGTCATCCAAAACCTTCCCAAAAGCAAAAGTCCGGGACCAGATGGCTTCACTAGTGAATTCTACCAAACCTTCAAAGAGGATCTAATACCAATTCTGTACAAACTCTTCCAAAAAATTGAAGAAGAAACAGTACTCCCCAACTCATTTTATGAGGCCAACATTACCCCGATACCAAAACCTGGTAAGGACAGCACAAAAAAGAAAACTACAGAGCAATATCTCTGATGAATACCGATGCAAAAATCCTAAATAAAAGTCTAGCAAATCGAATACAACAATGCATTAAAAAGATTATTCATCACGACCAAGTGGGGTTCATCCCCGGGCACAAGGATGGTTCAACATACGCAAATCCATCAATGTGATACATCATATAAACAAAACAAAGGACAAAAATCATATGATTATATCAATTGATGCAGAAAAAGCATTTGACAAGATACAACATCCATTTATGATTAAAACACTTAATAAAATAGGTATAGAAGGAAAATACCTTAACATAATAAAGGCCATATATGACAAACTCTCAGTTCATATCATAATTAACGGTGAAAAGCTGAAGCTCTTTGCTCTACGTTCAGGAACACGACAGGGATGTCCCCTATCACCTCTGCTTTTCAACATCGTGTTGGAAGTCCTTGCCAGAGCAATCAGGCAAGAGAAAGAAATAAAAGGCATCCAAATTGGGAATGAAGAAGTTAAATTATCACTCTTTGCAGATGACATGATGCTATATATAGAAAACCCTAAAGACTCCACCAAAAAGCTATTAGAAACAATCAACGAATACAGTAAAGTTGCTGGCTACAAAATCAACGCACAAAAGTCCATTGCCTTCCTATATACCAACAATGAAATCTCAGAAAAAGAAATACAAAAAACAATTCCTTTTGCAATTGCAACAAAAAGAATAAAATACCTAGGAATAAACTTAACGAAGGATGTGAAAGACCTATATGCTGAAAACTATAAGACTTTTTTGAAAGAAATTGAAGAAGACACAAAGAAATGGAAAGACATTCCGTGCTCATGGATTGGAAGAATCAACATAGTTAAAATGGCCATATTACCCAAAGCAATATACAGATTCAATGCAATCCCCATCAAAATCCCAATGGCATATTTTAAAGAAATAGAACAAAAAATCATCAGATTTGTTTGGAACCACAAAAGACCCCAAATAGCCAAAGCAATCTTAAGAAAAAAGAACTATAATGGAGGTATCACACTTCCTGACTTTGGCTTGTACTACAGGGCCACAATAATCAAAACAGCATGGTATTGGCAGAAAAACAGACACATAGACCAATGGAATAGAATTGAGAACCCAGAAATAAAACCACATAAATATGGACAGATAATTTTTGACAAAGAAGCTAAAAACATACAATGGAGCAAAGACAGCCTCTTCAATAAATGGTGCTGGGAGAATTGGATAGCCACGTGCAAAAGAATGAAACTGGACTGCTATTTGTCACCATGTACCAAAGTTAATTCAAAATGGATCAAAGACTTAAGCATAAGACCTGACACAATAAACTGCATAGAAGAAAACATAGGTACTAAACTTATGGATCTTGGGTTCAAAGAGCATTTTATGAATTTGACTCCAAAGGCAATGGAAGTAAAAGCTAAAATAAACGAATGGGACTATATGAAACTTAAAAGCTTCTGCACAGCAAAAGAAACCATTGACAAAATAAAGAGGCCACCAACTGAATGGGAGAAGATTTTTGCAAACAGTGCCTCCGATAAGGGGCTAGTATCCAGAATATACAAGGAACTCATGCAACTCAACAACAAAAAAACAAACAACCCAATTGAAAAATGGGCAGAGGACTTGAAGAGACATTTCTCCAAAGAGGACATACAAATGGCAAATAGACATATGAAAAAATGCTCAACATCACTAATCATCAGAGAAATGCAAATCAAAACCACAATGAGATATCACCTCACCCCAGTCAGAATGGCGATCATCAACAAGACAAATAGTAACAAATGTTGGAGAGGCTGTGAAGAAAAAGGAACCCTCATACACTGCTGGTGGGAATGCAGACTGGTGCAGCCGTTATGGAAGGCGGTGTGGAGGTTCCTCAAAAAATTACAAATAGAATTGTCATATGACCCAGCAATCCCTCTCCTGGGTATCTACCCAAAAAATCTGAAAACATTTAGAGATAAAGACACGTGTGCTCCAACGTTCATTGCAGCTTTGTTTACGGTGGCCAAGACATGGAAACAACCAAAACGTCCTTCGATAGATGAATGGATGAAGAAGTTGTGGTATATATACACAATGGAATACTATTCGGCGGTAAGAAAAGATGATATAGGAACATTTGTGACAACATGGATGGATCTTGAGAGTGTAATGCTGAGCGAAATAAGTCAGACAGAAAAAGCAGAGAACCATGTGATTTCACTGAAATGTGGTATATAAACCAAAAGCAACAAAAGAACAAGACAAACAAATGAGAAACAGAAACTCATAGACACAGACAATGGTTTGGTGGTTGCCAGAGGGTAAGGGGGGTGAGGGTTGGGGGGTGGGAGATGAGGGTAAGGGGGATCGAATATATGGTGATGGAAGGAGAACTGACTCTGGGTGATGAACACACAATGGGATTTATAGATGATGTAATACAGAATTGTACACCTGAAATCTATGTAATTTTACTAACAATTGTCACCTCAATACATTTAATTAAAAAAAAAAATCACAGTCCTCCAGGTCTTTAAGTTTATTTTCTGGAGATTTTTCATGTTCTTTCTGAATTCCATTGTTGCCTTGGTTAATCATTATGCTTGGTGGAATATTTCCCTGCCTGGGCATTTGTGGGAATGATTTTTTTTTCTTTTTTAAGTAGTTTACACTCCACTGTTTAGCAGATAAATAGAGGTCTTTCTCTTGTTTTCCAGTAGGTGGTGCTGAAGCACAAGTTTTTGTTTTTTTCCTCCTACTAGCCGTACTGGGGCTTCAGGATCTTTGTGAGACAGTGTCGCCTTAGCTATGGAAAATGCCCCATATCCCCTGAGGAGGAGACCCGGTTGCCTCAGTCTCAGGACACCATTCCTATAGATTGGAAGTGGCAGGCTGTAGGTCTCCTGTGTGTTCTCAGTGCCACCGTCCTGTAGCCAGAAGCCACTGGTAGAGCTGCTGTCTCTGAGTTGAGCCTGCTGTCTCTACCAGGCTGAGCAGTGATGGATCAGGGAGGGTGGGTGAGGAGAAGCGAGTTCAAGTATTTGGCTCTGCTTTTCCTGGTAGGTTTAGCTCCAATGACTACAGACCACTTAGGATGTTTCTTTCAGCCCTTTCATGATCTGCCAAGAAAAGATTTTACTGACAGGTGGTCCACAGGAGGATGGGATGGGTGGATTCCCTTTTTGGGGAATCCTTTGTCCCATGCTGGCAGGCTGTGGAATGCTGCAACCATTTTCACTGCTTCTCTGACCCTGACTGTGGGCCCAGCCTCAATGTGTGCCAGCCACGCAGGCCTAATTGCTGTCTCTGCCTCTTCGGTTTGCCCACTGGGGGTTGCACGCCAACCCTTCACTGCTATTGCATCTTCTGGGGCCACAGTGAACACCGGACTGTGTGCAGCTTCTGTCTCTGTCCTTCCCCACCCGTCCCATCTACCCTGTTTGCTCTAATACTCCCATCTTCAGATGTCTCAATACGTGGATCTCTCAGATGTGTTTGTGTGTTGAGTGGGGAATCGTTTGTTGAATTATAGCTATCGAATTTGTTATAACTTTAAAGGGGGAGGCCAAGGTATTTGAAGAGTTTGTATAAATTTTGCCAATTGAATCTTAATAATACCATTAGTGCATCCAAGTAACCCTAAAGATTGAGCGTAGCTGGCATAGTGAAAATGTTGTAGAACTGGTCAAATAGCACAAACTTGTTGTAGCATCTAACCAGTGAAATGGGTTCCTTGATCACTGTGGCATTCAAGAGGAGTTCCACCAAGTAAATAAATGGGTAGGAGCAGAAGAACTAAGGACAAAACGATGTGTATTTGTTAAAGGGCCTAAGCAAAAAAGGAGTAGGATCAGATATGCACACCTGTTGAGGTTTGTTTGAAATCCCTCTATTTGAAGTGTCTTAGTACTCTGAGGCAGAGGCTGTTTTATGACAGTGGGGTTGAGCACCAAGAGTGTAACACCCGTGTCAATAAGAACAGAAATAGGGCACAGCCCAGTGGCTCAGGCATTTGGAGCTCCGTGCTCCGAAGGCTGCCGGTAATAGTTTCTTATCAATTTGAAGAGAAGTTTCTCCAAGCTGATTTAAGAGGTAGTGTTGGAAAAGGCCTCTGTAATCACTGGGGGTTAGGAGGACCTGGAAAAGGCTTGTTAGAAGGCTGAGAGCATCTAAGTTTGCTCCCTTCATCCAAACCAAAGGTTCTGTAGGCCAGATATTCGCAGAGGCTGCTGTGAGAAGTCCTATGGGCACTACCACTGCCAAGTTCACATGGCCGTACAATGACTCACATGTTCCAGTTGTTATTACCATTATTATTCTTGTGTGGCTGTGAGCTGACATCCAGAAGGAACAGGCATTTTTTATGGTGGTAAAATACACATAGCATAAAGTGTACTACTTTCATCAACTTAAAGGGTATAATCAGTGGCATTAAATACACTCACAGTGTTGTGCAGCTATCACCACTATAGTTCCAGAACATGTTCATTACTCCAAAGAAGACTCTGTAACCATAACCAGTCACTTCTGATTTGTCTCCCCAGTCCCTGGAAACCATCCATCTGCTTTCTGTCTCTATGATTTGCTTGTTCTGGATATTTCATGTGAATGGAATCATACACAGTATAACCTTTTGTGCCTGGCTTCTTTCACTCAGTGTACTGTTGTCACTTCACCCACCGAGAAGGATAACTGTGAACGTGTGACCACAAACCCTCAATACAGTAGTCTCCCTTTTCTGCAGGTTCATTTTAAGTGGTCTCAGTTACCCATGGTCCACGGTGGCCTGAAAATGTTAAATAGACGTTTTCTCTAGATGGCAGCTTCAATAGTCAAGCACGGAAATTGTGGCAAAGTCATTAGAATGATTTTGTTGGAAGTTGGGCATAGTTCAGAACCCTGTTCACAACTCCAAATAGTCTTGAAAAACGTGCCTGCTTATGCCGTTGATAGACAAAGAAATTCCATCTCAGATCTTGAGGAAATTCTCATGTGACAGGACAACAGAGGTCAGATCCATGGGGAAAAGACCACCACCATCACTAAGAAGCCCAAGGGAGGGGATATGCATAGCTGGCATCCAGAATGCTCCCAAGGGGACAAAACTAGCAGAAACGAAGTTTTGTTCTATTTTGGCTCCTTCACACATGGGAACCTTCACACAAGAGAATAGAGTAACAATGGAACAATTAATTTAATGAGGATTTGTGAGAATTCAACCTCTGAGGCCCCAGAAATGGAAAATATGCACCTTTACTCTTCTCACCTGTAGCTCAACTGTCCCAGGAAGGAGGGCGTTCAACTGCCTTTTAGAGCACCAATGCCTGATAACGACCACCCTGCCCTTCCTTGCAGCTGAGTTCAATACCTATCACCCAGGGAAGAAAGGACCCAAGGAGCTAGAGGTTCGTTGATGCCCTCAGAGTACCTGCTGTGGGATACAGGTATGGAGGCAGGCAGAGCTCTCAAAGGATAAACTTTGGTGGTACAAATTGAGAAAACATAATGGTGAGAGTCCATTTACTTAAAACATTCTATACAATTCAATTCTTGTATCTCTCTCAATGTCTCTTCTTCTCCGCTTCCTTTCCCTCTCTTCTGCAACCCAATTCTGAGGCTCCCTCACCTTCTTAATGGAAATTGACCTGCTTTCAGCCCCCAACACCTCTCAAGAGTTTCGTATTCAGCCATCTTCTCCATTTTTCAAGAGCCACTACTAGTGCCTCTATTCCCCTCTATCAAAGATGCTCCTCTATGTTTTTATCTATAAAATCTTATTGATTCATTTATTTACTCATTCATTCATTCAAACAAGAAACAGTCTCTGGGATTCCACATAGCTAGCACTTCCAAGTTCATTCGTACCTCTTGTGATTTTAAGTTACTTAATGTTTCTGTGTCTCAGTTTCCCCATTTCTCTCTAAAACGGCAATAATGATAGTATCCACTTCATACAGTTAACACAGGATTAAATTAAAGGTGATAAAACGTGGGAAGTTTTTTCATTGTCTCTGTCACCTAGTGAGCACCTATGCATGTTAATTATCGTCAATGCTTTACTGTAAACACATATTCATTGTTAAATCAAAAAAATAGTGATAATGATAAAATGAGCCAAAGTGTATAAAACATAATACAAGTGCTCAACACAGGGGATCCTCAAGAAATTTTAGCTAATTTAGTAAATTTATCACTCTCATTTTTGTGTATTTGAACGTTTCCAGTCTGTTTTCCAGGATATTTACATTTTTGTTAGTATGTGAAATGATTGTGATCTATTTTCTAAGAGATTTAACTAGACATATGAACACTGAATTTTTTTTCTCTCTTGCACCCACTTTTTTGGTTAATTTTTTTTTTTTTTTAAAGATTTTATTGGGGAAGGGGAGCAGGACTTTATTGGGGAACAGTGTGTGCTTCCAGGACTTTTTTTTTTTTCCAAGTCAAGTTGTTGTCCTTTCAATCTCAGTTGTGGAGGGTGCTGTTCAGCTTCAAGTTATTGTTTCAGTCTTAGTTGCAGGGGGCACAGCCGACCATCCCTTGCGGGAGTTGAACCGACAATCTTGTGGTTGAGAGCCCACTGGCCCATGTGGGAATCGAACCGGCAGCCCTTGGAGTTAGGAGCATGGAGCTCTAACCACCTGAGCCTCCGGACTGGCCCTTTTTTGGTTAATTTTTATTTTCGAATAATTTTAGATTTAAAGAAAAGTTACAAAGATAGTACAGAGAGTTCCTACAATGATGAAAATGTTTTGGAACCAGTTGGAAGCAATGGCTGCAAAACATTCTGAAAATGCTATATGCCACTGAAGGCCACTTAAAAATGGCTATTGGTTTTACATATTTGTTTGTATTAACTGCCTTACTACAATCATACAAAGTTAAAAGAGGTTTCCGGCTGCCAATTCATTATCTACAGCCAATACATCATCTTCAAACAATGAAAGTTGACTTTTCAATACTTAGGTCTCTTATATCTTTTTGTCCTTGCATTGCATTGGTTGGAATTTCCCAAGACTTGATAAATAACATTAATGATGGTAGACTTTCTTTTCTTCTTTAATTCTTAAAGGGGAATTCTTCTGTTGCTCCTGCCAGAAGATCCCACGAGAGCATTTTTGTGGTAAGTTTTGGTGTTTATTTAATTCCTTCCTTAATTATTAATCTGCTATCCTCCATCCTGAATCAACTTTGGACACACATATTTTCCCAGAAATAAATTCATTTCTTAGAGATTTTCAAATTTTTAACATGGAGTCATAAGTAATATTATCCAACAAATTTAAGCATTTCCTTACCTCTGTGTTTATTTTCCTCATTCCTAATTTTAGGCATTTCTGTTCTTTCTCTCTTCTTATCTTTTTCAATAGATATCTAATTTTTTCTATTTGTTTGCTTTTGCCAAACAATTAGCTGTGAAATTTATTTTCCAGTTCTAATTTTTTTCTTCATTTTAATTCATTAACTGTACTTTTATTTTAATTTTCTGCTTACTTAGGTTTGTTTTATGAAAGTTTTATCAACAACATATTCAAATTTTGAAGTGTTTTTTTTCTTAAGGATAGACTGTATGTGTGTTCATTTGTACTTTTGAACAATATAACAAAAGAAAATGAATCCAAAAATCAAGATTCATGTTACCACTCAAAGATTATCCCTGTTCACATCTTGGGGCACTTTGTAGATACTTTTTCCTTGGGGTTGTGCAAATATGTGTTTAAATATTTTTTTAAAAAACCCATATGCTGATTTAACTTTTCCAGCCCAAGAAAGCAGACCAAATAGTCTTTCGTAACAGTGTCTTAAGTATTATTTCTCTTTCCTCATGATGGATTGCATTTTTTATCTTTTTTAAAAGGGCTTCTGAATTCCTTCAGTGAAAAAGGTATCTTATTTTAATTTTACCCTAGATTAATAGTAAAAATGAAAAATTTCTCCAACATTTAATTATCCTTTTTATGTTTCATCTTATGAATCATTAATATTCTATGCCTTTTTCCTAATTAAGGCATTAATTTTTCTATGATTTATAATTCTTTATAAAATATTAAGTTTTATCAAATTGTTTTTTGCATTCTAATGTTCTGCAAGGCACATTTTCTCATTCAGAATTTTTTAATTTATGGTCCAATTATTGATCTGTCTTTATTTTTACCAAAGTCTTTCTATTCAGAGAGAACTTCCACTTTCAAAGATTATATATATTCATGTATAAGTTTATATTCCCTATATATTTATCTACATTTTCTTCTAATAGTTTGTATAGTCTCTTGTTCCACACTTAACATTTGAAATTTTGGGGGAATATGAAGATAAGACTTAACTTTATGTTTTCTAAATAATCATCTCTAAACAATTATTTGTACCTTTAAAATACCCTTTAAGGTATCTAAGGATAAAAAACTGCAAGTTGAATTGGTAAAAAAAATTATGTATCCTAAATGATGGTGAACATGATGTTAAAATCACAAAACTCTAGGATTATTCCCATGAAAGAAAGAATAATAAGAATTCTAACACTTACCATAAATTTGAACATTGTTCTGAGATTTCATATCAATGCAATAAGATCTAAAGATAAATAGGTGTTGTAAATTAATATTATTTGGAGAAAGTAGGTAAATATTAGTCAATCTCTTAAAATTAATAAGAAAATCCAGAAAATGAACATGATACCTTATAAATGCAGAAATATCAAAAGCTTTACTAATATAATAGTAATATCAGAGATATATTGTAAAGGAATATTATTCTTAATGACATTAAACCTAAAATACATGAAACTACTGTGTACAAATGCTGTCATTTACAACACCATGGATGAACCAGGAGGATACTATACTAAGTGAAACAAGCCAGACACAAAAGGATAAATACTGCATTATTCTACCAATATGAGGTATCTAAAATAGTCAAACTAATAGAAGCAAAAAATAGAATGGTCGTTGCCAGGGGCTGGGGATGGGGAAGTGGAAAATTGTTGCTAAATGGATATAAAATTTCTGTTATGCAAGATGAGTAAGTTCTAGAGATCAGCTGTGCAACATAGTGTGGTATTGTGCACTTTAAAATGTTGAAGATAGAGCATAAGTGTTCTTACTAGAAGCACGTGCGTATACACACACACACACACACACACACACACACACACACAGAATACCAGCAAATTTTTGTAGGTGATGGTTATGTTTGTTACCTTGATTGCTGTGATGGTATCATGGGTGTATACAAATGTTTAAACTCATCAAGATATATACACTAAATAGATGCAATTTTTATCAATCTATTATACCTCAATAAAGCTAAAAAGAAAAGATAAACTCAGGTGGCCGGATGGCTCAGTTGGTTAGAGCGCGAGCCCTTAACCACAGCATTGCCGGTTCAGTTCCCACATGGGCCAGTGAGCTGCGCCCTCCACAGCTAGATTGAAGGACAACAACTTGGAGCTGATGGGCCCTGGAGAAACACACTGTTCTCCAATGTTCCCTAATTTATAAATAAATAAATAAATAAATAAATAAGTAAGTAAATAAATAAATAAACTGATATGAAAAGACAAACTCAATACTTAGAAACACTAAGACATTATATTTAGAAATTCAAATTTTTTAAATTTTATTTGTGAACATTGGTAATATACATGAAATATAAAAGATGGTTAATAATAACATTGGTTATTTTTGTTGTCGCTGTTGTTGTTAGCAGAAAGAACATCCAAGGTCCAGAAGATCTAACATATAGAAACTACAACATAATAAAGGAACGTTTCAGTGATTGGAAGGCCTGCCTAGATTTAGGAAATTCCCCATTCCAAGTACTGAGCAAAAAGTGCAAGAGCAACCAACCATCAGGGATGCAGGGAAAGAGATGATTGCTTAGGGATGCAGGCAACCAGTACTCAGTCTTTTTTTCCTTCTTCTGGGGAAACCCAGCAGCCCCATGGAAAGAGGAAACCAAACAAGAGTCAGGAATTTTCTTCTCCTGGGACTTTCAGAGGAGCCAGACCTGCAGCCCCTCCTCTTCGGGCTTTTCCTCTCCATGTACCTGATCACTGTGTTAGGAAACCTGCTCATCGTCCTGGCCGTCAGCTCAGACTCCCACCTGCACACGCCCATGTACTTCTTCCTCTCCAACCTGTCCTTTGTGGACATCTGTTTCACCTCCACCACCGTCCCCAAGATGCTGGTGAACATCCAGACGCAGAGCAAAGTCATAACCTATGCAGGTTGCCTCAGCCAGATATCTTTTTTCATTGTGTTTGGATGTCTGGACAATTTACTCCTGACCGTGATGGCCTATGACCGCTTCGTGGCCATCTGTCACCCCCTGCACTACACAGTCATCATGCACCCCCGGCTCTGTGGACAGTTGGTTCTGGTGTCCTGGTGCGTCAGTGTCATGGGTTCCCTGCTTGAGACATTGCCAGTCTTGAGGCTGTCCTTCACGAACATGGAAATCCCCCACTTTTTTTGTGATCTTCCTGAAGTTCTGAAACTTGCCTGTTCTGACACCTTTGTCAACAACATAGTGGTGTATTTTGTGACTATTGTCCTTGCTGTGTTCCCTTTCTCTGGGATCCTCTTTTCTTATGCTCAGATTTTCTCCACCATCCTGAGGATTTCCTCGGCTCGGGGCAAATACAAAGCCTTCTCCACCTGTGGGTCTCACCTGTCAGTGGTCTTCTTGTTTTATGGCACAGGCCTTGGCGTGTATCTCAGTTCTGCAGCCACTTCATCCTCTAGGACAAGTCTGGTGGCCTCAGTGATGTACACCATGGTGACCCCCATGCTGAATCCCTTCATCTACAGTCTGAGGAACAGGGACATCAAGGGCGCCCTGGGAGCATGCCTCGTCAGGGTGGCGACTGTCAGGGATGAAGTTATCGGACTCTCATGAGTAGCTGGGTGCACAATACTGAGAGCCAGAAATCCTGCCTTCCTTTGCTCAATATTTTAAATTTTCCAAATTTTGTATGTTTTAAAGCAGAACTTTCCTTGGATCTTCCTGTTCTCTTCCTGTTTTTCTTAAGGTTATATCTTGGGATCTCTTTTTCACTTTATAACCAGTCATTTTAACTTTGTATGAATAGAACCAGGCATTTTCTCCGTTTTATCTTCTATAATGGTTTGGATTTTTTTAAAAATAAGTCTCCTGCTTTTAATATATATCCTCAGAAGTGATAGGATGTGTACCTATTTTGGAAGTGTTGCCCTGCAAATTCATTTACAGAGATGATTTCTGAAGTTATGTGAAATTCAGAAAAGTTGTAGAATACAAAATCAAGATACAAGCATCAGTCAATCACACGAAGAAGAGAGGGAGAAGACAGCCATCTACCTGCTAAGGAGAGAGGCCTCAAGGGAAACCAGCCCTGCTGACACCTTGATGTTAAACTTCTAGCCTCCAAAACTATGAGGAAATTAATTTCTGTTGTTTAAGCCACCCAGTTTGTGGAACCTTGGCATGGCCGCCCTAGCAAAGTAATATACCCGCCTAAAGTAATACAGAAGTAGCCTAGTAGGTACACAGACCTGTGACCAAGGGGTGCGGGGACACCAGAGGCTGAAATTCTGGTTTGAGACTGGTTTGAGACCAGGCAAAGTTCCTCCTGGTCAAATGTGGAGTAGGATGATTTATAATGTGAACTTTGAGAAAAAACATACCTGCCAAGGACTCCTAGTGGTTAACTGGGCACAAAATCATAAAGAGTCTAGCAACCACTGCTGACAGAGACCTCTTACACACTCTGCATTTCAGGGAAAAGCCTCAGACTGGGCTTCCAAACTCCTGTACTGCATTCTTGCCATAAGGGAGTTCCTGGTATCATCTTCCAAAGTCTCAGATAGGCTGAGACCTGCCCCATCTTGGAACTGTGTCATATCCTCATTTTCATCTATACTAACCAATCAGAGCCGCTCTGTAATGATTAATGAGGACACACAAAGCTGACCAATCAGACTGTGCAAATTTGGATTCCTCATTTGCATAAAATGGACCAATCAAGAACCAGGGCAGGACCTCTCTTGATAAAAGGTGGCCTCCCATCTGTCTCCACAGAGCACACGTTTGGTTTCCACCAGAGGCTGCATTTCCTCAGTTTGCAAACTGTTCACCTGCATAAATTCTCTCCTCTTTCTGCATCTCAGATTAAGGACTTTTGTTGACAATAAACAGAGGAACCACTTGCCTTCACCTGGACTATTTTCAGTCTGACTGTAAATGTCTCCATGGTGACTGCAAGTAGGTTAAAGAATTCTGGAGCCTTTCTTCCAAGTTCTTGCAATTGCATATGCCCAACTGTTCTCTTAGGATCCCAAGGAATGCTGCTGAGAGGAAGGGAAGCATCTCAAAACTTACCTGTGCTTGAATTTCCCTCCCTTCTTTGGGAGAAATTGGTGCTAAGTGAAGCTTAATTTGATTTTAAAAAAAAAAAAAAAAAGTCATGTTTCCTGGACAAAAGGGTCATGGAGTTGAGGTTTCGTTTTTTGGTTTTTTCCCCTTTTTCCGCCTCTCCCTCCCCCCACCCACTCCGTTCCAAGCCGTTGTTTCTCAGTCTAGTTGTGTGGGATGCAGCTCTCTGGCCCGTGCTCGTATGAGCCTTGTGCTCCCTGGGGGCTGAAGCAGTCGGTTTCCGGTCGTCGGTCAGCCGTTCACGATGGATGCTGGCCACTCACGGCCACTCACGCTGGCTGCCAGCCACTCACACTGGCCACCAGCCGCTCCTGGCAGTACACAATAGCACACAATAGCCCACAGCAGTGCACAGCAGCCTACAGCAGCTCACGCCAACCTCCAGCTGCTCACCGCAGCACAGCTCCAGGGAGAGCTGTTGTTCACAATCTTAGCTGTAGAGGGCACAGCTCACTGGCCCATGTGGGAATCGAACGAGCAACCTCAGTGTTAGGAGCATGGCGCTCCAACCACCTGAGCAACCGGGCCGGCCCCTGAAGTTGAGTTTTACCCATGACAGCTGGAATCATGTTCCTCTCTGTTTACTAGTGTTTTCCCAAAGCCTTTATTAAGGTCTCATTTAACATCCCACCTGCTTCATTAGACTGTAGGAAAATAATGCTAAGAGACCAATGTCCGCTGTTGTGTAGTAAGAAGACACAGACCCCCCGGGGCTGGCATGGGTTGTCTGGGGAAATTCGTCTCAAAAGTCAAGAGGACAGGCTACAATTTCCAGCTACTCATCCCCACTAGAAGCTGCTTCCTCGATTTCCAACCATGGAGAGTACAAAGTAAAAGGTTAACTCAGAGGGCGAGGGGTGCTCAAAATCTGCACACCCCAAAGAAAGGACTGGAACTTGACTGGTTCCTGGAAGGTGACCTCTGAGCCTTGGAATATCCTGCCCGATAAAAGTGTCCTTGTATACTTGGGGTCTTGAAGTAATCTATGCTGACAGTGTAATTTATAGTGAATCCGTTTTTGTTCACCAGGGGCCCCGGGCAATGCTGTATTAGTTTGACCTCTGGGGAGACTAAAGAATGAGTAATTAAGGTCAGCGGGCACTCCATGCCTATACAACAGATGTCCAATAAAAACCTGGGACACCAAGGCTCAGGTGAACTCCCTGCTGGCAGTACTTCACCCATGTTGTCACACATAGTTGGTGGGAGAATTAAGTGCTATCCATGCAGTTCCACTAAGAGCAGACAACTGGAAGCTCACGTCCTGTGTCTCCTGGACCATGCCAGGAGAGGGCTCCTGCCACTGATGTGGCCCATTGGCTGCATAGGAAATTGCAGCACGCTGGAAGCCAAACCATGTGGCAGGTGAGCAGACGCTGGGGTCTGCCTTTGAAATGGCAGGAGATAGCAGATGCCTGCTATGACTGTGCCGTCTGTGCCCAGGACAGCCCCCAAAGGTGGAGGCTCCCCTGGGAGACATAGCAGCTTACGCAAGGGAGGGTGCCCCTCACTTGCTGGCAAGTGAATTACATTGGACCCCTGCCTAAGGCCCGCAATGCTATGTATGCATTCACAGCAGTGGACACTGCTACGGGGTTGATGTTTGCTTGGCCCTGTCCAGCTGCGGATCAGCGGCATACAGTGGTCGCCCTTACACGGCTGTGCGCCCTCTATGGGCGCCCCCAAGTCATTGAACGTAACAGGGGTACCCATTTTACGGGGCAAGAAGTGCAGCGCTGGGCTGCCAGGATGGACATGCAATGGTTGTTTCACACCCTGTACAATCCACAAGCAGCTGGCATGATTGAACGCTATAATGACCTTTTGAAGCAAGGCCTCCGGGTGTCAAAACACCCTCCCATGATGCATGACTGGGCCTCGCGTCTATGGGACATCCTGAGAGTCCTGAATGAGAGACCACGGAAGGGAGGGCCCGCGTCAGTAGAAGCTCTGCTACATCGAACGGCCGCTCCCATTCAGTTACAGGTTACCACTAGTGAGACTCTGTTAAAGCCAGGCTACGGCAGAAATGGGAACATTTTGCTACCAGAGCCTACATGCTTGAAAGCTGGGGAATGGCAGCAATGGACTTGGCCCTGGCAGGTCAAAAGCCCCCACTCTCGGTGGTTGGGCCTGATAGCCCCATGGCGGGCTGGTTTGACTCATGATTTGCAAGTGACGCCAGGGGTGCAGTATACGGAGGTCCCAATGCTGGGATGATTTTGCAGGGAACCTATGTGCTCTCGCTATGGCCTATTATGGGGTCCCCTGTTCTGTTACATGTTGAACTTACACAAGGGACCCCAAGCACTGCCATAAAGGTCTGGTACCACAAACCGGGAAAGGTGCCAGTGGCAGCGACCCTCCTTCTCCAGTACAAAAAGCTGGCATGTATCCTCCCAGATGGAAGGGATTTGCCATTGTTGGTTCCTAAGACTACTGTTTCTTTCCGTCCGTAGGTGCCTGTAGGCTAATATGGCACAGGGACCATTGCGGATGACGCTTGTCATGTAGATTGTGAGGCAAAACCATGTAGGGTGTGGTGTGGGGACAGAGCCCCAGAGAGCAGTTTCCAGGCTCTCGGCCTCACATGGAAAGCTACTGGCTCAGGTAGTAGATGGTCATCAGCTGTGACTAGCTGGCCATTGGCTGTTACCGGTTAGCCATTAGCCACTGATATAACTGCTGTGGCTAAGCTAGCAAGGTGTGGCTTGGCGTGGCGGAGTGCGGATTGCGGATTACAGAGAGGCGGATTGTAGCTAGCAAGTGAGGTTGGTTGGCAGAGATGGTGGGTTACAGATCGTGTGGCTCCTGCTTCCTGTGTCTCCAACCCAGCCGCCAGCGAGACTATAGTGGTATGACTCCCCTATCTATGGCTCCGTGGGTGTTGCTGTTTGGCCTCACCATGTCCTGCGTTGTTATGCGGGGAGCGGGACTAGAGACCCCATATGAGACATGCCCCATATTTTCTCTTGCCTCTGCTGATTTTAATCTGTGCCCTTTCACTACAATAAACCATAAACATGAGCATCACAGCTTTTTTGAGTTCTGTGAGTCCTAACCAGTCATCAAACTTGAAGCGAGTCTTGGGGACCCCACCAACACAGAGGCCATGAATATTGTTTTATGATGAGAAATAGTGGTTTTCCTTTATCTCCTTCAATTCTGCTGCTCCTTGTGAAAGTAAGGAACATAAGATGACCCCTCACCTTATTGAACCAGCAGATTCCCGAACCCCCAACTCCAGGGAAAACATTTCCATTCTGCCTTGCTCACCACCCTCCCTCAAGTTTTCAGCATAGGCTCAGAGAGAAACAAAGACCATGTACATTCCTGCTCCTTTATCTCAGTTTCCCCCAAACATGCCAAACAGAACATGTGTGTTCAGTGCACGGTCATTCAGGCAATGGGGCTTCCCCAGGACCGCCTTACATGGCACTCTCGTTGCCTCCCCTTCCCCTGGACGTTCCCTTCTCTTGTGCCATGAGTGACTTGTAGGGCTTCCCCAGGCTGGGGAGGGTGAGCTCAGCTTCCTGTAGCTCCAGCTCCCGCTGAGACAAATGCTCAATAACTGCTGCTCCAATGGAGTCCCCCAGCACATTGGTCATTGTGCGAAGTCGGTCACTAGGCAGGGGAGAGGAAGGGAGAGGAGGGGAGAGAGAATTAACCATGTACATCCATTAACCAAGGCTTGAAGAGCACTACAGGGGAGAGGATGAAGCAGAGGGGGTGCCCTGTGTCTGAGAATTGGGGGTTCACGTTCCAGTCCAATCCCTAGCCATGCAGGTGCCTCCCCCTTTCTGTCCCCAGGTTCCCCTCCTAACGGATGCAGAATGGACCAGCTCTGATATGCTCACATTTGATCTCAGCAATGAAATTTTTTAAGGACGTGAACATCCAATATAGAAAATTAAGTGTTGTGAGCAGAACAGCATGTAGAATGAGGAGGTCCATATTTATTTTATGTAAACCTCCTGTTTTTAAAGATGAGACTTTAAAAAATATATGTATTTGTTGGGGGCGGCTGGTTAGCTCAGTTGGTTAGAGCTCAGTGCTCTTAACAACAAGGTTGCTGGTTCGATCCCCACATGGGCCACTGTGGGCTGCACCCTCCACAGCTAGATTGAAACAACTACGTTACTTGGAGCTGATGGGTCCCGGAAAAACACACTTAAAATAAATAAGAGTTTACTCCTATTTATTTATTTATTTAAGTGTGTTTTTCCGGGACCCATCAGCTCCAAGTCATGTAGTTGCTTATATATATATATAATATATAATATATATGTGTGTAATATATACATATATATGTAATATATACATATATAATATATATGTATATATATTTGCAAGCCAGCTCTGTCCCACAGATCACCTTTTTGTGACTTCTACATAAAACAGGTAAAAAGACAACCTTTCTGGCTGATGGGTAAAGCCCCTGTTGCTTGTCTCCTCTCTGCCCTACTTCCCAAGGTTAATTCTATAGAATTTGGGATCCACAGGCCATAGTTTGGAGTATTCTCCAAGGCCCTCCCTTTATTCTAAAATCCTAGAACGCTGTGTCTGCTGGAATGAGGGCCCACAGGTTGGGGTGGGGGGAGTCCTGCAGGGAAAGCAGAGGGTCGAGGAGAGACAGAAGCAGGGCCTGACATACTCACAGGAACCAGTCCACAGCTATGATCAGCGTGATATCTTCAGTAGGCAGGCCGACTGACGTGAGCACAATGACCATCGTGACCAGACCCGCCTGGGGGATGCCAGCAGCCCCAACACTAGCTGCTGTCGCTGTGATACTGCAAATGGAGAGAGAGAGAACACAGAGGGGCAGGAGGAGGAAGGGAGAAAAGAGGCAGAGAGTAAGAAAGGGCACAACAGAGGGAAAGGGTCAGCTCCCTAGGGCACCTTAAATTAAAATCCCCCAAATAAAAAGTAGGTCCAAAGTGACTTTCATTGAGTGCCAATGCAGACAGGTCCTCTCATCCTTTGCTGGGACCTGGAAGTCCATCTAATGATGGAATTTGGGACATTAGGACAACTCATATTGTAGATGCAAAAGTAGGTATTTAAGCCACCTTGCAGACTGGAAGAGGGCAGAAGCATCAGCCCAGGCAGCAGCTGTAAACCAGAAGCTTGAGTTCCCTGTACGCACATATACTGGAAGTAGGTAGGTCAGTACAGACAGATCCAGCTGCCGGGAATGAAACTCTGGAAGACGGGCCAAGTTTAGAGCCAAAAGAAGAAATTGTCTGTGATGCTGAGTAAATTTTAAAAAGAAAAAATTACACACGGTTTTGGAAAACTAAAAGGTAGAACCCCTGGGAGATGAGAGAAATGGTGGTCCACCATCCAGTAGAGGGACAGAGTGGATCAAGAGTAAGTTAGGTTTTAGCTACGGCATCAACTCTGATTGCCTGGCATGGTGTGCTAAAAATTCTAAAGCCACTGAGCTCACCAGGAAATGTGTCAGTGTCCTGGAGTTGGCACCCCTCTTCCTGGTGGCCTCTGAAGTCCCTTCCCAAATGTTATAATTACCAACGTGGAACCACTCGGGACACTTAGCCCAGATGACGTTTCTATCAGAACAGTGATTGAGCAAACGCTTGGGTTGGTGGACAGAAAATGGTCCAGCAGACTCCAATCATTAGTCATACAACCTTGGACATAAACTCAGAGCCTCCATTTCCTCATCTGTAGAATGGGAGACATATACCTACCTTGTGGGGTTATTGAGAGCAGTATAAGAGCACAGTGCTTCACAAATGGGGCTTCCAGAAGGGTCATTATCATCATTATTTTAAGTAAGAGAGACTATCTCCCCTAAACACCAGCGCTGGCATAACCAGTGACCTGTGGGTGCCCTCGGGAGGCACACGGCATACTCTCAATGGGATGAGCTCATTGCAGCTGGATCCCAGAAGCCAAATCAAACTTCCTTGAGTTAAGTCCAGATCAAGTCCAAAGTAGGAATTCCCAACCAGCCAAGAACCTGACCCTTGAGCCTCTATCAGCACAGGTGTCACACAAGTCTGTCTTCTTCCTCCAACAACAAATCCCTGCATAAGAGCAGAGCCCTGCAGAGCTGTGTCCAGCAGGTCCCAGCCAGCCTCTGCGGGGAGTCCATGCAGAGTCCTTACCACCAGGAGCCCAGGCCAGGAGGAAAATCCTCAGTGGCACATTCCCAGAACCCTGAGTCTGCTGTGTCACCGACCTTCAAAGAGACCCAGTGCACAATCCGGAGGGTGTGTCTCACAGCCACATCCCCAGCTCCTGGGGCTGTCTGTACTACGCCAATAAGTACTTGCTGAACAAGAAGTTATTCCCTAATAGTCAACACTTAGGAGACCTGTGTCAGGGGAAACAGGGAATAGGAACAGCAGCCCCACGAGCTCCAAGTACTTCCTGCCCACGTGAAGGCGGCAGGGGACGCTGAATATGGGACAGAAGCAAGCAGGGTCTGCTGACTCAGACTCTTCACCTGAGCAAGAGAATCTCAGATCTTTGCCCACGTAGACCTTTGCTTCCTGGCCCAGCTTCGTGAATGCCTGCTCCGTCCTCCCAGCCATCCATCACTCCGCCCACCCTGGCGCCGAGCTTACGGGACTTCTGGCTCTCTTACCTCTTCCCACTCGGTGACCTTGGGAAAGTGACTTAACCTGCCTCAATTTCCATTTCCTCCTCTCTAAAACGGTAATGATAATTTTACCCACCTCCGGGTGTTGTGAGGATCAAACACACACAAAAATGAACACAAAGGTACCTTAAACAAAATTGTTTACAGAGCTTTCCGTAAATTAGCTCTTTCAACTAATATTTATTGAGCATCTACCACATGCTAGACACCTAGAAGCAAAAATGTACACTAAGGCAGCTGGTGCTATGAGGAAATGGTGCAGCCTCAGAAAGTCCAGACGGCAATTTTAAATAGGGTATTCAGGGAATACTTCCCTGCAAAAATCTGAAGGAAATGATAATGTTTGCTGTTATTTTTACAATGACTAAGTTGGAACCTTTGGGTGACGGGGCCCAGGAATCTGTATTTTTAACAAGAGCCTCAGATTAGGAAGCATCAGCCATACTTTGGAAAATACTGGACAAAGGGGTCTCCCACAATAGCATGAGACAGGAGATCTGACTGGAACACCTTGCTGGAACACACAGCCTCAGGCTGAAGTCTCACCTTGACCCTCATCCAGCCTGGGTGACTGGGCCCTGCCCACATCCCCCTCTAACATCCAAGGACTCCCTTGACCTGTAGCAGAGGCTCCCTCCTCCCCTAGCCAAGCTAGTGAATTCTTAGGTCTCACCTGCTGGCAGGTCCCACCAAGACCATCTCACCTGATAGTTGTGATCTGGCCCAGGTTGAGCTCGTAGTTGTTGACTTGCGCGATGAAGATGGCGGCCAGAGCCTCGTAGAGGGCAGTGCCATCCATGTTGACAGTGGCCCCCACGGGCAGCACGAACCTGGTGATGCGGCGGTCCACACCCAGGCCCTCCTCCAGGCAGCGGAAGGTAATGGGCAGTGTCGCAGAGCTGGGGGAGAGAGAGCCCAGGGGGCTGAGAGCAGGGGATGGCCGGGCAGGGCTGGAGCAGCAATGGACCAAAGGAGGGCTCCCCTTGAGAACATTGGGAGGCCAGGTGGGAGGCAGAGAGAGGGGCGGATGGCAGGTCTCTAACATTTCAGAGGCGGATAACTGCATGAGGAAGAGGGACTCCTCACAGCACAGAGTACAAAGCAATGGGGTCCTCCAGGCTGAAGGTCTCTTGACCCACTTAAAGCCAATAACAAGGCTAATTACTAGACTAATCGATGCCACTAGTTCACTCTAGCTATCCACTCCCAGAAAGGAGAGGACTAAGGGTCGTCTGACTTGCCACCCCTCAGGGCTAAGAGAGGAATGTTACAGAGGACCCTTATTCCTGATTCCCTATGTTTGGTCTGGGAGTGACCTCAGCTACACTAACGCTCTCGGCCTCTCTCCCCACCACTTCCCAGAGGAGGAAGAGTGACTTAGCTGATTGGTGAGTTTAGTCAAAGGAGTGGGCATCTCATTTGGGGTCAGCCAGTTCACAAAACATGTGGTCTGTCTGGTCAGCTTTGTGTCATGCAGTGAGAGGGCCTATACGGAGGGCCTTTGGGTGTCCAGCCCTGTGGTGACCAAGTGAGTTTAATTCTGGGGTACAATGGCACCAATCCTACTTGGCCACAGATCAAAAGGCACATTCTCTAATCAGCATTATGGGCAATAAAAAAATGGTATTTTTCTTATCACAAACATCTTGTTGATGTTTGTGATACGTCTTTTTTTTCCTGTGCAAGTATTTATTTATTTTTAATTGAGATATAATTCACATATAATGTATTAATTTTAGGTTTACAACATAAGGATTTGAGATAGATAGATAGATAGATAGATAGATAGATAGATAGATAGATAGATAGATAGATGGTGTGAAATTATTACCAAAATAAGTTAACATCCATGACCTGGGAGGTTGTCACTGTGTAAGGGATAGAAATCATAAATGTCTAACTATTACATTGTTTGGTGCACCTGAAATTAATTTTAAAAATATATACAAAAAATAAATACATAAATACATAAATAAAAAAGATATGCCTTAAATTGTTTTGAATTTGGATGATGGGGGGAAATGAGCTCTTTATTAACCACCTAAAACCCCCTCCAAAAGGAGAAGGAAGCCAAGAAAGCTTCCAGACACCATCTCAAAAGAAGCGAGACACTGTGAGCTAGAAAATGACTGAGAACATGGGGCATGTTGGAACTTTCATCCTAACCTCAAAATTGGCAGCTGGTTCTCCTCCATATAAAACAGAGACACAGGAAAGGAGCAAAAGGGGTCAGGAGAGCCAGCCCAGGACAAAGATTGGTGCCCGGGTGAACCACCTGGAGAATTTCAGGAGCCCCTGACATTACTGAACAACTCAGAAGAGGTTCCGTAATGGAGGGAGTGTGGGTGTCCTAGAAGGGCCCGTGAAAGACAATGAGCCTAGGAAGGGTACCAGTGGTGGGGGATAAGGCCATACCTGGAAGACGTGCCCATGGCGGTAATGAGGGCCTGCAGCATGCCCCCAATGAAGGGGAAGGGGTTCCGGTGGGTGACGAGGAAGTAGATAAGAGGCAGGACACCACCAGCATGAAGGAACAAGCCCACAATGACGGTCAGGGTGTACATGCCCAGCTGACCCCCCAGGACGGCCATGTCTTCCATCTCTAGGATCTTCCCAGCAATCAGGAACAGGATGCCCACAGGTGCATACCTGGGCCAAGCCAGACACCTGTCAGGGCCCCCTCATGACTTCCCCTACAAGCCTGGAGCTGGTGTCCCCAAAGGCTTTGCCCATATAAGACCCTAGGCCAGGCAGTACCCACCATACAGCACCCTACTCCACCCCAACTTCCCCATACATTAACAAATGGGGCTGGTCCCCACAAATGCATCCCACCTTCTCTTGCAACTCACCCACAGCTCAACCACAGACAGCAGAAAAGTTCTTATAACTCCAGGGCATGCAATCTTCTAAGGTCTCGCCTTCATCCACTACCCCATTCAAGTAACGCCCCCCACGCCAAATAATCACTGTCCTCAGGAGTCTTTCCCTAGACACTGCCCAGACAACTGCCATATCTGGCCCTCTATCTTTCCTTATTCGTTGCCCCCAACTCTTTGTTCTGCATTTGTCACTTTCATACCCCTATTGTCTGTCCTATAAGTGCATATTCTCACTCATTCACTAGCCCTGAACTATTTCTCCTGGATTTCCCATGGATATTTCATTCACTCAAATATCTACTGAGCACCTACTATGTTCCAATCACACAGTCCCTGCCCTCGTGGTGCTTACATTCTAATGGAGGAAATCGGTGGTGCATGTGGAGATTTGTAATTAAAAGCTTCAGGTGGTGAAAACTGCAAAAGAAAGTCACTGAGTGGGGCTGCTCAGCGTGAGAGGTCGGGGAGGCCTCCTCTGAAGAGGTGACATTTAAGCTGAGGCTTGAACGATGAGAAGCACCCATTATATCTAAGGGGGAAGCATTGCAGGCACAGTACAAAGCCCCTGAGATAAGCGTTAGCTGGGAGTATTGGAGGAGCAGAGAGGCCAGTGTGGCTGGAGCGTGAATGAAAGGAGAATAGAGGAGACAGAAGAAGCAAATTCTTTGGGGGCTCACCTGTTTCCCCCCACAGACCAGCCCATTGCTTAGTCTTGTGAGTTTCTGCCAGCTGTGCCAACATTCACCCATCACCAGGCTTCAATTGTTATTCCTCTCTCCTTAGAAATTGAAGTCTACATTTTGTCATTGTCATGTGGATGTACTGGAGGAAGTGGGGGCCTCTTGGTAAGTTAGTGCAATAGCGTGGGTCAGAAATGACAAGACTCAAGCTAAGGCTGTGGGAACAAGGATGGGGGGGACCTCACCAGTCCTATCTGTGTTCCCCAAGCTGGGCTCAGGGTCAGCCCTGGTCAGTGGTGGTTGTTATATCTCCAAGTCTTGACGACCTACCTCTATGATTACTCTGTAAACCCCTTTCCCAACTCCCTCACCTCCATCCTTCCATCACATCCTCTGTAAAATTCCTCAATTCGGGATCTTCTTTCCTCCTATACTCAGCCACCTGGTACACGTGGATACTTTCCCCAACCCTGCCAATGACACCACTAGAAACTCATGGTTCCCCATTCAGTTGAGCCTTCAATACTCTTTCTCAATCTTCTTGCTTATCCTTAATAAGCCCTTCTTCCCTTTCCTCTCAGCTGCTTTTCCAAGCTCTTAACTTGGCCTCTAGCCTCCTACTTTCAAATTATTTGGGATGATATACAGTCTTTCCCAATTTGGAACCAGACAGTCTTGTGAACATCTTCCACCGCCACTCCCAAGTTAACAGACACGCCCGCCTTCCCGAAGTCCTCACCGCTCTCCAAACAACTCGGGTTCTTTTAAGTTTTGCACGTTCTCTTCCCTCTGCTTGAGGCGCCTCTCCCCTAGTCCTCAGGCCCAGCTCACGGGTGACCTTCTCAACGACTCCCTTCTCCCCTTCCCAGGCAGAGTTCACCACATATCCCTTCATTGGCTCACTTCTCCATGTTCCCAATACTTTGTAATGTTCCTTTGCTATACAACCTTCCATCTTGTAGTATATTGTTTAGTATGTGTCTGTCTTCCCGACACTCTGTGAGCTCTTTGAGGACAAGGATAATGAATGAGTGAGTGAATAAATAGATGAACAAGGAAGTAAATGAGTGAATAAATCATTGCAGAAAGGAATGAATGAATACGAAAATGAATGCGTAAGTGAATTAACCAATACATACATAATATAAATGACTTTGGCCAAATGGTCCCAATGACCCCATCGGCAGCTGCCCCACAGCCTGACTTCCCAGCCCTGGCTCCATCCTTCCCTTGTGCCATCACGACTCACCCCATCATAGCCCAGCACTCACCAGATAATGATGCCCACCAGCCTCATAATAGCCTCATTGAGGCTGTCGAAGAAGTCCCGCAGGACTCGGCCCTTGTGTTTCATGCCGCCAATGACCAGCCCAAAGGCCACAGAGAAGACCACAAGGCCCAGGGCATTGATGCCATTGGCAGAGCCAGACACAGGCACCGTCTCCTCAAAGGTCAGCACCTCCTGCAGGGTGCCCAAGGCTCGCGTGACATTTTCCAGGATGCTGGTTCCATTCTCCATTGAAGATGGAGGAGGCATGGAGGCGCTCTGCTCGGATCCGTTCTCTGTCCTCACAACAGTCCTGGTTACCAACCTCGTGCTGTACTGTGTCTTGAACTGAAATATGGAGCCAATGCATCAGAATCAGCTGGAGAAACGTCTTTCAAACACCAATCCCTGGTTCCCACACCCTGGAGAGTCTTAGCCAGGAGATCTGAACGAGAATGAATGGTTTGACCAATGCATAGAAAAACAAGTGAATGAATAGGTGAATGAGTAAGTGAACAATGCATGGAAGAATGAGTGTAGAGTCTGCATTTTGCACACGATTTGTGGGCAATGCTTGGACAGATTTGTGGGCCTGTCTCCTACAGGCAGAAGCCTTGGTTCCTCCTCTAGTACCATTCCCAGGAAGCCCTTGGCCTACGTCCTTCTCTCTACCCCTCCCTTGATCATCACACCAATGGCCATTGCTCTGTCAGGCCCATCTTCCCACCCCTCACCCCTGGACCATTCACTCAGCAGCAAGCTCCCCCCACCCTCCCAGCCTCCCTGATCAAACTCTGTACATCCCCCCTGACCTGTTTGAAGCAGGCCTCCACAAGGTTGGGTGGAAACATATTTCTGCAGAAAAACATCAGGTGAAGGGAAGGGGTTAGATGTTGGAAAGGTGTCTAGGGAGATGATAATAAGATAATAGTACGGGCGATAGTAATAATGGCAGCCAACATTTGAGCACTTACTCTGGTCCAGGCTAAGTAAGCTAACAAGCTGATTTAAACACTACGTAACCCTAGAAGTGAGTGCCACTGATGTCCCCATCTTACACACACACACACACACACACACACACACACGCACAAAGAATTTATATAAGTTACCCAAAGCCGCACAGCTGCTAAGGGGTGCCGATGGAGCTCAAACCCAGGTCTGTCTGAGCCCGTTAGTAGGACCCTATGCCCTCATAGGAACTTCACAAACACATGCCAGCGATGCCTCAGGAAAAAAACAACAGACAGCTCCTGCATTCCTCCAACTCCCCTCCCAAGTCAGGGGCTAGGGTAGAACGATGGCTAGCCTTGATTCTGGCTGCAAAATCTTGCAGCTCTAAGAGAATCATTCACCCTTCAATTGAGCTTGGGAACAAACACCACCTATCCTGAGCCCATCCCAAAATGCTGCAGTTATCACCTCCTGAGGCTAAAGGTCTAAAGATCCTATCCTAGGAGTCAGCTGCTCTCAGAGGATTTGTACGAGGCTCCAAGGCAGAACATGGGTACCAATAAAACTAGGCTCAACGTGGGTGTTGCATTTCCAGGCTGGGTCAGCCTGTCCCCTTTGTCTCTCCTTGAACATAGGTTGTTGCACGTAGGGCTGGAATTCCCATCAAAATTCAAAAGGTCGTCACCTGACCAGGTCCATGAAGGCATCGGCTGTAGGGATGGTCTCAATCCGGCCCTCACGATGCAGCCCCTCCTTGGAGCCCTTCCCGGGATGGATTATGGTGACCATGAGGATGCCGATGAAGACCGCAATGACTGTAGTCACCATGTAGTACACAGCTGCCCGCATCCCCATTCGCCCTGTCGCCTTGTTATCCAGGGACGCCATACCTGGAGAACAAGTGGTGCAGCCCCAAGCAGCCCCGTCCACCCCCACTCCCACTCTCCCATCCATCCTCTTCTCCCTCCCACACCACCAGCTCAACAACCATTCCACCAAGCATCCCTTCCTCCTTCACCCCACCCTGCACCCACACCCTGCACCCACACCCAGCACCCACACCACCACCCTTTGACCCATATCATCATTCTCCAACCCCTATTCTATGTTCCATGTACAACTTCCACCTGCCCTTTTTTCCCGGCACTGCCTCACTAAGCTTTCTTCTGCTCCAAGCAAACCTTTTCAACCCCTATGCTACCCTCCATTTACCCCTATTTTGCACCATGACCTCACTGTCATTCCACTTTTCATCCCACTATCCTCCCCATAATGACATACCCCTCCCACCCAGCTCACTGTGCACTGTCTATAGTAGATGCTTTTGGTGCCCTGTCCAGACACCGTTTACCAGGCTGATACACCTATCCTTCAGCCACTGAGTGTGTTGGCTGCTAACAGCTCATATTACCCCCGCCCCCTGAGAACTGCCTTCGCAAAACAGGAGCTACCTTACCCAGAAAGGCCCCATAGGAGACCCACAGCCAATGACTGACTGATACAGAGATTTAAAAGTCCAGCTCCTTTGAATCAGATGGGATCAGAGTTGGAGGGAACAATTCTGTAGCGTGGCTCATGCTCCAGAGCTCCCCATGGGATCAGGCCGAGAGGCCAACCTTCTACTGAACACATGTCCCTGCTTAGCTTCTTGCCCCACCCCATCCTGCCCCCCTCACTTCCTCATGAGTTTCTCATAAGAGTTATCCTCAACAAATTGCTTGCACAAATATCTCCATCGCAGGCTCTGCTTCCAGGAAACCGAACCCAATAAACCATTCTTTCACACCTTTACCTTCGTGCCTGTTCCAAAACCTGGAGATTGACAATCAACCACCCAGGGGCCAAATCTGTCCCACTGCCTGTTTTTGTAAATAAAGTTTTATTGGGACACAACCATACCCATTTATTTACGTATTAACCTGCACCTGTTTTTGTGGTCCAATGACAGAATTGAGTAGTCATGACAGATACAGCCCTAAAGCTGGAAATATTTACCTACCTGGCCCTTTATAGAAAACGTTTGCTGACCCTTTCATAGTCCATCCATGCTTCCATTCCACCCCCCACCCACCATCCTGTCCCCTCCATCTCAGACACCTTCATCCACGTCACCTCCCTGACCATCCACGCCATATTCCAGCTACCTTCCCAGGCTGCCCCACCACAGCCTTCTTTTCACCTCTGGATGATACTAAGCTGCTGGCAGGCTGGTATTTTTATCTCCAGTGAAAACTACAGG
Organism: Rhinolophus sinicus; assembly: GCF_057876585.1. Lineage (NCBI taxonomy): Eukaryota > Metazoa > Chordata > Mammalia > Chiroptera > Rhinolophidae > Rhinolophus > Rhinolophus sinicus. The sequence goes on along the minus strand of NC_142515.1, from coordinate 85,462,216 downwards.
AAAGTTACTGAGCTAAGTGCTGAAGGTTATATGGGGTCTGGAGCCTGGGTCTGATTAGGACCCTGCCTTTGGCCAAGGACTCGGGGCTTGGTGCACGCTCCGTGTCTGAGGTCCTAAGTGCTTGGGACCACTTTGGCTCTAGGTTCAAGCCTGGGCTCTGGGGTGGGTCACGGAGGCCAACACTGGCCTGGGCTCTCTCACCTGTCACCAGGCTGGAGACAATGAGTGGCAGCACCAGCATTTGCAGCATCCTCATGAGAAGCTCTCCAGGGAAAGAGAAGTATTTGATCTGGCGATAGGTGAGCTGGTACGGGCGCAGGGCAAAGGCCAGGCTGATCCCTAAGGCCAGAAAGATGTCCATGGAGTGGAGTTTGGGTCCCTTGGCCCCAAGCAGGGCCATCCATCCCGTGAACAGTATGCATGGATAGGGGTAAGAGAAAAACAGAAACATTCTATATGAGAGTGTATGTGTGTGTGTGTGTGTGTGTGTACATTGTGGAAATGTATGGATTGATGTTACCGTGTTGATACTGTGTAAATTTGTGTGTAAAGGTCTGCACACATTCGTGTGTACATATGCACACATATGTGACAGTGTATACTCATTTGTGCTCATGTATCTGTGCCTGTATGTACGGACCCATGCACATGAAACGCATGTTTTTCCCATACGTGTATATGTGTGACTTATATATATGTAGTTTTCAAACGTGGAGTGTATGTGTATTTAAGCTCATAAGTGTGCCGATGTGTGTGCAGAGGAATGTATGTTCCTGTGAATGTGTTTCTAAGTTCTAGTATATGTGTGCAACTATGTATGTGAGTTTATGTCTTTGCAACTGTAAGTTTTGTGCATGCATAAAAATGTGTTTGTGTGTTCATATGCAGAAAGTGTGTTTGTATAGTATGCAGATATGGACATATGCACACATGCATATACATATGACACTGTGTACACACACAGCTGTGTTTGCAGGAGTGTGCACTATTTGTGTCAGTGTCCCTGAGGTGGAGTGGCTGGTAGAATGGGACATTTGTATGTGTGCAGGTAAGAATGAGGAGGCAGAATGAAAAGACGAGACGTGTGCACAAGGAGTTTCCCTGGAGTCCCGCCCTCCCAGCCCACTCACCAATGATCACAGCGCTGACTGTCAGCAGGATGAAGGCGTTCCTGCGCAGGAAGCGCAGCACGTGCTCGCGGGTCATGGTCTGCAGCCGCAGGCGCGTGCGCAGCGCTCTCTGCTGCAAGCTCTCCTGCAGCCGCTGCAGCCAGCCCAGCCGGCCCAGTCGCTGGCCACTCTCCCGCAGGAACAGGCTGTTGCCGTGGCTGCTCATCGTCTATCTGCGGGGGACAGAGGGGCCCGGGCCTGGTGAGGGGACGAAATAGAGGGCGGATGTGGGTAGAGGGGGAAGGGTGGAGGAAGCCGCTGAGGAACTCGGAGAGAATCCAGACAGCAGGGAGGGACGATGTCGATCTGCTGGGTTTGCCCCAGCGGAGACGCCTGAGAATACTGCCCAGGGTTCAAGGGTCACGTCCTGGCAGAAAAGGGTCACGGTGTCAGAATCGCTGGGCAAGAGGCGGTGAAGGAGACCACAATATAACAGATGCTTTTGCCATTCCCTGACTGCAGCCCTCTCCTTGTTTCATGAGATCGTCACAAGCCATTGCCTGCCCCGGCTCGCAAACCAATCTAACAAGCCTTTGCAGAGTGCCCACTGCATGCAGAGCCCTAGACATGCTACCTTGGGGCTAGCCCCCCAAATTAATATCGTTTGGTGTCTGGCCTGGAGGTGCTGACACATCGGCTTTCAACAACAAAATCAATGACAGCGACGTGGAAACAATCTGTTTCTCTTGTTGTCTCTAGACTCAACCTACTCCTGTCTTTCACAGTCAAAGGTTTTCCTTTTTCCTCATTGGTGAGCAGGTGAATCTGTGCCAGATACTGGAAAATACATATTTCTAAGTATGTCATGTTAAAGACTTTCCAATGTAGAAGGAAGTTGCCCTAGACGTTTTACCTCTAGCTTTACTCTTGTTTGGAATTTGTTCTCTCAATACAATTACTGAACAACTCTAAAAAAAAAAAAAAAAAAATCAATGACAGCAAGAGCCTGGCAAATAGTGGGTGCCCAACAGATGCAGCTGCTCTGCAGGAGGGTCCTGGTGCAGGAAGAGGGGGCAGTCCCTTGGGAAGGAAATGGTGACAATCCTGGACCCCAGTGGCTCTTGAGGACCCATCTTTGAAGGGAAATGTGGTGTTCTCTGGGGTGCCGGGCATTGCTTCCTCAGCTTCAGACTTTGCTGTCTCCTCTTTAAATTCGGCCACATCCATATAACCTTATTTACTGTCTAAATAAATGTATCTAAAAGGGAAACTTTAGATAAATTCGGTCATTACTTTAGGTCATTACTAAATTATAGTTTAATACAGCTTAAATACAATGCATATAAAAATGAACACCTGCCTCCCCTTTTACCAACTAAACACCTTACACGTAAGGGCAGCTTGACATGTGACTTTCATGAGCCTGAGGAACTTATACCTTTGTGGACTCCTTCCTCCATTAAAAAAATGAAAAGTACGTTTTACAACTGTATTGATGTATAGATGAATATATTATTTTGGAACTAGGTAGAGGTGATGGTTGTACAATATAGCAAGCGTACTAAATGCCACTTTAAAATGGCTGGTTTTCTGATATGTGAATTTCATCTCATGTTATTTATTAAAATATTTCCTTTGACCTGCAAGTTTAATTCTTTCTTCTGATTTTAAAGGAAGTGAAAACATTTCTGTGGGTTCCTAAAAGGATCGTGGGCCCTGTGTTGTCACACAACAGCCTAGCAGACTGTCCCCCCCCATGTCTTTCCTTAAGGAAAGAAAAGTGTGTGAGACTGTGCATCTCTGGGACTGTATATTTCTCTCTATTTAGTCTCCAAAAGAGGGTTTGCAGCCAAAGATGAGTAAGATCCCTCACGGGGGGGTGGGGGGGTGGGGGGTGGGGGGGACAACTTAAGCCAGGCGGAACCCCATGGAGACCACCCCCCCATGAGCTGCCTTAGAAAGATTTGGGAAGGAGCCTTGCCTCTCCTTCCCCCTGCCTGAGAAAAGCGGCTGCTGGCTCTGGCTTTTCCCTCTCACCTAATTGGGGGAAAAGTCTTGAGAGTGATAAGATTAAGCTCTCTCTGCTCAGCTCTGCGAAACAATTTCAACATGTGATATATGTCCCTTAAAAGAGTTGCACACCTCACCTCAAGGACTTTCTGCTTTGGCTGTTTGAAGATCAACATAACTGGTTTGGGTTGTTTCTATAACGTGATAAGTGAGTCTCACAGACCGTGCCAAAAACACTGCTACTCCCTGGTATACTTATCAATAAAAACCTCCAGGCGGCTTTGTTCTGGGCTCCAGTCTTTCACGACTGTGAGACCCCTGGCCTTCTGAGATTTAACTGCACTAAGTCTCTGTATGTTTCTTTCTTAAAAATTTAATCCAAAGCCGCCCCTTCTCGCACCCTCACTACCCGTGTTGCGCTGGACGCGACAGCCCTGGGCCTCCAATTCCCGAAGGGTACGCAGCAGCGCCTCTATACAGATCTCACAGCAAAAAATGTGGCAGTGCCCCTATTTCAGGGATGCTGGGAATTCTGTTACCCCTCTACATTCATGCCCAGGCAAAAGGCTGACCACTAGAGATGGCATCGCCCAGGCTCCCTTGCCCACTGGCTGCCCTTTCGGTCTGGCCAGTGGGAGGCAGCAGGAGAGGGGAGGGTGGGAGGAGGGGCAGCTCTGATTCTCCCAGCTCCCCCTCCACACCCCGTTTGGCAGTGGCTGTGCCCCTGCACCTAAGGCCGCCGCTTGCATCCGACAGTCCTCTGTGCCTATTGGACATTTGGGCATCTTCGGGAAAATGTCTGTTCAGTTCCTCTGCCTGTTTTTTAATTGGACTTTGGGTTCTTTTTTATTGAGTTGTGTAAGTTCTTTATGTTTTGAACATGAACCCCTTTTCCAATATTTGGTTTGCAAAACTTTTCTCCCATTCAGTAGGTTGCCTTTTCGTATTGTTAATTCTTTCTTTTGCTGCGCAGAAGCTTTTAAGATTGATGTAGTCCCCATCTGTTGATTTTGTTTTTGTTGTCTGCGCTTCTGGTGTCATATCCAAAAATCACTGCCCAGACCGATGTCTTCTTCCCTACGTTTTCTCCTGGTAGGAGTTTTATTGTATCAGGTCTTACGTTTAAGTCTTTGATCCATTTCAAGTGAATTGCTGTGCGTGGTGTGACACAGGGGTCCAGTTTTGTTATTCTGCATGTGTTTATCCAGTTTCAGTTTTCCCAGCACCATTTGCTGAAGAGACTGTCCTTATCCCATTGGGTGTTCTTGGATCCCTTGACGAGATAGAGGTGCTCTCACTACAGTAGCAATCCTATCACAATATACAAATGTATCAAAACAACATGGCGTCTACCTTAAATTCACACCATGTTATATGTCAAATATATTTCGATTGAAAAAAAAGAAAAACGGACAAACCTCTGTTGCAGCCACCACTCTCCCTGGGTCCCTCTCCTGCTCCCTCCCTGCGACTTCCCACTCAGGCTGGTCCCTGAGTGCTACACCAGCCATACCGGTGTCCCTTAACCCTGCCCATCGCTTTGTAAATAGTCCTTAACTTAAAGTCTTTCCAATCCCCCCTTTTGAGTGTGCTATTTCATGACTGATACACCAGATTCAACTCACTCTTAGAAAAAACTCTCTAAGCCAAAGGAAGACAGTAAATATTGTATCCTGTGTGGAACTCTGCATATTTGGTTTGCCTGAGTGTGCTGTACCAATAAGAACTTGGTCTCGCTCAGCTACTCTCTGAGGGATCACAGCTCCTAATACCCATCCTGGCCACCCCCCAGCCACACCCCCACTGCCTGAATTCATCCAGGTCAGGTCTGGGAGTCGGTAGGAAGTCTCAGTTCTACCAGCATGTAGGTCCCTGGACTTTTTCTTTTTTTTCCTGCCACTGGCTTAGTGGCTACTTTTTGAGGTCACTGTCTTCCTTGCCCTCCTCTATTTCCCCCATAACTGAGGGATGGGACATCTGCCTGAACTTTCCAAGTCTAAGCCTCTGGGGCCCCAATGCCAAATCCCAATTGGGGTCTTGCTCCAAATGGATCCATCGATGCTGCTTCTCACCTTGCTGTGGAAAATCTCGGACGTGGGACCACACCCCACACAGTCAACCCAATTTCTCCCTCTCCTCTCTGTATGCTTCCAGTCACTGAGTGGTAGCTCAAAGCTACCTGTGGGTCCCAAGAGAGTGATCAGCTGAGACCTAAACTAGTCACAACAACTGCAGAGTTAGTTTTGTCTATTTCCTTGCTATTCCTTACAGAAAGTGGTATGGTACAGAGCAGGCATGGACAAACCATAGTCTGAGGGCCAAATCCTGCCCACTGCTTGTTGTTGTAAATAATGTTTTATTGGCACACAGCCACACTCATTCCTTACATATTATCTGTGTGCTATCATGGCTGAGTTGCGTTGTTGGGACAGAGATTATATGAGCCACAATACAATCTCTCTGGCCCTTTATTGAAAAAATTTGCTGACACCTGGCCTAGCAGAAGAACATATCTGAGCTCTTATTTCAGACCCCACTCTACAGGGCATCTTCTATGTGGCTTCGATGGCCCAACGCATGTGATGTTTAGAACAGCGCCTGGTGAGCACAAAATAGATGCCAACAGCGGTTGATAAAAAGCAGAAACCCAACACACAACTGAAGACAGAAAAAGATGCTGAAGTGGGAAGGTATCTTCTTATCAATTTTCTCAGTCCTATCTGCATCACTTGTCAAGCACTATCTGACTTACAGTGGTTTTCCCAGGACCTCGGCTTCCACTGGGGCCTTTCGCAGTCCCCCTGGGAGCCCTGGCCGCGTCTACCCTACCCTGAGTTCTCTTTTCTAGTCTCTCCTGGCCCTAGGCATTCTCTTGACATTGTATCTTAGGTCTTGTTTGGGAAACGGCCCTTCTAGTGTCCTCAGTCTCTGCAGGAGCTCAAGGATGGGTCTCCCACCTGGGTCCCCCAACCTCCAGGCTCGGATGAGAGGTGCTGGTGGCACCTCTGAGCCAAGGGAAAGAAAAGAAGCCTCTTACGTTCTAAAGCTGAAACAAGGTACGGTGAACAAAACAAGGTTGCTTTCCATATATTTTCTCAACACTCTGCTAGGAAATCACAAACACCACACATCACACACACACACACACACACACACACACACACACTCGGTCATACAACCTCATACAGAGAACTGTTCAGACATACAGCCCCACACACCTTCAGAAATCCAGTTGCACTCATGCAGCATCAGTCATACAGTTCCTGCACACACAAACATATGCACACACACTTGCCACATTCATGTACACCATCCGACAGACAACCCCACAAACACCTTCGCAGCCCTACACAACTCCCCTTTGTAAATGAAACTCCATACAGGCAGTGACAATCAAACAATTCCTACACACACACACTCACACACACACACACACACACACACACACACACACATTTGGCACACAGGACACAAAACTTCAAACATTCAAATTTATTCCATTTAAATATTCAGCCCCACACACCTCTTTGAGAAGCAACCCCACTCATAAGTTGCCTCACACACGCACACATCCCACCACCTCACACACATCTTTGGACCCAGACCACCTGCAGTGGTGACCAAAGTCTCGGTCACAACCAGGTCTGTCCAGGGTTGGAGGAATAAACCCGCTGATAGATGAGGGACCAAGCCCTGGAAAGGGACGAGGCATCAGGCACAGAGATGGAACCTGCCCAAGTGTGGAGACCACAGGTAGAGGAATGGGGTGGGGATGAGGGGAGACAGGCAGAGAGACCCTGGGATTGGAGACGCGGGAGGAAACTCACCAGGGCGACCCGGAGGTGAGCGGCAGCGACGAGGCTAAGAGTCAGGGAAGAGCTGAGACAAAGAGCTGCCAAAATGGGAACAAGGACACAGGTGGCGCTTCACCCCCTGACCCCACAGTGGGCCAAACCCGCCGGAGATCCCTCCTGCACCGAACTTCAGGGCCCCTGCGCTTGACCGGCCGCCGTGTCCCCACTCACCCGCGTCCGGAGCGGCGGGGTGGGCCTACCCGCGCCTCGGCCTGCGCGCTGCGTCGGGATGCAAGAGCCGGAGCCCCGCGAAGCGCCCGGCTGGGGCAGCGGGGACCCGCCAGTGACAGCACAGTGCTGGCGCGGGGACCGGACCGCGGAGGCACCGCGCGGAGCCGGGAAGCGCTGTGCAGCGGCTGGGTTCCGCGAGGGCCGTGAGCTCACGTGGGTGCGGGGCGCCGCGCTGCCGGGGGAGGGGGCGGGATCCCCTCTGGGACGCCCCCCGCCTCCCCAGCGCCCAGACTCCGCAGCTTCGCTGGAGAAGCTGCACCTCGTGTTTGCGGAAGGAGGGGGATCCTGGGTTGGGTGGCCTCTCCCGCGTCCAGCCCCCGCCCGCAGCGCAGAGCCGCGCCTCCGAGCCCCCGCCTCCCGCCGCCTCCGGAGCCCTCCCCAAGACTGTACATCCCTAGAGAGCCTGGGGCCAGCCTGGCACCACTGGTCTGGCGCCCACATCCCGGGGGGAAGGCGCGGGCGCGGGCGTCCCAGTAACCCCGTCCACCGCGTGGGTTCCTCAGCCCCACGTCTCCCTTAGGGTTCACTTTCTGGCCTTGGCTGCTGTGCGCCCTTGAGCCAGCCCCTCTTCCTCTCTGAAGCCTGGCTTTCTTAGCTGAACAACAGATATGACTCTTCTGACCTCACAGAAAATTAAAGCGCATGAGTGGAAATGCTCTGTGCAGCGTGAAGCACTGTGCAAGTGGGAGATGGATAATTCCTGTTACTATTGTAATTAATATTCTTCCTTTCGGCCTTTAGCAGCAAGTTGATCGGACAGTGCTGATCCTGCTTTTCTTCTCAAACGGTACTGACTTGCTTCCAACATGTCCCGCCTCTCCTGAAAGCTAACTGCCATTATAAAAAGGTGAGCACAGGACTACACACCTGATAAAAAAATCAATACATGTGTGCTATTATTACTGTTAATATTATCAAGCAATTGTTGATGGCAACTTCCTAGTCTAGACAGGCTCTTTGACTGATATTTAAACTGCAGACTCCTATGAACTAGATATCACTACCCTCATTTGCAGATAAGGGGACAGGAGCTCAGAGAGGTTCAGTAATTTGCCCAAGAGAGAGCCAGAGAGCAGTACCTCAATTCCAGCTCTTTGTACACATAGAACGGACTCTCCTCCTTGGCAGTACCTCCTAGCTAGGTGGTTCTCGAACTTAGCAGTACTTGAGAAGAACCAGGAAAGCTTTTAAAACTTCTGATGTCCGGATGTCACCTCAGACCAATCACATTAGCGTCCCTGGGCACAGGGCTCAGGGCTCAAGCATCCGCATATTTTAATGCTCCCCAAGTGATTTCAATGGGTGGCTAAGGTTGAACCCCTGCCTTAGCTGTCAGGTTCTCCTGGGCGGCACCTGCAACTGCTCCCTGAAGGCTCTCACGCCCTCCACCTGTCACTGGCTGTGCACGGGTGATTCTGCATTCTTCTCTAAGCCTAGAACTCCTGGCTCTTACACTCACTGGCTCCACAAATATTTCTTGTGCCTCTGCTGTTCAACAGGCTGTACTAGAGGCTGGAGACTGAGTGGGGAAGACAGAACACCCTTGCTCTTTTACATAAAATAATAAGTAAAATAGCAGCAGTTTTCAAGCTATTGGGTCTCGGAACCCCTTTACACTCTTAAAAATTGTAGAGGACCCCGCCAAACTCACCATCCCGTGATTTTTTAAAATCAAATTCCACTAGGGAGCATCCTACAACATACCTGACCAGCGCTCCTCCAAACTGTCACGTCATCAAAAACAAAGAAAGTGTGAGAAACTGTCTCAGGAGATTAAGGAGAACTGACTAATATAATATGGGGTCCTGGAACAGAAAAAGGATGTTAAGAGAAGACTGAGGAAATCTCAATACAGTGTGGACTTTAATAATGTGTCAATTTTGGCTCATTAGTTGTAACAAATGTGTCATACTAATGAACGATATTAATAACAGGGGAAATTGTTGGGGTTGGAGGTACTCCCTGTACTCTCCTCTCAATTTTCCTGTAAATCTAAAAGTGTTCTAAGAAATTGTGTCTGTTGATGAAAAAGATCATAGAGAGGGAATGGATGGAAAAGGTGAAGGGGAATAAGAGGTACAAACTTCCAGTTATAAAAATAAGTAAGCCACAGGGATGCAGTGTACAGCACAGGGGATATAGTCAATAATATTGTAGTAACTTTGCATGGTGACAGTTACTAGATGGTTACTAGACTTGTCGTGGTGGTCAATCACATCATAAGGTATATAAATGTCAAATCACTATGTTGTAAACCTGAAATTAATATTAAATTGCATGCCAACCATACTTGAATAAAAAAATTTCAATAAAAATAAAATAAAAAGATGCTGGAGGACTGCAAAGAATTTCCATCTATGTCGGTTATACCTATTCATCTTTACTGTAGGAGAAATTAAAATTGAAGAATGTTTTTAAATATTTATTCATTTTAACATAAAAATACACTCATTACATGATTACATAAAGAGTATATTTTTATGAAAAATAACATTTTCCAAAACAAGAAAAACTTAGTGACAAGAGAGGCAATGTTTCACACTTTTGCAAATTGCTTTGCTAGCTAGCTCAATGGAAAGAAAGTAGGGTTCTCATGCAGTTGATCCTTATTATGTGCACACCCCATATTTGCAAATTCACCCACTCGCTTAAACTTATTTGGAACCCAAAAATCAATGCTCATGGCACTTGTGTGGCCATTAGTGGACATGCTCAGAGTGATGCAAAATTTGAACTGGCCAACGTGCGGGTTCCCAGTTGAGGTTGAACAAGGCTATGTCTGCCTTCTTGTTTCAACTGTCATACTGTAAGAGATGTCCTTTCCATGGGCTATCTGGTGCCACATTTTTCTGTTTTTTGTTGATTTTACTGTTTAAATTGGCCCCCAGGCATAATGCTGAAGTGCTGTCTAGTGTTTGCTAGAACAAGAAAACCGTGATGTGCCTCACGGAGAAAACATGTGTTACATAAGCTCCGTTCAGGCATGAGCTATAGTGCTGTTGGCTGTGAATTCAGTGTTGACAAATCAAATACACACACACACACACACACACACACACACACACACAAGGTCTGACAATTAAGTTTGTGACTCATCCTAGAAAAAGTGCTACATACCTCATTGCTGAATATCACTACGGTCACCTTTGAAGTACTCCCCTTGGGAAGCTATGCACTGATGCCAGTGCCTAGTCCACCCCTCAAAGCAATTTTGGAACTCTTTTTCTGGAATGGCCATCAGAGCTGTCGTCGTATTACCCTTGATGTCCTGAATGTCATCAAAATGTCTTCCTTTCACTATTTCCTTTATCTTCGGGTAAAGAAAGAAGTCACTGGGGGCCAGATCAGGTGAGTAGGGAGGGTGTTCCAATATAGTTATTTGTTTACTGGCTAAAAACTCCCTCACAGACAGTGCCGTGTGAGCTGGTGCATTGTCGTGATGCAAGAGCCATGAATTGTTGGTGAAAAGTTCAGCTTGTCTAACTTTTTCATGCAGCCTTTTCAGCACTTCCAAATAGTAAACTTGGTTACTGTCTGTCCAGTTGGTACAAATTCATAATGAATAATCCCTCTGATATCAAAAAAGGTTAGCAACATTGTTGCAACAAGTTCACAAACTTAATTGTCCAACCTCGTGTGTATGTGTGTTTGTGTGTATATAAACAGAAACACACATAAAACAGAGTTAGGCATTGATTGGTTGTTGACTGGTTGACAAAACTGTTGTGACCAGAGGCTCACAGAAACCTAACCCAGTATATCTCCTTAGGAACAATGCTTTATTTGCTAATTAACTGTGTGCGCAACTTTACAGAACAAAACTACCATAAATAATGAGAATCAAATGAATTTGTTATGATGTATTATTTTGGTTGAAATATATAAAGACAATTCAACCTCACATAAACAGGTAATTTAGAAAGGGAAGAATGGGATTTATAGATGATGTAATACAGAATTGTACACCTGAAACCTATGTAATTTTACTAACAATTGTCACCCCAATAAACTTTTTAAAAAAATAATTAAATTAAATTAAAAATAAAAAGAAAGGCAAGAATATTTTAACCTGCTTTTCAGGTAATTGTGGCTATTCTTTGAGACTACACCAAAATTTGACACATTTTAGTTTCCTAAAAGATAGTTGCAGTGTGGGATCTGAAACTGTCAGTGAACTTTTTGTACTCTATTAACATTAAAATCCATTGAGTGCATCTTTACCCATGCATGATTTTGAAATATGATGCACTAGTCATTTGAAAAATGTTAGTTCACTGAATTACACAAATCTTCCAAGTATTAACACATTTCATTATTCAATATCCAAGATGAATGCAAAAAAATGCACAATTTAAAAAAATCAACATTTGAAAAAAAACAGGATCAGAATTCTTGATTTTCCTTTTGTTCAGTCTGCCATATAACTTGGCTCAGAGCTCACTGATTCTGTCTTTAACATTTTGATATTTAGCTCACCATGTATTTTTGCATAGATTTTGTGGGGGTTTTTTTAATTACTGACATTGGAATATTATTTTTTTACAGGAGAATATCTTTATTACCTCTTAATGAGGAAATGATAATGTAACTACTCATATATCTCCAAAGAATGACTCATAAAGAAAAAAAATACAAAAATTGCTGTATACCAGAAGCAATGTGTAACACAGAGCGTTGTCATGATGGAGGATGATTTATGGCACACTTTGAAACACACCTTCTCTCAACTGTAGCTCACACCTGACTCATTGCACCAAACAATGTTACGAAGGTTCCACATGCCGCTTCCCGTATTGAAGATCCTGCCTTTCCGTTGGATGGGACTCAGAAGCAGCATTCACCGTATTTTTTGATCACAACAGAAAGGCTCTGTGTCACACATCACTTCTAGAATGGCAATTTCTGTCAAATAAAAACATGAGTGTCTCCTCATCCACCTTTTTCACTGGATCTGGCACGATGTGACTTTCTAGCTCTTCCCCAAAGTCAACGTGACCATGAAAGGTAAACGTTTTGAATCCATTCAGGACATCGAGGCAGCCACGACAGCACAACTAAAGACATGCATGAAAGAGGACGTCCAGAACTGCTTCAGAAAGTGGCAAGAACAATGGAATAAGTGTGTTCGAAGTGAGGGGAAGTGTTCTGAGGGGGATTAATGGCAACATGTCTTTTACTGTAATAAATTTTTTTAATTGAAACATTTAGCATATTTTATGATCACACCTCATAATTGGCCTGTAGAAAGCAGAACATATTTAATGTATACAACTCAATGAGTTTCGGAATCAGTATACATCTGCAAAAACATCACCACCATCAAGGCCATAAACACAGCCATCACCTCTCAAAATTAATAGTCCAGTAATATTTCAATAATAATATTCCAATATTATTTATTTTAATTACAGAGTTTTTTGGTGCACCCTTACATTTTGCACCCTAAGTGAATGCCCTACTCTCACCCTCACCCTGGCCATGTGAGTCTCTCTCTCATTCTTTCAATAAAAGAAAGGCCACTGGCTCCCTTGTACAGATGTAAAAGGGCCTCAAAGAGGTTAAGTTGTAGCGCATATTATTGAGCTAGAGTTTGAGGCTACCCCGGGTCCACTCTGACCAGCGGCTCCAGCTCTGACCTCAGCACTGACAGGGCAGGCGAGCCCAGATGGAGCGTCCCCAGGCTGTCCCCGATGACCGCCCTGGCCGTGGGTGGGGCTTGAGCCGGCGCTGAGCCAAGAGGAGCCTGAGGTGGAGGAATCGAGGCTAACTCCTCTGTGGCGAGCGCTCCCTAGTAATTAATTAGGGCAGAGCTGGCCTGCGGCATCCCCGCTGCCCCCAGAGTCATTAAGGGAGAGGGGGGCCTCATTATCAGATGGCAGGTTCCCCATCATTCCCAGGGCCCCAGAGGGAGCAGGGGAGGGGTGAAAGAAAGGCTAGGTCCCCCTTCTCCAAAACACCCTCCTCCTTATTAACAGAGTGGCCTGATATGCAAGTGAAGTGTTTAAAACCACACGCAGAATTTCAGGGGAGAAAAGAAGAAGAGAGTCAAAGATGAGGGGATAAGTTGACTTTCCTCCAAAATTCAGCCTGCATTTATACTAATATGAAATACTCAGAATAGGTTAAATCCATAAAGACAGAAAGCAGATTAGTGATTGCCAGGGGCTGGAGGGAAGAGGGGGTGGAGAGTGAGTGCTAATGGGTGCAGGGTTTCCTAGTCTAACACGTAATACCCAGATCCACTAATGTGGATGAGCTTTTCCAGGGAGAAGGGAAGGAATGAGAAATGAATGGAAAACAGAAACCTGATGCATTAGTTAGCTACTGCTGCATAACAAGCTATCAAAAACTGACCCGCTTAAAACAACACATTTATTACACAGGTTCCTGTAGGGCAGGAATCAGGTCGTTGCTTAGCTGGGTCCTCTGGCTCAGGGTCTCTCACCAGGCTGCAGACAAGATGTCAGGCGGGGCCGCTAGCTAATCTGAAGGCTGAACTGGAGAAGGATGTGTTCCAAGCTCACTCGTGTGGTGGTTGGTTGGATCCAGTTCCTCACGGGACTTTTGTTTTCCCTCATGGAATATGGGACTTGCTGGCTGATGACCAGAGGCTCCATCGATTCCTTGCCACATGGGCCTCTTCATGTCTGAAAGAGTGAGGAAGACAGAAAGCATGAGCTATTATAACCTACACTCAGAAGTGGCGTCCTTTGATTTTTGTCGTACTCTATTGATTAGCAGTGGGTCCAGCCCACATGCAAAGGGAGGGGATTGCACAGGGCATGGAGACCAGGAGACAGGGACCCCTGGGGGCCATCTTCAAGGCTGCCTAACTCACCTGATGATATTTGAGGCAGCGGACGGCAAACAACAGCCAGTGAAGGATCAAGACTAGAGTCAAAAGGGAAAAGTGTGAAAGAGCACAGGGAAGGAGACTGAAGTTTCGGGTGGGCAACAATTTCAAATTCTACCTAGAGGTCAAGTTGAATGAGACGGAAAAGAAACTATGGAATTTGTCACTTGCAGGAAGACATAAATAACCTTTGCCTGAACCATTTTTGGGGACTGATGAGGACTGGAGCCATACAGACCAGTCCTTATCCCTCACCAGCCATTAGGGTCACCACCTTTGTGAGAGGTGACCAGGAAAAGCCAGGAAGAACCTCCTCTCCCAGCCTGGGGCTTCCCACTGTCTCCTGACACCTCCCCCAGGAAAGTGACCTCATTTCTCAAAGACAAAACTAATTCTAGGTCATATCCCCCTGGAACAAGAGACCAATTGATGTGATTATCTCCAAGAGAAAGGGGGGCACCTACTAAAAGTAGGACCTGGTGCCCCAGAAGGGAAGACATCAGGGAACCTGAAAAGGGGTCTCTGATAATTACCTGCCAAGATTTCAATGTGAAGGGCATTAACATGCAATACCAAAGGAAAAAAGGAAAGAAAACGTAGACGTTTTGGAAGGTTTTTCTTCCTCATACATCCTGCAATTTCACGCTATTTAATCCAAGGGCAGAATTCTGCTCCCCGTTTTGTAATACTCATTATATGGAACAGGTGGTCCCAGCAAAGATGGCTGGCTACAGAAAGGAATTTATGTAAAGCAAACTTCATTATAAAAATCAGAGAGCTAATTTCACAAATATTATTCCCCATTGGCCTGAGTTGAAATATTTGAGCTTCAGCATACTGGGAGGAGGGAGATGTGTGTAACTATAAATATATATATGAGGAGAGGATAGGGAAATGGCTACGGTGAAATCAAACCATGTTCAGAATGAACATCTCTGGGTGACAAAATTACAGATGATTCTCTCTTCATTATATTTTTCTGTGCTTTATCCAATGTGCATACATTACTTTCATAGCATAAAAACAGGCTTACTTATTAGCTTAAAAGAGGTATTTGAATTTGAGGAGTAGTGAAAAATTTTCCCACACTTGGCTTACGTATATAAATGTTTCTGTAGCATTTTTGGAGCATCATTTCTGTTCAGCCACATGCAGTTAATTAAATCTCTTGGAGACTGAGAGTTAATTCCAGCCCTACTACGGTTTCTTCTAGGCACCTTGCTGTTTTAGTCTGTTTGGACTGCTATAGGACAATACCACAGATTGGTGGCGTATAAACAACAGAAATTTAATTCTCACAGATCTGGAGGCTGGGAAGTGCAAGATCAAGGCGCCAGCAGACTCAGTCACCTGGTTCATAGATGGCCACCTTCCCAACTGTCCTCACATGGTAGAAGGGGCGGGGGGCTCTCTGGGGTCTCTTTTATAAGGGTGCTAAACCCATTTGTGAGGTTTCCACTCTCATGACCTAATCACCTCCCAAAGGCCCCAAGTACATTGGGCATTAGGATTTAATATGAATTTGGGGAGGACACAAACCTGCCAAACCAGGCTGTGACCAGCAGGCTTTGAAAGCAGAGCAGAAGACGGTTCATCTATTCCTCAAACCCAGGTATATGGGTCAGGCTAGAGAAAAAAATGTCCAAAATGGGCCCTCAAAGCCAGGAATTGGAAGTGAGTTTTAAAAGTCGATACAGTCAATTGGGTTAGGAGATAAAAATGAGGAGACGTTGGTAGACTGAGAAATGGGCAGTTGTATGTACCGATTTCAATACTCGGACAATGGTGGTATATACTAGGAGTGTGTTGGCATGAATAAGTTGAATCAATTAAAAGCCAGAATGGAACAGACCACACCTCCACCCATAGCCCTAATGAATTCCACCAAAGACCTATGTTGGAACAAAAATCCCACGTGTGTAGGTCTGACACAAGAACACAAAGCAGTTTGGCACAAACGCTACCCACTAGAGGTGCCCCAGACATTAGGCAGCAAACCAAGCCAGTGAAATCCTCTGACTGGGAAAATGGAAGCACTAAATGAACAAAGCAGAGGTGGACGGTTGAGTCCAGAATGCTGCCCCAAGTGAGCTGTCTCCCTGGTTCTTTGTAAAACCCTCTCTACGTCTCCTAGTATTAGAAAAGCTCACTTATCTATTCATTCAATTAATAAAAATGAAAAGTAAACACTTGCGTAGTGCTTACTCTATGTCAGCTACGATGTAAGCTCTTTACTCATGTTAACTCATTTCATCCACGCCCCAATCCTATAATCCTAGCTGATGGGTGAGGAAACGGAAGCACAGACAAGTCAAGTGACTTTTCCAAGATCACACAGATCGCAAGTGTCAGAATCATAATTCAAACCCATGTTGTCCAGCTCCAGAATCTTGACCATGGTTTGAGGCACCTACTAAGTGCCCAAGTAGAGACAGAAAGGAAATAAGGTGATATGATGGAGATTTATGGGAGAGGGAGGAAGGGCAGTATCCTGTTTTCTTCCCCAGACTCTGACCTGCTTCCTATGTTGGAGGAATTCCCCATCATATGAGTCTCAGTGGGAAACAAAGTCTTTCTTACACCATCGAAGCGGAAAGTTCAGACATGACTCACTTTACCCTCTTCCTTTGCAGCTGGAGCATGGCCAGGCGACACAGACTCAGCCAATTATTGGATGCAGCCACCTTAGACGCTGGGGACTAAGGAGACAAAGAAGCAGGGACCACGGAGAGCTAACTCAGTTGCTGCAGTAGCAGTGACATTTCCAGGGAAAGCAGATGCAGCTGAGAGTTCTGCAGAAATAGCCACGTTGTTCTCAAGGGCCATCACATGTCTGCAGTTTGGGGCCATAGTTCTGACTGTCAAGTCATCTTTTCTGTTTCTTGCACTAAAAATCCTGAGTGGTGGGAGAAAGTGGGGCTTAGATATAACGCTAAGGAAAGACCCTTTCAAGATGGTGATATATAAGCTGGGGTGTGAAGACTGAAAAGGAGCCAGCCATGGGAACAACGTGGAAAGGAGTATGCCACGAAGAAGAAACAACAAATCCAAAATTTTGAAGTGGGAAAACTGCTTAGCGTTCTAGAAGAAGGTCCGCGTTGCTGGAGGGGAAGAAGCAACAGTGAGAGGTGGGTTTGATGAGGTCAGCTTTCTCAAGGAGCCGTGATTCCAAGCCACCTCTACAGAGCTCCAAAGACCCCATCTAATCCCTCCCTGTCGCCTTTCCCCTCCCCCACCTCTGGAACTCTGCGCTCTTGCCACCGTTGTCATGGTGATGGGCCCATTGTTTCACTCATTCTTCAGGCCTGGAAGGAGGTGCGTGTGGTTGTGGGACCCTGCCTCTTCTCCTGGAGGACCCGAGCCAGGCCGGGGCACCAAGCCGGGACCATGCCGGTGTTGATACCGGCGGTTGAGCACAGCCAGGACACGCGCGTCGGGGCTGCAGCGTGGCACCAGGAGGCCCGGGCCAAGATTCAGAAGGCGCGCCAGGTGACTGCGCGCTGCGCGCAGGAGGCCGTGACCATGTGGCAACCAAAGGACAGTGTGCTGGATCCACACATGGCGCACCACCTCCGCCGGGCCGCCTACATCCAGCCCTGGCGCTTCTGCGTGGAGATGCTCAAAGGCGGGGGTACGTTGGAGAAGCCGCCACCTGGCGAGGGTGTCACGCTGTGGAAGAGCAAGATGAAGCCGCCTGTCTGGCACGCACGCCTGCCACTGCCCCTGAACCGCGACGTGCTTGCCCTGCAGACAGCCGAGTTGGTGCACACACACGCGCGTGGGGCGCGCCTTACCGCCGCCCGCCTGGCCCACGCGCAGCAGCAAATCAATGGGCAACTGCGCCGGCTGCAGCGCCAGCGAGAGGCTACGGACTACAGGCTCAGCGAGGTGCGAAAGGGCCTGCTGATCAACCAGCAGAGCGTCAAGCTTCGGGGCTACCGACCCAAATCTGAGAAGGTGGGACCACTCCCCCAAGTCTGGTCGTCAAGACGGAGGCCTTCACTCAGCCTGGGGAAAAAACCCACCCTGTAGAGAGAACACCCTGCCAGGCCCCAGTTCCAGAAAGGGCACAAGAAGATGAGGACACCCCACCGATGAGGTGCCTCGGTGACCAGCCCCAGAGAGGGAGACCCCCCACACTGCGGGGACGAGATCCTCAGCCCCCTTGCCCCAGGGTGGATACTTCCGAGTCCCCCCAGCCAGGGAGAGTAGATGGGACCCCAGAATCAAACTAGATGAAATTCTTCCCAAAGAGTAACACTCACAACTCCCAGCGCAGGCATGCAATCACCCAGGCAGCCTCCAGGCCCACAGGGTGAGACCCTCCTGTGGGCATGGGACCCTCAATAACCAAACCCAGTGAGAAATACCCAGTTAGGAAGAGTAGGCGATGTCCTGGTTCCAACCCCTGAAACCCTCCTCAAAATGTTTTAAAACACACACACACACACACACACACACACACACACACACACAAAACACAAAAAGCAAGCCTCCTCTCAACCTCAGGGAGTGAGATCCCCTCCCCCAGGACGCATGGGAAGAGAAAGGAACAGGTCTTGCCTACAGGTTGAGACCTTCAGACTCCCTGTGCCTATGTCCAGGAGTTAAGCCCCCAGCCAGGGAGAAAGAGTGACACCCCTAGTCCCAGTCCTGTGAAATCGTCCCCCAAAAGTGAAACCCTAGACCCCCACTCCAAATGGGGGAACATTCCAGTCTTCCTGGGGAGGGATGAGAGCCCACTCACCGCATGAGATTTCTAGTTCTAGGCCCCAAATCAGAGAGTAAGACCCCCAAAATGCAAACCCTCATCATCGCTATGTTAGATCCCTGCACATCTAGCCAGGGAGGTGGGGATAAGACGGCCACCAATGAAGGGGGACTTCCAGCCCGAGAGAAACCTTCCCCTACAGTGAAGTAACTTCCATCCCAGCTCGCTGGACTCCTACCTGTAAAAGGGAGAAGCCACAGCCTCACTCTCTAGCTAGTAAGTGAGCCCCCTGAAAGGATAAAGCTTTCTCAGAGAGTGAGACCCCCTCCACAGGGTGGGAGTGCCCCAACTCCATTCTCCAAACCCAGGGTTTATGAGGTTGGCAAAACCTCTACCACCCCGGAAGGAGAACTCTCCTGCCAGCCCTCTCCTGAGGGTGTATCTCTTTGTTTTCCAGGTCCCTGACAAAGCTGACAGTATGCTTACCTGGGAGAAAGAGGAGTTAAAGAACATGAAAAGGAAGATGGAGCAAGACATGGAAAAGTCAGAGGCCATGCTCAAGGTCGGGAATACCCAGGACGGAGTGAAAGGGGAGGGAGGAGGACCCTTGGCTGCCCAGGGGATGAACCACTCTGACATTGGAGACTGTAGCAACAGCAAACATCTCAACCCACTCACCCACCCACCCTGATGATATTCACCATATTTCCGTTTGTGAAATGGAAAAACTGGGGCTCTGAGTGGTGGAGCTGGGCCTCAGAATAACCACGAACACCCCCTCTGTGCCAAGCCCTGTGCAGTCATTGAGTTAGCTCCTTAAAACACTCCTGTGAAATAGAAATTGTGGTCCCCTATTGGAGACTGGGAATTCGAGGCTCAGAAAGAGATGGCCTCCCACAGGGCAAGGACTAGCCCGTGGTAGGGCTGTGATTCCAGGTCAGGTGTCTTTCATTTTTTTCCAGCATTAGTGAGGTATAATTAACAATTTAAAATTGTGTGTGTGTATATTTAAAATGTACAACTTGATATATGTATACATTGTGAAATAATCACAATCAATAGTCAACGTAATTAATATATCCATCACCTCACATACGAGTAGTTACCTTTGTGTGTGTGTGGTGAGAACACTTAAGATCCACCCCCTTAGCAAATTTCAATTATAAAATACAGTATGTTAACTATAGTCACGTTGTTGTACATTAGATCAGAATGTACTCATCTTGCATAACTGAAACTTTGTACCCCTTAACCAACATCTCCCCATTTCTCCTACCCCCCAGGCCCTGGCAATCATCATTCTACTCTCTGCTTCTATGAGTTTGACTATTTTTTTTTTTTAATTTTATTGGTTTCACGTGCACAAGACAAAGCAATACTTAGACGTTTATCATTTAAATCCCTCACACTGTGTGAACTCCCCCTCCCCCATCCACTATCCCTCTGACATCACACACAGCCATTACATTTCCACTGTCTCTATTCCTAATGCTGTACTCCGCTTCCTGTAACCCTATACATACATATATACATACATATATATATATAAAATTATAGTTGGCATTCATTATTGTTCCGCTTCAGGTGTACAGTGCAGAGATCAGGCATCTACATCATCCCTGAGGTGGTCTCTCAAATGGGACACGTGTCCATCGGATACGCTACAGAATCTTTGCATTATTGATTACGTTCTTATACATAAGTGAGTTATGCAGTATTTGCCTTTCTGCATCTGGTTTATTTCACTTAGCATAATATCCTCCAGATTCATCCATGTTGTCACAAATAGCAGGATTTTCTTCTTCATATATATATATAAACGGGGGTGCCAAAAAATGTATACAAGTGGACACTTTGGTCAATGTTGCTCAAGCAGTAGTTTGCCGTAATCAGAAGTGTCTGGACGTTGACGGGAACCACTTGGAGCACCTCTTGTAATTGCAGAAGTCACACGTGACTTGTGTTCATCTTTTGTTGTAGATATATACTGAGTATTACAATTTTAATACAGTTTTTCTTTCTGAAAATGTGTATATGGGTGGCCAAATAGCTCAGTTAGTTAGAGCGTGAGCTCTTAACAACAGGGTTGCTAGTCCAATTCCCCCATGGGATAGTGGGCTGCACCACCCCCCCAACAACTAGATTGAAAATGGTGACTAGACTTGGAGCTGAGCTGCGCCCTCCACAACTAGACTGAAGGACAGCGATGACTTGGAGCTGATGGGCCCTGGAGATTTATGTGTATAAAATGTTTTGGCACTATATATATATATATATTCAGCTGCAATAGATTGGGGGGAGGGACTCTGAGGACCACAGAGGGTTCCTAATACTGATGAGAGAAGAGGAAGGGAGAACTTAATGCTAGGGATGGGGTGGGATAAGCCCTGAATGCAACTTGAGGAGGAAAGGGATGGCACAGGAAGATGGAGAAGTAGGTGCAGCCAGTGCTACCTCTCCACTTTACATATGGGGAAATCAATGGGGGCGGAGCTTTCTTGGGGTGCCAGGGCAAAGCCAGACACAGAACCTATGCCACTGACATCCAGGACACGAAGCTACCACCAGCTCCTACTGCTCCCCCTCCACTCATTGAAGGCTTCTGGACATAGGGTGAGGTGTCTGAGCTTGGACTTGGAAGTTGCTCCTTTCCAGCCCCAACAGGAACTGGAGAGAGTCAGGTTGGAGGCAGAAACGTTTAGCAGCCTCCAGTAGAGAAATCAATTCCAGCCACCTCCTCCCAACCTACCAGCTCACTTTCTGCCTTCAGCTTTGCCTCTTTCTCCTTCTTTGCCCCCAGACCCTGGCCACTTGCCACGACACTCTGGCCTTCTACTGCAAGGAGAGGCTCCAAGCTGTGGATTTAATGAACCAGCCACTGACCAAGGTTCTGGGGCAGGCCGGCCGCTACTCCTGGGTGAACCTCTCCAGAGCCTCCACCCCGCGAACTAAGGGCGAGAAAACGCCGCCTCCAGACCCTGTGGGCACATACACCCCAGGTAGGCCCCCACAGAGAGGGGTCCACTATAGTGGGTGCCCACCCCCCTTCCATGCCAGCAACCCCTCTCCCTGCGGAATTGCCCGCTAGGCCAAATGAGAGGGCTGGAGCCAGCCTCCAGCTAAACCCACTTTCTGGATCAGCTCTTTCCCCTGCGCACTCCTGCCCAGAGACTCCCCGACGCTACTCATACTCGCCCCACTAACAGCCCTTCCCCTGGTCTTTCTCCCAACCCCTCAGTAAAGCCCCCTCGCCCACCGCCCACCATCTCGTGCGAATAGAGAGGGGGATGCAGAAAGCCAGGGTGGGGGAAAGGAGGGCTTGGCGCCTGGCGCGTCCCGCCTCCCGCAGAGTGCGCCATTGAGCTGTATGAAGCCAAGCGACTGTTGATGGAGTCCACGGACACCTTGCAAGAAATGGCAAAGAACGCGGAGGACATCCGGGAGAGACAGCGGCAGACAAGCGATCGCGTGTGCGCCTCGCTGGCCCAAAAGATGCGCGAGACCTTGGAGCTGAAGGTGCGGGCGGCGGGCGCGGCTCGGAGGCAGCGGCTGGGGACTCGGGTGGGAGAGTGCCGAGGCCGGAGAAGGGGGACTCAGGAGGAGAGGGGACGGGAAGCCACCCTGATCCCCCTGAGTTCACCCCCCCCCACTCGCCCAGGAAAGAATGAATATGGCCTTAGGACTAATGAGAGGAACTATCCACCGGTGCACGAAATTCAACCACGAGATGTACATCACTCGCGACCTCATCAAAGTATGATTCGGGAGAAGGGTCCGCGGAGGTGGGGCCAGGGGTGCCCGTGTCGGCTGGGCCTCACTGCTCCGCACACACCGCACTCCGCCAGGGTCCTCTGTCAAAAAATCACCTGGAGACTCGAGAGAAGCTGGACAGACCCCTGGTTCGCGTGCACCAGAGACACGTGGGAACCCAACTCCCTGAGGCCAAACGCCTGGCCCAGGTACGCCCCTCTGTCCCCGTTCCGCGTCTCCCACCCTCCCCAGGCGCGGCCCCGCCCTGATAAGACTGCTTCCTCAAGCACACCTGGTCCAAGTAAGAGCCCCGCCCCTCCCCCTTTGGCCATTCCCTCAATTGCCGCCCAGGACGAGGCCCTCCGATACCGCATCTGTCTCAAATAAGTCACCTCCCCCTCTGTCTGTCTGCCTCACCCTACCCCACTCCCTCACGAGAAGATTCCTCTCTCAACCCCGCCCTGAGGAGGCTCCTTCCTGCACCCTTTGCCCAGGTGATCTCGCCCTCCTCTCATTCTCCAAGTGCGTCCCCGCCCTCGGCCCTGCCCTCCCGCGGCTTCTTTGTCAGGCACTTCTCGCCCCCAATCCCATGCGAGGCTCGCGCCTCCTCAGCTATGCACTCGCGTGGGTGGGGCCCTCCTGCACGCACACTTGGCCCAAGTGTGTTCCCCCCACCCGAGGCCCGCCCCCTCTTCAGCTGTGCGCCTTTCACACGCACACGTGACCCAGTTATGTCCGCCCACGTAGCCCCGACCTCGCTCCCGCTCGCGGGTCCCCTAGCACGGCCCCGCCCCCTCTCCAGAGCACTGACAAGCTGCAGCGCCACATCTCGCACCTGGAAAAGAACCTGGAGGGTCTGCTCGCGAAGCGCAAGAACCTCGCCTACAGCCTCAATTGCAAGAAGATCGGGCAGGACGTAGACTACGACGTGGTGCGCCTGCGCCTCCGCCAGCGGCACCCGCACGTGCGCTACCAGCAGGCGCAGGGCCTGGTCAACGACTGGGACCCGCGCACGCCTGCGCGCGTCGAGTCCAGCGCCACCCCTGAGTGACAGGCGCACCCCCCCAAACCCCACCCCCGCTGCCCCAGCCCGCTGGTCCCGCGTGCACGGGCTGGGCCCTCGGAGCGGAGACTCACAGCCCTCCCTCTCCCCTGACACACCCTCCCTCCGAGCGCCCTCTAGCAGAATTATAATTCATAAATAACAGATTACATTTATTAGGTATCTATTACATGTCAGTCACTTACCCTACAACACGTTATGGGCCGTGTAACCTGGAAGTTAACAGGATAGATTTGGGTGCCAGATTTCTGGGGAATTGGGTGGCCTAATTTCAAGCTTTGTGGCCTTGGGCAAGTCACTGCCTCTCTCTGGCCTCCGTGTCGCCACTTGTAAAATAGGAAGAATAATAGCACCTACTTCAAGGTTTGTAAGGATAGATGAGTTCATACATGTAAGGCCTGTCGTATGGTGGCTGCCTAGACATTATCTTCAATGCACTGAGATATCCCATTTTCCACTTGAGGAAACTGAGGCACAGTGAGGTTAAGCAGATACCCAAGGGCGCACAGGAGCTTCCCCTGTAGCCTTCTCTAGTGGAGGTTTGTTCTCCGGGACCCCAAGAAGCTCAAGTGGGAGAGTGGGATTGAGTCCCATTGCCCTTTTTTCCATTTACCTAGGGGGTGGGGGGACTACTCTTTCAAAATTCACAGCATCCTTCATTCGTTTTGAGCTTTTACAAAGTGCCAGGTTCTGAGCCAGGCACTGAGAGTGCAGCAATGATAAAGGCTGACCTCGTCCCTGCTCGCAGGGACCTCACGCGTAGATCAAGTGCAGCCAGCATCATTCTATTGAGGCAGCTCTAGTATGACCTCCTACAGGAAGCCCACCCTACTGCACCCACCTATCCAGGCACAACTCATTTTGTTCTCTCTGTTCTTGTAGCCTCTTAGACAGCCTCCCATCACAGAACTCCTTACACCGACGTGTGATAATCATGTGCTCTCCATGGGGAGATTCCAGGGTGTGGCACACAGAGAACGGGGAGGGGTGGGGGGGGTGTTCATTCAAACCACAAATATTTCCCAAGCAACTGCTCTTTACCAGTGGCTGTGTTTGGTGCTAAGGTTTCAGTGAAGACCAAAACAGATGTGGTCCCACCCTCGTGGAACTCACCATGAATAGCCCTCACAAATATTCTTATCTTTGTGGCAAAGCCAACCAGTCACATAGACACGACATACCCCATATTATACAGAGAAGCAAATGAAGTTCGGGAAGGTGAACTCATTTGCCCAGGGTCACAGAGCCAGCAAGGGACAAAGCAGAACTAAACCTGGGTCTCCACTCTCCCTTGCTGCACACTGCCAGTATCGACCATGGTCTCACCATGATATCCACTGGTCCCCATAACAAGCAAGTGGAAATAGGGTCAATATGCCCATTTGACGGGAATACACAGGAAAAAAAAGGGAGCTGCCTGCCCAGGGTCACAGGGCTGAGAAGGAGTAGGGCTGAGGGGTTCAAACCAACCATCTCTGACTCAACCATTGGGCATCACAGCCAGCTTCCTTATCTCAAGAGGGACTTCATAGTCAGGGGGTTACCGGGGGTTCCCTGGGGCCCAGACTTCCCCAGGAATGTTCTTCAGTGATGTCCTCCCTGTACCAGTCCAGATACCAAAAGGAAGCCGATAACACATTATGTGAGGGAAGTTTAACAGAGATAACCGTCGATCCTCATTTGACAAGTCTATATTTGTGAATTCACCAAACTCACTAAAATTTATTCATAACCCCCAAAACAACATCATGGTGCTATCACGGTCATTTACCGATGTGCACAGAACAGTGAAAGACTTTAGGGGCCCAACATGATCAAACAAGCTGTCAAACAATATGACACTCTGCCTTCTTGTTTTAGCTCTCCTTTTAAAACAAGCATCCAAATGGAATATTACTCAGCCATAAAAAAGAATGACATCTTGACATTTGCCAAAAACATGGATGGACTTATAGGGTATTATGCTAAATGAAATTAGTTGGACAGAGAAAGACAAATACCAGATGATTTCACATTTGGAATCTAAAAAACAAAACAAAAATGAATAAAACAGAAACTCAGGCACAGAGAGCAAACTGATAATTGCCAGAGGGGAGGGGGATGGGGGATGAGTGGAAAAGGGGAAGGGGATTGAGAAATACAAACCTCCACTTATAAAATAAGTCATGTGGATGTAATGTACAGCATCAGGAATAGAGTCAACAATATTGTCATAACTGTACAGTGACAGATGGTTGCTAGACTTATTGTGGTGATCCCCTCATAAAGAATATAAATGTTGAATCACTATGTTGTACACCTGAAACAAATATAAATGTATGTCAACTTTAATTTTTAAAAAGACAAACATCTTTTTCAAGGTCTATTTAGTGCCATATTTTTTAGCATTTTTGTTCTTTTCGTTGATTTTTACTGTTTAAAATGGCCCCTAAGCGTAGTGCTGAAGTGCTATCTAGTGTTCCTTAGGCAAGAAGGCTGGAATGCGCCTGATGGAGAAAATGCCTGTTTAGATAAGCTCCGTTTGGGCATGAATTATAGTGCCATTGGCCTTGATTTCAATATTAATGACTCACATTAATATATTTTTTGAACAATATGTACGAGTATTAACTAAGGCATCTTTAAACAGAAAC
This sequence comes from Rhinolophus sinicus, assembly GCF_057876585.1. Taxonomy (NCBI): domain Eukaryota; kingdom Metazoa; phylum Chordata; class Mammalia; order Chiroptera; family Rhinolophidae; genus Rhinolophus; species Rhinolophus sinicus. Next base: position 85,436,002 of record NC_142515.1, on the reverse strand, counting down.
ACACATAAAACAAGGTTATGTATTGATCAGTTAACAAAAATGGTGTGACCAGAGGCTCGAAAGAACCACCCCTTATATTCCCCTAGGAGCAATGGTTGAGTATTTGGGCAACTTCATAGAACATAATGACCACAATAATGAGAATTGCCTATTCGAGGTATGACAACTAAGTTTGCGAACTTGGTGCAACGATGTTGCTAACCTTTTTTGATATCAGAGGGATTATTCATTATGAATTTGTACCAACTGGACAAACAGTTCACCAAGTTTACTATTTGGAAGGGCTGAAAAGGCTGCGTGAAAAAGTTAGACGACCTGAACTTTTCGCCAACAATTCATGGCTCTTGCATCACGACAATGCACCAGCTCACACGCACAGTCTGTGAGGGAGTTTTTAGCCAGTAAACAAATAACTGTATTGGAACACCCTCCCTCTCACGTGATCTGGCCCCCAATGACTTCTTTCTTTACCTGAAGATAAGGGAGATATTGAAAGGAAGACATTTTGATGACATTCAGGACATCAAGGGTAATACGACAACAGATCTGATGGTCATTCCAGAAAAGGAGTTCCAAAATTGCTTTGAAGGGTGGACTAGACCTGGCTTCCCAAGGGGAGTACTTTGAAGGTGACCATAATGATATTCAGCAATGAGGTATGTAGCACTTTTTCTAGGATGAGTTCATGAACTTAATTGTCCGACCTCGTCTTTGCAAAGGTGTAGGCAGGATATATGGATAGCACAGTACCAAAGTGCAAATTATTGTAGGAAGCCTCCTTTGCCACTGGTAAGTCTGAAGAGAGAAGGTAGTCAGAAGCAGCCAGCCTTGCAATGCTGCTGAGTGGATGCCCCTACCCGCTTCTCTCCACTGGTCAGTGTTCCCTATGGGTCAAAGCCAGAGACAGGAAGCTCCTTGGTGCGGTCCATATATCCTCCCAGGACACAGAGCTGCCACCACCCTGCTGATGGAGCCTCTTGCAGGTCCTTCTGGGACTGGGAATTGTCCCTTTGCCTGCGTCTTTGTCCATTCATCCTGCCCGGAAACCTCTCATTGTGATGTAGCTGTTGCTTGTGTACACTGGTTTACCCTCTGGGTTGAACCTGCCAGCCTCATTCTTGCTGACACCTCCCGTTTGTCACCTCAGTCACTCAATGTTCCCCAGCAGCATTTGCCCAACTCCCTCGGTTGCCTCAGAGCTGATTCCAGCTGCTGCCCCAGGCTGATTTGTGCGCAACCATAGAGGCCTCCCAATGACACCACGAGGTGAATGTCATCATCCCCACATGAGAGATGAAGAAATAGGTCCCAGCAGTGGCATGATTTAAAAAACCACCCAGCAAGGGAGGGATTAAGTCTGAACTTTAAAAAGTGTGGGATGCCCCCACATGGTGACAGCCACTGCTCCCAAAGAATGGGCCAGGTACCATCCTCCTGAGAACACCTACAGTACTTGGCAATGAAGCAGCTTCCTGGGCCACCGTCCAGACCTAAGAATCAGAATCCCAGAGGGCAGGGCCAAGGGCTATGTATTTCTAATGAGTTTCCCAGGAAGTTTGATGCATGCTAATGTTTGAAATGTATTTCCTCCCTGCCGCCAACTTTCCAGGACCCACTCCTGCACTAACGGGAGGGGCCCCCATGGAAAAATTTTCATTTTAATTTATTTTAAAGTCAGAAGAAACATGAATATAGAATATTACATATTATTTATCCTGCATATGATATTTTATATTATGTTACAGGTCATATAATTGTATATTATAAATATTAAAATTATTAAAATTATAAAACCAGCCTGGGTTATATTTATCTTTACACCAATGCAGATTTGTTCAATATTTTTAAATTGTAGTAAGATACACATAACAGAATTGACCATCTTAGCTATTTTAAGTGTGTAGTTCAGTGGCATTAAATACATTCACATTTGTGCAGCCATCACCACCATCCATCTCCAGAACTCACTTCATCTTGCAAAGGTAAAACTCTGCCCCCATTAAACACTTACTCCCCACTCCCCTCCCCACCTCGCAACTACCATTCTACTTTGTGTCCCTATGATTTGATTACTGTAAGTACCTCATACGAGTTATACCAATGCAGTTTTAAAATAATTCTTAAATATTTTTACGAAGGAGCCCACAGTCGTTCAATTAGTCATTCAGGTGCATCAGCTGAAGTCAGCCACTGTGCTGAGCAGTAGGGGCAGACATTTTTTGCAATCAAACACCCTGTTGCTTTTACTCCTAAAAATTGTAAATCTGTCTGCTTTCCTCTGTCTCCTGCCCTCCACACTCCCCTCCTCCAAGGAACCATCGCTGTTGCCTGGATGGTCCTACAGCTTCTGAACCAGTCCTCCTGTCACCATCTTCCCTGTAATGCACAAGCACATCTCAGCCGGCACGAGCATTCTAGTCTACCGAGCAGGTCACCCATAGCTTCTAGAACACAGTCCCACTGTCTTAGTCCATTTAGGCTGCTATAACAAAACACCACAGACTAGGTGGTCTGTAAAAAACAGTAATGTATTGCTCATGGTTCTGGAGGCTGGTAAGTCCAAGGTCAAGATGCCAGCATGGGGGCGGCCGATGGCTCAGTTGGTTAGAGCGCGGGCTCTCGACAACAAGGCTGCTGGTTCAATTCCCCCATGGGATGGTGGGCTGTGCCCACCTAAAGATTGAAAACGGCCACTGGACTTGGAACTGAGCTGTGCCCTCCACAACGAGATTGAAGGACAACTTCCTGGAGAAACACACTGTCCCCCAATATTACCCAATAGAACTAAAAACAAAAAAAGCTGCCAGTATGATTGCATTCACATTCTAGTGAGGGCACAGCCCATACCTTCTGGCTGTGTCCTCACCTAGTGGAAGGAGCTCCTGGGGTCCCTTTTATAAGGCCGTTAATCCCATCCATGGGGGCTCCATACTCATAACCTAATCACCTCCCAGAGGCCCCACCTCCTAATACCATCATCTTTGCTATTTCAACCTATGAATTTGGGGAGTGGATACAAACATTCAGAACACACTGATCTGACCTCACTGCCTCCCTCTCTTCTGCTCCCCCGAGCTTCAGCCATTTTCATTTCTGTATAAGTTTCCTATTGCTACTGTAACTAACACAAACTTAGTGGCATAAAGCAGTGCAAATTTAGATCTTACAGTGCTGTAAGTCAGAAGTCCTAACTGGATTTCACTGGTGTCTACAGGACCATGGTTCCTCCAGAGGCTCTGAGAAAGAATCCATCTCCTTGCCTCTTCCAGTTTTCAGAGGCCGCCTGCATTCCTTAGCTCCTGGCCTCTTTCTCCATCTTCAGAGCCTGCAGCAGGATCTTTAAATCTGACTCTCTTTGCTTTTACTGTCACATCTCTGTCTTTGACTTCTGACCCTCTTGCCTGCCTCTTATAAAGAGCCCTGTGATTCCATTGGGCCCACCAGCATAATCTAGGATAATCTCCCCATCTCAAGACTCTTAATCACTTTTGTAATGTCCTTTTTACCAAGTAAAGTGACATATTCACAGATTCCAGGGATTTGGACACGAACGTCTTTGGGGATGGGGGGGAGCATCATCCAGCATACCACAGTTCCTTCCACGCTTCAAACTTTCTTCTGCCTCCAAGCATTTGCACATTTTACTCCCTCTGCTTAGGAAATTCTCTCCCACAGTGTTGTATCAGTGAATGGAGACTAGACCCATTCTGTAACGCGTGTCATGAATTGTTTAAGAACACTTGTCACAAAGACGTTCCTGAGAACACTACTTGCCATTTACATTGCGGGATAAAATTAAAAAGAAATTTCTCTCCCTCCCTCTTTCCCTGTCTAGCATCATCAGTTTCCCTGCCCCCCCAGATTAGGTCACACTTCCCTTTATACATTTCCACAGCACCCTGCACTTTTCCTTTATAATTCTCATTGCATTTGTGTGTGACAGTCCAGTGACTGTCAGGTCCCCGAGGGCAGTTTGGGGTAATGCCTTCCTTTGGGATGCTTTAGAAGCAGACTCTGAAACAAGAATTTAAGTGTAAGAAGTGTGTCTGGAAGGCAATCCCAGGAAGCCCCAGGATAGGAGCAGGGCAGTGAGGCAGGGAAGACAGGGCAGCTAGTAGTGGGTGTTAAACAGGTTCCCACTGTGGGCAACTGAGGCTCAGTCCTGCTGGGACCTCTCAGAGATCGTGGAAAAAATGTACCTCAGTAATTCTAGCCAAGGAGGGAGGGAGCTGGGGTGCTTATCCACCAACTCTAGGAAGGCACTGATTGAGGAATAACTCCCCCGCACATCTGCCCTGCCCTTTGCATGGGCCAAGCCAGCTTTAGGGGCCAGAGACAGCCTTCAGGCAGGGAGCTGCAGGGGCTAGTGAGTGGGACACCATGGGAAGTCTGCCTAGGAGATACAGATGTGACATGAATAACATTTGCTACAGGGAGGGGTCATATCTGTTTTACTAGTCCTGTATCCCCAGTTCCTGGCACATAACAAACATTGGGTAAATATTTCTTGCATGAATTGATGAACAAATAAACAGATTAACTTAAAGAAAGTTTGCAGGGTGTTTCTATGTGCATTGCCTTATTTCTTTCCCCACCAACAAAAACAATAATTCTTTCCCAGCATCAAATATCACAGTCAGTATTCAAATTTGTCCAATTAGGTCATTTAAAAAAAATTATTCAAAGCACAATTCCAAGTAAAGCCCGTACAGTTGTGCAATGCCTTATTTAATTTTCAGTTTTAGAAATGCAAATGTTCCTTTGTAATCATCCAGTGCCTCATGACTTTGCTGGCTTCCTTATCATTTTCCCACTTTTCCTGGAAAATAAGAGACTGGCGGGGGAATCAGTACAGTGTGATCTGTACCGAGGGAAGCAGACCTGGGCTTGTCCCTTCCTAGCAGTGTTACTATGCAACTTACTTAACGTCTCTGAGCCTCCCTTTTCTCACCTATTAAACTGTGGATAATAGAAGTACCTCTCTCACCAGTTTGCTGTCAGGATTCATTGAGACAACATTGTATGTCATTTACTCCAGTGCCTGATATAGAGGAAGGTCTCCAGAAATGATAAAACTCATGCTCGTTTTTTTATTGAAGTGAAATTCACATGACATAAAATTAGTCATTTTAAAGTATACAATTCGGTGGCATTTGGTACATTCACAATATTGTGCAACCACCACCTTTATCTAGTTCCAAAACATTTTCATGACCCCAAAAGAAGACCTCATATCCTTTAGCAATCATTCCCATTCTATTCTAAGGAAGATGCTGCTTCTCAGAGAAGTCTAACCATGGGGAAGGTACTTTGTGAAGTAGTGAGTTCCCTGACACAGAAGCAATCAAGCACAGGCTAGAATTTTCCAGGGACGTTAAACTAGGGTGACTCACATAGAACTAAAACAGTAGTGCTCAACCAACAGATATTGGATTAAAACAGAGGTCCCCAACCAGAGCAGTTCTGCCCCCCAGGGGACATTTGGCAGTACCTGGAGGCATTTTTGGTTGTCACAACTAGGGATGCGGGTAGGGGGTGCTGCTGGAGTCCAGTGGGTAGAGGCCAGGATGCTGCCAACTGTTCTGCAGTGTCCGGGGCAGACCCCCTGCCATGACAAAGAATTACTCAGCCCAGGGTAGTCCATTGTGTCAAGTTCGAGAAACCCTGGACTGAACTAAGTGCCTCTCAGAGCCACCTTCAAAGTCAAACTTTTTTTTTAAAATAGCTTTATTGAGGTATAATTGAGAAATAAAATTTGTATATACTTCATGAGTACCACTTAATGTTTGATATACATGGTGAAATAGTCACCACAATCAAGCTAATTAGCTGTCATCACCTTGCATATAGTTGCCATTTTCTTCTGTGTGTGTGTGTGAGTGCGCGCATGTGTGTGTGTGTGTGCTGAGACCACTTAACATCTACCTTCTTAGCAAATTTCAAATACACAATACAGTACTGTTATCTATAGTTGCCACCCTGTGCATCAGATCTCCAGAACTTATTCATCTTACATAACTGACAGTTTGCACTCTTTGACTAACCTTTCCCCCATTTTACCCACCAAACCCACCCCAGTCCCTGGTAACCACCATTCTATTATCTGCTTCTGCAAAATCAAAAATTCTTGAGCAAATCCTGGAAGGAAATATAGTAACATGAGGTTATTTCAGTGCATCCTTTTATCCATTTAGGGTGGCACCCAAGGTCTGAACATAAATACTTCTACCTCAACCTCTGGGATCTCTGGGTGATGAGCAGTTCTCTCCATCAGGTCCAATGCGGTCAGTAAACCAAGCAATAAGTTATCTGCCCCATACACATCAAATAAACAGTGTCCAGAATTAAACAAGAGAAGGCGATACCATACAACCCAGCAATCCCTCTTCCGGGTATCCACCCAAAAAATCTGAAAACATTTATCTGTAAAGATATATGTACCCCTATGTTCATTGCAGCTTTGTTTACTGTGGCCAAGACGGGGAAACAACCAAAGTATCCTTTGATAGATGACTGGATAAAGAAGATGTGGCACATATATACAATGGAATATTACTCGGCCATAAGAAAAAATGAAATACTGCCATTTGCGACAACTTGGATGGATCTTGAGATTATAATGCTAAGCAAAATAAGTCAGACAGAAAAAGTCAAGAACTACATGACTTCACTCATATGTGGGATATAAAACTGAAAGCAACAAATGAACAAGACAAACAGAAAAATCATAGACACAGACAACAGTGTAGTGGTTACCAGAGGGTAAAGGTGGAGGCAGATGGTAGAAGAGGGTAAAGGAGGTCAAATACCAGAGGTGCCAAAAACACGTATACAAGCGGACACTTTGGTCAATGTTGCTCAATTAGTAGTTCACTGTAATCAGAAATGTCTGGACACTGATGGGAACCACTTTGAGCAACTCTTGTAATTGCAGAAGTCAAATGTGACTTGTATTCACCTTTTGTTATCAGTATATATTGAGTATTACAATTTCAGTACAGTTTTTTCCTTTCTTAAAATACGTATACATTTTTTTGGCACCCTCCGTATATGGTGATGGTGATGGACTCTGGGTGGTGAAAGCACAATGCAAAACATAGATGATGTATTATACAACTGTACACTTGAAACCTATATAATTTTACTAACCAATGTCACCCCGATAAATGTAATTTAAAAAGCTCTAAAAGACAAGTTAATTAAATAAAGTCCCACGATGAAATGGGGAGCTAACACTGAGCAGTGCTTGGTCATCAGAAAATGGCAACTCTTTCAAGGCAGACTGTTAAAGGCTTTCTTCTCCGGCGATAGAGCAGGCTCCTTTTGCTCAAGAAAAACTCAGGATGTTGTTTCAGGGTCCATACTTGCAAAGCGTAGATAAATAAGTCTTGGAGATCTAATACACAGCACTGTGATTGTAGACAACAAAACTATATTCTAAACATTGAACTTGCTAAGAAGCTAGATCTTAATTGTTCCCACCACTAGAAGAAATGGTCATTATGGGACATGACAGAGGGGCTAGCTCGTGCTACAACGGCAATCACGCTGCAACAGAAATGGATCAAATCACTCTGGGGTACAGGCTGACCTTGGACGTACTGCAGACCACTACAATAAAGCGAGTAACGCAATTACGTAAGTCATGTGAATTTTGTGGTTTCCCAGTGCATATAAAAGTTATATTTACACAATATTGTAATCTATTGAGTGTGCAATAGCACTAGGTCTTAAAATAACCAATATACATACCTTAACTTAAAATACTTCATTGCTTAAAGGTGCTAACTCTCATCTGAAAAATGGCATGAATAGACTTGCTCAATGCAGGGTTGCCAGACAGACCCTCAATTTGAAAAAACTGCAATATCTGCAAAGCGCAATCGGAAGAGGTATGCCTGTACCCCTTAAACTGACACAATGTTATATGTCAATTATATCTCAGTTTTTAAATGGTTTGAAAACCTCAGGAGTAAATTTGAAGGCTGAAAACATGTTGTGTCTTGTTTTGTTAACTTGCAAGGGAGTCTCGCCTTCAGAGAACTGGCTGTCTCAGCATTAAGATATGACATATTTAATAGACATATATTTAACCACAAAAGTATGGTTATTATGTTCAGCATTCTAATTGGTGGAGACAACATAATAGTTCCTCACAGTGGTTCTGTGTAGAGGTCAGCACTGCAAAATGTCAGCAATACGTTGTTTTCTGTTAAGGAGGCGGCAACATATGGGCCTGTATTCATGATCTATGGCTATATAACAAATTATCCAAAAACTCAATGGCTTGAAACAGCAATATGTATCATCTCTCAGTCTTCTGTCGCAGGGTCTCTCATGAAGCTGAAGTCAAGATGGCAGCTGGGGCTGTGGTCTCATTGGAAAGTTTGCCTGGGGGAGGTTGTATTTCCTGGCTCACTCACAGGCTGTTGGCCAGAGATTGCCCTCTATTTCCTGCCACACTGGCCTCTCTAACATGGCAGTCACGTCCTCAATGTGTGAAAACCAAGGAAAGTGAGACAAGCCAGAGACAGAGAACAGAGACAGGGACAAGCCAGAGACAGAGAAGTCGCAAGCTTTTTGTAACCTAATCTCAGAAGTGACATCCTGTCACTGTTGTCATATTCTACGCAGTAGAAGTGAGTCACTAGGTCCAATCCACACTCGAGGTGAGCAAGTCACACAAGGGAGTGAATACCAAGAGATGGGACACTGTTAGCCATGTCAGAAGCTGCCTACCACAGGGCCCAACATTTAATCTATTTGGGGTTTAGTGCTAAGAAAAACGATTGAGCGGCTGAAGAAAAGACCAGGTGCGCTTTGTGTGTGTGGTTTTTTTCAGGATGCAAGGGGTTTATCTGACAGTCACATGTGTTATGCATGTTTAGCCATGATGGGAATTTGGATAAGCTAAGGATAGATTGATAGTTTCACTTTCCCACTTCATTCTTCTCTTTTAGAGAAATTTCCTTGTCCGCTGTCCCCCGTGACTTCTGGCTTTACCTTTGGGAGTGTCTTCCTTGCCCATCTCTCCCCAATAATACATCTTAAATGGGCAAAAGAGATGGAACCTTGGGGAGGGAGGGTGCAGAGTCCAAAGTTCACTTCCCCTTAATATAGATTTAGGGCCAGAGATGGTTGGGGGTTTGAACAATCATAAGCTTTTTGACACCACAGAATTGCAGGCAATTCTATTATAATCCCTTTTCCAGAAGCAATTTTCCACCCAGGCACCTTTTCACACACTGGCTGGGATTCTCTCACTCATTTGTTCCCATCTTTTTCCTAACCCATGTCTGAACACGAAAACATATTTGTGACTCTTCCTCGCAAGTGTAACCACAACTGTCATTTCTGCTTGATCATGATACGAACACATGATAATTATTCTTTCATCTTCATCTTGTGCCTCATTAACAGCACAGCATTATAGCCATTATCAACTGCTTGAAGCAGACAGGTCCCTCCCTGGGAGACTTGGCTCAGTCCATTGATCGTATCAGTTCCTGGCCGCCTCCCCCATCCTGCTCCCTTCCTTCACCCTCATCATGAGAAAGACATGCAGTGCACATACCACCCAGTTTTCAAAACACCTACCAGCTGACCAAAGCCAGTCTCCTTGTACCGAGTGAAAGGCAGGTGTCCTGGGTGTGGCAGGGTCTTGTCCAGGTCACCAACCAGCTCATGAAGATCAATTCCAAGTCTGCAGCTGCTTTGTAGGTCATGGATATTGGCCATCTCAACTAGGAAGTGATGTTGGCAAGCAAAGGATGGATCCAAGAGGTTGTTAGAAAGTAAAACAGCGTGCTTTCTAAAGAACAGACACTTTTCTAAGTGCTTTGGATATATTAACTCCTGACAACAATCAAGGAAGGTGGGCATTACTATCTCTTCTTTGCAGATGAGGACACTGAGCCACCAAGAGTTTCCATAATTCAAGTCACTGAGTCAGGCATCCGACACAGTCTGATTCCGAAACTTATGTCTTTGACCATTATGCTATTGTGCCTCCCACGCAATTATCTGCTTGCTATAGAGTGAATATTGCCCACTTATTTGCATCCCTTCCACCTGCACCCCCTTACACACACGCGTGTGTGCACACACACATACACGTCTACAGGAAATTGGTAGGAAGGAGAGCAACTGAGGCATGTAGATGCCCAAGGGGTGGGCCAGACCACAGAATGTGCCTCTGCAGAGTGGGCCAAAATGGAAACCCTGTAGCCATTAAACAGTCTATGTATCCTGTGCCAGCCCTTGCAACAATTACCCTGGATTCATTTTCTCTCCGTAGATTTTATTTGTTCTTATTCACAGTAGCCAAAAGGTGGAAGCAAACCAATTGTCCATCAAAGGATGAATGCATAAACAAAATGTGGCCTATCCATACAATGGGCTATTAGTCCGACATAAAGAAGAATGAAACTCTGCCATATGCTACAATATGGATGGACCTTGAAAGCATTATGTTCAAGTAAAAGGAGCCAGGCACAAAAGGCCACATGGTATACGGTGCCACCAGATGTTTAAAAGCCCTAGATGACTGTCAAGTGCAGCAAAGCTTTCAAACCAGTGCCTATATTACGTTGGGTTTCAATCAATAAAAGACTGATGCCCAGGACATGTGGAGAAGGTCAGAGAGAGAATTCTTTGGTTGCCAGACCTGCTTCAGGTCACGCTGAGCAGCTCACGTATTCTGCTGAGCTCAGGTGACCTTCTCGGGCTGGACTAGGGAGAGTAGCTAAGCCCTTTTTAGGTTTCTTTTTCATTGATCTGACCCTTGGGTATTGAAGGAAGTAAAATAAGAGGGCTCAGGAGTCCTCTGAGCCCAGCTGTGCCACTTTTGAGCACACTTGCTTAATTTTTCTAAACCTCTTTTCTCTGTGCAATCTCAGTCGTCAGGATGAGTTCCCATTCTTCAGATGCTCCGAGTCGGTCCCTGAGAAATGACACCTGGTCACCTGTCACTCAGTGACTTGCAAAACTTCGATACACCCCGGAAGGGAAGGAGCGTCTGGGGAACATGGGCGTCTTCCCAGCTGTGGCTGACAAAATCCTGTTGGACGAGATAGCAGCTCATCTTAGCTTGTCAGGCACCCATGGGTTGTTTACACCCCAAGGGAGTCTGGGTTGACAAGAAATTGCCAAGTCTTTGAGCAGCACCACCTCCTTTCATCATGATAAGATCTCACTGTTACAGCTCCACAGGCAAGGGGGGGCCCCAGAGGTCAGGACCTGAGGTTTGAATGGACCCATGGGCTGGTAACACAGATGAGAAGAGACGCATGAAGCAAGGAAAAGGTTCTATTGCTGCAAAGAGGAGTTCAAGCATGTGCCTAGGGGGTGAGCCTGAGCTCTTTGGGCACATGGCCATTCTGGCCATTCTCTGGCCGCGTGGGAAAGCAGGACATGCCAACCACGCCTGTGAACTCACATAAACATGGTTTCCAGGAAGCGCATATCGACATAGTGTCGGGGGAAGGCAGGGGTAGGGTAGTGACAAGAAAGGGAGCAAGAGAGGAAATCCAGAGACCTGGACACATACATTCTCTTCCTTCAACAGGTCCTGGTTGCACGCATGTGTTCATCTGTGGAAATTCATGGAGCTGCACACTTATCTGTGCTCTTTTTTTCTGCATGTAGTTATTCTTCAATAACAAGTTTTTTCAAAAGATATTAAAAATGAGTTTGTTCCCTATGTACCAGCATAGAAAGATGACCCAGACATGCAACTAAAGTGAACAAAGCAAGTAACAGAACAATTCAGTAGAATGAGCCCACATATATAACAAGCAGCTATAAATGAGTAAGTCACCACGTAGGTGGGGATTTGGAGAGAAACTGCCCTACCTGGTGCCTGAGTTCTCTTGAAATAAAAAGAAGAATTGGGAGGATGAGAACGTGCAAGCTTTTTAAATTTTGTTATTGTGGTAAAATAGACATAACATAAAATTTACCATTTTAACCATTTTTAAATGTACAGTTCAGGGGCATTAAGTACATTCACATTGCTGTGCAACCATCCCCACTATCCATCTCCAGAACTTTTCATCTTGCAAAACTGGAACTCTCTCCCTATTAACAATTAACTCCTCATCCCCCTCCCCCAGCCTCTGAAAACCATCATTCAATTTTCTGTCTCTATGAATCTGACTCCTCTAGGAACCTCACATAAGTGGAACCACACAGTATTTGTCCTCTTGGGTCTGGCTTATTTGACTTAGTATGATGTCCCCAAGGTTCATTCATGTTGTAGCAGGTGTCAGAGTGTCCTTTCTTTTTTAAGACTGAGTAATATTCCATCGTGTGGATGGGCCACATGTTGTTTATCCATTCATCTGTCAGTGGACACTTGGGCTGCTTCCACCTTTGGGTCATTGTATATAATGCTGCTATGAACATGGGTATGCAAAAATCTTTTCAATATTTGCTCTCTGTTATTTTGGATATAAACCCAGAAGTGGGATTTCTTTATCAAATGGTAATTCTACGTTTAATTTTTTTTGAGGCTCCACCATGACTGTGTTCCACAGCGGCGGCAGCACTTAATCGGAATGTTCTGGTTTTGCTGAATACATTTCAGTACTGTTTGAATATTCCACTCCTAGATATGAACCCAAAAGAAAAGGAAAACATACATCCACACAAAGATTTGTAGGCTAATGTTTATAGTAACATCATTCACAATAGTCAAAAGGTGGAAACAACCCAAATATCCGTTCATGGATGGATGAGTAGACAAAATTAGGTCTATCTATACAATGGAATATTATTCAGCCATAAAAAGGGACGAAATACTGTTACAGACTACAACATGGATGAAACTTAAAACCATTATGCTGAATGAAAGAGTCAAATACAAATAACCACAACTAAGATTCATTTCATGTGAAATGTCTAGGACAGGGAAATCTATACAGACAGAATACAACTTAGTGGTTAACAGGGGCTGGGAAATATGGAGGGGATTGGGGCAATAACTAAAAGGCTCAGGGTTTCCTTTTGGAGGTGATTAAAATGTTCTAAAATTGACTGTGGTGATGGTTGCACAAATCTGTAAATATTAGCAAAAACCATTGAATTGTACACTTCAAATGGGTGAATTGTGTTATAGTGAATTATATCTCTTTAAAGCTGCTAAATAAAATGAAATGAAGTGAAGCAAAGTGAAATAAAGGCTGCAAAAGAATAAAGGGACCCAGCAATCCCTCTCCTGGGTATCTACCCAAAAAATCTAAAATCATTTTTCCACAAAGACACATGTGCCCCAATGTTCACTGCAGCTTTATTTACGGTGGCCAAGACATGGAAAATACCAAAGTGTCCTTCAATAGATGAATGGATAAAGAAGTTGTGGTACATACACACAATGGAATACTATTCTGCCATAAGAAAAAATGAAATATATCATTTGCAACAACATGGATGGATCTTGAGATTATGATGCTAAGTGAAATAAATCAGACAGAAAAAGCAGAGAACCATATGATTTCACTGATATGTGGTATATGAAACTGAAAACAATGAAAGAAGATAAACAAATGAAGAAACAAAAACTCATAGACACAGAAAATAGTTTAATGGTTACCAGAGGGTAAGGGGGGATGTGGGTGGTAGATGAGGGTGAAGGGGATCCAATGTATGGTGATGGAAAGAGAACTGACTCTGGGTGGTGAGCACACAATGTGATATATAGATAACGTATTACAGAATCATATACCTGAAATCTATATAACTTTACTAACAATTGTCACCCCAATAAACTTTAATTAAAAAAAATTTTAAATAAAGAATAAAGGAGGAAGGTCATGAGAAAGAGAAGAAAGAAATAGAATCAGCTGCAAAACATCAATGGAGGCAGCTGGACCAGACTCTCTGGGGCTGGACCCTCTGGGTGTGAATGCCACTGTGCCAATTACTGGTTGGGTGACCTTGGGCAGTCATTTTACCTCTATGAGTCTCGGTTTTCTTTTCTGCGAAATGGGAGCAAACAATGCTAAGCTCTTGAGGCTGTTGAACACTCAATGACATCATAAACAAGTGAAGTTGGTATCTACACAGCTGAATGTGGAAGAGATGGGAATGGGTGCAACAATGGATTGATGATAGCCAGATGAGCTGGACCTGGGGTTGCTTTGTGGGGAGCTGGCATAAAAGCCCTTGTTGGTTTGGAAGCTCTGCCTCAGCCTCCTTAGCCAGGGGATGTTGGCTGAGCTTCAACATTACTCATTCCGCGGGCGTTTGGCGCCATGTCCTCAGCAAGGGTGTGTTCCTCCTATCATGAGGTTTCCTAAGTGACAGAAAACTCGCTGGCAATAAAGGCCCAGACAGCTGTGCTACCCAATTCACAGAAAGGACCCTTGGGAGAAACCTGAGAAGATCCTGCCTGTCAGCCCCTTCTCCAAGGTCAGTACATGGGCCTGACCCCTCAGGGTAGCCAGCCCCTCACCAACTAGGAGAGTGGTGAGGCAGCCTGGCTTTAAGCAGAGCTACTTCTAAAATTAGTAAGTCATTTGGCGGACATTAGCCTCTCTCTCTCTCTCTCTCTCTCTCTCTCTCTCTCTCTCTCTCTCTCATTTTCTCCGTCTCATTGAATGAATGTATGTTCTGGTTTTCCACCATCCATCCATCCATCCATCCATCCATCCATCCTTTATTTCATTTGTTTATTTGTTTATTATTTGTTTACTCAACAAAGTCTCCCCAACACTACCTCTGGGCCCATTCCCACACTGGTGACCCTGATGGAGACAGAGATAAAGAAGTCAGGCTTTCAGTCCTAAAAATGGAGCTGCCAGCTCAGCCACAAGAATAAGAATCAAAAGCACCGCTGTAATGCGGGTCGAAACAGGCAACGCTGGGGAGTCCGGAGAAGGGAGAGGAAACTGCCAGTGGGTTAGCCGAGATCATTAAACCGACCTTGCTGTGCCATTACTGTAAAGCATCTAGTGCTCTTTTAAGGTCCTTCTCCAGTGAGAAAACTGAGTCCCAGAGAGAAGACTGGGATGTCAGGTTCACTCAGCTGGGAAAGGGCCACGGCAGGGTTGATTCTGGTTTATCCAGCTCCAGAGTCCATGTTCCTTCTACTTTCTCTCTCACACACAGTATTTGGTTTCTCTTTTCTTACAGCGTGGGCTCCATGGTGTGTGTGTGTGTGTGTGTGTGTGTGTGTGTGTGTGTGTGTGTGTGTAAGACAGAAAAAAGTGAGAGATTTAATGTTCCTTTCTGTCATAGACTAGAGCTACATAACATAAAGGCAGGGAGCATGTCTGTCTTATATAGTGTGTAGCTCATAATAGACAATGAAAATATTTGCTGAATAGATAGATACAGGGGTGGTTGGGTGGATAAGTAGATGGATGGGTGGGTGGGTGGATGGATGGATGGATCAATGAGTGGAGGGAAAGACATGATAACATCCAAATTGGCAGAGAAGTGTCTTGACTAATAAAAAAGCATTTTCAGGCTGAGGAGGAAGTGTACGAAAACGCAAGGAAATGGGAAAATGCCAAGAATATGGCAAAAGTCATTCTGCTCAGCCAGAGTGTAGAACAGGACTCAGGTGAGAATGGAGAACTCAGACAGGTGTTCAGGATCAAGGTAGAGGGAGGGAGGTGGATTGGTCTGTTCAGATCAGAGACTCACTGGGAGAGTTTCAAAGTCGTATTCCCCACACTGATCATCGTCTCATTTTAAACCCAACCCCGAAGCATCTCCTTGTTGATGGCTCTTCAACCAGTCAGCTCCTGGGTGGCAGAGGGGAATACATGGGGTCACTTGCCCTGCTTATCAGTCCAGTAATGAGTCTAGTCTGTCACAGGCTGGTTCTGAAGGAGGGATAGGGAAATTTCCAGATGGGTGACATTATGCAGTGGACTTAGCAGGAGTTCTGGAGGTATCCGGGGTGAAAGACACCACTGGAGTGTCACACTAGAAAGGACACTCTTTGTGGACTGTCATCTCTTGCCCAAGTCTGACCATGAAACAAGTTCCCACCACTAGGATCCTATTCGCTCTCAAAAATCCAGATAGACAAACTAGGGTCTATCCCCTAAGCCCCTCTGCCTTCCCGTGGAGACCTTCAACCCATCTTCTCTTGACTCCCCAGGATCAGCTAAGGAAGGGTGCTGAGAACCCGACTCAGAATCTGAGACATGAGCGATACTCAGCCTCTGGAGGAGGTGGGTTGGGTGCGGCTTGGGGGCGAGGGATGGGAGTCTGGGGAGAGGGGAGGTGAAGCGCTGAATGCTTCAGAGACAGTGGAGGGGAGGGGGCATCCTGACCTGGGTTCAGAGCTAGAAAGTGCTTTGTGATCATTCAAATAGAGAAAGACTCAGGTGGAACTCAAGTCGGGTTGGGGCGACCCTAATACATCTTTATCAAAATATCCTGCTTCTCTTCTGGAAAGAAAATTTGACCCGAATGTCCTTCTTCCTCAGATAGGATAGGACAGGATTCTCAGCATTAACTTCAGAAATTCTGAGACCTGTGCATATGAGAAAGGAATGCTTACAACACTCTTGGAAAGGATAGAGAAACAAAGTGACCTAGTGTGACAACTGGAAGGGACCTTCAAATTCCTTCACACACATACACACACACACAAACACACACACACATGCACACACACACACACACACACACACACACACTCACACACAGAGTCTATATTTGGAAACTGGGCTCAGATAGGAGGAGTGACTTTCTCAAGTTCATACACGACTAAAACCGAGCAGGGCGCCAGCAAGGAAACCAATTTTGGGTAGCGAGCGCACAAGGGAGCATACAGATATGGAATTATGTTGTGCACCTGAAATTTACATAATCTTACAATGTTACCTCAATACATTTAATTAAAAATAAGAAAATAAAGGATACCAAGTCAAATTAGAATTTCATATCCACAACAGATAATCTTACAGTGTCAGTATATCCCGTGTGACCGTGGGGATGTATTTATATTCATCTGAAGTTTCAGTGTCACTGGACATCCTGCACTTTACCTGGCAACCCTACCCCAGGCCTCTTTGGACCACATCTCCTGCTTCTGCTTGACCTCCATACCCCTTTGATTATTTCTGTCATCTCTTGGCCCAGGAGGCATATGACATGTCAGGCGCCCGTCTAGCCCTGACGCTGTGTGTCACCAAAGCCCGGGAAGGTTCTGAGGCGGATCTAGACGCCCTGGAACGCATGTTCCAGCAGCTGGGATTCGAGAGCACCATGAAGAAAGACCCCACCGCCCAGGTATTGTGCATCCAGCCCCAGGCTGATGGGGGAGGGACTGGACTGGAAGGTGGGCTCCAGGGATGCGCTTGAGTCTGGCCATTCCTCTCACTCTAGCAATTCCAGGAAGAGATGGAAAAATTTCGGCAGGCCATTGATGCCCGGAAAGACTTTGTCAGCTGTGCTTTTGTGGTGCTCATGGCGCATGGGCTAGAAGGTCACCTCAAAGCGGAGGACGAGCAGATGGTCGAGCTGGAGGACCTCTTTAGGGTTCTGAACAACAAGAACTGCCAGGCCCTGAGAGCCAAGCCTAAGGTGTACATCGTGCAGGCCTGTCGTGGAGGTGGGGACAGAGCCAAGAACAGTCTGTGTTCCCAACCCAGCATGAAGCCCAGATCTAGAGCCCCACTGCTCATCTGTTTTCTGACCTGTTCCTTTCCCCATCTTTCTCTCTGAGTTTGCCTTTTCCTCTTCTTGGTGCTTCAGAACAAAGGGACCCTGGTGAGACAGTAGGTGGAGACAACACTGTGGTGGTTACAGACGAGCTCCAAACCATTCCAACGCACACGGACATGCTCTACATCTACTCCACCGTGGAGGGTATGTGCTCCCCACTGACCCAAGCTGGCTCCTGCTCCCCTACCTCGCCCACCACTCCTGACCCCTGCAGCACTCCTCCAGGACCCACCCTCTTCCAGGCCCTCTTGCACCACACCCCCCACACCCCCATTGAAGCCCACTTCTCTGCGATCCCCTGAGCCCACTGCTCTGCGATCCCCAGGGTACCTTTCCTACAGAAATGACAGGAAAGGCTCCGGCTTCATCCAGACCCTGGTTGATGTTTTCTTGGAGAGAAAAGAACCTATCCTGGAGCTTCTGACAGAGGTGAGTTGGGACAGTATGTGAGATCATTTAGATGAAATACAGATACATTTCTGTAAACAAAACCTTTGGGTTTAACCAACATTTGGGCAAACTTTATTTTCTAGTGGTTATGTGCTTTCATAGCAGATTAGGAAAAAAACATATAGCAAGAATGTCTAACCAACGATTCCACATAGAGATGATGGTATAGGATGAAACAATAAAAGTCACTCACCTGAGGACAGGGACACCCACTTGCCCTCTTCTCTAACCTTCTCCCCATGAGCCCATTATACTGACTCCCCCAGGAGCCGAGCCCCAAGCTGACCACACTTATTGCTACAGGTAACCCGGCGAATGGCAAAATCAGAGGTGGTTCAAGAAGGGGAACCAAAGAAAGTGAACCCTGAAATCCAAAGCACCCTTCGGAAACGGCTCTATCTGCAGTAGAAGTAGAAAGAGAATGGAGGGGCCTCCTTTCAGGTGCCTCTCTCTGACCCTTGGATGTTTAAAGGCAGCTCTCATCACTTCCTCCAAATCTTCTCTTCCCAAAGCTAAATGTCACCCAATCCTTTTGTCACTCTCCTTATGCAAGGACTCCTTCAATCTGTTCCTGTCCTGCGTAGAGCAACCCAGCTAAAACTGAGCACAAGGCCTAGTGGTAACAATAACATCACCTCCCTCAGGCTGGACTCTTTACATCTATTAATGCAACCTAAGAGAGTAATTGCTTTTTCCACTTTCTGCTCCTATGCTCATCTGAAATCTTCTATCTTTCATAAATCATACCAATACAAATGTAACTGCATAAAGCTCAACATTTTCCCCGGATAAACCAATGCCCACTCACTACCTCCTACATCAGTCAAAGCTTTGGGGGCTCCTGAATATCACCTAGACTTATAACCTCTCCCTGAATCCACACCCATTCTTATCTCCCACAGATTCACTTCCAATTCCTAGAAATTCAGTCAAGCAAGAATCATTCCCTCTCTCTAAGACACCCCCTTCCTTGGCTAGCAGGCTGGTGCCTTAACCCCATTCTCCTCCTAGTCCAGGGGCTCTCTCTGGCTAATGGAAATGCCTCCTCCTTTTCTGTTTCTCTCCCTCCTAATTAACACTGCCCTACTCCCCACCACCACTAGGCCCTGGACTCTGCCTTCTCTCCAAGAAAATGCATCCATTCATCCATTTTCATGGTTTCAACTTCCAACCACTCTGCATCAGGGTATGTTGGAACTATGGCACATCCCCTAGTGTCACCCTGTTATTTTGTATACACGTGATAGAGGCCCAGAGAAGTTAAATGGCTTGGTAAATGCCACACAGTAAGTCAAGGGCAGGGTCAAGTGTTGGCCTCCAACCCAGTCCCCTTCCACTGCCTGCTAAGTCTTAATCCATCAGAAAACTTTTCTAATTAGAGGAACCACCTAAGAAAAGTTCTCCCTACCTTGGAGGGAGGAGCTCCCTGGAAGATATCTAGAAATACTGGTTCCTTGATAACCAGTATTCAAGGTTACCTCCATGAAATTCCATCACTGGTTGGAAGGTGGATCAGAAGCTCTACCTTCCAAGTCTATGATGCATGTCTCTCTATCTCCAGCCTAGACCTTTCCCACGGAAATATCTGTGGTCATATCTGCGTTGAAAACTTATGGTTAAAGATGAGTCTTTTCTTCCTGGTCCATCCTCCAAGTATTCCCTGGCACCCCAACCTCAGACCCCAAGTTCGGAATTCTGCACTTATCTGCAGCATCCTTCTTCTTACAACTTTCATAGGCCACCAGCCACCACGCCCAGCCCAGCCTGAGTTTGAAACACTTCTCCTGTTATCTCTTCCCTTACATGTCACTCTCTAGGCTCAAGTCCCACCTTGTCATGCTTGTATCTTTGTACCAACTTCCTTCCTTGCCTCTCTGCCTGACCATTTCAGCCCTCCTCTGCCCTTCATACTTTCTACAATTCTTGATCTTCCTAGAATACCCAAGAAGACACAATGCCACCCCATCATTTACAGACCAAGGCCAACCTCCACATCCCGATTTCTTACACCCTTATATTACTATTCCACTGCTACCAGCAATCAGCTCAATTCACCCCCCCACTCCCCCCACCAGAGCCTTTGCTATCACCATTTCCCCCAAGCTGGAGTGCCCTCTCTTGCCCTCTCTCTCCCTTCACCCCCCTTCCACTGCCTCCCACCCCTACTTATTCCAGAAAGCCATTCCTAATAGTCTTTCTAGTTGATTCTGCCTCTCTCACCCAGGATGAGACACTGATAATTACAATTTCTTCAGGTCAAGGAACAAGTCTTTGCTTAACTTAATGGGTGGTTCAATAAATAGTTGTCAGACTTTAAAAGTATGTGTTGGAATCTTTTCTCTGCACTTAAACCATGAGGCTGATGTGAAAGGCATCATGGATTTGGTTTCTTTTTCCCGATGGCCAGCTGCCTCCCAGGTGTGTCTATCATAAACAGAGAATCAGGAGTTCATCCCATCTCTTCCATGAAAGCAGATGTGTTAGGAATTTGTAAAGTTACAGACCACTCTTCCATGCCAAGTGGCTATATTTTATATGATGGTTCCATCTCCAGAATATTCCCAAGAAAGTATCCAGACACAGAACTGTAGCTTTTCACAACCATAAGGGACCTTGGAGATCAGCTACTTACAGGATCACAGATATGGAGCAAGTGTGCCAACTCTCCCTGTCTGGGTGCTCATTACAGGTATAACTAATCAGTCACACCTCTTTTCTACTGAACTGGGTGTAGCCTCGAAGTCCTCCTTGTCTCAGCACTCCAAGAAGCATGGTACATCATTCTTGACCCAGTTTAACCCCTTCATTAGAGAGAGACTTGTCTAGAGTCATCAAGTTCTTAAGCAGTAAGCACAGGGCTCCTCACCTATGGTGCAGTAATAGCCATGGCAGGAGTCAGGGCTTTATATGTAGGAATAGCAGAGCAAGTGGCTGAGGCAGGGGTGTGTATACAAGGACAAGCAAATCTGAGGTGATGCACATACTGTGTCCTGTACACCCACCCATGTGCACACTTGTGCTCTAAACACCCAACGATTTTGGAGTCACCAAATACAAGAGTCAGCAAATTATCACCCGCTTGCCAAATCCAGCCTGCAGCCTGTGTTTATAAATTGACGTTTATTGGATGATGATGTCATAAAAATGGCAGCGTGAGGGGAGCCTCTTGAAATCTCCCCTGGAATTTACAACTAATCGAACAACTATAACTCCACAAAGGACTACCTACACAGCAGACAGGCAAGACAAAGAGGCCCACTACTGAATTCACCTAAAGGTGGGCAAATTGTGCGAGCAGGGGAGGAGGGGAGGGAGAAGTGCGAAGACAAAGCCGCCGGGGCACAGGATACAGACCTAGCTTAGTGCTCCGAGCTCGCTGCATCCCAGAACTACCTCAGCTGTGGGAGAGGGAAGAACTCGGACTGCTAGGGCTCCACTTATGGCCCACAGGGCTGAGGGGACAGCATATAACACAGCTGAACCCAACGCTCACAGCAGAGACCTCAGAGCAAAGACTGAGGGAAGAAGGCTGAAAATGGTGGTTTAAGCCCTCACTGCCGGCCAGAGAACGGAAGCCTTAGGCACTGAGACTAGCCGCCCCCTCCCTACCCTTCCAGGGCTCGCCCTGCCCCCACCTGGCCAGGGCTAGAAGTAGAACAGTAGCAGTATCAGATCAAAAGAACAGAATATTTGCAGTTCTGAGAACTATGGTCCACAGACACAGACTTGCAGCCCAACTAGTCCCAGCAAAGGGGAGGGAGCTGTGGAAGCAGGACTGGCTGTGGCGGTGGTCGCCGCCATTGCTCTGGGTCACGTCTCACAACCCACCCGGCCCCTGTCCCGACCTATCTGGGCGGATCCCTGCAGGAGTAAACAGAGCTGCTGAAATACATGGGCTCTGAATCTGGTGCAGGAAGAGTTTTGGAACTTCAGAAGCTTCCCACATCCTCCCACGGAGGCCCTATGACCCAGGTGAACTGTTCAGAGAGGAGAAGCCCGCCTTCCAGGGAATCCCCCCATTGTGTGAGAAGCCAGGATACTGCAGAGAAAATATAACACTACAGTATGAGAGAAAATAAAACACTGTAGTCGGAGAGAAAATAAAACATTCTACAAACACCTACTGGAAAACAAAAGAAAGACCTCTTTTTATCAACCTGTTGCAGAACCCACTCCTGTAGATGTCTAGGAAGAGAAATAATAAATCATTAATAGCCATGAATAACCAAAGTAACAAGACAGCTCAGAAATAAAATGAAAAGTCTCCAGAAAATGAACTTAAATACATGGAAATATGTGACTTAAATGACATAGAATTCAAGATTGCTGTTCTTAAAAAACTCAACGACATGCAAGAAAACACAGATGGGCAGTTAAATGAACTCAGAAACACAATCAAAGAACAACATGAGCGTTTACCAGAAAGACTGAAATTTTAAAAAAAGAACCAAATAGAATTTCTGGAGATTTAGAACTCAATAAAAGAAATGAAGAATGAAATAGCCAGCTTAGGTAGTAGAGTTGACCAGATGGAATAAAGAATCAGTGACATCGAAGATAGAAATCTGGAAATGAAACGGATGGAAGAAGAAAGAGACTTGAGACTTAAAAGAAATGAAAGAACTCTATAAGAACTTTCTGACTCCATCAGAAAAAGCAATATAAGAATAATGGGCATACCAGAAGGAAAAGAAAGAGAGAAGGGAACAGAGAATATATTCAAATAGTCAATGAGAACTTCCCAAACTTGTGGAAAGAAGTAGATACTTGAATCCAAGAAGCAAATAGAACACCTAATTACCTCAACCCCAACAGGCCTTCTCCAAGGTACATTGTATTGAAGCTGTAAAAAATTAACGACAAAGACAGAATCCTCAAGGCAGCCAGGGAAAAGAAGATGGTAACCTACAAAGGAAAGCCCATTAGATTATCATCAGATTTTTCAGCAGAAACTCTATAAGCAAGGAGGGAGTGTAATCAAACATTCAAATTATTGAAAGAGAGAAATTATGAGCCAAGAATAATATATCCAGAAAAGATATCCTTTAGATATGAAGGAGGAATAAAGACCTTTCCAGACATACAGAAGCTGAGGGAATTTTCTAACACATGACCTGCACTACAAGAAATACTGAAGGAGGCTATTTGATCAGCATAAATAGGGATAATTTGTGACAACCAAAACATAAAAGTGGAGAAAGTAAAAGCCTGAACCGGAATATGGGAATGGAGAAAGTAAGCATGCTGAAGAAAATGAATACTCTAAATATGAAACTTTCTTTTACATAAACTTAAGGGTAACCACTCAAAAAAAAATCCAGAACTGAAATATATAACATAATAAAAGAAGAAACAGAGGGGGAAATCATAGAATACCACCACACAGAAATAATAGACAACAACAAAAAGGCAAAGAAACAATAGAGAAACAGTTTTACCAGAAAACCAAAGATAGGCTGATAGGAAATCCTCACATATCAATAATCACCCTAAATGTAAATGGACTGAACTCACCAATAAAAAGTCACAGAGTAGCCGATTGGATCAAAAAACTAAACCCAACCATACGCTGCCTCCAAGAGACACATCTCAGCTATAAGGACAAACAGATTCAAAGTGAAGGGTGGAAATGGATACTCCAAGAAAATGGTATCCAGAGAAAATCAGTTGTAGCCATATTGATATCAGGTGAAACAGACTTCAGGATAAAAAAGGTAACATGAGACAAAGATGGACATTTCATAATGATAAAGGGGACTATAGAACAAGAACACATAATGGTCATCAATATTTATGCCCCCAATCAGGGAGCACCAAAAATTATGAGCCAAGAATAATATATCCAGCAAAGATATCCTTTAGATATGAATATACCAAGCAACTACTAACAGAACTAAAGGGAGAAATTGACCAAAACACAGTTACAGTAGGGTACCTAAATATATCATTGACAGCTATGGATAGATCATCCAAGCAGAAAATAAATAACTAAATAGCAGCCCTAAATGACACATTATATGAAATGGACATAATTGACATTTATAGAGCACTTCATCTTAGAACATCAGACTATACATTTTTTTCTAATGGAACATTCTCAAGGATAAACCATATATTGGGACATAAAACTAGCCTCAGCAAATTTAAGAAGATTGAAATCATACCAATCATATTCTCTGATCACAAGCTTTGAAATTGGATATCAACTGCAAAAAGAAAGCAGGAAAACCCACAAATATGTGGAGATTAAACAACATACTTTTAAAGAATGACCAGGTCCAAGAAGAAATAAGAGGAGAGATCAAAAAATACATAGAAACAAATGAGAATGAAAATACATTCTACCAAAATTTTGGGGATGCAGAGAGAGCAGTTTTAAGAGGGAAATTTATATCATTACAGGCCTTTCTCAAAAGACAAGAAAAATCCCAGATAAATAACCTCATGTTACACCTTAAAGAACTAGAAAAAGAAGAACAAATTAAACCCAAGGTCAGCAGAAAAAAGGAAATAATAAAAATCAGAGCAGAACTAAATGAGCTAGAGAACAAAAAGACAATAGAAAAAAATTAATGTGACAAAGAGTTGGTTCTCGGAAAAGATTTAAAAAATTGACAACCCCTTGGCTAGACTCACTAAGATAAAAAGAGAAAAGACACTAATAAACAAAATCAGAAATGAAAGAGGGGAAGTTCTCATGGATGCCACAGAAATACAAGGATCATCCAAGAATATTATGAAGGACTATATGCCACCAAATTCAATAACATAGAAGAAATGGACAGGTTCTTAGAAACATATAGTCTTCCTAGGCTGAATCATGAAGAATTGGAAAATCTAAATAGACCGATCACCAGTAAGGAAATTGAATCAGTCATCCGAAACCTTCCCAAAAGCAGAATTCCAGGACAGGATGGGTTCACTAGTGAATTCTACCAAACCTTCAAAGAGGATCTAATACCAATCCTGCTCAAACTCTTCCAAAAAAGTAAAGGAGAGACAGTACTCCCTGACTCATTTTATGAGGCCAACATTACACTGATAGCAAAACTTGGTAAGGATAACAGACAAAAAGAAAATTACAGACCAATATCTCTGATGAATACAGATGCAAAAATCCTAAACAAAATTCTAGCAAATCGAATGTAACAATGCATTAAAAAGATTATTCATCACGTCCAAGTGGGGTTCACCCAGGGGCACAAGGATGGTTCAACATATGCAAATCCAACAATGTGATACATCACATAAACAACATAAAGGACAAAAATTATATGATTATATCAATTGATGCAGAAAAAGCGTTTGACAAGATACAACATCCGTTTATGATTAAAACACATAATAAAATAGGTATAGAAGGAAAGTACCATATGACAAACCCTCAACTAATATCATAATTAATGGTGAAAAACTGAAGCCCTTTGCTCTACATTCAGGAACATGACAGGGCTGTCCCCTATCACCTCTGCTTTTCAACATAGTGTTAGAAGTCCTAGCCAGAACAATCAGGCAAGAGAAAGAAATAAAAGGCATCCAAATTGGGAATGAAGAAGTTAAATTGTCACTCTTTGCAGATACATGATGCTATATATAGAAAACCCTAAAGACTTTGCCAAAAAGCTATTAGAAACAATCAATGAATACAATAAAGTTGCTGGCTACAAAATCAACGTACAAAAGTCCATTGCATTCCTATATACTAACAATGAAATCTCAGAAAAAGAAATTTAAAAAAAAAATTCCTTTCGCAATTGCAACAAAAAGTATAAAATACCTAGGAATAAACTTAACCAAGGATGTAAAAGACCTACATGCTGAAAACTATAAGATATTTTTAAAAGAAATTGAAGAAGACACAAAGAAATGGAAAAGACATTCTATGCTCATGGATTGGAAGAATCAACATAGTTAAAATGGTCGTATTACCCAAAGCACTATTCATATTTAATGCAATCCCCATCAAAATCCTAATGGCATTTTTAAAACAAATAGAACAAAAAATCATCAGATCTGTATGGAACCACAGAAGACCCCAAATAGCCAAAGCAATCCTAAGAAAAAAGAACAATAATGGAGGTATCACACTCTCTGACTTTGGCTTGTACTACAGGGCTACAATAATCAAAACAGCATGGTATTGGCAGAAAAACAGACACATAGACCAATGGAATCAAATTGAGAACCCAGAAATAAAACCACATAAATATGGACAGATAATTTTTGACAAAGAAGCAAAAAACGTACAATGGAGCAAAGACAGCCTCTTCAATAAATGGTGCTGGGAGAATTGGATAGCCACGTGCAAAAGAATGAAACTGGGCTGCTATCTATCACCATGTACCCAAATTAATTCAAAATGGATTAGATACCTAAGCATAAGACCTGACACAATAAACTACACAGAAGAAAACATAGGTATTAAACCTTGGGTTCAAAGAGCATTTTATGAATTTGACTCCAAAGGCAAGGGAAGTAAAAGCTAAAATAAATGAATGGGACTATATCAAACTTAAAAGCTTCTGCACAGCAAAAGAACCATCAACAAAATAAAGAGGCAACCAACTGAAAGGGAGAAGACTTTTGCAAACAGCGTCTTCAATAGGGGCTAATATACAAAATATACAAGGAACTCATACAACTCAACAACAAAAAAACAAACAACCCAATTGAAAAATGGGCAGAGGACCTGAACAGACATTTCTCCAAAAAGGATACACAAATGGCAAATAGACATATGAAAAAATGCTCAACATCACAAATCATCAGAGAAATGCAAATAAAAACCACAATGAGATATCACCTCACCCCAGTCAGAATGGCTATCATCAACAAGACAAATAGTAACAAGTGTTGGAGAGGCTGTGGAGAAAAGAGGATCCCTCATACACTGTTGGTGGGAATGCAGATTGGTGCAGCTGCTATGGAAGGCAGTGTGGAGGTTCCTCAAAAAATTACAAATAGAATTACCATATGACCCAGCAATCCCTCTCCTGGGTATCTACCCAAAAAATCTGAAAACATTTATCCATAAAGACAAGTGTGCTCCAATGTTCATTGCAGCTTTGTTTATGGTGGCCAAGACATGGAAACAACCAAAATGTCCTTCGACAGATGAATGGATAAAGAAGTTGTGGTATATATACACAATGGAATACTATTTGGTGGTAAGAAAAGATGAAATAGTACCATTTGTGACAACATGGATGGATCTTGAGAGTATGATGCTAAGCGAAATAAGTCAGACAGAAAAAGCAGAGAACCATATGATTTCACCGATATGTGGTATATAAAACTGAAAACAACAAAAGAACAAGACAAATGAAGAAACAAAAACTCATAGACACAGACAATAATTTAGTGGTTACCAGAGGGTAAGGGGGGAGGGAGGCTCTAGAAGAGGGTAACCGGGGTCTAATATATGGTGATGGAAAGAGAACTGACTCTGGGTGGTGAACACATAATGTGAGATATATATATAATGTATTACAGAATTGTACACCTGAAATCTATGTAACTTTACTAACAATTGTCACCCCAATAAACTTTAATTAAAAAAAAAATAGACATTTATTGGCACAGTCAGGTTCACTTATTTACATATTGTCAATGGTTCCTTTCACCCTACAACCGCAGACCTGTGTAGCTACAACAGACATCATATGGCTGGCAAAGCTGAAAATAGCTACTACCTGGCCCTTTACAGAATAAGTGTGCCAACCCCTGCTCATAAATCCCTCCAACAAATTCTCATTTTGCTGAAGTTGGCCAGAGTGTCTCACCACCAAGAACCATACCTGGTATAACAGGTGACACAGTGCTGAAATCCATGGATTTATTCTTCAAGACCCCTGATTAAGGGCTTCCCCCAATTATTTAGTAAGGATTTGAAAGTTTATCCTGGAAGTTTATTACTGAGTATCAGGGGCAGATCCAGGCTTTACAGGACCTGTATGATTGGTGCAGGAGTACTTCCTTAAGAAAAAGCATGAGAATACCAACACAGACTTAGTACAACCCCAGAGCACATTATCAGGTCTCCCAGGGCCTTGGGGGGACTCATGAATGTGGGGCTTTGTAGCTTGTGCTGTGTTTACTTCAAAGCAAATCTACCTCTGTCCACCATCTGTTCTCCAAATCATCCTCCAACTACAACAGAATGATCATTTTAAAATGAAAATCTGACTTGCCATGCATCTTCTTAAATTCTTTCAGTGATCTCCCACTGCTCTTTGGATAAGGAAAAAAGGTCTTAACTTGACTTTTAGGTCCCACATTCTCATTTAGGTCCCTTCACTTTTATTGACGAAAATGTTTTGGAAATAGATAGTGGTGTTGGTTGCACATCACAAATGTCATTCATTCCACTGAATTGTACACTTAAAAATGGTTAAAGTGGCAAATTTTATGTTTTATATATATATGTTATCACAACTTTTTTAAATGAATAGTGTAACATACCAGATTTCAGGTCAAGATGGCGGGTATGTAAATGCTGTGCTCGCCTCCTCCCATGACCACATCAAAATTACAACTAAACTACAGAATAACCACCACTGAGAATCTCCTGAAGTCCCCGCAACTTCTGGCTGTGAAAGCCAGCAGAGATTGTGGCTGAGTGAGATGGCAAGTGGCTGGAGTCCCAGGCATCACTCTTAAGGGACTTGCACATGGACTTACTCACTCACTGACAGACTCACTCACTCTGAGCGCCAGTGCTGGGGCAGCAGCTCAAACGACACCAGGGATGTATGGGGAGGAACTGAATTGTCTGGCTCCAGGGTGAGGCCTGGAGGAGCAGCTTTCTTTCAGACAGAAATGCTGGCAGAAGCCACTGTTTCTTTGTTGAGCCCTCCCCTCTCTCAGCATTCAGACTTAGGTAGGCACCATATCTGAGTCTCCATCAATCTGGCTAACACAGTTCAAGCTGCCTGGTGATTCCCTGAGACCCCACCCCACCCAACTTGCAGGCCCACCCCAGCTGCTCCCAGTGACTTTTCCATACGAAGGGCCTGTCTTGGCTCATGATTTGGACTTTCCTAAAAAATCTCTCAAAGGTACACAAACCCCAAACAAGCAGCATCTGGCCTCAGCATGCCCTGTACCTGTTGTTAAGCAGCTCCAAGCCAGCACTAGCAGCAGCCAGCCTCAGTTCACAGCTTAGCCTCTCTCAGGCACCTCCAAGCCCAGCATGGGTGGTGGCCATCTGTGGATTGCTTCATGGCTCATTCCAAGTGGCTCCAGGCAGGGCACAGACTGCAGATGAACTTGGACTGCAGCGGGGTTCCTCCCAGGAGGCCCCAGGACTGGCACACCTGGTGACCAGCTTCAGACCAAGCTGGAGCACCACCTGCTGCCTCCATAGTCAACACATTTAAAGGTCAGACTGGGCAGGCACCAGAGCTGTGTTATAGGAAATCCAGCTCCATAGGGCCAGCCCCTGCACTACAGCTCCTCCACTGTAGTCATGGCCAATAAGCTCAATGGTCAGTCCCTGCCACTGATGTGCAAACAGAAACCAAGGCTCAATTACAACAGGAGGGCACACACAACCCCCACAAGGGACACACCTGGAGCACCCAGCTCAGGTGACCAGGGAGACTGCACCACTGAGCCCCACAGGACACCTACACAGGATACCTAACCCAGAGGATACCTACTCTACTAAGAAAGAAATAATGACAGAAAACTTCCCTAATCTGGTGAAAGAAATAGACATAGAAGCTCAGAAAGTGCAGAGAGTCCCAAACAAGATGAACCCAAAGAGGCCCACACCAAGACACATCATAATTAAAGTGCCAGACGTTAAAGACAAAGAGAGATTCTTAAAAGCAGCAAGAGAAAATCTGTTAGTTACCAACAAGGGACTTCTCATAAGACTGTCAGTTGATTTCTCAACAGAAACTTTACAGGCCAGAAGGGATTGGCAGGAAATATTCAAAGTGATGACAAGCAAGGACGCACAACCAAAATTACTCTACCCAGCAAAGCTATCATTTAGAATTGAATGACAGATACAGAGCTTCCCAGACAAGAAAAAGCTAAAGGAGTTCATCACCACCAGCCCGTATTACAAGAAATCTTAGAGGGACTTCTTTAAGGAGGTGAAGAAAAAAAATACGAATAATAAAATGGCAAAAGCTACATATCTATCAACAATTACTTTACACACGGAAGAAGTGCCCTAAGACTCAGGAGAACTGGGCACAGGGCTGGTGGTGCTACTCTCAGTGCACATATGTGCAGGCAATAGCAGAAACTGCACTGACTGTAGAAACTACCATCCAGACCCCTCAGCCCCACGCATCTAAATCTGCAGTCCCAAGGTCACTCTGGGCACCAGGTGACCGACTCTGCCTGCACAATACACAGAGGACTCTTTGGTACAGCAGAGGACAACCTGGAGATTACTTGGTGGGCTTAAGCCAAGACTGGTGCTGCTTTTTTTGGTTTTGTTTTGTTTTTATATCTTTAATATCTTTGCCTATGTTGAGTGTGGGTTATCGGTTGTTTTTACATGTGAATGTATTTGGTTTTTTTCTTTGTTGTTGTTGTTGTTGTGCTTGGTGATTTGCTTGGTTCTGAAATTGCCCTACACCAGGGCCCAGCTTAAGAGGCACAAGATTAAACACACCAGAGGCCAACTCCAGACCAAACCAGAGTACTACCAGGTTTGACCTACAAGTGACACACCCAGAGGGAATTCTTTACAGGCACAAGAGCCCATAGAGACCAAACCTCATTTTAGTGGACAACCCTCACACAGCAGAAAATCCTGCTGTGAGCAGAGCCAAGTCTCACAACTAGTCAGCCTAGGAGTTAACCCCACCTACTCACAAGTGAAAAGCAATTAAAGATCTTCTTTAACGGGACAATATACACAACACAAGAGTCACCTTTGGAGCACACGCAGGGGAGAAGAAGGAAGTGGTGCAAGTCAAATATAAAGGACACATACTACATAAGATAACCCAGCAAAAACCAAGACCCTAGGGGATCTACCTAATACATCAAAGCAAATGCAGAGAGTCAGCCAGAATGGGGAAACAAAGAAACATGTCCCAAATAAAAGAACAGAAGACACCTCCAGAAGTGGAACCAAATGAAACAGAGGTAACCAACCTATCAGAGACAGAGTTCAGAACACTGATGATAAGAATGTTTAAGGAGCTCAGTGATGACATAAAGAAGGATATAGAAATCATAATGAACAACCAGTTAGAAATAAAGAATACAATTACTGAAATAAAGAACTCACTTGAAGGAATTAACAGCAGGTTAGATGAAGCAGAGGATCGAATCAGCGACTTAGAAGACAAGTTAGCAGAGATCACCCAAACAGAACAACAGAAAGAAAAAAGAATAAAAAACAATGAAGATGGTTTAAGAGACCTATGGGATAACATCAAGCACAACAACATGCGCATCATAGGAATACCAGAAGGTGAAGAGAGGAAGCAAGGGATGGAGAACATATTTGAAGTAATAATGTCCAAAACTTCCCTAACCTGATGAAGGAAACCAACATACAAACCCAGGAAGTGCAGAGAGTTCCAACCAGGATAAACCCAAACAGGTCCACACCAAGACACATTATAGTTAACATGGCGAAGGTTAAAGACAAAGAGAGAATCCTAAAAGCAGCAAGAGAAAGACAGAGGGTTACAAGGGAACTCCCATAAGACTATCAAATGACTTTTCTACAGAAACATTGAAGGCCAGGAGGGAGTGGCAGGAGATACTCAAAGTGATGGAAAACAAAGGCCTACAACCTAGATTGCTTTATCCAGCAAGGCTATCATTTAAAGTTGATGGAGAGATAAAGCGCTTCCCAGAAAAGAATAAGCTAAAGGAATTTATTACCACCAAGCCAGCATTGCAAGAAATACTAAAAGGACTTCTGTAAATAAAAGAAAGATGAAAACAATCTAACTACAAATTTAAAAATGGCAATAACTATGTAACTATCAATAATCACTTTAAATGTAAACAGATTAAATGCTCCAATTAAGAGACATAGGGTGGCTGAGTGGATAAGAAAGCAAGACCCTTGTATATGCTGTATACAAGAGACTCACCTCAGATCAAAAGACACACACAGGCTGAAAGTGAAGGATTGGAGTAAGATATTTCATGCAAATGGAAATGAGAAAAAAGCTGGAGTTGCAATACTTATATCTGACAAAATAGACTTTAAAATGAAGAACATATTAAAAGACAAAGATGGGCATTATATAATAATAAAGGGATTGATCCGACAAGAGGACATAACCCTAGTAAACATCTATGCACCCAACATAGGAGCACCTAAATATATAAAACAGATATTGACGGACATAAAGACAGAGATCAACAGTAACACTATCATAGTAGGGGACTTCAACACACCTCTGACAAGGGACAGGTCTTCCAGACAGAAAATCAATATGGAAACAACAACCTTAAATGACACATTGGCCCACTTGGATTTAATCGATATTTTCAGAGCATTTCACCCCAGTGCTGCAAAATACACATTCTTCTCAAGCGCACATGGAACATTCTCCAAGATAGACCATATGTTAGGCCACAAAACAAGTCTTGATAAATTTAAGAAAATTAAAATCATACCAATTGTCTTCTCTAATCACAGTGCTATAAAATTAGAAATGAAATACAGGAAAAAACTGGAAGACACACAAATTCATGGAGGCTGAATAACATGTTACTAAGTAATGAATGGGTCAAGCAGGAGATCAAGGAAGAAATCAAAAGATATCTCGAGACAGATGAAAATGAAAACACGACGACCCAAAATCTATAGGATGCCGCGAAAGCAGTCCTAAGAGGGAAATTCATAGCATTGCAGGCCTACCTAAAGAAACAAGAAAAATCACTAATCAACAGTTTATCTTCACACTTAAGGGACCTGGGGAAAGAACAGCAAAATAAGCCCAAAGGGAGTACAAGGAAGGAGATAATAAAGATCAGAGCGGAAATAAATGAAATAGAAACCAGGAAAACAATACAAAAGATCAATGAATCCAAGAGTTGGTTCTTAGAGGAGATAAACAAAATCGACAAACCTTTAGCCTGACTCATTAAAAAAAGAGAGAGAGAGGACCCAAACTAATAAAATCAGAAATGAAAGAGAGAAGTGACAACAGACACCGCAGAAATACAAAAAAAAATTAAGAAATTACTATGAGCAACTATATGCCAACAAATTTGACAATCTGGAAGAAATGGACAATTTGCTAGAAGTGTACAACCTTCCAAGGCTAACTCAAGAAGAAACAGAAAACCTGAATAGACTGATTACCACCAGGGAAATTGAATCAGTAATCAACAATCTCCCAACAAACAAAAGCCCTGGACCAGATGGCTTTACAGGTGAATTTTATAAACCGTTCAAAAAAGAATTATCACCTATTCTCCTCAAGCTCTTCCAAAAAATCCAGAAGGAGGGAAGACTCCCAAACACTTTTTATGAAGCCACTATCACCCTGATCCCAAAATCAGACAAAGACACCACAAAAGGAAAACTACAGGCCGATATCGCTAATGAACATAGATGCAAAAATCCTCAACAAAATATTAGCAAACAGAATTCAGCAATACATTTAAAAGATCATACGCCATGATCAAGTGGGATTCATCCCTGGTATGCAAGGGTGGTTCAACATCCGCAAATCAATTAATGTGATACACCACTTTAACAAAATGAAAAATAAAAATCACATGATCTTATCAATAGATGCAGAAAAAGCATTTGATAAAATCCAGCATCCATTCATGATAAAAACCCTTAAGAAAGTGGGAATAGAGGGATCATATCTCAACATAATAAAGGCCATATATGATAAACCCACAGCTAACATCATACTCAATGGGGAAAAGCTAAAACCATTCCCCTTAAGATCAGGAACAAGGCAAGGTTGCCCACTTTCTCCACTTCTATTCAACATAGTGCTGGAAGTTCTAGCCACAGCAATCAGACAAGACAAAGAAATAAAAGGCATCCAAATCAGTAAGGAGAAAGTAAAATTGTCATTATATGCAGATGACATGATACTATATATAGAGAACCCTAAAGACTCCACCAAGAAACTATTGGAGCTGATAGATGAATTTAGTAAAGGAGCAGGATACAAAATTAATATTCAGAAATCAGTTGCATTTGTATATACCAATAATAAAACATCAGCAGGAGAAATTAAAAAAACAATCCCATTTACAATTGCTTCAAAGACTATAAAATACCTGGGAATAAATTTAACCAAAGAAGTAAAAGATCTGTACTCAGAAAATTATAAGACACTGAAGAAAGAAATGAAAGAAGATACAAATAGATGGAAACACATCCCATGTTCATGGATAGGAAGAGTTAATATAGTTAAAATGTCCATACTGCCTAAGGCAATATACATATTCAACTCAATTCCTATCAAACTACCAACGATGTTTTTCACGGAAATAGAACATATAATCCTAAAATGTATATGGAACCATAAAAGACCTCGGATAGCCTCAGCAATCTTGAGAAATAAGAACAAAGTGGGAGGTATAACGATACCTGACATCAAATTATACTACAAGGCTACAGTAATCAAAACAGCATGGTATTGGCATAAAAACAGACACATAGATCAATGGAACAGAATAGAGAGCCCAGAAATAAATCCATGCTTATATGGCCATTTAATCTACGACAATGGAAGCAAGAATTTATGGTGGGATAAAGATAGTCTATTCAATAAATGGTGCTGGGAAACCTGGACAGACACCTGCAAAAAAATGAAGCTGGACCACCTCCTTACACCATATACAAAAATAAATTCAAAATGGCTTAAAGACTTAAATGTAAGATCTGAAACCATAAAATTCCTAGAAGAAAATATAGGAAGAAACTTTACAGACATTACCTGGAGTAAGATTTTTACTGACATATCCTCTTGTGCAAGGGAAGTAAGAGAAAAAAATAAACATGTGGGATTAAATCAAACTAAAAAGTTTTTTCACAGCAAACCATCAATAAAACAAAAAGGGATCCTACTGAATGGGAAAAGATATTTGCCAATGACATATCCGATAAGTGGTTAATATCACAAACTTATAAAAAAAGACTCACTCAACTCAACTCCAAAAAAACAAACAACCCAATTGAAAAATGGGCAGAGGACATGAAGAGACATTTTTCTAAAAAGGACATACAGATGGCAAACAGACATATGAAAAAATGGTCAACCTCACTAACCATCAGAGAAATGCAAATAAAAACCACAATGAGATACCACCTCACCCCAGTCAAAATGGCTATCATCAATAATTCAACAAACAGCAAGTGCTGGCAAGGATGTGGAGAAAAGGGAACCTTTGTGCACTCTTGGTGGGATTGCAGATTGGTGCAGCCACTATGGAAAACAGTATGAAGGTATCTCAAAAATCTGAAAATGGAACTACCTTATGATCCAGCAATTCCACTCCTAGGTATCCATCTGGAGAAATCCAAAACTCTAATTCAAAAAAATGTATGCACTCCTATGTTTATTGCAGCACTATACACAATAGCCAAGACATGGAAACAATCGAAATACCCATCAGTAGATGACTGGATTAAGAAACTGTGGTACATTTATACATTTTACGCAGCCATAAAGAAGAAAGAAATCTTACCATTTGCAACAACATGGTTGGACCTAGAGAACATTATGTTAAGTGAAATAAGTCAGACAGAGAAAGACAAATACAATGTGATCTCACTTATATGTGGAATCTGAAGAAGAAAATAAGTGAATGAACTAATCAGAAACAGTTTCGGAGACATAGAGGAAAAACTGAGCGTTGCTAGATGGGCAGGGGGGAGTGGGGATAAGGGAGAAGGTGAGGGGATTAGACAGCACAATCAGTAACCACAAGGTGGCCGCAGGGTTACGAAAGTTAATTTGGGGAATGTAATCAATAATGTTGTAAAGATTTTGTAGGGTATCCGATGGACACTTGTCTCATTAGGGAGACCACCTCAGAGATGATGTGGTCTAGACTAATGGTGTCGATAATTACTAGCATGGGAATTAGGGGCAGCAGGGTTCCTTGTGGCAGGAAGTGGGCTAGGGAGGCTTTTGTCTTATGGCAAAAACCCAGAATAATGGTTCCGGCTCATAGGGGAATAGCCATGCCTAGATTTACAGACAGTTGTGTGGTTGGTGTAAAGGAGTGGGTAGGAGTCCCAGCAGGTTTGTTGAGCCGATGAGTAGGATAAGGGATATTAGTATTAGAGCTCAGGTTTGGCCTTTGGGCTTGTGAATGGCTATTATTTGTTTTGATGTTATGTAGATTAATCACTGTTGGATGGCAATGAGGCGATTATTAATTAGTCGGTTTGTTGAGGGAAATAGGATAGTGGGAAATAATGATAATTAAGATGATAATGGGGAGGCCCATTATCGTTGGGGTAATGAAAGAGGCGAATAGATTTTCGTTCCTTTGGTCTCTCAGGGGGCGGTGTGTTTTGATGACTCGACTTCTAGGGGCTCTGGGTTAGAGTGGAAAGCGTGTTTTGAGACTTTTAACTGCATCATGGTAAATAGGGCGAGGATCATAGAGATGATAGTAATTAGTCATGTTGACATGTCTAGTTGTGGCATTTCATTAAAGAGGGGTTGGTCCTCAGTCTTTAACTTAAAAGGTTAACGCTGCTCAGCTTCTTAATGACTTTATGCTATTGCTGATGATCGTTTTTCAAAGTGTTGGAGTGGGACTAGTTCGAGGACGATTGGCATAAAGCTGTGGTTTGACCCACAAATTTCTGAGCATTGGCCGTAGTAAAGGCCGGGTCGAGTGGATAGGAGGGTTGTTTGGTTTAGGCGTCCTGGGATGGCGTCTGTTTTTAGGCCCAGGGAAGGCACAGCTCATGAGTGCAGGTCATCCTCGGATGAGATTAGCATATGGATAGTTATTTCTATGGGTAGTACAACTCGATTGTCCACTTCTGGTAAACGGGGCTCGCCCGGTTTTAAATCGGATGTGGGGCTCATGTATGAGTCAAAGCTCTGGTCTTCGTAGTCCGTGTACTCGAAGCTTCAGTATCACTGATGTCCTATGGTTTTAACAGTTAGGGATGTGTTGTTGATCTCATCTATTATGTACGGAATTCGTAGGGATGGGAGGGCAATTATAATGAGGATAATGGCTGGGAGAATGGTCCAGATTGTCTCTACTTCTTGTGCGTCCCTCGTGCTGGTGTGAGTGAGGCTGGTTGTTAGCATGAGTGAGATAATGTATAGCTCTAGGGAGCTAATTAGGAAGACAATCATTAGGGCGTGGACCTGGAAGTGTAGTGGTTCTTCTATGACGGGTGATGTGGCATCTTGGAAGCCTAATTGAAAGGGGTACGCCATGGAGATATAAAGGGCTTTCACCTATAATTTAACTTTGACAAAGTTACGTAAATTTTACTAATACCTCTCTGGTAGAGAAAGACATAATGGATATGATGTTGGCTTGAAACCAATACAAGGGGGTTCGATTCCTTCCTTTCTTATTTCGGGTTTATGTAGGTGGTTTCTTCCAATGTGTGGTAGGGTGGGGGACATCCGTGCATTCATTCAAGGTTAGTTGTTGTAAGTTCAACTGTTGATACTTCCCGTTTTGACGGAAAGCTTCTCATACTATGACTACTATTAGGATTACTGCTGTGAGTGAGATGAGTGACCCTATAGAGGACACTGTATTTCATGTTGTGTAGGCGTCTGGATAGTCAGGTATCGTCGTGGCATTCCAGATAGGCCTGAAAAGTATTGAGGGAAGAAAGTCATGTTGACTCCTACGAATATGATAAGGAAGTGGATTTTTGCTCAGGTTGTGTCTAATGTGTAGCCCGTGAACAGAGGGAATAAATGGACAAAGCCACCTATAATGGCGAATACAGCTCCTATGGATAGGACATAGTGGAAATGCGCTACGACATAGTATGTGTCGTGGAGCACGATGTCTAGTGATGAGTTAGCTAGGACAATTCCGGTTAGGCCCCCTACAGTGAATAAGAAAATGAAGCCAAAGGCTCATCGTATAGCGGGTGATCATTTAATGTTTCCTCCGTGCAGAGTTGCTAGTCAACTAAAGACTTTTACTCCAGTGGGAATAGCGATGATCATGGTAGCTGAGGTAAAGTAGGCTCGTGTGTGAACATCTAGTCCGACTGTGAACATGTGGTGAGACTTGCTAGTAGTCATCAGGCCGCTATTAGGGGCAGGATAGTTTGTAGGCTGTGGGCTAGGATTATGGTACGGCTGTGGATACGTTCATAGTTTGAGTTTGCTAGGCAGAACAGTATTGAGGACATAAGGCCGTGGACAATTATTAGGGCTGTAGCTCCTATGTAACTCCAGGGTGTTTGGATAAGAATAGCTACAATTACCAGTGCTATGTGACTAACAGAGGAGTATGCAATGAGTGATTTTAGGTCTGTTTGGCATAAGCAGATAGAGCTGGTTATGATTGTTCCTCCCAGGGACAGGATTAGGAATGGGTACGCCATGAAGTCTGTAATGGGGTTTAGTAGTGCTGTGATTCGCAGCATGCCGTAGCCTCCTAATTTTAGAAGGATGGCTGCTAGGACTGTGGACCCGGCGATTGGTGCTTCTACGTGTGCTTTTGGTAGTCAGAGGTGTAAGCCGTAGAGTGGCATTTTTACCATAAATGCCATTATACATGCTAGTCATAGGAAGATGTTACTTCAGGAGGGGGATAGGGGGTGTAGTCAGTATATCGAGAGTAGGAAGTTGAGGGTCCCTGTGATGTTTGGATATAGGTTAGTGCCACTAGAAGAGGGAGGGACCCTGCTAGTGTGTAGAAGAGGAAATAAAGTCCTGTGTTTGGTCGTTCTGTCTGGTTCCCCCACCGGGTGACAATGATTAGGGTAGGCAGGAGTGTGGCTTCGAAGAGGATATAAAATATAATTAGCTCGGTAGCGGTAAACGTTATGATTAGAAATACTTGCAGGAGGATTAGTATGGTTATAGTTTTTTTTGGTTTAGTGGTTCGTTGGCCAGGTGGTGTTGGCTGGCGATTAGTATGAGTGGTAGGAGTCCAGTGGTTAGTCTGAGCGGGGTGTTGAGAGAGAGTCAGAGAAGAAGACTAGAGAGGAGTTTAGGCTGTTGTCGGTAAATTGGTTTAGTATTGGCAGGCTTAGTCGGCTGATTATCAGGCTGTATACTGTGGGGTTGATTCAGATTGTAGTGTGTTTTGATAGTCACACGAGGGGGCTTAGTATAGTTGTAGGGATAATGATTGTTAGCATTGTAGCAGGCTGAGGTTTGTACATGGTCAACGCCATAGGTGTTAGATACTATAACAAGCACAGATAAGCCCAGGGCGGCCTGCTCGCTGCACTGCACACCTGAAGCTAAAGCTGAACAATAATGAATGTCAACTACAAGTTTACATATATATATATATATATATATATATATATACTTACAAGAAGCGGAGTACAGCATTAGGAATAGAGACAGTGGAAATGTAATGGCTCTGTGCGATGTCAGAGGGATAGTGGATGGGGGAAGGGGGTTGACACAGTGTGAGGGATATAAATGATAAACCTCTAAGTATTACTTTGTTTTGTGCACCTGAAACTAAAACTAATTAAAAAAAATAATGTAACATCAAAAAACAATGAATTATACATTAACCAGGTGAAGGAGTTTAACATTACCAGGGATGGTGTGGATTTCACATACTCCCTGATGTGATGTAATTAAAAATGATGTAATGAAATAATATGATGCAATGTCATTCACCTCTGAGGTATTCTTTCCGAAAACGTGTTTTAACAGCTTTGTTGAGATGTAATTCACATACCATGCAATTTACCCATTTAAAATGTACAATCCATTGTTTTTTGACATGTGACATTATCATTTCTTTAAAAATTGATAATCCCACTCTAATCATGAGAAAAACAGCAGACAAACCCAGATTGGTTGACATCTAAAGGATACCTGGCCAGTCCTGCACAAGACTGTAAAGGTCATGAAAAATAAGGAAAACTTGTGAGAAATTATCCAAAACCAAAGGAGACCAGGGAGACATGACAATTCAGCTCAGTGCAGTCCCCTAGATTGGAACAGAAACAGGATAGTAATGGAAAAAGTTGCAAAATCTAAAATTTAGTTTTTAAAAAATAAATACATGGGGCGTTTTCTTCCCAAGATTCCATAACCCCATTCTAAAATGAGAAAACATCAAACAAACTTTAATTAAGGGAAACTCTAATACCAGACCCATAAAAACTGTCAAGTTCATGAAAAACAAGACAAGACAGAAAAACTATCATAGGTCAGAGGAGACAAAGAAAACAAGATTTCTAAATGCATCGTGGTATCTTGCATTGGATCTGAGAACAGAAGACATTTGTGGGTAAATTGGTGAACTCTGAATGAAGTCTGGAATTTAGTGAAGTAGTACTGTGCTAATGTGAGTGTTAATAAATATACCCTGGTTAAGTAAGATGTTAACATTAAAGGAATAGAACAGGAACTCTTTGTATTATTTTTTAAATTTTTCTGTAAATCTACAAATATTTCAAAAAAAGAGTTTACTTACGACACACAAAAATAATAACTGGGGTAGTCGTTTTTCTGACTTAACCCTGATTTCTACAGGTGTAATCATCATTAATTTTAAAATAGGGGAAGTAGACCTACCCTATGTAAATGAATGTCAATTTTAATCTGTTGCTATTAGAATACAATGTAATTTCTGCTATTAGAATACAATGTAATGATAGAAGATTGGCAAATCAATGCTAATTCCTTTTAGCATTTCAACATTTTTCCAGTTTCATTGAAATATATTTGATGTACAGCACTGTGGAAGTTTAAGGTGTACAGCATAATGATTTGACTTACATCTATTGTGAAATGATTACCACAATAAGTTTAGTTACCATCCATCATCTCATATAGACACCAAAAAAAAAGAAAAAAAATAGTGTTTTTTTTCCTTGTAGTGAGAACGCTCAGGATCCACTCTCTTAGCAACTTTCCAACATCCATACAGCAGTGTCACCGTGCTGTACGTTACATCCCTAGTACTTATTTATCTTATAACTGGAAGTTTGTACCATTTGACCACCTTCCTCCAATTCCCCTCACCCAACACCCCACCTCTGGTGACCACTAATCTGATCTCTTTGACTTTGGTTTGGTTTGGTTTGGTTTTAGATTCCACACGAGTGACATCATGTTAAATGCTGACATTATACTTACCTTGAGAAGAATTTAGATTTTGCCCCTGGTGCTTGGGGTTAGAACGCTATTGTGTCAAGATGAAGCATTCAACCAGTCTACACCACCCTGGGTGGGTTTACCTCTTTAAGTCAACATACCTATTCCTTTCGACATGTTGAGGGGAGGGAAGGGTTGAAAGAGATTAGGGAACAGATATTGAGCATTTCCTGACCACACCCAGCATTTTCCCACTGATTATCCTGTAGAATAGGGTGAAACCAACGTTGGTGGGAAGACTGAAAGAATGATCCTCCCATCCAAACCACAGAATTCAAGAATGTTTGCACACCCAGAAGACGTGTACTTGGCTGTTCATGCTGACTGTGCGTATATCCAAATGGAGTTTCCATATTACAGTTTCCCAAGCTTTGATCTTTTGCATTCTACATTCACCCTATATCTACATCTCCCTGTATTAATATTTCATTGATGTTTTTCTTTAAAGCAATTCTGTTGTTGTTTTTTTACTTAAAAGGAAATATCATCCATACAATACAATATTGTTTGGTATTAAAAAGTAATGAAGAGCTGATATGGGCTACAGCGTGGATGAACTTTGAAAACATTATATTAAGTAGAAAAATCCATGTATTATATGACTCCATTTATATGAAATGTCCAGAATAGGCCAATCATAGACCCAGAAAGCATATTAGAGAGTGGAGGGGTTAGGGGGAGGGAGCCATGGAGGGTTACTGCCTAATGGGGATGGGGTTTCCTTTTGGGGTGATTTATGAACAAGTTTTCGAATTGAATAGTGGTGATGATTGTACAACTCTGGATATACCAAAACCATTAAAACTGTATACTTTCAAAGGGTGAATTTTATGATGTGTGAGTTATATTTCAGTAAAGGTTATATTAAAAAAAACGAAACGGTTACCTATTATGATAAATAGAAACGTCAGTATCACTTGCCATAAATAGGAGATACACATATAAATAAAAACATGCAATTAAAATGTTAAATGTTCATCTATGAACCACCAAAAGTCATCCCAATGGACCACCGGTGTGAGTTCCACGGACCTCCTCTGGATACCATGACCTGGTCTGTGTGTCTACGTCCACACATACAAACATTTCTCTGAGAGCAGACTTGCTAAGTCAAAGATATGAGCATTTTGATTTTCTATAGATGTGTTCACTTACTCATTACACGAAAATCATTTATCAAGCCCCTACCAAATGCCAAATACTGTTCTAGGTACTGGAAACAGTGTGACTGACGAAGCCCCTAATCTCATGGAACTCACGTGTTGGTGGGAAGACTGTCGATAAATAAATAACACTATAATATTACTTGTATCATACAATAGTCTTCTGAGTAGTAAGTGCAATGAAGAAAAAGAAGGCGTCGCAAGGAGTAAAAGAATCATGGGGGGAAGATCTTTTTTATTGTGGTAAAATACACACGACGTAAAATGTACCACTTTAACCATTTTTAAAGTGTATAATTTAGTACATCCATAATGTCGTGCAACCAACACCTCTATCTAGTTCCAGAACATTCCATCATCCCAAAAGGCGAGCCCCATGACCTCATGGATGGTCAGGGAGGTGAGAGCGGAGCAGGGATTTAGCTGGAGGAAGCGCCAGGAGAAATCATGTGAGGAGCTGATGGTCTCTACACGTGACCTTCACCTCTGTACTATTATTTTGTTCATAGTTTTCTTTAAAAGAATTCTTTTTAGTACTTAAAAGCCAAGTGTTATCCTCACCATGGAATATTACTTGGCAGTTTAAAAAAAGAACGAATTACAGATTCACACTAGCATGGATGAGCCTTGAAAACATATGCTCTTAAAAAGGGGAGATGACTCTTTGTGGTCTGGGAGGAAAACAAGGCCCACAGGTCGAGGAAGCAGATTTTAGCTTAACCTCGGGGAGAACCTTCCAGCACTGCACAGTATCCCCACCCCACTGAAACCATCCAGCTCTGAATTTCAATGTCTCCCTCCTCACGACCTCCAAAGCTATATAAGCAAAGCTCACCCATGACAATAGCCCAAAAGAGGCTGTACAAATGGCAGGCGCAAAGGAGGTGTTTTTCTGCATTTGGCAGTCAAAGACATGCAAATTCTACCAGCCCCCGAGGGACCTGTTAATACCCTAACAATTTAGCACCGAGTTTTACCAGCTAGGACTAAAACTCCAGGTGGCTCAAAATACATTGTTAGGACCTTTAGAAAGCACTGGCTTTGTCAAGAGCTATAAAAATGTTCTCTTCTTTGGATCCAGTAATCCCACTTCAGGAAAGTTACAAAGAAATAATTCAACAAAAGAAGAAAAATAATTAAGTAGTCATTTCAGCCTTATCTACAATTTTAAAAATCAACCAAAAGGTTAAGTAAATCATTATTTATGTGCTCCATGGAATATTAAGCAGCCATTGAAGCTGCTATTAATGCACAGTATGTGGCTTTAGAAGGGAGAGTGATCAGAGAATATTAGGGAAGGTAAAGCTCAGACGAAAATAATTTGTTCCATGCATTCCTAACCAAGTCACGTAAATATGCATACGGGCCAAGAGTAGAGAAAAACTAGACTGTGCAAGACTCTTCTTACACATACAGACACACACAGACACACAACACATGTCCACACACATACATACACACTCATATATGTCCGAACAGTACACATACCCACATGCACATACACACACACAGAGTTACACATTCATATGCCCCCTCAATATACTTGATAGGGTATGTAGATACATAGAAATGCGCAGGAGAAGGAGAAATTTAGCCCCGATTAGAAAGCCACTCGCTGCAGCTCCTACTTGGGTCAGGAAGCCTGGCAGCGGCCCAGCAGGACTCCAGGTTTACTTCTAAATCAAAGAGCTGTGTTGTTAGACGTCAGAGAAGAGGGGGACACATCTTGCTGTCAGGATCATCAATACCTGACTAGCCCGACAGGATTCCTGGTTTTCACACACCCCTAAGGGATGTGTTTACATATCCCCCCAAATCAAGGGGATGTGTTTACCCAGGCCCCTAAATCAAAGGGATATGTTTACTCATGCCCCTTCATCAGAGAAATGCGTTGCTAAGTGCCAGAGGACCGGGCACCTCAGGGGGGGAGAAAGAGATAAGGGAAGGGAAAGGGGGAGCCTCACCCATAGAAATAAAAGCCTTCACACGATGTAAGCGATGTAAGCGGGGGCTGCTTCCCTCTCTGGGGTCAGCCTGTGCCATGTCTCAGAGTATGCT
The DNA here is from genome assembly GCF_057876585.1 of Rhinolophus sinicus. Lineage (NCBI taxonomy): Eukaryota > Metazoa > Chordata > Mammalia > Chiroptera > Rhinolophidae > Rhinolophus > Rhinolophus sinicus. The sequence goes on along the minus strand of NC_142515.1, from coordinate 85,391,379 downwards.
CTCTTTGACTAATAAACTTCTGCTGTTCATGCTTCATAAATTTCTGTCTCTTGATTGAACTCATTCCTTCAAGAAGACGAAGAGCCGAGGTTCAACATCATTTTCCTGGTAACACACGTGCCCACACAACACATACACAAACACACTCCCAAATACTCTCTTCTCTGTCAAGACCTGGCACACATCACCACTTCCGTGAAGCATCCCTGGCCCTTGCAGGTAGTACAAGTTGCTACTTCCTCCCTTATCTAACACTTTGGAGACCACTGTTCATTCCCACAAACATCCCTTAAGCACTGACATTCCTTCAAGAGCTGGGAACACAGCAGTGACCAGATCCTATGTCTTCTCCCCGGCAATCTCACTCAGTTATAACACTTACTTCATTGTAATGGAGGTTTTGGTTTATGTGCCTGTCCTTCAGACAACCTCAGGCAGGTTCACTAACTACAGGGCTGAGCTGTCCTGAGTGGGATGTGCTAAGAGGGTATTGGCTACCCATTCAGGACAAAGGATCAAGACTTGAGAGGTTGGAGGGTGCACAGAAACAAACCTGAGAGAAGACAGCGATAATGATTATCAACTCCTTTTCACAAATAAGGAAACCGAAACTCAAGAGGTGACATCATTTGCTTACATCCTGCACCACGTAAGGAATAGGGTGATTATCTCACTGTGGTCTGTTTGCAAAGCCAGAGCTCTCCCTGTTCAGCCCACTGCTGTCGATGGCAAAGTCTAGAGATGCCCAGTTACAGCAACAAATCCTTAAAGGTCTGTGACCTGGTGCTGAAATGTCCCAGGGTCTCCCCCAAGGGTATCAACCTCTAGAAGCCCAGAGGTACAAAGATACAAAGTCAGAGAAGCACAGGGCAACTGGCCACCGTCCATCACACTGGTCAGAATAGCCCTTCCCTTCCCCCTTCCCCCTTCCCCCCAGCTAGACTTCCCTCCTTCTTGGCTCGGTTTGACTAAGGGCTATGCCTTTGAGAATGGAACACTGTCAGTTTAGCTCTGTGGGAACATCTCAGCGGCTGCAAATACACGCAAGTCTGCTGAGGTCTAGAAGCCAGAATTCAAAGGAGCGTCAATTAAATAATCACAGGCACTTTCATTGAGTGTTTACTGCCCTATGCACAGTACATACACGGTGCCATTTAAGCCTCACGATCTGCCTGTGAGGTGAATACTAGTATCACGCTCATATCTCAGGTGAGGAAAGGAGGCTCAATTGTGTTTAGTCCCTTCCCAAGGATCTCACCGCTGCCAAGTGGCAGAGTTATGGCTAGTCTGAGTTTAACCACTGCATTCTTTTGCCTCCCAACATTCCCACAGCCCAGAACCACATGCAGTAACCACAGAAAGAGGCCCAATGGACTGGGCTCAAGTTCAGATGGTACCACCTTCCCGCAGACTGACTCTGAACCAACTTCTCTCAGAGAATGTTTACTGGGCACCTCTGATGCAGGTTCCCAGGTCTTTGGAGCATTTTATTTACAATGCTCACTTGAATACTGGCTATCAATTTTAGGGATCCTTTTTCCAAGAAAAAGGAACGCAACTCAAACTACCTTAACCAAGTCGTACTGTACAGGAGTGAAAAGAGATGAAATACTGCTATACACAGCAAATGGAATAAATCTCACAAATACTATTTTAGGTTAAAGACACCAGAAAAAAAGTATGCGTACAATATGTCTGGGTTTAAATAAAGTTTAAGAGAAGGCACCGCGAATCTATGATGTCAGAAATCAGGAAAGTGGTTACCTTTGGGGAGAAGAGATCGAGTAAGAATGTGGGAGTCATAAAGGGGCTTTGGGGTGCTGCAGAGAGAGAGAAAGCAAGGGAACATATACAATTTTATATACAGTTTCTTATAGACATATAAGAATTTATATATTCTAGCATATACAAGGTTTGATAATTAAGTTCCCAAACTTGTTGCAACGATGTTGCTAACCTTTTTTGATATCAGAGGGATTGTTCATTATGAATTTGTACCACCTAGACAAACAGTTAACCAAGTTTACTATTTGGAAGTGCTAAAAAGGCTGCATGAAAAAGTTAGACAAGCTGAACTTTTCGCCAACAATTCATGGCTCTTGCATCACAACAATGCACCAGCTCACAGGGCACTGTCTGTGAGGGAGTTTTTAGCCAGTAAACAAATAACTATATTGGAACACCCTCCCTACTCACTTGATCTGGCCCCCAATGACTTCTTTCTTTGCCCAAAGATAAGGGAAATATTGAAAGGAAGACATTTTGATGGCATTCAGGACATGAAGGGTAATATGATGACAGTTCTGATGGTCATTCCAGAAAAAGAGTTCCAAAATTGCTTTGAAAGGTGGACTAGGTGCTGGCATCGGTGCACAGCTTCCCAGGGGGAGTATGTCAAAGGTGACCATAGTGATATTCAGCAATGAGGTATGTAGCACTTTTTCTGGGATGAGTTTGCGAATGTAATTGTCAGACCATGTATGTGTGTGTGCGTGTGTGTGTGTGGTTTTTTAATAAAGTTAAACATATACTTTACATATGACCCAGCACTCGTACTCCTAAAGATATGAAAATGTACGTCCACACAAAAACCTACGCGTGAATGTTCATAGCAGCGTTATTTGTAATAGCCAAACTGGAAACAACCTTCAATGACTGGCTGGATAAACACATTATGGGTCGTCCATACCATGGATACTACTCAGGCATGAAAAGGATTGAACTGTTGCTACAACATACAACCACTCGGATGGGTTTCAAAAATATTATGCTGCGTATAAAAAACCAAGCATTGTCAAAAGGCTACACATATTGTATGATTCCATTACCATAACATTTTGGAAATGACGAAACTATAGTGTGAAATAATATGTGTACAAAGTATTCATTTTAGCAAACACTGGAAACATCCATCAATAGAAAACCGGTTACCTAAATTATGGCACCATCTGTTTGTTAATGGAAAATAAGGAGCTTTATAAACATTAAGGATATGAAAATATCACCAAGCTAAATTAAGTGAGAAATGCAAGATGTAGAACAGTATTATAGTATACTACTTTTATGTACAAAAGGGGGAGAGAATAAATGTGTGTGTGTGTGTGTGTGTGTGTGTGTGTGTGTGTGTGTGTGTAGACTCCAGAAGGTTACACAAGAAACTATTAACAGGAATTATCCATTGAGGCTAATTCCCCTCATATGTAAAAAACTCCTAGAAATTAATAAGAAAAAGATCAATAACTGGAAAGGGAAATGGGCAAACTGGAGGAGTGGGAGGCCGAGTTGGAGGAAGGTGTTTCATTATTTCATGGCATGACTCCTTTCCTAACCAAATCAGTATTACATATTTAAAAGGTTAAATTTTTTTAAAAACATCAGAAAGCAAATGGAAGAGAAGGTAAAAAATAGAAGGATTCCAGGAGATAGAGAGGCTTTCCGAGGAAACAGAAATAAGTCATGATATGGGCACCCCAACAAAAAGAACAAGGCCCACCAAAATTGGTGGGCAAAAGTGGAAGATATATCCTCATTCCCACCCAAGGTGGGCTTGGTAGGGATGCCAATAGGCTGATGAAGGCAATTTTATCAAGTACGTGGTTCAAAACCCCAGTGCCAAGCACAGCACCTGACCTATAGCGGGTGACCCAGAAGTGTTTCATAAATTCATTCATTTGACCTGCATTTATTGTCACTTTCCAGGAGCTTTAATTGGTGAACCCAACAGTATAAATTCCCTTCCCTCATGGATTTTCCATTTGATGGAATGAATAAAAGGACATCTCCAATTCAGGCACCTGAATGCCCTTGGGCCTCCAGACCACCCTGCCTGGGAAGTGCCATAGGCTCAGTCTGAGTTGGGAGGGGACACTAGGGATAGTCTCCTAGTGAGAACAACCCCCCAGTGATGTCTCCACCTCTTCACACACCCCATCATCCCAAAGCGCCCATACACTGGAGAACACAGGAGTAGAAGCAAAATAATTAGCATCTTCTTTCTTAACTAGGAGCCACGGGATTGGAGTCCCCAGGAGACCTCAAACAGTAAATATCCTGCTGTGTCCCTAGCCCCTGCTCACCTGCCCCAACGAGGGGGGGGGGATGCGACAAGATTTTCCCCCATAGATGGCAGATTCGCCCCAGCCGTCACAGCTGAGTGGTCTTCCCACGTCCTTCCTGGAGGCTTAGCACTGACCTCTGGCGGCCAGAAGCCTGATTACGGAGATCACCTCTTGGTGACACCATCCTGGTAAGTCAGTGAGGGGTGGAGAAAGGAAGTAAACTGGATGGGATGGTAAAGAGGACTCCGTTTCCTTCCTGAATACCCAGAGAAAGGGAGAAGTGACTGAGGCCATACCACACCCGCTGGGTGGACAAAGGCACAGAGGGCAGAGGAGGAAAAGCTCTTAGGATCTGTGGTCGGAGGCACCTGCACAAATGACAGAGCCACTGAAAACCAGCTTTCTCTTGTGCGGTGGTTCTCCACGTGTGGTCCCCAGGCCAGCCTCTGCATCCCCTGGGTACTCCCGAGAAGTCGCGGACACCCTGCGGCATGGGCCCAGCTGCCGTGGTTTAACCAGCCCTCTAGGTGACACTGACGCTCCCAAGGTTGAGAACCACTCCTCTCACTACTCTCCTGCTACCAAGGACTTCACACCTACATCCGGGGACTGTTGGAAATGTGTGGCCAGGAAGTGACTCACAGTAGTGTAGGCAGCCCAGAGAAACCTGACAAAAACCTCAAACCCAACTCTAAAAATTATTCAAAAGTAACATAAGGCTTTGCAGGAGATCTCTTGAGGTTACTAAGAAAGAGATACGCCACTAACCTTCCTGAAAGCCCACTTTCAACACCTCTTCCACCGACAAGGGTCCAGTTCCTCATTCAGGTATTTGCATCTCTCCCTTATTCTCACAAGACCTGAGCATGAATACACTGATGAGGGGTCCATATCTACTTTCTCAGCCACACACACAGGCTACTACTCTATGTTCCAGTTCGTTTCACTCATGCGGAATGAGAAATGAGGGGTCCTTGCCAAACAATCTGGGGGCAGAATCCTTTTGGATTTTTACAGTTTTACACCCAAATTGTTTCTGATGAGCTTGCTTACATCTAATTTGACAGCAATTGTTTTTTTAGAGATGCCTTTTTATCAAGTCTTTCCAAAGCATTCAATTTGGATTTCATAAAACCACATTTCCCTCTCCCTCCCTCCCTCTCTCCCTCGGCACACTCCGTCATCATGAGCCCCCCCATGTCTGTGGGCTGTTGGTGGAGGGGGAAGGGCATGGCTGATCGCCAACCTCCAGTCACTCTTGCACCCCTGCCTCGTGGCTCAATGGACCTTCCGCACAGGCTCCGAAATCCCCCACTTCTGCGACCTCATGCCTCCTGCTCGGACACGCAAACTCACACCCACAAGCTGGTGATCTCGGCTTTCTGCACCCCTGTGGGCATCAGCCCGCTCTCTTCCGCCTGCATCTTCCAGGCGGTCTTCAAGATCCCTTCTACTCGGGGCAAGTGGCAAGCCTTGACCACTTGTGGGTCCCACCTCACCGTGGTGTCACTGTTCTGCGGCACCATCTTCGCCGCCGGGTACTTGCAGCCTGCACCTCCCACCTCCTCCCAGAAGGACAAGCTGCCCTGATGTGTGGGGATGGTCGTCCCCCTGCTGAACCCCTTTATCTACAGCCTAAGGAATAAGGACAGGAGGGTAGCCCTAAAGAAGCTGCTCAGCAGAACAGTCCCTTCTCGGTCCTTGGACAGAACCGCTATCGAGGGCCTGCTGTGTACAGGACCACAGTGGGGTGTCGGGGACACTGAGATACATGCCATCCCTACCCTTGAAGTGTTCAAGGTCCAGCAGGGGATAGAGCCATGTAAGTAAATCATTACAACATGACAAATACGTCACAAAGAGATGGAGGAAAAGCTATGGGAACCCAAAGGGAGAGGTGTGCATTTTCCCCATGATTTATCTTCTCCAGGGAAGATCAAAGTAGCAGGGATGACTTCCAAGTAGCCTTAAATTATAGCCCTTTCTGGGGTATCAGCCTATAGAATTGCTATTAATATGCGGATAATAGTAGTCAAATGAAAGATCGGCTACACTCATTTTAATATTGATCATTTTGATATTGATAAAGGCGACAGCATTTGCCAGTTACATCTCCATGCTTCCTAAGTGATGGGGGAGGGACTTTGACAGCGTCTGAGGAGACTAGCTCTCTTGCTATTGGCTTCGACAGCCACCAGCCTCATTCTCACTGGGGGCCTGGGGGCCATCACTTTGGGTGGGGATCATTGTCATCAACAGGCCTCCTATGCCCCCCCCCATGTGGCTCATCAGAGACAACGACACTTGGCTCATGGGGATTATGATTCAATGGGTCAACGCTGGACCCTAGAATCTGCCCTCTTCATAAGCTCTCCAGGGAGCCCACAGACCACAGTTTGAGGACACAGGCCCTAGACTAGCTCCAGAGTCCATGTGTTTCCTATAACGTCCGTCACCCGACTCCAAACCCAATAAGATGCTACAGGCACAATTGGCAACAAGCAGATGGGGTGCCCTGGAACGCACGGGCAGTTCATGTTAGGGGTTGAATCATGTCCTCCAAAAAAGCTATGTCGAAGCCTAACCCCCAGGACTTCAGACTGTGACCTGATCTGGAAATAAGATTGTGGGGGCAGAGCCCCAGAAAGTAGTTTCCAGGCTCTCGGCCTCACATAGACAGGTGCTGGCTCAGGTAGTAAATGGCCAACTGTGATTGCATGGCCATCAGCTGTGGCTAGTTGGCCGTCAGCTGTAACCAGTGAGCCATTAGGCCACAATATAACTGCTGTGGCTACGCTAGCAAAGGGAGAGAGAGAGAGAATGGGGGCTAGCAAGAAGATGGCGGCTGGGCTGGCAAGCGTGGATGGCGGTTTGCGGACAGTGTGGACCCAGCCTCCAGTGAGAGTATAGTGCCGCCAGAGAGAATATAGTGGTATGACTCCCCTACCTATGGCTCCGTGGGTGTTCCTTTTTGGCCTCACCATGTCCTGTGTTCTTGTATGGGGAGCGGGAGCAGAGACCCCGCCGGACGCCCTGCACGACAAATGGCGCAGCGAGCAGGGTCTCCCGCATGACAAATGGCGCAGCGAGCAGGGTATGGTGCCGGCCAAAGCTCTCCAAAGGACGGTGGAGCAGTTTGTGTGTATGAACACTCAGTCTCAGGAAGACCAGGAGGAGCAGCTGCCGGAGAGCTGGACCCCCGTGGAGGGGTGGGAGGACGTGGACGGTTCTCCCACCAGCACAGGAAAAGCCATGCAGCTGCTGGAGAGATGGAGCCCCGTGGAGAGGTGGAAAGATGTGGACGGTTCCCCAACCAGCACAGGCCGGAGAAAGCGAAGGTCGTTGCAGCCCTGTGGGCCGGGGAAGTTCCTGCTCAGGCAGCCCGGATGCAGGACTTATAGTCCCAGGAGGTAACACTTGCTGAGTCCTCCGTGGGAGATAAGGGTGAGGTCAAGGTCGTCCTTCACCCCCAGGACAGCCCTGGAGAAATGACTATGTACTATGGGGAATTGCCTTCCATCCCTAATTTAATGGACAACTTGACTGTTTCTTTGGGAACTTACCACCTTGTAGTGGAACTGGGGGATATTTGCTTTTGTGTCTTGACTGGCCGCCATTGAGAATATGTAAGCACCTTGATTGTGAGTCACTGTTGTTCCAGCAGGGTACCCTGAGAGGCACAGAGAGAGTGGCAGTGCCCTGAGAGCCCTGGCTGTGCCCAGGAAGTCGGGCTGTATCCCAGTGTCAAGCGGGGCGTCATACAGGGTGGCCTGCAGGTTCTCTGCTCCCGCTCCCCATACAAGAACGCAGGATATGGTGAGGCCAAAAAGGAACACCCACGGAGCCATAGGTAGGGGAGTCATACCACTATATTCTCTCTGGCGGCTGGATCCACACTGTCCGCAAACCGCCATCCGCGCTTGCCAGCCCAGCCACCATCTTCTTGCTAGCCCCATTCTTCTTCTCTTCTCTCTCCCTCTCTCTGCTAGCATAGCCACAGCAGTTATATTAGTGGCCAATGGCTCACTGGTTACAGCTGACGGCCAACTAGCCACAGCTGATGGCCATGCAATCGCAGTTGATGGCCATTTACTACCTGAGCCAGCACCTGTCTATGTGAGGCCAAGAGCCTGGAAACTACTTTCTGGGGCTCTGCCCCCACACTCCACCCCTACAGGCTCTCACCTCACAATCTACGCGACAAGTGTCTTCCGCGAGGGGACCTGTGCGAGGAGCCTGGGGGTGAATGCAATATCCTGGACATAGCCAGGCTCTCTGGGCACAGCCAGGGTTTCTCAGGGCACCACCAGTGCTTCTGGGCACGGCCAGACTTCCTGGACTTCTTAGGGTACCACTAGTTTCCCCGGGCACAGCTAGGATTTCTCAGGGCACTGCCACTCTCTGTGGGCACAGCCACACTTCCTGGACTCAGCCAGGGCTTTCAGGGCACTGCCACTCTCTGTGGGCACAGCCACACTTCCTGGACACAGCCAGGGCTCTCAGGGCACTGCCACTCTCTCTGTGCCTCTCAGGGTACCCTGCTGGAACAACAGCGACTCACAATCAAGGTGCTTACATATTCTCTCTGGTGGCCAGTCAAGACACAAAAGCAAATATCCCCCAGTTCCACTACAAGGTGGTATGTTCCCAAACAAACAGTCAAGTTGTCCATTAAATTAGGGATGGAAGGCAATTCCCCATAGTACATAGTCATTTCTCCAGGGCTGTCCTGGGGTGAAGGACGACCTTGACCTCACCCTTATCTCCCACGGAGGACTCAGCAAGTGTTACCTCCTGGGACTATAAGTCCTGCATCCGGGCTGCCTGAGCAGGAACTTCCCCGGCCCACAGGGCTGCAACGACCTTCGCTTTCTCCGGCCTGTGCTGGTTGGGGAACCATCCACATCTTTCCACCTCTCCACGGGGCTCCATCTCTCCAGCAGCTGCATGGCTTTTCCTGTGCTGGTGGGAGAACCGTCCACATCCTCCCACCCCTCCACGGGGGTCCAGCTCTCCGGCAGCTGCTCCTCCTGGTCTTCCTGAGACTGAGTGTTCATACACACAAACTGCTCCACCATCCTTTGGAGAGCTTTGGCTGGCACCATACCCTGCTCGCTGCGCCATTTGTCGTGCAGGGCGTCATACAGGGTGGCCTGCAGGTTCTCTGCTCCCGCTCCCCATACAAGAACGCAGGATATGGTGAGGCCAAAAAGGAACACCCACGGAGCCATAGGTAGGGGAGTCATACCACTATATTCTCTCTGGCGGCACTATACTCTCACTGGAGGCTGGGTCCACACTGTCCGCAAACCACCATCCACGCTTGCCAGCCCAGCCGCCATCTTCTTGCTAGCCCCCATTCTCTCTTCTTCTCCTCTCTAGCGTAGCCACAGCAGTTATATTGTGGCCTAATGGCTCACTGGTTACAGCTGACGGCCAACTAGCCACAGCTGATGGCCATGCAATCACAGTTGGCCATTTACTACCTGAGCCAGCACCTGGCTATGTGAGGCCAAGAGCCTGGAAACTACTTTCTGGGGCTCTGCCCCCACACCCAGAGAGACTGGCAGTGCCCTGAGAGCCCTGGCTGAGTCCAGGAAGTCTGGCTGTGCCCTGGCTGTGCCCAGGAAGTCGGGCTGTATCCCAGAGAGAGTGGCAGTGCCCTGAGAAACCCTGACTGTGCCCTGAGAAATCCTAGCTGTGCCTGGGGAAACTAGTGGTACCCTAAGAAGTCCAGGAAGTCTGGCCATGCCCAGAAGCACTGGTGGTGCCCTGAGAAACCCTGGCTGTGTCCGGGAAGACAGGTGGTACCCTAAGAAGTCCAGGAAGTCTGGCCGTGCCCAGAAGCACTGGTGGTGCCCTGAGAAACCCTGGCTGTGCCCAGAGAGCCTGGCTATGTCCAGGATATTGCATTCACCCCCAGGCTCCTCGCACAGGTCCCCTCGCGGAAGACGCTTGTCGCGTAGATTGTGAGGCGAGAGCCTGTAGGGGTGGAGTGTGGGGGCAGAGCCCCAGAAAGTAGTTTCCAGGCTCTCGGCCTCACATAGACAGGTGCTGGCTCAGGTAGTAAATGGCCATCAACTGCGATTGCATGGCCATCAGCTGTGGCTAGTTGGCCGTCAGCTGTAACCAGTGAGCCATTGGCCACTAATATAACTGCTGTGGCTACGCTAGCAGAGAGAGGAGAAGGAAAGGAGAGAAAGAATGGGGGCTAGCAAGAAGATGGCGGCTGGGCTGGCAAGTGTGGATGGCGGTTTGCGGACAGTGTGAATCCAGCCTCCATTGAGAGTATAGTGCCGCCAGAGAGAATATAGTGGTATGACTCCCCTACCTATGGCTCCGTGGGTGTTCCTTTTTGGCCTCACCATATCCTGCGTTCTTGTGTGGGGAGTGGGAGCAGAGACCCCGCAGGACGCCCTGCACGACAAATGGCGCAGCGAGCAGGGTCCCCCGCATGACAAAGATCTTTACAGAAGTGATAAAGTTAAAATGAGATCACTAGGGTAGGTCCTGATCGCAGATGACCAGTGTCCTTATAAGAAGGGAGAATTTGGACCCAGACACACAGCCAGGGAGAATGCTGTCATGCGGGAGACCCTGCTCGCTGCGCCATTTGTCGTGCAGGGCGTCCTGCGGGGTCTCTGCTCCCACTCCCCATACAAGAACGCAGGATATGGTGAGGCCAAAAAGGAACACCCATGGAGCCATAGTTGGGGGAGTCATACCACTATATTCTCTCTGGCGGCACTATACTCTCACTGGAGGCTGGATCCACACTGTCTGCAAACCGCCATCCACGCTTGCCAGCCTAGCCCCCATTCTTCTTCCTCTTCTCCTTTCTCTCCTCCGTAGCCGCAGCAGTTATATTGGCGGCTAATTGGCTAACTGGCTACAGCTGACGGCCAATCAGCCACAGCTGACGGCCATCTACTACCCGAGCCAGCACTCCTCCACGTGAGGCCGAGAGCCTGTAAACTACTTTCTGGGGCTCTGCCCCCACAATGCCATGTGACGATGAAAGCAGAGATCAGGGTGATGTTTCTACAAGCCAAGAAAAGACAGTGATTGCCATCAAACCACCAGAAGCCAGGGGAGGGGCAAAGAACAGATTCTCCCTTAGAGCCCCCAGAAGGAAGCAACCCTGCTGACAACTTTGATCTCGGACTTTTGGCCTACAGGACCAAGAAAGGATAAATTTCTGGCATGTAAGCCACCCAGGTTTGTTATGCAGCCCAAGCAAACACATACAGCTAGTGCAGTAAAGGCTGGCATTGTTCAATAGTCATGCCCAAGTATATCCTCTCAAGTCCATGACTTACCATGTCTTCTAGTTCAGGAAGCATGGGCTGCAGCTGGAGAAAAAGATGAAGGATTTAAATTCATGGGTTCATTTTCTGGGTCTCACTGTGATGGCAGTGACACCGACAGCTGAGATTCTTGTGTGCCCGGCACAGGGCTAAACCCTTTATATGCATTATTAAATTATTAAATTTTCAACAACAACCCTATAAGGTGAGTAAAATTACTTCTTATTTTACAGATAAGGAAACTGAGCCTTGAAAAGAGAGGCTGCTAATAAGTGGTAGGCAGGGTTCATACAGAGGACCCATCCCAGAGCCCCAAGTCTTAATGACTACAATGCGGGGTCTCAGCTCCGACTCCCCGCTCAAGAACACAGGACATGGTGAGGCCAAAGAGGAACACCCACGGAGCCATAGGTAGGGGAGTCATACCATTATAGTCTCGATGGCGGCTGGTCGAGACACAAAAGCAAACTCCACCAGTACCACAACGAGGGGTCTTCCTGCACCCCAGTCTTGCTGGCAGCCAGGCAAAACACAGGAAGTAGGCTCAACACGATCTGTAATGTAATCCGCTTCCTAACTGCACTTGCTAGCCGAAACCGGCTGGCCGCTTCTCTGCTAGCCAACCAACCCCCTACAGTAGACACGGCAGTTATATTAGTGGCTAATGGTTAACTGGTTACAGCTGATGGCCAACGAGTCACAGCTGACGGCCATCTACTACCCAAGCCAGCACCTTTCCACGTAAGGTCGAGAGCCTGGAAACTGCTCTCCTGGCTCTGTCCCCACAATGATGCACAACATTGTCGAGAATTCAGTGCCCAGACCAGGAGGCTGCAAACTAAGGCCGATGAGCCAAATCCAGCCCTCAGCTTGTTTTTATACAGCCTGCAATGTAAGAATGGCTTTTATATTTTTAAATAGTTGGGAAAAATTAAAAGATTATCCCATGACAGGTTAAAATTATATAAAATTTTAATTTTAGCATCCATAAATAAAGTTTTATGGGAACATGCTCATTCATTTATGTATCATCTTGACTGTTTTCAAGCCACAGGACAGAGTTGAGAAGTCTCAACAGAGACCCTATGGCACGTAAAGTCTGAAATATTTACCATCTGGCCCTTTACTGAGTTTGTTGATCCATTTTCTATAGAAAAAGTAAAGCCTGATACTCTCGTAGGTCCATGAATCAGAAACATCAACATTATGGGCAGTTTGCTAGAAATGACGGCTCACGCTGTCCCACACCACTGAATCATAATTTTAACAACAACCCAGGGGATTATATGGGCCTTCAAGTTTGAGGTTCACAGGGATAGATAGGCGATGAGGACTGGGGGGAGGCTGTAGAGATTTGGGACCCGAATGGGCCTTCGGTTCAGAGATAAAGGAAAACCGGAACTGTGTCGTTTCTCCAGCCCCTGCTATGGACGTGGTCCTGGAGTCCTGTTCATGCCGAACGCTTTGCAAGAATTGCAGCTACAGTTCGAGGAAGTGGCCACCAGGTGGCGATAGTGCCACTTCACAAATTGGATCTAGAGCTCTTTTACAGAAACATTTATCCTGGCTGCGAACTGGCCCAGTTCTACCCACCTCAGGTGTAATCGGCCCCTGGAAGGGAACAGCATATGCAAAGTTCCCATGGTGGGACAGAGCCTGGGTTGTTCAGAGAAACAGCCCACAATGAGAGGAGGGGTGCTGGGGGCTGCGGAGGGCGGGGGGAGGGGGGGGCAGCCCTGGCCACTGGGCTTGGTCCACAGGCAGAAGGCACCATGATAAGGGTTAATTTAAGCAAGGCCTGGTGAGGGCCTGTGCTTCAGAATGAACCTGCGGATGAGCCATACCATGGATTAGGGGTCAGCAAACGTCATGTAAATGTTCAGAGAATAAATATCAGTTTTATGCGTCATGCAGTCTCTGCCCCAATGGCACAGCTCTGCTGTTACCAAGTGGAAACTGTCACTGTCTCACTGTCTGTACATTGTCTATGTATAGACAATACATCAAAGGGTGAGGTGGCTGAGCACCCATGAAACTAGACGTTGACACTTGAATTTCACATCATTCTACATGTTACGAAATATAGTATTTTTTTAACTGTTGCATTGAAAAATGTACTGAAGTCATCTCAATGATTCAGGAAGATCCCCAACTAGTATCTGCCCTTCCATGTGCCCCTCTCTCCCAAACTGTTGACAAAATATAGCATGCAGCTTTTTTTTAAGAAAGTAAAAAGTATTGCAGAAGTGGTTTTTCTGAAGATGGTGCCACAGACCTTTGCATATCCTACTCCCTCTGCCCCACTCCCACCCAGGGTTAATGCCTCCTTACCTTTGAGATTTCAATGCAAACCCCACTTCCTCAGGGAAGCCTCTCCTCACTCCGCCCTTGCCCCAGCTACGTCAGGTACCTTAATGTGCTCATTATCCCCTCATTCTCATCATATCAGTGATTTCATGTTCATTTGTGTGATTCTTTGATGAATGTCTATTTCACCCACTTGACTGTAAGCTGAGAGCTGGTGACGGAGTCTGTGTTCCCCTGTTTATCTTGCCCAACTTCCTGCCTCCAACTTAGTAAAACAGCCATTCAAGATAGATTTGTTGAGTGAGTAAATGAATGAATGAATGAATGAACAGATGAATGAATGAATGAGGAGGCAGTGTGACGGCCTGGTGAGGTAACTGAGATAGCCTGGGTTGGAATAGAGATGTCTAAGAGTCAACGTTAAGTTGCTGTGGTACGTGATGTAACTTCCCTCCACTCCCCCTACCTTCAGTAAAGCCTGTCGCACACCACGAGCCTTGGTGAAATCAAGGGCAGAAACAGGAACAGTGAGCTCACAGTAGAACTATTTATTTAATTCAGTAATAACAGGCGACCATGAGAAAACAATCACATAGAAAGTCTCCAAAATCTCAACGAGGGTGTTGGAGGGGGTTTGAGCCAACTTATCTAGATTGAAGCAGATTAACCCTGGCCAGTGTTAGAATACAACAACACTTCTTTCTCTCCTTGCAGGATTTCATTGGGTAATTCAAAGAAGTTTTGTAGATTCAGACACTGAGGTTCAGAGAGGGAAAATGACTGTCCCAAGTCCATGCGCTGGATCGGGGGGGGATTCCTATCTAGCCTAGTGTGACCCCAAAGCCTGACCCTTCCTCCCACCATCATGATGCTGAACGGCCTTTCAGGTAGGTGACTTGCCCAAGGTCATGCTACAGCTTTGAACAGCTCAAGTCCTGTTCCACGTGGGACTCTGGGGTACAAAAGGTGGATCAGCTGGTGGGAGTGACCAGAAAGCCTTTTCCAGCGAGGCATGGGGAAGGAAGGACTCAGTAAGGCTTCAGCCCAAGATCCCGGAAGGGGAGCTCCTACTCCCAAATATATATTTGCAAGGGATTTGGAGAGTCACTTCCATCTCTATGAACCTGTATAGTGGGAGGTCCCCAAGACCACCATCAGTTCAAGAATGCACTAGAAGGACTCACAGAACTCAGCAAAGTTGTTATACTCATGCTTTATTACAGAGAAAAGACACAGATTACAATTAACAAAGGTAAAAGGCACATGGGGAGGGGTCTGGGAGATAGCAGGACAAGCTTCCAGCACCCCCTCCCTGTGGAGTAGCGTGGACAGAGCGTAATTCCCCCAGCAATGATGTGTGACAACATACATGGTGTACTGCCAACCAGGGAAGCTCACTTGAGCCTTAGTGCCCAGGGTTCCCATTGGGGGTTGGCCACTGTATTAGTTTCCTAGGGCAGCCATAACAAAACACCACAGACTGGGTGGCTTAAACAACAGTAATTAGTTTGCTCACAATTCTGGAGGCTGGAAGTCTGATCAAAGTGTCAGCAGGGTTGGTTCCTTCGGAGGCCTTTCTCCTTGGCTTGCAGATGGCCATCTTCTCCCTGTCTCTTCACACCATCTTCCCTCTGCGCACAAATGTCTGTGTCCTAATCTCCTCTTTTTATAAGGACACCAGTCACATTGGATTCAGGCCCACCCTAAACACCTCATTTTGAAGCAGTCACCTGTTTGAAGACCCTATCTCCAAATACAGTCACATTCTGAGGTCCTGGGAGGTTAGGACTTCAACATAGGAATTTGGGGGAGGGGACACAATTCAGCCCGTTACAGCCACGTAGCTGACCACCCATGTGGCTCACCTTAGTCACACAGTCTCTGACCCCTCCAGAGAACAAACTGACACAGTGTGCTTCAAGCCCCCACTATAAATCATACTGTTCACTTAACTCCCTGGCATGGCCCCCAGGTATACAAAAAGATTCCAAGGGTTTAGAAGCTATCTCCCATGGGCCAAACACCAGGCCTTTCTTTGAAATGGTCAAGAGAGCCCAGAGCCCCAGGAGGGAGGAGAGAGGAAGGAGAAGCTAAGGAATGACCTGGGGTATCTGCCTGGCCCTGCCCACCCCAGGCTACTTGTTGCCACCTGACCAGCCACCCCTCTTCAGGCTGCCTTCCCTTCCTCTGGGTCCGCCAGCATCTATGAAGCCCTGGTGGCCACACGAGCACCCCCCAGGCCCTCAAGCTTGCCACTAGGGCAGCTCTTGGCATGGTTGCAGGTGACCAGTTGCTGAATGTGTCCTAGAGCCTGTGCAGGAGCCTGGCCAGCAGGAGAGCCTAGCAAGCCTACAGCTGATAAAAGGAGGATACTGCAATGGTGGCTGGGAGCCACGCTGCGCCTCAGGTTCAGCTCCACAGCTGCCTGGCTGGGCTTTTCCAAGGGCCATTGGGAAGCTCTAGCCAAGATATGCTGCCCCGCTGACTGCTGCCCAAGTGACACCATGCCTCATCTCAGGAAGCTGCCTCGTGGTGACCCAACCACCCTCTCTCCCTCCAGCTCTTCAGTGCTGCCCTGGTGGACATCTCTGGGCAGCCACCTCTTCCCTAGTTCCTCTGAGGACTGACTCCTAACCAGGGAGGTCTGCATAGGCCTCGGCACTCACCTCCTCACCCTGGAAGATGCCAGGTGCAGGTGAGGTGCAGGTGAAGCTCAGGTGCAAGAACTGGAAACGACAACAGGGAGTGGAAACTGGGGGCCTGCTCCCCATAACCTTCTCAACCTTCCATTCCCCAGGAACTAGGACCCTGGGAGGTGGCGGCCAAGGAACTTAGCCCACAGACACATGCCCCACCCCCATCATCCCCACCCCCATGAACTTGAGAACAGAGGGAGTTAAGTCCGCTTTTTGACTGGATGAGGAACCAAGGCCTAGAGAGAATGTCTGCATTTAGGGTCCTCCAGAAGATGATATAAGATAAAGATTCAAGTACAAGTGGTTTATTTGGAAAATGGACCAGAAAATGCTGGAAGGGAGATGGAGAAGTGAGACAGGGAAGGGTAGGAAGTTGGTAAAGAGTGCACTGATAAGTTTCCACTGTGGGCAGCTGGAGCTCAACCCCATAGGGACTTCTGGGGGTCAGTGTGGAACCTAAGTCATTCCACACAAGGGGTGAGGGACTGGGGTACTTATCCACCAAATCCCATTGTCTGTCACAGAGGTGCAGAGCTGTGTTCAAACCTGCATTTCTTCTCTCAACAAATCCCCATATATACTGGGGGTTGATTTATCCATCCGGCACCATAAGCACAGCACATCCGCTCTGCAGCTAGTGAGAATATTTGGGGAAAAGAAAACACATACATGTGCGTGCTCCACAATCCAAATAGCAACTACCAAAATCCAGATGAATAACAGTATAAACGTCACAAAGTGTGAAAGTTAGCATTCATAACCATTTCTGTATGTATAATTTGTAGAACATTTGTTCTCACTTATCAAGAATTTCTGATTGCTGAGAAAGAATCATAGCCAATTATAGATTATATGAGCTATTATATATAGTCAAATAAATGCAACAGAAAAAGTACAGAAACCCTGTCAAAAGGTTTACCAAAAAATAATGAATGTGGCATATGACTGCTTTGTAATCATTTAATGTTATATGGGTGGGACCAAGGGCTGCTCTCATCCCCATGTCAGCCTCTGGCTCCTCTGAGGTTCTGGGGTACCCCGATGGTAGCTGAGTCCTGCACCCCTGCCTTGGACTTGGGCAGAAGTGTTATTTTGACCCCCGACCTCTCTCCTCACTGTCAGCAGCTACCTCAAAGACAACTGGGCAGAGATCTGATGGGGTGCACCCCACTCTTCTCCAGCCTGACTTCTCCCAAACACATACATCCAAAGAAAAATGAACAGAGTCTATGAGATCTGTGGGACACTACCAAACATACCAACAAATGCATAATGGGAGTCCCAGAAAGAGAGAAGAGAAAGGGACAGAAAGAATAGTTGAAGAAATAATGGCCAAGAAACTTTCCAACATTGATGAAAGACATGAATCTACACATCCAAGAAGCTCAAGGACCTCCAAACAGGATGAACACAGAGATCTGCATTGAAACATTATAAGCAAACACACCTCTTCTGTCCAGGCTTGTTGGCCACGCCATCCTGTCTAGGACTCCTTCACCTGGCACCTCTCTAAACATTCAGCAGTGAACAAGACATTCAAGCATCTGGTGGAGGCCCAGTCTAGACAAGGAAGCAGATAAACTAGAACAGACTATTGGAGCTATTACGTTCAGGCTGTGGCAAGTCTTCAAAAAAATAAAATGCACTGATGTAATCATGACTGGGGGGAGGGCCTCCCAAGGAGGTGCCGCTGGAACTAAAGGATGAGAAAGAGGCAGCTTTAGAAGAACCAGGGCTTCTGAGGCAGAGGGAACTGTACGTGCAAAAGGCCTAGGGCAGGAACAGTTGATGTGAAGGAGAAACAAAGAGGAGGCTGAGGTGAGTGCTGGGTACAACAAAGGGGATGAAGCCAGAAGTCTTGTTAGAACTGGATTTTATTTGTGGGAATCTGGATTTTATTCTAGGTAGCGTGAGCAGTCAATAGATGGCTGTTCAACAGGAGTGTGCCCCGATTTGATTTCAGCTTGTTAACCACTCTAGGTGCTGCATAGAGAGTGGAATATAGAGGCGAGGTGGGTTAAATTTTCCAAGATGGCCACAATAATATCTTTCATCCCACATCCTCTTGCACAAGGTCACTTTGACACACCACCCACTGAGAGAGACAGGATTTATGTCCTCTCCCTTTGAATCTGGTGCCAGAAGTGACAGTTTGACACCTGAGGGTGGCTCAGGAAAGGATACAGCTTTGGCCTTGTTCATTTTTGGAGCCATGGGTGGCTATGTAAGAAGCCTGACTACCTGTTGGGAGGGGAGGTCTGCGTAGGTGCCCCAGTCCACAGTTCCTGCAGAGGCCCCAGCCCACAACTGGCATCAAATGCAAAACCTGTGAGTGCACATGCCTCCAGATGATTTGGGCCCCCCATCTGTTGATGCCTAAATCTTCTAAGTCTTTCCAACTGAGGAGCAGAGACAATCAACGTCGGCTCTGCCCTGCCCAAACTCCTCACCACAACATCTGTGAGCATCATGCAATGGAATGGCTGTTTTACACCATTGAGTTTTGGGATGGTTTGTTAGACAGCAGTAGTAACTGGAATTTGGGAGCGGGGGAGAATTGGGTGGAGGAGGGAGGCACTGGAGCGGCATCAGGTAGACTATGGAAGAGAGAGTGCCATCGAAAGGAGTAATGCCAAGGCTTGCCTGACCAGGTTAGAGCAATAGATGAGGAGAAGGGATAGGTGCAGGATGCGTTTTGGAGGTAAAGCCAAGATAACTTGCGATCACTAAGGGAGAAGGGGAAAGAGGAAGGACGAGGAACCCAGGCTGCGCCTCCATATAAGAGCTGGAGCCCAGGAAGGCAGCCCAGAGCCCCCCATGCTTTCCCTCCCCTCCCGGCCCGGGCGACTACATCTCCCAGCATCACTCGCTCTGGCCGCGGGAAGGGGAAAAAAAAAAGTTTGGGCCAAGCATTCCCGGAATGCGCTTCCTGGTGGCGCGGGGCGCGGGGCGGGCGGGGCAGCCCGGGCGGGGCGGGAGAGGGGCGGCGCGGCCGGACCCGGGCTCGCACTCGGCCCGGCCGGGGCCCCAGCATGGCCGAGCCGCTGCTCAGGAAAACCTTCTCCCGCCTGCGGGGCCGGGAGAAACTTCCCCGGAAAAAGTCGGACGCGAAGGAGCGCGGTGAGCCGGGCAAGGGGCGGAGGAGGGGGCGCCGAGCCCCGCCCAGCCTGGGAGGGGGTCCCAGGGCCCCAAGGAGGGCAGGCTGGGGGGACAGGAGGAGCCCCGCGGAGCCTCCTGCGGACTGGGGTGGAGGGCTGGGGACAGGCAGGGGTCCTGGAAGTAAAGGGCTGGGGGGAGAGGGGCGCGGACCGTTATGTGCGCCTGGCCCAGGATGCCAGCGCTGCGAGCTCCTTGGGAGGCCCGGGAGGGGGCCTCGTCCCTGACAGGAAATGGGGCCGAGACGGAGTGCCTGGAGAGTGGAGGGAGGAGGACCTGGAGACCGGGACACTGGGGCCCAATCGGGCCAGGCAGGGGGCACCCTGCGCCCTGGATACCGGGATAGGAGATGGGGGCACACTCTGCAGGAGGGAGATGCTGGGCTATCAATCACAGGAGGCACCGCGCATCCCCCTCCCACCTATTAACCAGTGACTGCAGCTGCATCCACCTTAGGCAGCCCCAGGAAACTGTCCCCTTGATGCAGATGGGGAAACTGAGGCACAGGGCAGTTGGGTAATTTGACCAGGACTAGTGACGTGACTTAAACAGTTCT
Source organism: Rhinolophus sinicus (assembly GCF_057876585.1). NCBI lineage: Eukaryota > Metazoa > Chordata > Mammalia > Chiroptera > Rhinolophidae > Rhinolophus > Rhinolophus sinicus. The sequence goes on along the minus strand of NC_142515.1, from coordinate 85,371,299 downwards.
TTGGACTGTGCTCCTAATAGAGACCCAGGAGAGAGAGTACTGGGGGGGAGTGGGGGGCGGTGGAAATCGGAGGTGACCAGAGGAGGGACTCTACAAGCAAGCAAGATGAAACCTTAAAGAACTGGGCGCTGCCTGGGACAGGAAATCCCAGTAAGGAAGGAGTTAAAGGAGGGATGCCAGATGACTTCTGGATCTGACCTCCCCCCACCAGCCCTTCCCAAAGATTCCCAGAGTAGAGAAATGGGACTGGGTGCCCACGCACAAACACACAGGAAACGGCCTGGGATGTCAGAGAAGGGAAAACAGAGCAAAGGGGAGGCGCCGAGGGACTGACCACGGGGGTCTGGTCTTGGGCTGTGAGGTGGCCCGCTCCAGGGTGGGGGCAGAGTTTGGAAGACAGGCAAGGGGGGCGGGGGTGACGTGCTGCAGGAAGGGAGAACCCTGTGCTCGCGGTCATGCCTGCTCCTGTCTTCTGAGCCAGCAAGCCAGCGTCCACTGTGTGCTCTGTTCTTGACCATGCCATGGGGACCTAGGGAGCACTCCCCATGCCGAGCCCCCTGAAGGCCCCTGGAGAGTGCATAGAATCCCCCCATGTCAAAGGACAACACTGAGGCTCAGAGATAGGAAGCAACTTGTCCCCAAGCCACCCGTGACAAGAGACAGGGAGGGATGCATACTAGAGTTAATGAGAGGAGTGGGGAATCAGAGCCAGGAACACAGCCCTGTCCTGGAGAAACCCCCACCAGCCCCAAGGCTGGAGGGACGGTAGGGCTTAGGGATATCAGGAACTAAGATGGGGTGGGCTCTAAGCTGGCAACCCATTGCATTCCAAACAAACGCCCCAGACCCTGCTAGGGAAAGGGCCTGGGCTGGGGCTGCTCTGGGGGGGAGGATCACGGGCTGGGTCTCACGCCCTCGCTCTCTGCCAGGCCTCCCAGCCCAGCACCCAGAGCCCAGTCCTCCAGAGCCAGAGCCCCAGGCCCCCGAAGGGTCCCAGGCTGAAACAGAGGGACCCCCCAGCCCTGAGGCATCTCGCAGTCCTGCGCGGGGGGCCTACCTGCAAAGCCTGGAGCCCAGCAGCCGAAGATGGTTGCTGGGTGGGGCCAAGCCACCAGAGGAGGCCACTTTGGGGCCTGGGGCACCTGGCAGCGGGGAGCCTGCTGGAGAGATCTGGTACAACCCCATCCCTGAGGAGGACCCCAGACCGCTGGCACTTCAGTCCCCAGGGCCACAGCCAGGCTCGGCGGAGTCAGAGGGCCCGGCCTCAGAAGGTGAGCACAGCCTCATCTACCCACCCACCCACTCCCACCCCAGCTCCCCAAGAGGACCAGGCCTCAGCCCCATCCCAAGCCCAAGTTTCTGAACCCTGAGTTCTGCTGTTCCCACAGGCATGGCCCCTGCCAGTCCCCCAACCAAAGCCTCACGCACCAAGTCCCCAGGCCCTGCCAGGCGCCTCTCCATGAAAATGAAGAAGCTGCCAGAGCTACGGCGCCGCCTGAGTCTGCGGGGCACCCGAGCTGGGCGAGAACGCGAGAGGGCTGCCCCCACCGGCTCTGTCATCAGCCGTTACCACCTGGACAGCAGCGTGGGGACCCCCGGGCGGGCAGCTGTGGCGGGGGGTACAAGGGACCCTCAGACCGGGTACCTCAGTGATGGTGACTCACCGGAACGCCCAGTGGGTCCCCCATCACCCACCACCTTCCGGCCCTATGAGGTGGGCCCATCGGCCCGGGCGCCCCCAGCTGCACTCTGGGGCCGCCTCAGCCTGCACCTGTATGGGCTGGGGGGACTGCGGTCAGCACCCGGAGCTACCCCTAGAGACCTCTGCTGCCTGCTGCAGGTGGATGGAGTGGCCCGGGCCCGCACAGGACCGCTGCGTGGGGGGCCCGACTTCCTACGGCTGGACCACACCTTCCACCTGGAACTCGAGGCTGCCCGGCTGTTGCGGGCCCTGGTGCTGGCATGGGACCCTGGTGTGCGGCGGCACAGGCCCTGCGCCCAGGGCACTGTGCTGCTGCCCACGGTTTTCCGAGGTAGGATGCATAGCCGTGGGGGAGGAGTGGTAGGGCACAGGATTCAGCCCTTCCCACAGAGTACCCAGGGCACTAAGCCCAGGGTGGGGCTGTGGCTTGGGGTAGGAAGCTAGGGCACAGGAGCCTGTGGGGCTAAACCCCACTCATGTCCTCTTGTGTCTTCAGGGTGCCAGGCCCAGCAGCTGGCTGTGCGCCTGGAGCCCCAGGGGCTGCTATATGCCAAGCTGACCCTGTCCGAGCAGCAGGAAGCACCAGACACAGCTGAACCCCGTGTCTTCGGGCTGCCCCTGCCGCTGCTAGTGGAGCGGGAACAGCCCCCCGGCCAGGTGCCCCTCATCATCCAGAAGTGTGTTGGGCAGATCGAGCGCCGAGGGCTGCGGGTGAGCCCCTTGTCCCACCCCAGTGGGCCCCCAGACCTCAGAGCCACTCCCCAGGACACCCAGTGTGCAGAGGCCAGGCCTTCCCCCCAACCCTGCCTGGGACCCTCCCAGCTCCAACCCCAGCCTAGACAAGGGCAGGAGGTGCCCAGCCTAGGACCTATGGGTCATCCACCCATTTAGTGACACAGGATCCCAGCCCTTCTGGAGTTCAGGGTCTGAGGAGGGGAAAGACATGATTCCAGTAGCTCACAAATGTAAAACTGTGTCTGGGATAAGAGTGAAGAAGCTAGAAGAGCTTAAAGCAGGACCTCACCTCCTGGCTGTGGTAGCCAGAGAAGGAATCCTGAGGAGGTAACAAATGAACTGAGTAGGAGTCAGGACACGTGATCCAAGCAGAGGGTTTACAGGGCCAGGTTGTCCAGATGGGGTCCCCATGACAGGTGTCAGAGCAGGAAGGCAGCCAGTGAGGCTACAGTGAACCCCCAACCTATCAGTCCAATCCCACTCTGGCACAGACCTCCAGTGCTCAGCCAATGGGCCCTGATTAGTCTGTGGCCCCAGCAAGAAGACATCCCGTCTCTGCTCCACCCCCAGGTAGTGGGGCTATACCGTCTGTGTGGCTCAGCAGCCGTGAAGAAAGAGCTTCGGGACGCCTTTGAGCGGGACAGTGCAGCTGTCTGCCTTTCTGAGGACCTGTACCCCGACATCAATGTCATCACTGGTCAGCAGCCCGTCCCTCCCCTGCCTGCTCCCCATTCAACCCTCACCTCCAAGCCGTCCCTGTGACCCCTCTGGGACCTGACCTTTTCTATCCGGCCTTGTTGTCACCTTCCTGCACCTGTCCTCCTCCTCTTCCCCCCCTCAGCCCCAGTTGATCCCTCCAGCCTCACAAGCCAGGGATGCCCTGACCAGAGGGGGTCCTGTGTCCACAGGCATCCTTAAGGATTATCTTCGGGAGTTGCCCACCCCACTCATCACCCAGCCCCTCTATCAAGTGGTGCTGGAGGCCATGGCCCGAGGGCCCCCAAGCAGGGCTCCCCTCAGCGCAGAGGGCACCCGTGAGCTCCTCAGCTGTCTACCGGATGTGGAGAGGGTGAGCTGGGCCCGCTAGAAATGGGTGGGACAGGGAATGGGCTGACATTAGTAGAACGTTTCACTCATGCCTGGGCTGGTGATAGCCATTAGCTTGTGGCATCATCAGACCTAAAGAGTGGGTGCTATTAGTATCCCCACTTCATAGATATGGAAACTGAGGCCCAAAGCAGCTGAGTTACGCAAGGTTGCACAGCCAGGATATGTCAAAAACTCAAACTGAACAAAGGTCAAACTACCACAAGGGAGGTTCCTGGCTCTGGGATCCTGGACAAGTCCCGACCCTCTCTGTGCTTCAATACCCTCATTTATAAAGCTGAATTAATACCAGCCCTACCTAACACACACAGGAGTGGGTTCACGTCCAAGCTTTGCCATTCCAAAGCTGTTGCCTTTCGTCTCCCCTCCAGCAAAATGGGATCATATTAATACCTAATTGTTAGGTCTTAGCTCAGTCATCTCCCAACTATGAGACCTTGAACCTCAGCTTCCCCATTCTAAGACGTTTTAGTCTCCCTCAGGTGCGACAGGGAACCGGATTTGGCCCTCTAATGCTCTCCCAACTCTCCTCAGGCCACGCTGACGCTCCTCCTAGACCATCTGCGCCTCGTCTCTTCCTTCCATGCCCACAACCGCATGACCGCGCAGAACCTGGCCGTATGCTTCGGTCCCGTGCTGCTGCCAGCACGCCAGGCCCCCACCAGGCACCGCATCCGCAGCTCTGGCCCGGGCCTTACCAACGCAGTGGACTTCAAGCGCCACATCGAAGTGCTGCACTACCTGCTGCAGGCTTGGCCAGGTGAGTCCGCCCCTGGCCCCCGCCGCCAATCCTGGCCAGGTCACTACAGGCGATGCTTTTTCGGGCGGCCAGAGTCTAGAATTTCAAGCAAGCCACGCCCTCTCATCTACCTAGTTGCCTCAGCAACCAGTTCAGATCCAGCCAATCCATGCTTGACGCGGTCAGAGGCCCTGCCTCTTGATATGCCAATCAGAGGGCCGGTTGCCTAAGCTACCAGCTCAGCCAATGAAATCGTGAGCCGGTCGCAGGCCTTGCCTTTCAACAAACTAGTCAGGCTGGCTACCCGAACCACCACTCAGAAACCTGGGTGCCGCCGCTGTGCGTGACGTCATCACAAGCCTTCCCTCTCCCTCTGCAGATCCCCACAGATCCCCAGAGGCTCCGGACCTCGCCCCCTACCTGCGGCCCAAACGACAGCCGCCGCTGCACTTGCCACTGGCGAGCCCAGAAGTCGTGACTCGGCCCCGTGGCCGGGGCGGTCCTGAGAGCCCTCCGAGCAACCGCTATGCCGGCGATTGGAGCGTTTGCGGAAGGGACTTCCTGCCCTGTGGGCGGGACTTCCTCTCCAGTCCAGACTACGACCACGTGACGGGCAGCGACAGCGAAGACGAGGACGAGGCAGGAGAGCAGAGGGGCGCTGCTGACTTCGAAGATGATTTCGAGGCGCCCTTCAACCCGCACCTGAACCTCAAAGACTTTGACGCCCTCATCCTGGACCTGGAGAGAGAACTCTCCAAGCAGATCAACGTGTGCCTCTGAGCCGGGTTGGACCCCGATTCCTAAGGGCCGGGCTCCTGGTTGCTAAGACGGTGTCCTGACTACCGAGAGGGACCACACATATCGCTCAGGCTTAGCTCCTGGTTGTTGAGGAGTTGCCTGGCAACCCGCCAGCCTCATACTGAGAATTATTTCTTGTTTCCAGTGCTAAATATTTGGGCACTGGTTTCCAAGGCCAGGGACGGGGGTTCTCGGGACCAGTCGTGTGGCCGTCTTTTGTGAGCACCAAGGGCTTCTCCCGCTTGCTGAGCTGGCCTCTCTTGCCTCCGCTAGGCCAGGGAAACACCTTTAGGTGTTACTGTGAGCATCACCCTGGGATAGTGAGACATCCCCCAGTCCTTTGCTGCTGCCAACCAAATCAGTATTAGCTTTGAGCACTGCACTCTGCTTCTCCCTTGGGCCGCCAGAGGACTATCAGGAGGTGCTGTTTGGGGCAGCGTAGGGGCAGCCGCTATGCGGGGCTCCGGCTGGATAGGGACAGCTTGGGGCTTATAGAAAAACATGGTTTCCCCTCTTCCAGGGAAAACCCCACATTTGCCTCAAACCAGCAATTGAAGATAGCAGTCCGGCCCTTCCCCTCCCCAATTCTTCCTCCCCATCCCTGAAGAAAATGAGCACTTACAAGACCTCCCTTTTGGAGGGGCCCCACCTGAAGTGTCAGGCGGGGGGCACTTTGGTACGGAACATATTTATTGCCTGTGTGTGTGAAGAGTGTGCATGGACACGTCTGGAGCGGGCATGTGGGGCTCTTTCAGGGACCATAGAGAGGGGAAAGGATTCACAATGCCAGGTACCCTGAAATCCCCAGTATTGGTGCCTCAGTGGGTCCCAGAGTTCCAGTGGGAGAGTAGGGTCCCCTCCTGTCTCCCCCACCTTTCCCTCATTTCCATCGTTGTGGACAATAAATCAATATGCACAGGTTCTGGAATGAGTACTTGGGCCCACATGGACCAGAGGTGGTTTATTCAGTGTGTAAAAGAGGGGAGAAAGGGCACAACTGGGCCCGCAGAAAAAAAGACCCAAGGGCTCTCTAGCACTGCCAGGGGGCCTCTGAGCTCTCACCCCCCCCCCCGCCCCTCCCTGTCATCAGGAAGGTTGTAGGATCATTGGGCCTCATGGGATAGGCCTAGGGCGGGCAAGGATAAGACTCCAGGCCAGCTAGGCATAGTCCAGGGATAGCGCCCATGAGGCCCTACATGGCAATGGAGCCATCGCGGAAGTCCGTCCTTCCAATGAGGATGTTAACCACGACGGGGTGGCCCTCTTGGCACCGCTGCTGGGCATCACGTAGCACCTTCACCACCTGATCCTCATTCTCCCGTGAGAGCAGCAAACCCTGGGCCCCCAGACCCATGGCTGCCTTGTGATAATCTAAAAGGGCAGGTCAAGTCAGATGGTGGCAGGGGCCCAGCCCACCATGCAGTCAGCCCAAGAGAGAAACACACACCCAGCTGGGCCAGAAATAGCTTCCCTCCTACCCACCCTGCCCGAGTCCCTCACCAGTGTAGGCCAGGCCACAGGCCACATTGCTGCCCAGACAGGACACCTGCTCCCGAGAAATCTGGGTCCAGCCAGCATCATTTCCTATCAAGGCCATCACTGGGACCTGCGGGGAAGGATGAAGCCAGGCTGCAGCGTTCAGCGCCCAGGCTCGGCCAGCCAGAGGGCAGAGACAGGACCTCGGCCAGACAGAAGCAACGTCTCCCCGAGCCCAGCCCTGATGACATCTCCCAGAATCCCAGGCTTTCCCTGGGGCAGCCCGGTCACCTTGTGTCTGACGAAGGTGTCAAATTCGATGAGGCTGTACCCAAAAGCTCCATCTCCAAACAGGCACCAGACCTGAGGTGGGACAGGGAGTGAATGGGGTGGTTCACGGCCCAAAAAGCAGCAAGCCTCCTGCCTCCAGTGTCCCGACTCACCTCAGCATCGGGCCGGCACAGTTTGGCCCCAAGTGCAAATCCTGCACCAACCCCCAGTGTCCCAAAGGCCCCTAGGAGAACCAAAAGTAGGTGGCTGTGAAGGGTACTGGCTGGTGCAAGCTGCCCCGGGCGTAGGCCTTTCCTTACCAGGATCGAGCCAGCGCAGGGGGCCACGGGGCTGCACCAGGTGGGCAGCAGTGCCCACGAAGTCCCCGCCATCCACCACCAGAATCGAGTTGTCAGGCAGAGTTTCCTCCACCAGCTGCAGCACCCGCACCGGGTTCAGGTGCTGGGCTACAGGCATCTCTGCCTTCTCCCTGAAACGGAGCAGTGCAGATCAGCAGAGCCTGCCCAGAACCCCCCACCCCCACATCCACTCCATCAGGCCCCACCGAAAGGACTGCTCCTTCTGCCGGTCGGCTTGGTGAAGCTCCTCTGCCCAATCTGAGGCCCACGTCTGGCCCTGAAGGCCCTCCACCAGCTTCACCACGAAGGAGCCCACGTCTCCTGAGGAAGGAAGAGGGCACAGCTGCAGAGAGGTGGCCTCGTCCTGCCCTTCCAGCACCAGAGGCCCAAAGACAGGAGGAAGCCAACAGCAGCCCTGGAGCAGGAGGCAATGAGGCAGGACAAAGGCACTCCTAGGGCAAAAACGGGCAAAACACACCCCCAGAGCCTGTCGGAACCAGGTTAGGGCAACCAGGGTGAGAAGGTGGGCAAGGTTTAGGGAGCAGATTAGAAACCCAAGCCGACCTCGTCACCTGCCTCCCCGTCAAACCCCAGAGCATGCAGTCCCAACAATTCTGCCCTGAAACACATCACTACAAACACCTCCATCCATGAAGCTCGTCTCTACAACCCAGACACACAGAGTGCGTGTGGAATGAATAAATGAGCAGGTGATTTCATCATTTCCATTCAGAAATGATAGCTTAGAGCCTCAGAGAAGTTGAGTTTCTTCTCCCTGTCCATCCCTGCCTCAGGCCTGTCATTTCCATCTTGACCCTGTATAACAGGCCCCTTGCCACCACCCGGGCCCCTCCAACTCGCTGCTCATCAGCTACCACAGTGGACCTTCCCAAACACAAATGCAACGGTGCCATTTCTCTGTCTGACACGAGTTGCCTGTCACCTACACTGAGGGAAGTCAACATCCTAGAACGATGGGCAAAGCAGGGCACAGAATGACCATGGAAAGGGAGTGAAGGGGTTATGACAGGATGACAGAGGCCTCAGGGGCCAAGGAGTGAACTCTCCGTCCTGACAGCAGTGGACAGTGTGGGAAGGTTTGCAGCTAGGTGACATGATCGCATGCACACTCCCAGGGTTTCCCTCTGGCGCACACCCACCATTTGTTCATCCAGAAGCACCCACCAGTCTGAGAGCCAAATACTTGTCTCTGGCCAACAGGGAGCCCTCTGGGGCAGAGTCTGGCAGGACGGCCTCTTTCAGCTGCTGCAGAGGCAGGAGAAGGCCCAGGATGAGCACGCGTGGGGCGGGGGGTGGCACTGGGGGCTCACCCTGCACGGCCTCCTGGGGCTTCCAGAACATGTCTGAGTTGATCAACATCTCTTTCCGGTTACGGTTGACAATGATGATCTTGCTTCTACGGCTGAGGACCCGGCCATAGGACAGGCGGAAGTCACACACAATTCCTGGGGTGGAGGACAGGGAGACAGTGGATGGAGGGCAAGTGTCCTGGGGGGGTGCCCACTACCTTACTTAGTCCATCGTGGCACACTAGATGTAAAAGCGTCCCCCTGTTCTTCACCTTTCCCTGGATCCGTGCCACCTGCAATGACTTTGCAGCTCTCCAGCGCTTGAAACTGGGCTGACCTGAGAACGTGGTCTGGCCAGCAGAACATGTCCGGAGTGCTGGCACGCATTCCTGAGACCATGCTTCCAGGAGCCTTGCAGCTCCCACTCTCTTTCTAATAACCTTGCCCCTCCAGCCCTGCGTATTTCTCATCCTCCGCCAAGTTAACCAGCCCAGGCCGCCTGCTGGGCAAGGAGGAACATGGAGGCAGGGAAAGTGAGAGAACTCAGAATCCCAGCTGAGGCCACTGCAGCCCAGCTACAGCCAGCCAACCCCCAGGTATCTGAGCCAGCCCCGCCTGGATCCGCACGGCTGCCCTCCCACCTCCCCGACTGCAGACTCCGGAATGAGACCTGCCAAAACCAGATCTACCATCTCACCTGTTCCTGGGTCTCGAAAAATATGTGCATTTTAAGCCACTGAGTTTAGGAATGGTTATTACACAACAATAGCTAACTGATACAACTATTATGTGCTTGGCAGGCTTCAAAGCATTTTATGTAAAAATGTATGTGCACGTGCCATAAATGCTATATAATGCACACAAACGCAAATACTGTGTAGGGCAGTGTCCTCCTTTGCACAAAGCTGGGTCACAGCACACAACTGCAACCTGGCAAGAGTTCACGTGAATTTCAAGTTGAGGGTTGTTCAAAACCCTTGAAAGGGGAAGGGGTGGGGCCAGGGGTAAGAAAGTGGGTGATTATGAGGGTGGGGTGCCAACGAGTACCAGACTAGGAGGGGCAGGGTTACAGGCTGAGGGATGTCCTGGGGGGGGGAGAGGAGGGGAAGGAGGAAACTGAGGCCCACCTGCCAGGAGGATGACATCTGCCTTCTTCAGGGCAGTGCTGCGGTTCTCCCGGATGTGGAGGGGGTGGCCGCGGCCCAGCAGGCCCCGTGCCATCCCGCCCAGGAAGCAGGGGACACCGAGGGACTCCACAGCAGCCCTTTGGGTCCAAGTAGAACAGAAGTGAGTGAGGAAAGGGCACCAGGGGACCAGGGAACAGGAATGCATAGTAAAAGCAGGACTGAGGCTTCTCACCGAAGCTTGTCGGTGGGTGTTGGGGGCAGCAGGGCCTGGCTCCCCAGCACCATAAGGGGCCTTTTGGCCCGGCTCAGGACCTCCACACAACGTTGAACCTGGGGTGAGATGGAGCCCAAAGAGCCGACCCTGAGCCACCATTGGTCCCTGAAGATCAAGGCCCCAATACTGACTCAGGGAGAGGCCATCCTGCCAGGTGAGGACCTCCGCCAGGGAAGAGAGGCAATTCACCTGCTGAGGGGATGCCTGGGGGATATCCAGAGGCAGGGGCCCCTCGGGCTGAGGCTCCCAGGCTCCTGCAAAGAGGTTGGCCAGGTAATTCGTTAAGTACCTGCAAAGATGAGAGGAAGGGGTGGTTACCAGGATTCATTACTGGGGTTCCAGGAGCTGGAAGAAAAGAGGGGCCAGGAAGAGAGTGGAATAGGCACAGGGGTGGTGGAGCAATGGCCCAGGGACAGATAAGCCCCAGCGGTCGAGTCTGCAGTGGCCTACTTCTCCTTGGAAGCTGCTGGTGACCACCACAACCCGACACAGACCCTCAGAAACAAGTGACACAGGAGTGGAGTGCCAGGATCAGGGCAATAGCTGCAAGGTCAGGCAGACATGGCTTTGCCACTTCCTAGCTATGTGACTTTGGTCAAGTGACATAGCCGTTCTGAGCATCCTTCTCTGTAAAATGTAAAAGGGAACCTCCCTCCCAAGGTTCCGTGATCTGTCCATTCAGGATATAAAGCACTCTGCAAAAGCCTCCATCAATGGGAGCTAGGAACATCATTAGTAAGCTTGTCTCTTTCTCTGGCTTCCAGCATCCCCTTCTCTGTCTCCACTCATTGGGTCACAGGGCCCTGACTTTCCCTGAGGGCTTTGGAGACACACAGACAAATCCTGCTCAGCTCTGCCCTCCAGGAACACTCAATCCAGACAGAAACAGACATGTAGGCACTGGAAGGGAGCAGCTGGAACTGGAAGTTTCGTTTCTCTTTGAAGGAAAAGTCAAAACTGCAGAGAATGAGAAGAGGCCCAGAATGGAACCATCGGAACCCCAACTGGAAAAAAAAGGCAAGGGAAGGGCCAGCCTTGCAAGGGGCTGAGGAGGGAAGCCCGAGAGAGAGGAGAAGAATGGAGCGGGTGGGGGGTTGGGAGTCCAGGGAGCAAAGAGGCTGTCCGGTCACAGAACAAAACTGCTTAAAAATTCTGCCTCCCAGACAAGGCTACCAACCACTTCTTACGCATTAGAACCCCTGAATGCCTCTCTCGTTCTGGTTGCCTAACCATGTTAAAGGAAGGTTCCCTACCCTTGCCTTACACCTGACACGACACTGGATTCAATCCTATTCTTATTTAAGAAAATGATGGTTAATTCTTTTAAACGTCAGCATGTGCATTATCAAAACGACCTCATTTATTCTCCACAAAAATCTTAGTCTAGAGAGAAAAAGCAAGCAACGTTCACCCATTTTACAGATGAGGAGGCTGAAGTCAAGCAGGTAACATCACAATATGAGCCAAATCATTATGCTGTGCACATTAAACTTACACAGCGCTGTCTGTCAATTATATCGCAATAAAAATGGGGGGGGGGGGGAAGGTTTAACATTTGCTCAAGGTAACACAGCTAATTAGCAGCAGTCCAGGGATTCAAACCCATCTCTCTGGACTTTCCTGTCATTCATTAGATGGCACATAGCTCTTTGGGTAAAGCGCGGAAGGCTCCTCCAGGCTGAGTCCTCGTGTGCCATTAACAAGCTGGATGACTTTGTATAAGTCATTCCATAATAATACCTTATCATGTTAACTCAAAGTGTTGTTATAAAAGACACTGAGTAAAACGGCTCAGTGGCCCTCGGAGCGCATCTCACATGCCCAGGATGCAGGGACCTATCTGTCTCGTTCACTGATGTTGCCCATGCCCGTCCTGGTACCTGAGACAGTGGCACTAGCTAAATACATGGAGAAGACCTGGAAGGAGGAGGGACAAGGACAGGCCAAGGGAAGGGATGAGAGGGAGGACGAGGAGGAGGAGGAGAATCAATTCTCCGTCCTGTGCTGTTTCGGCCAGGCGCATCTCAGTGGTGACCAAAAGCAGACCCTTTTGCATATCTCCGCTCGCACTGTGCCCCGACCTGGATCCCTTTCTATCCGCTCAACTGAAGGAAGCACCCGTCAAACTCATAGCTCTTCCAGGAAAAACCTCAGGCTTGGCCCAGGCCAGCCCCGCTGCACTGCTCTCTCCAAGCTCCTGGCCACTTGCCACTCAAAGCCCCAGAGTGAGTTGTGCCCATGTCATGGGCCTGCAGGGACCCTCTGTTCCCTTCTCCAGGCACCCAATGTGATCCAGCCACATCTCTACATCCCACAGCCACGACCCAGATCCAGGCCACTATCGCTTCTCATCCGGGGACCGCCACACCTCCTCCGTGGCTTCCCAGCTTCCACCCAACCGCACAGTCCATTTTCCAGCAGCAGCCAAAGGGAAGGTACCAAAAACCTGAGTCAGCGTATCCCACACCTCTGCTTAAGGCGCTACAATGCTTCTCAGTGGATCTCAGATTAAAAACAAAACCACACGTACTCCCAATGGGCCCTGCTGGCTGCCCTGAGACCAGCCCCTGCCCCTGTCCTCTTTGCTCACCTGCTGTGCCACATAGGCCACCTTGCTTTCCCACCCTACCAAGTTCGTTCATGCCTCAGGACCTTTGTATATGCTATTCCAGCCACCTAGAATGCTCTTCCTATGGTGGGCTCCTCTCAGTGGATATGCAAATCAATGAATGAGGCAAAAAAGGGATGGGTGCTGCCAGAAGGCTACAGGAGAGAGCAGGGAAAGGGGGAGTGCATGGTGGGAATGGGGTTACTCACCAGGAGACCACTCGACCCATGAGGTCTTTGGGCGGCTTGGCTGGCACCATCTCCTTCTGAACCATGAAGTAGGGGTATAGCACGTCAATGGGTAGCTCCACAAACACTGGACCTGTGGGGACAGGGAAGATGCTGAGCTGTGCCTCCCTAGCCCCCAGGCCCTAGGGACAGACCACTGCCCAGCCCCCTACCACCTACCAGGTGTGCCTGACTGAGCAGCAGCCATTGCAGCCCTCAGGGTGGGCATGATGTCCCGTACCCTCCGCACGGAAGCACAGAACTTGCAGAGTGGCCGGAACAAGGACATCTGATCAATGGCCTGGAGTGCACCCCGTTTCTGGTGGAGAGAGGTCCAGGGAAGTTACCATGTGAGCCCTTTGAGCACCCCTGGAGCCTCTCTGCCCCCCGAGAATAAGGTACCTGCAGCAGAGTACTGGCAGCCCCACCCAGAAGCAGGACTGGGGACTGGGCTATCTGGGCATTCTTCACTGCTGTCACTGTGTTAGTGAGGCCGGGACCTGCCGTCACCGCCACCACGCCCACTGTCCCTGGAACACAAACCCTGTCAGTCTCTGCAGCCATGCCCATCCTTCCAGCCATCCCCGAAAAACCCCTATCCCCAAAGAGCCCCTCCCCCATCCCAGCCTCACCAGCCCCCAGCCCTCTCCACTCTGCCCTCACCAGTCAGGCGAGCCACAGCGTCAGCAGCAAACACAGCCGTGACTTCGTGGCGCGTGTCCACCACACGGATGCCCAGCTTCTCGCAGGCCACCAGCAGTGGGGAAATGTGCCCACCGACCAGTGTGAAGAGGAACCGCACGCCATGGGCCCTCAGCACGGCTGCCACGCTCTCCCCACCGTGCCTGACGCTTGTCTTGTCCACCTGGGCCCATGAAGGAGGAGGAGCAAGACTGTCAAGGGCCAGGGCAAGGGTGCCAGGGCAGGTGGGGACAAGGGCAACCCCCCTCCTCAAGAGGGGGGGAGCAGAGTCAGAGGGCTGGGGAAGGCACATGTCATACAAGAGGCCCAGAGCAGCACATACCATCCTACCACATCCTCTTGTCATTACAGTTGACCTTGAACAACACAGGGCTTAGGGAGGCTAACCCCTGCGCAGTCGAAAATTCACATATAACTTTTGACTGCCCAAAAACAACTACTAATAGTCTGTTCACCGGAAGACTTACTGATAATATAAACAGTTGATTAACATGTATTTTGCATGTTATGTGATGTTATCAAGAAAATCATAAGGAAAATATATTTACTGTATTTACTGAAAAATATCCATGTATAAGTGGATCCAGGCTCATCAAGGGTCAACTATATATCCTTTTACAACTAAGGGACCACGACTTGCCCAAGCAAGATTCGAAGTCCCATGGAACCAATACTGTTAAGCACCCCACTCTGTTACATTGCCCACCTGGGGATGGTGGGCAATTAGGGAGAAAGGAGGGGGAAGGTGGAGCTACAGAATCCAGGGGTGCTTGGTCAAGAGCAGGAGGCACAGGTCATCAGCTGTGACTCCAGAACTGCCTGTCCTCCAGCATCAGGGCCTGGCAGCCTGACTGCTAAAGATGACCTACCAGGCTCCCTCCCACTCACTGGGCCAAGCCCAGTTGACAGGCTGCCAGCCACCAAGTGCCTGGCATGTGTATGGCCTCCTAGCTCCAGCTTAGACACAGCCTAGCACTTCAGAGGCCGACACTTTGCCTTAAATCTCCACAAGTCCTCAAAGCAAGTGGTGTTGTTTCTGACTAGGAGAGAAAGAATTGGGAAAGGGTCAAGTCTGCTCCAGGCTAGGAGAGGAAAGATTGAGAAAGGGATCTAGGGAAGGGATAAATTTCTGAGAAAGGAGCCACACAGCTCAGAGCCAGGTTTATGGGGTCAGGTCTTCCCCAAATACGTTATCTAAAGCAAGCTACTACACTATCTTTCTGAGCCTCAGTTTCCTCTGCGGAAAATGCAGACAGAAACAAGCGCATCTATTCAGGGACATGTTGGGTATATGAGAAAATCCCTCTAAAGCAGAGTAACTGTCACAAAACTGTCACGGACACATCCTCTGGAGCCTGCCTCCACAACACCGATCCCAGGGTATTCAGGGAGCATTGTTTTGTGAAAAGGGCTCGGCCCCTGGGGAAAGAGGTGGGCAGAGTACTGAGTGCCTGGCAGTGCAGCTTCCCGATTATCTGTTACTAGCCAAAGTCCAAGTCCTCAGGTGCAGCTTGGCAATGGGGGCAGGGCCCTGTTAAGAAAATCTCCCGACCAGTCCCTCGCACCCGGACCTCGTTCCTCCTTTACTGCCCCCCAGCCCGCCTCCCATCTGTGCCCCCGCACCTTGTGCAACAAGCGATAGAAGAGCCCCAGGCGGTGCGCGGCGCACAGCACAGCAGCCACTAACGTCCCGCAGACCAGGAGTAAGGGGGTGAAGAAGCTCCCGGCAGGGGCGGCGGCCGCGGGGATCTCCATGAGGTGGTACCTAAAGGAGAAGGGGCAGTTCCAGTGCCTGAACGCGAAGATACAGTACCAGGGAGAAGGCACGCCCTCTTCTCCGGAGTTTCTGCGTGGCCACACCCTTTACGCTGATAGGCTTGGGCCGAGACCAGGCGCCCTTAAGACCAGGCCACGCCTCCCAGGAGCTAGGTCACGCCTCTCGGGGGACCAGACCATGCCCTCCCGCAACGCTCCCCTCTTACGTCACTATCACCACCCAAACTAGGCGACCACAGGTCATTGCGACCACAACGGCCTCAAAATAGTTATTTTCCCACTTACCGGCTTCTCAGTGGATAGGCGGGAAGCCCCGCCTCTTTTACACTAAGGTCCTAAATCTCAGCCCCAGTGATGAGCCCCCACCACGTCTACGTCACCTAGACCGATGATGCCACGCCCCCAGGTTGGCGTGCACGACCCTCTCAAGCTAGGCTCCGCCCCCGAGTGAGAGCCGGAACCCGAGCCTGACCCTGACTCCAGGCCGCAGATAAAGACTAAATTGCATCAGGATGTCCCTCCGATCCCCGGGGCACTTCAACCTTCACCTAAAAGAAATGGCGCTGACTCCAGAGGAATTCAGCGCCCTTCGTGTCACATGACCCAGGCGCACAGTCGTGTCCCCCAGTCCGGACGCCCGTCGCGCGTGCGCAGAGCAGGAGCTCTACTCCGGGATACAGGCACCTCCTTCCTATAAGAGCTATTTCTCTACTGGCCGCCGCATGCACAGGCCCCGCCTTCCCTCGCCTTTCACTGGCTCGCATTGTTAGCCTTACGCCCTTCTCTATAGGAGGCCACGCCCACCGGCGTCCGTTCTTTGCCAAGACCCTCTCGGTACTACGTTAGGCGGCCTTCCATTGGCCCCACATTGCAGGCCCTAGTTCCAGGCCTTCCGAGCCTTTACCTCTTTCCACGCCAGCTGGGCCGTACGCCCCTTCACGTTGGCCGGAGGTGGACTCCGCAGAGTCCACCATCCGAGGGCCTGATCCCAAGTTAGTCCCGCCCCCGCTCTAGCGTCAGGTCCCGCCTACTAGTTTACCGTAAAGCTACTGCTAAGGCAGAGGCCCCGCCTCCGCTGTTGGCCCTACCTCTTGGGATTTCTCTGGTCCAAGTGCTGGGTAGTGGATGCTCCGGAGCCCAATGGTCCCTGGTTCCAACCCACGCGTTCCACCGTATTTCAGTCGTCTGGCCTCATGATAGTGATCTCCCTATCAGTAAAGGGGAAGTAATTCTGGTACCAAGGGCCCTACTTCTGTCCAAGACAAATCCTGCCATTTTTACACTGGCTCCCGTTCCTTGTCAACTTTTGGGATTTTCCTCTGAGAATTCCACCCCATCGTTAATTTTATCTTCTACTGAATCATTCCTATGTTTTAATTTCATCCATTAAAAAAAAACAAAAAACTCCTCTGTTGGCCCCACATTCTCTACCTGTTTCTGTCCTTTGCTCCTCTCTTTAGCAAAATTCCTCCAATGATTTATCTGCACTTCCTCTCTCCCTATGCCCTCCTCCTATTCCCTCTTGAACACACTCCAAACAATCTCTTACCCGCCACTCTCTGAGAGCTGTTGTGGATTATTCCAACGGTCTTCAAATGGGTCCCCTCTCGCTTCTGTCCCTCATCCCACTCTCCCTGCCTACAATTAACAGGATAAAATGCAAACTTCATGAAAAGGACTTCTAGGCCCAATTAAACTCCAAGAGTCAATAATAAAACAGTGATCATTATTTTTTGTCAAGCACCTACAATGTGCAAGGGGCTGGTCCACGCACTTTTGACATATTAACTCATTTAATCTTCACAACAACCCTGTAAAGGAGCTGTACTATCATTATCCCATTTTACAGATAAGGAAGCTAAAACACAGAGAGGCTAAGGAACTTGCCTAAGGTCACACAGCTTGTAAGTGAAAGACGCAGAATGTGAACTCAGTCGTTCCCTGGGCCCCCAGACTGGGAGCACCTCAAGAATGGGTATTGCATTTCAACCGTATGGCTTCCCCAGGCCTCTCACAGGGTGCAGTGTTTGGGGCCCACCCAATCCCCTTGTGCTTTCCTCGGGTTTTATTCTAAGTGAGTTGGGAAGCCAGAGAGGATTTTGAACAGCCCAAGCACACAAAACCTGCATATGATTGTTTTTAGGGGCCTTATCTGTAATAGCCAAAAACTGGAAAAACCAAAATATCCTTCCATAAGTGAATAGTTAAACAAACTGTGATCCATCCATCCCATGGAACACTACTCAGCAATATAATGTGTAGGGATTCAGAAGGAGTCACCCCAAGATGTGCCTCTGTGGTATGCAAATTGTTTTGATCTAAAAGCAACCAAGACCCAGAGGCTCAGGAAAAACTTCTGCCCTACCCCTTTTAACTACCTAGAATAATTTGAATTACTAGCCTTGCCCGTAATAAGAGATTATCAGAAATAACATTTTTGGGCCTATCTATGGGGTAGGGCAAACTTCTAATTACCGAACATCTGTTCTTATCATCATGCAATTACCTTCTCCCCTCTGAAGGCACGCGGTGCCTTACCTCATCCTTAGCTCAGAATGTCATATATGCCTCATTTTCCCTTTCTGTCTCTGAACCTCTCATGTATGTGGGGTCTCTGACTCTCATGTATGTGAGGTTCCTATACCAATGTATGTAGTTAATTTGGTCATTTTCTGTTGCTAATCTATCTCATGTCTATTTGATTATCAGACCCACTGAAAGAACCTTGAGGAACCTTCCTCCTCCACAAATACAAACTAATGAAACACACAACAGCTTGGATGAATTGTAAAATAATCATGCTCGGAGAACAGATTTATGGTTGCCAGAGGCAGGAAGTGGGTGGATGGGGGTGAAGGTGGTCAAAAGGTACAAACTTCCAGTTGTAAGATAAGTAAGTCCTGGGATGTAATGTACAGTATAGAGACCATAGTCAACGATACTGTTTGTATATTTGAAAGTTGCTAAGATTCTGCTAAGATGCAGGATCTCTCATCACAAGAGAACTTTTAAGGTACAAAAAACTTTGTAACTATGTGAGGTGATGCATGTTAACTCTATTTATTGTGGCAATTATTTTGCAATATATACATTAATCAAATCATTATGTTGTACGCCTTAAACTTATACAGTGTTATATGTCAATCATATCTCAATAAAACTGGGAGGAGGGAGTATTCTCTATCCACAAGCTAAAAAAAAAAAAAAATTATGCTGAATGAAAGAAGCCAGTCTAAAAAAGGTTATATACTATATGATTTCATTGATATGTTATTCTCCAAGTAAAAAAAAAAAAAAAAAAAAACCACAGTGAGGGAGGGCAGATCAGTGTTTGCCGGAAGTATGGGATATGAATGGATGTGATGACCACCACATCCACAGCCCTTAAAAGGAAGGGGTTTTGTGCTTCTTTGAGCCCCACACCCTTTCCTGTAGCCTGGGATGTGGATGCAATGACTGGAGCTAAAGAAGTTACTTTGGGGCTCCAGCAGCCGCCGGTGCTGCGCTGGGTCGGGTGCTGATTTGACAAGATTAAAGCTTCAGGAGAATGTTCAGTGAGGTACAGAGAGATGGAAGGATCTTGGATTTGATTGACGATGCTTGGTGAGAAGATAAGCTACCTTATGAGGACATTGCGATGCCACTGAATGAGCTTCCTGAACCTGAGCAGGACAACAGTGGCATCACAGAATCTGTTAAAGAACAAGAAATGAAATGGACTGACTTGGCCTTACAGTACCCCCATGAGAACGTACCCCCCCATAGGAAACTGGTCCCCCTCCATAGGATACAGTACCCCCCATAGGAAAGTGACACCTGGCTCCTTTGTCATGGATGCATTTTTAATTTTTTTAAAATTCATAGATAAAAAATGTTTTCTTTCAGTCTCCTAATTCAAACCTTTTAACGATAGATAGATCAGCGCTCAAAAATGTACACCCACTTAGTTTGTGGCAGCAAAACGCAATGTGGAAATACTTACCAGAATGAGAAACTGATTGCGATTTCTCAGGAATGCAGAATATTTGGCTCTTTGAACCTAGCTTGTGTTTAAACATGCTTAGTTATAAACATTTGCCTTTAACTCTAATTTTGCTTTACTGTCAGAGCTCAACACTTCCCAGCTACTTATATTTGTCCTGTTACAGAAGTGATTGAAGATAGGAAAGAAAAAGGCTAAGAAAGAGAAAGCCAACATAAGGAGAATTAACAACTTCTCATATACGCCCCCCTCCCTTGGAGAAGCAGTTTGAGTGGATGTATATGAAGCCTGTAGAAGTAATGAATATTTAGAAGCTCATTCACTGACTACTGGGATTCCTAAAATTCCCCATGGTGTTTTTAAACTTTGGATATATTTACAAATTAAAAGGGTACCTGACTTGTCTCTCTGCTCTCCCTACCATTTTTTTTTCTTTAAGATTGATTAGGGAAGGGGAACAGGACTTTATTGGGGAACAGTGTGTACTTCCAGGATTTTTTTCAAGTCAAGTTGTTGTCCTTTCAATCTTAGTTGCAGGGGGCGCAGGCCACCATCCCTTGCGGGAGTCAAACCTCCAACCTGTGGTTGAGAGCCCACTGGCCATGTGGGAATCGAACCGGCAGCCTTCGGCATTAGAAGCATGGAGCTCCAATCGCCTGAGCCACTGGCCAGCCCCTCTTTTTTCTTTTTTTTTTCCCCCTTTTTCCACCTCCTCCCTCCCCCTACTCCGGTTCAAGCCATTGTTTCTCAGTCTAGTTGTAGGACACAGCTCCCTGGCCCATGCTGGTGTTATGAGCCTTGTGCTCCCCCTCCCCGCCCCCCCAGGCAGTCGGTGGCAGGTCATGCGTCAGCCGCTCACAGCAGCTCATGGCAGCTCTCACCAGCTGCCAGCTGCTCACGCTGGCTGCTGGCCACTCACACTAGTCACTGGCCGCTCCTGGCAGCACACGGCAGCACACAGCAGCCTGTGGCAGCTTACGCCAACCTCCAGGTGCTCACAGCAGCTCATCACCGGGGAGAGCCATTGTTCACAATCTTAGCTGTAGAGGGCGCAGCTCATTGGCCCATGTGGGAATCAAACCAGGACCTTGGCGTTAGGAGAGCTGCGTGCCAACCACCTGAGTCACTGGGCCATTTCTCTGGTTTCTTAACAGCCATCTATGGCAACCAGGTAGAGATTGGGAAGAACAACACACTGACCTTTGTCTCCTTCTGTCTTCTATCTCCTGCCTGTGCCTACCATTGACCAAAAACAACCAGAAGCCAAAGGGCAAAGAACTATCAGTGTGGTCCATACAGGTTTCTCCTGAGACATAGAGCAGAATGGAAAAGGGTACATGGAAGGTACAGCACATTAAGCACAGACCATAGTTTCCTGAAAAATATCATGGCAGAAACCCCATCACCAGTGTTTAGCTTGCTCTTTTTTTTTAGTTCCTTGAGGTATAAAGTTAAGTTATTGATTTGGGATCTTTCTTTTTTTTTTTAATATAAGCACTTACAGCTATGAATTTCCCTCTGAACACTGCTTTTGCTGCATTTCACAAGTTTTGGTATGCTATGATTTCATTTTTGTTCATCTCAAAGTATTTTCCAGTCTAACTTGTAATTTCTTCTTTGACCCATTGGTTAAAAATGTGTTGTTTAACTGCCATATATTTGTGAATTGTCTGGTTTTCTTTCTGTTGCTGATTTCTCATGTCATTCCACTGTGGTCAGAGAAGATTCTTTGGATGATTTCAATCCATCACCAGGGTTTAATTCAACAAAAGTGAACTACTAAACCACAATGAGGTACCACTTTGCATCTCTTAGGGTGGCCATAATTTAAAAAAATGGAAAATAACAAATATTGGCAAGGATGTGGAAACATTCAACCCTCATACACTGCTGCTGGGGATATACACCACTATGGAAAACAATCTGGTGATTCCTCAAAAAGTTAAACAAAGAATTACCTTATGATCCAACAATTCCACTCCTAGCTACATGCCCGAAGGGATTGGAAACAGGGATTCAAACAGATATTTATGCAGAAATGTTCATAGCAGCACTATTCACGGTAGCCAACAGGTGGAAACAAACCAAGTGTCCATTAACAGGTGAATGGATAAACAAAATGTATATCCATACAACGGGATATTATTCTGCCATCAAAAAGAATGAGGTTCTGATACATGTTACTACATGGATGAATCTTCAAAACATTATGCTAAGTGAAATAAGTCATGCACAAAAGGACATATATTAAATGATTTTATTTATTTGAAATATCGAGAATAGGCGTATTTATAGTAACAGAAAGTAAATTAGAGGTTACCAGAGACTGGGAGGAGTGGGAAATGGGGGGCCATTGCTTAATGGATACAGAGTTTCAGTTTGGGACGATGAAAAGAAGTTTGGGAAATAGATGGTGGTGATGGTTGTACAAAACTGTGAATGTAATTAATGCCACCGAATGGTACACTAAGAAAAAGTTCAGCTAGCAAATTTTATGTTATATATGTTTTACCACAATAACGTTTTTAAATTCCCCCTTCTTTTTTTTTCTCCCATCATACACCTTGGATCATAAAGGATCCAAAGGGAAGAGAGCTAGAGGATCATCATGAAAATAACTGCAGTTCAGCGTGCGATTCTGACAGGAAAAATAAACAAAGGCAGCCTTGGGTTGATGGCAAACAGCCCCCATCCCTCAGAAAACGTGGGAAAAGTTCTGAATGAGGCAAAAATAAAAGGATACTGAAACGAGTATCAATCCCTGCTCAGTGCTGATTAAATCACTACCCTTTATTGTCTGTCAAGGTTGAGCCGTCAGTGGCACCTTCCACTGGTGACCATCCTGCACTGCAGACCATGTTGCATTCCCCCCAAAGTCAAGGTGATCAAGACAAAAGGAGAAGGCAACCTACGGAGTTCACGCTAGGTATCAGACATTATTCGTTAATTACCTTATTACATATGCTATTTCATTTAAGGTTCTCGGTGTGGCCCGGATTTTCCAGGTGGGGAAACTGAGTGTCAGGCCGGGAACATGATCATGAAAAAGCTAGAGCAGGAAGGTAAAGCAAGTGTTTATTTAAAACTCCGGCAGCTTCGCGCCAGGGTCCTTCTCAGAGCCACCCTGACCTCCTTGTTGCGCAGCGTGTACACCACCGGGTTCAGCAGCGGCGTCACCACCGTGTAGAAGACAGCCACCAGGCGGTCCTGGCTGGGGTTTCCTCCAGACTCAGGCCGCAGGTAGATGACAGAGGCGCAGCCAAAATGCACAATGACCACGGTGATGTGGGCCGCGCAGGTGGAGAAGGCCTTGTGGCGGCCAGCAGCCGAGGGGATCCTCACGATGGCGGCCACGATGAAGGCATAGGAGAGGAGGATGAGGAGAAAGGAGGCCAGCACCACAAGGATGCTCAGGAAGAAGATGGCCAGAGCTTTGCCTGTACTCTCAGCACAGCTGAGCTTCAGGACCGGGGCAATGTCACAGAAGAAGTGCTCTACACGGTTGCTGCTGCAGAAGGGCGAGGAGAAGATCATGCTGGTCTCGATCAGGGCCACGGAGAACCCGGAGCAGAAAACCAGGGCTCCCAGGCAAAGGCAGACTGTAGGTCTCATGACCACCGCGTAATGCAGGGGATAACAGATGGCTACATAGCGGTCATAGCCCATCAGGGTCAGGAGGAAGCAGTGGCTGCAGCCCAGGCCCAGGAAGAAGAACATCTGAGCCCGACAGCCAGCAATGGAGATGGCCTGGCTCTCCATGAGCAGATGAACCAGCATATTGGGGATGGTGACCAGCGTGTAGCAGGTCTCAGAGAGGGACAGCACTGCCAGGAAGCGGTACATGGGCGTGTGAAGCATCTGATCCACGTGGATGATGGTGATGATAGTGACATTGCCACTGAGGGTGACCAGGTACATGAGCAGGAACAGAGTGAAGAGGATGGTCCTCAGGTCTGGGAGATTGGAGAAACCCACCAGCACAAACTCTGTCACTAGCCAGGTGGCGTTTTCCCACTGTTCTTCAGGAGTCTGAGAGGAAAGGACAGAGTAAATGCAACAGAGCAAACCAAGAGTCTGCTACCCAAAGGGGACCGGTGGCATGAAAGAATCATCCTTGTTTTACAAAAAAAGAAGAGCCTCAGAAGTGACGTCATTTTTTTCCTACTATCACCCAGCTAGCAAGAGTCTCTTCGATAACAAGAAAATCATAGACATGGAAACAACCTAAGTGCCTGTCAACAGATAACTGGATAAAGGAAATGTGGTGATATATACAATAGAATGTTATTCAGCCATGAGAAAGAATGAAATCCTGCCATTTGCGACAACAGGGATGGACTTTCAGGGCATTATGTTAAGTGAAATAATTCAGACAGAGAAAGATAAATACCATATGCTCTCACTTATAAGTGGAATCTAAAAGAGCCACACTCATAAAAACAGAGTAAAATGGTGGTTACCAGGGGCTGGGGGGAGGGGAAAAAGGAGAGATGCTGTTTAAGGGTACAAATTTGCAACTAGTAGATAAATAAGTCTGGAGAGCTAATGCACAGTAGAGTGAATATCGACAACGATATTGTATTATAATCATCAAACTTACTAAGAGACGACATCATAATTATTCCCACCACAAAAAAGAAATGATAATTCTGTGACAGGACAGAGGTGTTAATTATTGCTACAATGGCAATTACATTACAACATGTAAATGTATCAAATTAACATGTTAGACCATACACCTAATTTACACAAGCTTATATGTCCCATACATTTCAATTTTTAAAAAAGAAAAGAAAATCACAAGAACCTGTAAGGAATAGAAACTACATTTGGGGTAGGAAAGATGGTAAGAACATCAGTGCCTCAGTTTGAGCCTCCTAGAAACAGATCCTGAGGCAAGGATTCAAGAGCAAATAGTTTATCGGGGCTGTTATCTCCCAAAACATGGGTGGGAGAGAAGGGGAGGGAGAGAGAGAAGGAAATCCCCACTGTGGGCAACCAGAATTTAATCCCACCTGGGGAACCCTGAGGGACAGTGAGGAAGCTAGGGTGTTTATCCATCAATCCCCTGTTTGTCATTGCTTGAGAGTTTCTGCCAGGAAAAATGAATCTCCCAGCACTTCCAACTTGGCACATGTGCAGGGAATTCAAGGCCTCACTGGTGAGAAAGAATTAACAGGGGCCAGGTTACAGTGTCTGCCACAGTCCAGATCCCCGAGAAAGGCAAAGCTTGTAACATTGTTGTTATCTAAATTTATTTCAATTTTATAAAAACTTAAAATTTTTATATTTTAGGCTTGCAAAGTTGTAGCCCTGAAGATTATATTCACCTGGTGTAAAGGTGAATATAATCTTCACTTTTAAAAGTTCCTTTATTTCTTCTGATCTTAAAAGAAATTTAAACAACGTCGTGGGCCCCCTTCATATTAGGTTGGTGCACACGTAATTGTGGTTTTTGCAATTATTTTTAACTTTTTAAACCGCAATTAGGTTTGCACCAACCTAATAGTATTGTGAGCCCCAGGCACTGTGCCTAATGGATACACCTGTGTTCACTAAATGGAAAGTCACTCTGAAATGATTGGCCATTCTAATTCAAATTATGAGACTTCATAGAAAGCCTGGATTGGCAATATTTTATCATTTTATAATCCACTAATCAATTTCCCAATATATATATGTGTATATGTGTATATATATATATATATATATATATATATATACACATATACATACATACATATGTATGTATGTATATGTGTGTGTGTGTATATATATATATATATATATATATATATATATATATATTTGAATGTTTCTGAGAGTATTTTCCACTCATTTGGAACATGGGACTCTGTTTTAAAGGAAATGGTCCTAATGCAATCTTTCCCTGCTTATCAAGAGTTAATTTGTTTAGAAATAAACAATTGAGCCTGGAGAGTCTCAAATACCATCTCAGAGACAAGGAGGCAAGGACTCTCACAATGAAACCACAAGTAGATGGTTTATGCACCATCTAGTGGCATTTGAGGTAATCTGCAAGCCAGTGACACATAAAAAAGCAAAGATAAATAAATGCCTCTCTATGGCCCTGAAAATACTCATCCACAGCAATGGGACCAGAGAAATTGAGAATGATCGTTTAAGTGTTTTGAAAGTTTGCTGAAATTTTAATTCTGGGAAAATAAATTTTAGATGTTAGTTCTGAAGCTATATAGAGGAAAAACAACAAAAATGTGCTTGGTGGAGTCCAAAGGTATTCTGGTTATAAAGATAACACAAGACAGGACCATCAGAGAACTTAACAGAAGCAATGTGAGAGAGGGATGCCCTTTTTTTCATGAAGAAAAGAAAATCAGGATGCAGGAAGCAGGCAGTCATGTTGATCAAGCACAGGGATGCATACTTCTTCTGTAAAGGGCCAGATGGTAAATATTTTAGGCTCTATGGGCTGTACAGTGTCTGTAGCGACTGCTCAGTTCTGCCATTCCAGTGTGAAAGTAGTCACAGACAATGTATAAACAAGTGTGCGTGGCTGTGCTTCAATAAAACTTTATTTACAAAAACAGGTAGGATGCAGGATTTGGCGCTCAGACTAGTTTGCAACCCTTGATCTAGCACAAGTAAAACTAAAAGAATCTTCATCTTAGGGAAACTCCAGTGAGGTCCTCTGAGGGATTTATGCTATGAAAAAAAGCAATGCTTGACTTGAAATCTTCAGAAACCAAAGTAAAATGAAAGTCCAAAACCAAGAATCTCATACTCGGCTTAAGAAAGCTATCTAAGAAATGGCACACTGGGCAAAGTTGCCCAGAGCATGTCTAAAAGAGGCCCTTTTACTGCAAATTAAACAATATCAGAGAGAACATCAGAGCCCTTACATAGGGAGAATGATAGAAACAATATACCTAGAAGCCTGCATGGAGAAAAAAGTATTTGGCTATGACTATTTAAAAATATAATTTCTGAAGACCACGAGACATTGTTAAATGGAAACAAACTTACAGGCAAACCACAAATCAGAAAAAGTTGTGGCCCAAAGAAAATGCTTAGCTCTTACAAATCATTAAAATAAAATAAATGAGTCCTGGGAATATAATGTACAGCATGGTGACTATAGTTTAAAATACTGTAGTGTATATTTTCAAGTTGCTAAGAGAGTAGATCTTAAAAGTTCTCATCATAAGAAAAAAATTTGTAACTATGTGTGGTGATGGATGTTAGTTAGACTTACTGTGGTGATCATTTTGCAATATATACACATATCGAATCATTATGTTATACACCTGAAATTTTTTTAAAACTTTTATTTAAGTGTGTTTTCCCAGGACCCATCAGCTCCAAGTCAAGTAGTTGTTTCAATCTAGGTGTGGAGCTCACAGTGGCCCATGTGGGGCTCGAACCGGCAACCTTGATATTAAGAGCACCGTGCTCTAACCAACTGAGCTAACCGGCCACCCCTGTACACCTGAAATTAATGGTATATGTCGATTATACCTTAATATTTAAAAAAAAAAAAAAAAAAGAAGAAGAAAGAAATGAACACCCAGGCCCACCTCCAATATTTGTAGGGTTCGAATGAAGGCTTACATACCATACAACTGACTATTTAAAGTCTAAAATTAACAAACAAATGAAATATGTTCTAACTCCTCATATTGAGGAACATACCTTCATAATGATCTGGAAATGACCTCCAGGAATAAGTCAGCCCTTCTTGGGCATCTTAAAGAAGGGAATTGTAAAGGAAACCCCTCAACGTGCACCTGGCGTACTCTCTGCCACAGTTATTCAGCCTCTGCTTACATGCCTTCAGCGACAGGGAGGTCGCTCCCGGACGAAAATCCCTATGACACGGAGCAGAAATCCTGTGCTCAAGATAGCCCTTCAGTGACCTGCAGGGACCAAAAGGTTGAGCTCTGGAATCAGACAAGCCTGGATTTGAATGTGGATGCTTTTACCTACTAGGGGCAGATATGACCCTGGACAGCTGGCTTTGCCCCTCTGAGCCTCATCTGTGAACGTGGAGATCGATCCCGTGAATTCACAGATAAGAGTCAGTGAGATTCCCTGAGCAGTGCTATGAACGCTTTGGTCTCAGACTCCTTGCAGGAAGAGCATGATTGCTATTCTCT
Organism: Rhinolophus sinicus; assembly: GCF_057876585.1. Lineage (NCBI taxonomy): Eukaryota > Metazoa > Chordata > Mammalia > Chiroptera > Rhinolophidae > Rhinolophus > Rhinolophus sinicus. The sequence goes on along the minus strand of NC_142515.1, from coordinate 85,343,972 downwards.
GCTTTGCACTGCGGGGAACGCAGGGCATAGACAGAATAATCTGCTCACACTCTACTGTCGTGGTACCAGGATTTGAAGCCAGGAGTCTGGCTCTGGAGGCTGTGCTTTCAGGGCTGCGAGTTTGCAGGCCCACCTTTCATTCTACACATATTCACCGAGCACCTGTTCTATGCCCAGTGCTTCTCTGGACACTGAGGACACAGCAGGGAACTAAACAGAAAGACATCCCAGCCTTGGAGAAGCAGAAAGTTCTAGGGAAGTGAATCGAGAATAAGCAATGAATGCTATAACTGCATAAGTGAAACTGCCTACGTGGTACAGAAAAAGAAAAAGCAGAGCCTAGGATGGTCAGGAAAGGGCTTTTGGAGGTTTAATGTTCAGTCACTCCGGAATATCTTGTTTCCCATCCCTCATTTTCAGATCCGCATAGTGGACTCGTAAGGACAGCCAAGCCGAACTGTCCATATTTGCATAGCTAGACCCCATGAAAATTACCCCCATGGAGAGATCACCAGGCCAGCTGCTTGCTTAGGGGTAGAAGTCGTGGTAGCCAGTGGGTGCTGAGCTGGGGGGGGGGGGCATACTGACGCCACCCCCCCACTGTGAGGGTGAGGGATGAGGAACGCATGGGATTAAGGTCTGGAGTCTTTCTTTTTCCTCTTTCTTCTCATCCGGAAGCCCCCCCAAAAGCAGGATCCCCTTCCCTACCAGCTTTGAGTCCTTGCCGGTGACTATATGAGTAAGTGTGCATTCGTGCACACGAAGCTCCAGGGTGTGTGCGTGCCTGTGTGTGCCTGCTGCTTGCAAGGCACATGTGTGTGCATTCACTTTGCACTCCATGTGCTCACCCACACTTGAGCTGGGGGGTGGGTTGGTGTAGCTTCTCCAGCTAGACAAAGGCCCTGAATCCACTCACCATAGCCGAGGGAGGTTCCCGCCTGCATCCCTCTCTGCTCACTGCCTGAGAGAGGAGGGGCTGGGGACCTGGGTCCTGTTATACAAGGGGTCCCTGGAGCTGCTGTCCCAGGGGCCCCCCAGTCACTAACAAGACCCCCCAGGGCTCAGGCTGGCAATACCCTATGGGTTTTTCCCTACTGGAAACTGGAGACCCCAGGGTCCACATCCCCGGTGCCCAGGCTCTTATGGCAAAAAGTGGGGGAAGGACTAATTATGATTTCTTTTTGTGGATGGCAATCACAAACGGACCCCTCACTCCGCCAGTACTCCCAGTGCCCATCGTTGCCCACCGCTCACCCCAAAGAAGAGGCACCCCCAGCCCTGCCCTCAAGAGGGGAAGGAAGGAGTACCTGTCTAGTTGCTAAATAGGATGATGCCCATTCATGAATCACTAAATAAAGCCAATAAGATCTTCAAATTGTTTTTAAAAGGGGAAGGGGAGTGTCATGCTGGGTGTCATGTAGGGTCTCAGCTCCCGCTCCTCACATAAGAATGAAGGACATGGTGAGGCCAAAAAGGAACACCCACGGAGCCATAGATAGGGGAGTCATACCACTATAGTCTCCCTGGCAGCTGGGTTGGAGACATAGGAAGCAGGAGCCACACGATCTGCAACCTGCCGACCGCTTGTCTCTGCCAACCAACTGACCTCACTTGCTAGCTTCAATCTGCCATGCTAACTGCAATCCGCGCTTGCCAGCTCAGCCACCATCTTCTTGCCAGCCCCCTTTTTCTGCTAGTGTAGCCACAGCAGTTATATTAGTGGCCAATGGCTCACTGGTTACAGCTGACAGCCACCTAGCCACAGCTGATGGCCATTCAATTACAGTCGATGGCCATTTACTACCTGAGCCAGCACCTTTCCATGTGAGGCCGAGAGCCTGGAAACTGCACTCCTGGCTCTGTCCCCACACGGAGGAAGAAGTAGATCACTTGTTATTATACAAATGCTGCTCGGGCTTAACTTCTCCTAGTGACCCCAGTTCCTCAATCTCTCTCCCTGTTCTCCCCAGAATTAATTAGTTGCCAAATCTTCTCTACTCTTCCTCCTCATCTTCCTCATCCCTTCAGCCCTACCCTAACTCAAGCTGCATCATTTCCATCTGTCACAAAAGCCTGCAGTGTCTCCTCCCTCCAGTTCGTCCTCTGTACCAGCCACCCCAACAAGAGCTCTGGCTGTGTTCCCTCTCTACTCAGGGACTGTCCATGGCTCCCCATTGCCCTCAGAGTAACGTTTAAAATTCTCCATCCTCACATTCAAGACCCTTGTGATCTGGCCTCCGCTACCTTCTCTAGCTCCAAATCCACCCATTGTTCCCTGCAAAGCGACGCATGTCCATTTATTAAATTACTAATAAATAAGGAAGTGAGGTGCAGACTCAGCCATTCCGAATTGCTGACCCTTCCTCTGAGATTTCCATGCTGGTTCACGCTATTTTGCCCCTCTCATGTTCTTTCTCTTCCCCTCCTCCTCGGTTCCTGGCAAATTCCTACGCCTCCTGAAAGACAGGTCTCTAGCATAAAGAAGATATACACACATCTTTTATCCATTTAGCTCATGTGAATAGTGCTGCATTGAACACAAGAGTCCTGACTAAGAAATTTAACCTCATGAGTTAAATTTCATGACTGGACATGAGTACAGTCTCAAGATTTTGCATCCCTGCTCTATGCCAACAACCCCTGTCATAGCTTGGGATTAAGGAACGCATGGGATTAAGGTCTGGAGTCTTTCTTTTTCCTCTTTCTTCTCATCCGGAAGCCCCGCCCAAAAGCAGGATCCCCTTCCCTACCACCTTTGAGTCCTGGCAGGTGACTATATGAGTATGTGTGCATTTGTGCGCACGAAGCTCCAGGGTGTGTGCGTGCCTGTGTGTGCACAACCAGAAGCAGCCCTGAGACAAGGATTTGAGTAGAAGTTTATTTGGGAGGTGGCCCCAAAAAACGTAAGTAGGGGAGTGGAGAAATGAGAAAAGACAGGGAAAGAGCATATGTTATCAGGAAAGTTACCCCTGTGACAGCTGGGCTTCATTCCCACTACAAAGCTCTGGGAAGCAGCATGGAACACTTATTAGTTGCTTCCATAGAATTCCTGCTTCTGCAAACCTGACTGCCCCTCAGTATACCACAACCCCAGTTCCAGAGCACAGACGGATTGCTTTAAGAAATAAGTACATCCCATGTTGCATTGCCATAGTGATTGGTTAGAGCAGCGGTGCTGAAAAGCAATCTTACCCCCGGGAGACAAGTGGCAATGTCTGGAGACGTTTTCGGTTGTCACAATGAAGAAGGGACATGTAGTGGGAGGGGGCCAGGGATGCTGTTAAACATCCTACAACCTACAGGAGAGCCCCCCATCAATAGCATAGGATGATCTGGGCCCAAATGTCAATAGTGCCAACGCTGAGAAACTGTCAGTTAGAAGAGGCACACATGACCAAATTGGAGTCGATACAAAATCAACCCCAAGACTAGAAGCTTCTCAATTCCCTGGAAAGTGCAATATGGTCTATGATCTTTGCACCTATTTTGCTAACACAGAGTGAAGGCTGGTGTTGTGTGGGTGGGAAGAGAAGGGGGGTTGGGTACCATATAGAACCTGAGGATGACACTAATGCCCAGAGGAAAATCTGTAGAGATGAAGAGAAATTCAGCCTTTGTAAACCTCATTTGAGCCACTAGATCAAATCTCCCCTGAAGCTGGTCCTTTTTAGTTATATAAGCTAATAAATTCTTTTTTTTAAGCCAGATGGGTAGATTGTTGTGTCATGTGCAACCAAGAGCAGGGGAATCAATGAACAGTTCCCCAAGTGACAGGTAAATCAATGAACATTATCCCATTCTCTTTTCCTGGAGGAACCCAGTGTGAACACAACCTTGTCTTGGAGCACAATTAGTTGCAAGACATAGAAACCCACCCAAGCTGGTATATGTAAAGGAGTATTTATTACATAAGTGCAGCACTGTCTCCAGACCCCATGGAAGCATGAAGAGGAGGTGAGTTTCACGCAGAACCAGCATCAGGCACTTAAAAGGCAATTAATAAATACCTGTGATGTCAATGGAATGATGCTGCTCAATTAACTGGAATTAATATTTCTTCTGAGATGCTCCTTCCAACTCTAGAACTATTTGAGCACTCATCTCTGATTCTCCTTGCATCTTGCATATTGCTCCATTCTTCTGCTGTTTGCACCCCAAACTGGCCACCGGTATTTCTTAATCTGCCTGTGGCTTTAAAAGCTCCACCAACTGACAGCTTTCTAAGCATCTCCATTAAACAATGTTCTCAAGTGAGAGAATCTGATTGGCTCATCCTAAGTCAGGTGACCACCTCTGATCCAATCAGTGGTGCCATCTACCAAAAGAACCATGAGTGGGCAGCCAAGCCAAATGGGTTTAAACCAAGATGGGAGTTCAAGTTAGCCTTGGAGAGACAGAAGCCCCACCACTATCACCCCCCACCTTACCTAGACACAGACCAACGACACTGAGTGTTAACTACTCCTTTATTAGGTGGTGATGGGAGTGGGGGCTGTACAATACAAGGCCTGGGAATTTAGCTACACAGGGATTGTGACCAGAAGCCATATTATAAAAATAGCCTAAAAATACTTCTATTCTGCATGGGGCTGGGTCAGGGGAGTACCAGGAGAAGGGGTGCCACTCAGGCAGGTCCTTCCTGTCCAGTAGTCCCATATGTACAGGGAGACAAAATGAAATGCACATATCTCCCCTCGTCCTCATATTCCCACAAGCCACCCCCCAGTTCCCAAAGAGAGGTGGCCCAGGCTCTAGGGTGGGGGAAGTGTTTGCGGTGGGCTCTCTGGGGCAGAAGGGCCCTTCCCCCAGCAAAGCTATAGAACACGTTCCATCTGGAATGCAGTGAAGTGAGGGAGGTGGGGTGGGGAGGGGGCTCCCACGTCTTGCCAACCCCCGGCCTCAGAGGATGAGCCTACTTGGTACGTACCAGGGTCATGTACTCAGTACACAGGATCCCAGTCATGCCTGTGTACTCAGTACACAGAATCCAGCTTGGCCGAATGGGCCCACAGACTCAGCCCCACGGGGGTACTGGGGGATATGCAGGGGGCAGGGAACATCTCCATATATATATTTTGTAAAAAATAATAATAATAATAATAAGTTTGTTTAAATGAATTTGTTTCTATACAAAATGTAAAAAAAATAATAATAATCCACTCGTGTCAGAGCGTGAGGAGTGAGAGAGGTCAGAGGAAGCAAGAAAGAAAGGAGGAAAGACAGAATTGGGGAGCAGGTAGAGGGGAGGGCAGGAGGAGGTCCCAGACTCATCACAAGACCCAGGGGGTTGGGATCAGCCCACACCCCCTATAAATAAAGGAAGACTGAAGCCCTAGACTGGTGACCTATGGAAGGTCACACTGCAAGGTGGGGATGGTACAGGAGGGTTGGTGAAGAGAGAGAAGAGAATGAAAAGAATGAAAGGGAAGAGGACAGAAAGAGAGAGCAAGGATGGGCTGTCTCTACAGACCCCCAAAAATCCAAGAACTGAGAAGCGTCTCAGGCCAACACCTGCCTCTTGGGGGTAACTTCAGGCTGGGGCCCGAGCTGGGTCTGGGCCTGAGCCAAGGGGCCAGGGACAGACAGGGGCAGCGGCTGGGCAGGCAGTGTCCCAGCGGCTGTAGCTGTGGCCCCAGTGGCAGTGGCTGGGCTGGGTGTGGAGTCGGACCAGTCTGAGAGTGAGGGAGGTGAGGGGCTGGCCCAGTGCTCAGGGGACTCAGGGGATGGGGTCAGGTAAGGATGCTCGCTGGGGACCCGCAGGAAGTGGGACTTGGGGGGGCTGCTGTGGGCCCCAGCTGCCGGGTACTCCTCACCATGTCCCGGGGCTGCCAGGTATGGCGGGGGCCGCTCCTGCGGGGACACAGGGGTCCCAGGATTCAGCAGCTGGGGTCCTGGTGCCAGTGGCAGTAGAAACGAGGGGCCTGGGGTGGCAGGCGGGGGCAGCCGGGCCCAGTCAAGGGGAACAGCCACAGGGTTCAGCAAACCCAGGCTGAGGACACAGCCCCCGGTGGGCTGGCGCCCTAGACCTGCCCGGCCCGCGCCACCAAGTTGTGCCAGGGATACAGCCGTGGCAGTGGCACCCGTGTAGGGTCCCTCTAGAGGGAAGCCTCCAGGGGACGCAGGGGGCCCACCGAAGGGCCTCGGGGAGTCCAGTGAGTCCACAGGCGAGAGTGTAACTGAGCTCTCGGCCAGGGGGCCTGGGCAGGCCAGTGTCAGCTTCTTGCCCCGGCCCCGGGTGCCCTGCAGCCCTAGCCCTGCCTTCCCTGGCGGCCTCCGGCTCTTCTTGCCCCCCGACTGTGCCACCTTGAGGCCTGGGAGGAAGGCCCCAGGTGGGCAGAGCAGAGGCCCCAGACCATGGGGGCCAGGGGGGCTGCGGGGCCCATTGGGCTGGTCCAGCAGACGCACGATGTCCTGATGCAGCCTCTCCTGGGCCACATCGCGTGGCAGCCTGTCCAGGTGGTCAGTGATCTCACGGTTTGCGAAATGGTCCAGCAGCAGCTTGGCAGCCTCGTAGCTGCCCTCCCGGGCTGCCAAGAATAGCGGAGTCTCCTCCTGGGGAGGCCCAGAACCCACAAGATGTCAGGGTCACAAGGACCAGGATGAACTCTCAGTTAACATCATGAGAGCTAAGAGTTCATACTCTCCAGCCCGACAGACCTGGGTTAGAATGCCAGCTGTGGCCCGGGAGCCTGGGCAAATTCTTTCCTTTAAACCACATTCATGGAACACTTGTTAAGCTCCAGGCCCCAGAGCCAGGATTAGGGTGAGGCACTCGCCTGAGGTACAAAATGTAATGGGGCAACAAAAACCTCAGTCATCAAAATATTGTAATGCAATGTTTTTTAAAAATGCAAATTAATGCAAAAAAGTCCATAACAAATAAATAAAATAGGGAGATTTTTAAGAAGGATAGAATTCACCCCTGTGCCCCTCTGAGCTTCATTCTTCTCATCTGTGAAACGAGGAGAGTAATGCCACCTTGCCAGGCTTTTTAAACAATGATCATGATAGTTACCTTTTATTAAGGATCCATTAAGCACATTACTTCACTGAATCCTCGGAAGAGGCAATGAGATGTACTACTGCTTCCCCACTTCACAGATGAGAACAGAAGTTCAGAGGAGGTAAGAAACTTACCCAAAGTCACACTGCAACTGCCACACACTTACTTCCTCTTCTGATCTACTGTTGGAGCCTCTTGTGCCCAAATCCCACCCCTGAAAGCTGGCTGCAGGCCAGGGAAATGTCCCCACTAGCCTACCCCACCCTGCTCTCTGTTACCTGGGGGGGGGGGGGGGCGATGGCAGGGCTGACCCCCAGGTGGGCCAAGGGCGAGGGCTCACCTTGCTATCCTGCATGTCCTTGTTGGCGCCATTTTTGAGCAGGGCCAAGGTCGCCTCCACGTTGTTGACAGCTGCAGCCCAGTGTAAGGCTGATTTCCCTGGTGGGGGAGGAGAGAGGTCAGGGTCAGAATCAGGCTCCTGTCCTGGCTCCCAAGGCAGGGACGCAGGAAGTGCCCAGAATATGGCCTGGGGGCATGGGGAGGGTGGGAGAAGCAGACCTCCGATAAATATCTGAGCACCTGTATTTGGGTCGGCATGCAGACCTTTCCAAGGGAGACACTGTACATGGGTGTGCACACCTGTGCATGTGACTCTTCATACACAGAGGGAACTGTGAGGCCCTCACTTGTGCTGTCCAATGCTGTAGCCTTCAATCACAGGTGCCTTTTTAGATTTAAATTAAATAAAATAGGCACCAAGACCATTCAATGGGGAACAGATAGCTTTCTCAACAAATGATCCGGAGACAGATGTATCTCCACATTTTGTCTATCACACCACATACGAAAAATAACTCAAAATGAATCAAAGACCTAAGTGTAAGAGCTCAAACTATAAAACATTTAAAAGAAAACATAGGAGTATATCTTCACAACCTTGAATTAGGCAAAGGATTCTTAGATATGACAACAAAACACAAGCAACAATAACAACAACAAGAACAGATATATTAGACATCATCAAAATGAAAACTTTTGTGCTTCTAAGGACATTAAAAAGTGAAAAAGAAAAGCTACAAATTGGGAGAAATATTTTAAACTCATATCTGATAAAAGACATATGTAGAATATATAAACAACTCTTTTAACTCGATAATAAAAAAAAAAAAAAATCACCCTATTAAAAATGGGCAAAGAATCTGAACAGACGTTTCTCCAAAGGAGATAGTCAAATGGCCAATAAGTGCATGAAAAGATGTTCAATGTCATTAACCATCAGGGAAATAAAAATCAAAACCACAATGAGATATGAATTCACACCCACTAGGAGTGGCTATAAACAAAAAGACAGATAATCAAAAGTGTTGGCAAGGACATGGAGATATTAGAACCCTCATACACTATTGGTGGAAATGAAAAATGGGGCACCCATTGTGGAAAACAGTCTGGCAGATCCTCAAAAGTTTAAACAGTTATCATGTGACCCAGAAATTCTGCTCCTAGGTATCTACCTAAGAAAAATGAAGATACGTCCACACAAAAACTCGCACACGAATATTCATAGCAGTACTATTCATAAAAAGTAGAAACAACCCAAACGTCCATCAAGGATGAAAAGATAAACAAAATGTGGTGTATTCATGCAATAAAATATTATTTGGTCATTTAAAAAAGTAATACTGATACATACTATAACATTCGTGAACCTTGAAAACATTATGCTAAGTGAAAGAAACCAGCCAAATAAAAGCACATATTGTATGACTCCATTTATAGGAAACAGCCAGAATAGGCAAATCCAGAGAGACAGGAAGTATATTAGTGGTTGCCAGGGTCTGGGAAGATGAGGGGTTTAGCGGACGGGGGATGGGAAGAAGGAGGTGATGGCTAAGAGGCCATTTTCAGGTAATAGAAATGTTCTAAAATTTCTTGTGATGATATTTGCACAACTATGTGATTATACTAAAAGCCAGTGGGTTTTATGTAAGTGGGTAATTGCATCTCAATAAAGCTTATTTTTCAAAGCAGGCAAAACAAAGGTTAAACCAGTAAATGAAATAAAACACTTCTTTGTCCTCCCTAGCCACATTTCAAGGGCTCAATAGCCACGTGTTGCCAGTGGCTACCATATTGGACAACACAGACTGAGACTATTTCCATCATCACAGAAACTTCTATTGCACAGTGCTCCTTTCGAGCCGTATTTCTCAACCAGAGGTGATTTACCCTACCAGGGGCATTCAGCAATGTCAGGAGACATTTTTGGCTGTCCTAACTGGTAGGTGGGGTACTACCGGTATCTAGTGGTTCAAGGCCAGGGGTACTGCTTAACATCCTGCAACCGCCCCACCACCAAAAATGATCCGACCCCAAATGTCAGTGGTACCAAGGTTGAGAAAACCTGCTCTAAAGGATGTTTGTGCACATCTGAGTGTATCTACGGCTGTGTGAGATCCTCTGGACATGAGGTCCTCTGTCCAAGCAAGCCGCCCCTAGGGAGGGAGCACTAGTCACGATGACAGATTTGGACAATTTACAAATTTATTACACCATCTGCCCAGCAGGTGGCAGCAGAGTAAGTTCTTCTAACAAAGTAGTTGGAAATGAAGTGTCTTGGGGAAGGATGCCTTTTTCTAAATCATTGATGGGCCCTAAGAGCTAGTGGATGCCATGAAAAAAAAAAGTGTGAGAGTGTAAGTCCATGTTGAAGCCCTGTTATGTGTACATGAACTTCAGTGACTGGGTCGAAACGTGGATGTGAGTTCAAGACAGTCAGGGTCCACGTGACACCCTCTTACCCCCACCCCCCCACAATCCCCACCAACCTACCAAGCTCGTCCACAGCATTGACGTCAGCGTGGCTGGCGATGAGCTCTTCCACCATGCCCTCCACCGCCAGGCGGGCCGCCAGGATCAGTGCCGTCGAACCATCTGCCATGCGAGCATCCAGGTCTGTGGAGCGGTTCCGGATGAGAATCTAGGGGACAGGGGGTGCAGCAGGGGTGGTCACGGCAGGAACAGGGGGACCAAGAGCACCTCTAAGCCCTTGGAGGTCCCCAACCCCAATCGACGAGGTTCAGGGAGCAGCTACTTTCCAGAAACTGTACTCCCACATATCCCCATTTTATAAATGAGAAAAATGAGCTCTGAAAGGCAGAAGTGGGATTTGAACCCAGATCTGTCTGATGCTTGTCCCAGCTATGAAGTGAAAAGGGGCAGGCCCATCTCACCTGGAAAACACCCTGCGCATCGGCGGTGACAGCTGTGTGCAGGGGGGTCCGGCCCGAGTGGTCCTGGGCGTTGGTGTCGGCCCCAGCGTCCAACAGCCGCTTAGCCGCATCGGCCCGGGCATAACGGGCAGCCAGGTGCAGGGCGGTCTCGCCTGTGCGGTCAGTCCGTGCCCCGAGTTGGGCCCCCTGGCAGATCAGGTCTGAGATGATGCTTGCTGATGTGTCTTCTGCCTCATCCTCCTCAGTCGGCATCGGCTCCAGGGCCCCCCCGCAAAAGGAGGCCAGCATTAACGGAGTGAAGCCATCTGCAAGAAACAGGAGCATGTCACAAGGGAGGTGGACACAGAGGCCTTTCCAGGGAATCCTATTGAGGGCACTGCATTAGGAGGAAGTGGGACACATGGAAGTACATCTGCACAAATGCTGTGTCAAGTGCCCCAGAAGCCAACCCAGGATGAAGATTCATGGGCATGTGATTTATCACAGAAGGGCTCCTACTAGGCACAAGGGGACAAAAGACAAAGGAGGAAGGAAGTCAAAGACGCATGCACCTCAGACAAATTCCCGGTGGGTTATTTCAGCCTGATCCCAAAGCTTAGCTGGAGGCCACTACATCTAGTGTTATCATCCAGTTGGAGGCAAAGGAGCTGTGCCTTTCATATACCCACACCCACTGGTTAGGAGTGCCCCTAGGGAAATAAAACCCCTGAGGGACTTCAAAAGAGAGCCACAGGTGCAGGCCATTTAGAGCAAAAGCAAAATGGAACTGGGGGAGGAATAACCTGAAATAGGACAAAGATTAATGCAACAGGATCTAGATAACAGTCCGCTGCGTGAGCATTTGCCTGGTGCACTTAGGGAGACTCTTGCACCACATTCTCCAACCTCAAACTCTGAGTAGAGCAGAAGTCGTCCCTCCCTTAGGGACAGGTATGTGGCCCAGACCTGGTCAATCTGCATATTCCAGCCCTTAGGCCACACTGATTAGTTCAGGATGAGCATGTGACCCTAGTCTGTCCAATCAGAACTCATCTTGGGACTTTTGCTGGTGCAGATGGGAAAAAGGTTTTGTAAGGCTGGTCCCGCCTGCAGGCAAGGTGTCCCCAGGAGAAAACCTGCCTGGGCTGGAGCCAAGAGGTGGTGAATCCTGGATCCAAATGTGCCTGATGCTTCCAGTTACAAGAGCCAGTAAATTCCTTGTTTTACTTAACTAGCTTGAGTTGGGCCATTAGCATTTACAACAAAGAGTCCTAATGAACATACAGCCCAGCAGACAAACACCTAGACACACCTAGCTCTCCCCAGAACACAGACCCAGACACAAAATCTCACAAGGACAGGTAAGGGGAATCCTGGGTAGGGAGGAGGGTGCCGTCACTTACCGGGGCCTCGCACATTGACGTCCATCCCATCGGCATCTGCATCGCCCTGCGGAGGTGTCAAGGCCATGGCTGGTGCCACACGGATGTCGGCAGCAACCAGGTGGTGTTGAGTCCACTGACGGCAATCTACAGCATCCTCGGCCCCCACGCCAGGCTCCTCCACCTAGAGGCACAAGGACCCGGGTTCTCTTAACGAGTTGGAAGAGAGACAGTTAGAGGGACAGTCTGGGCATCCCCACAGGTTGCTCTCATGAAGATACATACACAGCCCCCCAAAACCTGATTGTGTTCTAGATAGGGAAACAGGAAATTGACATACTGGAGCTCAGAGAACGCGTAAGAAGAAAAACTGGGATTTTAATCCAAATTGGAAAGAGGGAAGCACTGGGAACTTAAGGTGGAGGATCAAGGAAGACACATAGAGTGTAGCACCTGGCAGCACATACCTGTCTATACGCTAGACATGAACACACCAAAAAGGAGATAAAAGAACAATTGTACTGACAACAGCACCAAGAAGCATAAAATATTTAGAATTAAATTCAACAGAATGCAAAACTTATATTCTGGAAACTACAAATCACTGGTAAAAGAAATGTGGGGGCAAGGGGGTCCTCCAAGGATCAGTATTAATCTGTGAACATGAATATAATCATGAGGTATCAGGACCAAACAGTCACATACAAACGTACTGATTTCATTCACAAGCATAGCACCTGCATCCCTCGCAGGAGCTTAATAAATTTCAGACTCATGGTCCAAAAGGCATGAGTGATGTTATGGAAAGAGGACAGAATATCCTTAGCCAGCCTGCCAGGGCACTTAAGAGCTTTGGGCATCAAACATAGAGCCTGATCAAGGCCGATCTGAGCTTAAGGATCCAGGTGACTTCCTCTGGGCTCTCCTACTGACCACTGGGGCCCCACCCAGGACCCTGAAGGCAGGAGTCAGAGGAGGGGGCACAACCTTCAGTCGCTTGGCCTCTGGGCACTCCGTGTCCATCCAGTCTGTGGCCACCTCCCCCATTAGACTCTCGCCCTTGGCCATGTTCCTGTGGGGACAATGGGAAGGGCATAGGGGAGAGAAGACAATGGAGACATGTGACCTGGGAGGATTTGGGATAGGGTCAGAGCAGAGGTCCCAGAGGTGAGGTCAGGGTCTGGAGTTGGGATAGGTCAGCAGGCACAGAGGGCAGGGTCGAGGTACAGGGTCTAATGGGGGTTGCAAGATGGGGTCAAGGTCACAGGGGATATAGTCAGGGGTTATGGTGAGTGATGGCCAGGGTCTTAAGGTGGAACCGTGGGACAGGAGTGGGATCATAGGTCAGAGCAGTGAACTATGGGATAGGTGAGGGTCATAGGCATACATCAAGGGTTACAGAAGATGACATCGGGGTCGCGGAGGATGGGTTAGCTTCATAACAGGTAAGAGATGTACCCAGGATGACAAGGTTGTGAAAAGGGGCCAGGGGGTCATGGAGTCACAGGAAAAGGGTAAATTGAGGGGTTATATCAGGGTGGGGTTGAGGGTCTTGAGAGACAGGCAAAGGAGTTGGAGGTGAGGCCCAGCAGCAAGGCCAGCAATGAGGATTATGGGAAACAGACACTGAGTTGGGATGAAAAGGGGATCAGAGGGGAGGTCAAGGTTCAGTGTGGGTTAGAGCTAGAGAGGTCAGGGGTCAGTAATAGGTTGGGGTACAGACAGGGGTCATGAGGTCAGCAATCATGTGGGAATGAATGCTGAGTATCAGGGTAAAGTCTGAGAAGCCAGGATCAGGGTGGGGTCAGAGTGGGGTCAGGATAGGATCTGAGTCAGGGGAACTGGGATATAGAAAGTGGGGTCAGGGGTCACAAATCAGGGGTGATCCCCAGGGTTCATACAGTCAGTGGTCAAGGGGATGGACACTGGGATCCAAGCTGGAGTCTGAAGTTAGGGTCCAGTTGGGGTGAGAAGTCAGAGTCAGGCCAAGGTGGATTCAAGGGCTCACAAGGCCCCTCAAGTCAGGTATGGGGCGTGGGCAGGGTACTCACTTCATGCCCAGCGCATCTTGGCCCACAGGCTCCCGCCGGCCCTTATGGCCAGCGGCTCCATCCTTGTGCAGTGCAAAGCCCTCAGGGAACCAGAGGGTGCTGTGCTCACGCTTGCGCCGGGCCACCATGACGCCCAGTACCAGGATGACCAGCAAGAAGACAGCGCTGGCAGCCAGCAGAGGCAGCAGTGGCACACTTGGCTCTGGCAGCTCCAGCGGCTCCCCTGTCGGCAATAAATGGGGGACTTCAACCATGGTCCAGGACCAAGCCACCATGAGAGTCCCAGTTCCGCCCTGGTCACCCGCCAGCCAGGCTCACCCCGCACAGCCCGCAGGGGGTACGGGAAGTCCAAGCGTTCCACTGCTGACAATGCTCCCAGGTAATCAGCTGCGCTCTGAGCATCAGGGAAGCAGTGGTCATTCTCTGGTGACTGCAGGCACAGCCGGTTGTCAATCTCCAGCATCACCACTGAGCTGTGTGGACACAGGGTAGGGACAGGCTGGCTCAATGGGGCACCTGCTGCCAGCCTGGCACCAAGCCTCATCCCCCTCCCCAGCGCCAGGCTCCAAAGAGCTCACCATGTCGCTATGGCCCACCTGCCCCCATCTGGCATCCAACCCCACCACACCCCCAAAACCAGTCTTGCCCTGGCTACCAGTGTCCCCTGAGCCATGATTCCAATGGGCATTGTTTTCATGTCAACATCTCTCACGGATGCTGTTGGCACATGCCCAGCTCTCCCGCATCAGGTTGGTGCATCCATCTCCCAACTACTATGAGCACTGGCTTCTAACAGCTGACAGCCATCCCTCCTCCGGAGAACTGGCCTTAGCAGAGTGGGAAACCCCTCCTTTGGGAGGTGACACCCCTTAGGTGAGCCCTCAGCCAGTGACTGGCTGATGCAGCCTGCACAAACGCTGACCCTCCTGTCTCAAAGTGGGACTGATGCTGAGGTGCTCTTCATGCTCCAGAGCTCAGTGAGGAATTGGACGAAAGCTAGACCCCTGCTTCAGCTTCCCCCGCCCCATCCTGCTGCCCTCATCCCTCTCCCCTGAGACCACCCCTTTGATAGGGCACACATATCTGAATCCCCTTCTCAGGCTCTGCTTCCAGAAACCCAGCTCTCTAACTCTCTCTTTCCTTGGGGTCCCCAATACCCTGCATCCTGATCTCTCCCTGTTTCCCAGCTGCCCCTTCTCCTCATAACCACAGAACCCATTCAAACTGGTCCTATCCTGTTTCTAACAAGACCTGGAACCAAAGGTTACCCCACTTAGGAGTAACACCTGTGAACATAACTCATGAGTAACCCTTGTGAAGGCTTAACTGCTCTCCCCATGGAACCAATGGACCAGGACATAACTGCAACCTGAACACCAAAACCCCTTCGGAAGCAAAGGGTCCATTGTCCAGGAAGATCTGGTGCTGAAACCTCTTAACTATTGCCCCAAACTCTGGATCGGGAAGATAGATTTAAGCCTTGCCTCCTGGCTACTTGCCAGCCAAACATGCAAATGAAAGCTCTTTCTTTTCTCAAAAGCCAGTACGTCAGGCAGCAAGCCCTTGCTTGGTAAAACTCTTTTCTGATCTAATTTTCCTCAACCAATCCTTAGGTCTCAGTGTCCCAGGATCATTCTTCTGTCCCTCCCATGGCTTCGATGATTGCCAACACTCTTTTGACTTTCTTGTCTCTGTCTTCAGTCCCTGGTCACTTTCTGGGAGTCTCCACGATACCCTCAGACCCCTCAGATTCTTCAAGCCCCAAAGCAACCCTGACTTTTCACCCTGTGTCCTCAATTTGATGAGACGTCCTCCAGCCACTCACCCCAGCTAGGGGCTGGCACATCAGACACTCTCATCCATTTCTCCTAGTCCAGTCACCCAGTCAGAGCCTGAGCCCCCCATCTCTAAAATCTAGCCCTGCTCTCGGTGTCAGGGCCCCACCCTGCTCAAAGGCCACACCTCCCTTTGGCTCCTCTACCAGGCCACCAGCAGGAGAGTTCTATATTTTCCATTTCTAAACAAACTAACAAAAACTACACATGCATCAAATATATGGTGATGGAAAGAGAACTGACTCTGGGTGGTGAACACACAATGGGATTTATAGATGATGTATGACAGAATTGTACACCTGAAACCTATGTAATTTTACTAACAATTGTCACCCCAATAAACTTTAGTTTAAAAAAAAAAAAAAACTACACAAGCTCTTAACCACTCTTCTATACCCCTGCCTCTCCAGAAGGAGGAAGCTCTATATTCAGGGGCAATCCTGCTCCCCAAAGGACCCTTGCCCATGTCTGTCACATCTTAGGGGTGGGGTGCTACTTGCATCAAATTAGGGGGAGGCCAGAGATGCTGCTCAACACCTTACAGTGCACAGGACGCCCCCACAGCAAAGAATGGTCTGGCCCCAAAGATCAGCGCTGTCAAAGTTGAGACGCGCTGGATTTATTGCCAAGAATGTCAAGTGGAAACACAGCAGACCTGATCCGCGGCGCCCCTCTCCCGTCCCCTGCTCACTGCCTGAGCAGCCCCCACGGCTCCCTGGGGTGGAACCACTCACCCGATCACCTCGGGGGCCAGCTCCCTCCGGTTCCGGGCTTCGGAGCCAGGGCCAGGCCGGTGGTAAGGGAAGACCATGGCCTGGCCGTTCTCGTCCAGGCGGAAGCGCAGCGAGGTGCGCAGGATGCCGCTGAGCCGCTGCAGGAAGTCGGCACTGGAGCGCAGCAGCTCCTCGGGCGGCAGCAGCACGGTGAGCACCAGCACGCCGCGGGCCAGCAGGGCCGGCACCTCGCCCGCGCAGTCCAGCCCGTCCCAGCCGCACTCCTCCGTGTTGCAGCCCTGATCGCAGCGGCCGTCCGCAAAGTGGTCTGCGCAGTACTTCTCATAGACCGGGCTGGTGGTGGAGAGGGGCAGTGTCAGGGGGCCTCCGACCACCTGCACACATAGCACAGAGCACCCCAACTCCGGAGACAGAACGGGGACAGGAAGCAAGCCCAGAGGACTAGAATGTATCCGCATGGGTCAGGCTTTCCTGCAAATCCGTCCATTTGCTCAGTAACTAGTAATAAATCACTATTGATAGAAGTCTGCTAAGTTCTGAGCGCTGCTATAGGCACCCAGGGTATGTCCAGGCACAAATCCTTGAACACGTGGACACTGGCATACAAATGGGTGGGGACAGATGTTAAAGGAGATGAATGAACAGAATATACAGTACTTTAATTACACAGTAAAAGCTACATGGAGGGAGGGAGGGAAGAAGGGAGGGATGGAATTAAATGGTAAGGAGAAAAACAAAGCAGGAGAAGTGTGTGTGTGTGTGTGGGGGGGGTGACCAGAGAGATCATCGAGAAGGTACAGCTGTTTGAGCAAAGATTTGAAGGAAGTGGCGAGCAGCCATGTGGCTTCCTGAAGGAAGAGTAAACCAGGCAGAGGGAACAGCCAGTACAAAGGTCCCGAGGTGGGACCAAGCTCCAGGTATGGGAGAAAATACAGAAAGGTCAGGGTGGCTGGAGAATAGTGAGCGAGGGGGAGAGATGGGGAAATGAGAACAGGTAGATAAACATGAGGGAAAGATTACAGGCAGACAGAGGGACGCGGTGTGGGACAGAAAGGACAGAGCACAGGATGGACAGATGGAATGCATGAGGCAGACATACGGGGGCATGAACAGACATAGAAAGGGGCAGAAGAAGGATAGATAGGCATGCACAGATGGATGGGCAGGTAGAGGGGCAAAACGAGTGCATGGAGGGACAAAAGGACAGACAAGAAGGACATGGATGAACAGGTGGGGCACAGAGATGGACAGATATATAGGGCACACAGACAGATAAACTGGCATATGAATAGACAGATACACAGATGCGATCCAAGGATGGACAACATATAGTTGGGTGCACAGAGGGACAAAAAGAATTCAGGGATGGACAGCGAGACCGACAAACAGGGTACAGGGAGAGACAGATAGAGTGCAGAGGCAGACAGAAAAACAGGCAGGTGGGGTACACGAATGGACAGACAGACGGAAGCATTGGGGCAGTCAGGGCACAGGATGGACAGAGAGGGCAGGCACACGGGTGGACCGACAGACAGATGTGGCACTCCGCTGGGTTAGGGTACACTAAGAAACAATCAGCCCAACAGACAGTCTAAGGATGGACTGACAGACGGATCAAGGCAAATGGATGGACAGATAGAGAGGCAGGGCCCATTGGATGGTCAGATATGGCACATGGACAGACAAGACACAGACTGGGGTGAGTGGATGGACAGGCGGGCAGAAAGGCGGCGTCCATGCACGGACAGACAGAAAGACAGACGGACTCACTTGCAGGCGCGCTCGCGGCCGCCAGCCCTGCAGTCGAAGTTGTCGTAGAGGCAGGCTGGGGAGCTGCAGGCGGGGTCACAGCGGCTGTTGTTGAAGAGGCGCCAGCACTGCACCGCCGCACACTGCCGCCAGGGGTCGCCCACGCTCAGCGAGCAGTCGCCGCCGTCCCAGCCGCAGCCAGGGCTATTGCACTCGCGGTCGCAGCGCTTGTCCCCGCTCTTGGCCTCGCAGGCGGCGCTCGGGCACAGCGGCTCCTCGGGGGCCTCCGGCGCTGCCGCGGGCACCTCGCAGCGCAGCCCGGCCCAGCCCAGCGCGCACGCGCAGCGGAAGAAGGGCGCCGACGGTTCGGGGTGGCAAGAGCCCCCGTGGAAGCAAGGGGAGGGCACGCAGCTGGCGTTGGTAGCCCCAGCCAAGGACTCCCGGAAGCCACGGCAGGTGGGCCCCGACAGCCCCGGGGGACATGCGCAGCGCGGCCCACGGACCGTCTGCTGGCACGGGATACCCACCGGACACTGCAGCTCCCGGCAAGAGCGGGCCACACGCTCGCAACGCGGGCCCCAGAACGGCTGGAGGTGGAGTGGGGGAAGAGGAAAAAAAGGATGGGGGGCAGGGGGTGGGGAAAGGGATAAAAGGGGAGAAGGGAGAGAGGAAGATGGGGGTCAACACTTGACACTGCTTGAGTCTCCAATCTCCCCAGATTCTACCAAACCTCTGCCCCTTCCACTGCAAGCCCTACCTGGCACATAAGCCTCACCTTCCCCAGGAGGCCATGCTTCCAAACCTCAGCCTCACACCCCCCTCCAGGTAATATCAACATTTCCCAGAAAATCTCTTCCTTTCCACCTTTTCTCCCCTAAAGCCAAGCCCTCCCACCAGGCCACGCTCCAACTCCTCTCCCAGAAACCCTGATGTGACCAGCCACCCCCACTTACTGGGACGCAGTGGCAGGTGAAGGTCAGTGCACCCCCAGGGCCTTGGCCAGGATGGCACTGGCCTCCATGCTGGCATGGCTGGGACTCGCAAGGAGACAGCGCAGTCTGACAGCGGGGACCTGGGCAAGAGCAGGCGGTGGATCAGCCACCGTAGGGGCCACGGGCAGGATCCCAGGCCAGCCCCCTTGCCCACGCTTACCTGTGAAGCCCGCTTGGCAAAGGCAGCGGTAGCCCCCACCTGGGTCCTGCAGGCAGTCCCGGGTGTGTGCCACATGGCAGGCACCCAGGCGACACTCATTGATGTCTGCCTCACAGCGCAGGCCAGTGTATCCGGGGGGGCAAGTACAGTGGAAGCCACCCACCAGGTCCACACAGGTACCATTGTGCAGGCAGCGGGGGCCTGGGTCCAGGGATAGGCCTGGGCCACAGTCATCCTCATTAATCTCACAGAGCACACCTGGGGGAAGGAGGATGGGGTCGCAGTCAGGAGGGGAAAGAGACCCAGCCTCCCAGCCTGTCTCCCAACCCGGGCCCTGGCATACCCAGTGTCCCAGGGGGGCAGGAGCAGAGATATCGGGCCACAAGGTCAATGCAGAAGCCCCCATGCTGACAGGGTTGGGAGGCACACTCGTCCACATCATCCTCACAGTTGTCACCTGCATAGCCAGCTGGACACTGTAGTGGGGGTGAGACACGGATCCATTCAGCCCCAAGGGACACAGACACTCCCCATGAAGACACAGAGAATCCCAGCACAAAACAACACGCACAGTCATCCAACACATGGAGATATATCCAGTGCACAGACAACACACAGCCAAACACAGAAGGACACACAGACATGGAGGGCCACAGACACACCCAGTGCAGACGGACACACACACATACAAACACAAAGCACAGACACACAGGAGGAAACACCTAGATACTGAGATACACCCAAGACACACAAAACCAGAGACACACACTCAGACACCCGCATGTGCATTCACACCCCAAAAGACACCATGAACAGAGAGTCACATAGATATGCCCAGGAACCAACCAAAGACAGAGGCACACCCCGACAGAAACACTGCCAGATCTACCCAGAGGGACACCCACAAAAATATACTCAGTCACAAAAGCAAAAATCTAGACATACCTAGAGAGACACCCCCACAGCAGGCTACAGACACACAGAAATGTGTGTCCAGACACACCCAGATGTGACCAGCTCCCCTCTGCCCTCCCCTGGGTGCCCCTTACCTCACACACATAACCTCCCATGTAGCCTCGGCAGGTGCCGCCATGCTGGCAGGGCTGGGCCCAGCAGGAGTCCAGCTCCTGCTCACAGTGGCTGCCTGTGCGGCCCTCGGGGCACACGCAGTAGTGGGAACTGTCCATGTCCACACAGTGCCCACCAGCCTGACACAACTGCTCCAGCCGCAACCCTACATGGAAAGCATGTCAGGAACACACTCCCCTCTCCTTGCTCCCATCACACAGCACCACCCAACCTCCCTGCTGCCACCAGTCACCAGGGTCCCACCACACTCCATCAGGGAGTCACACACCGCCACAAACGGCACAGTCCTAGTCACTGAAACACACACACACACCTTTGCTGCTCACACCAGCTCAGTCACACACAGCAGACGTCATCCCAGTGGTCTTGCAGTGATAGACATGTACCATCCTGGCCGACTGTCACTGTCACACATCTGCACACACTCAGCCATACACCACCTCATGCGCATGTGCTCCGCCGCACCCTCATTGGGCTCACAGTGACAGGAAGTATGTGCACAGGCACCCTCCCAGTCTGTACACGGGTCACATGTTCCCCCTCACCCATCTGGGCTGCGGCCTCTCTGCAGGGCAGGCTCTGGATGTCACAAAGGCTGCCACTCCACCCCGGAGGACAAAGGCAATGGAAAGAGGTCCCTGCCCGAGCACAGCGACCCCCGTTCTGACACGGAGCACTGCTACACGAGTCTACCAGCATCTGGAAGGGAAGGCCACAGTGTTGGCACTTGGGGACCCACAGAAATCGCAACCCAGGTTCTCCCCCAGGATCCCGGCCAGGCTCCTCACCACAACCCCCTGCAAACCTCTCTCCCAGGGTACCCAGCAGACCTCAGCCCTGGATCCCAGGTAGGCCTCTCCCCCAGAACACCCCTTTAGACTCCTCCTCCACCCTGCCCCCAGTGACCCCGCCCACCTGGCACTGAGTGCCAGTGAAGCCCACTGGACAGGAGCAGCGGAAGCCAGGGTTGGTGGCAGTACAGACACCCCCGTGCAGACAGGGCCGCGAGAGGCAGGGGTCGGCCTCGTGCTGGCAGTGTGCGCCAGTGTAGCCAGGGCGGCACAGGCAGCTGAACGAGTTCACGCTGTCCACGCAGGTCCCACCATTGAAGCAGGAGCTAGAGGGGAAATGAGGGTGGGTCAGGCCCCGCCCTCATCACAGGCCCCACCCTCCCCTAGGCTCCACCTAGAGTTGAGTGGGTTCAATCCCTGACCACTGCTCCCCACTACCCTCCAAGAGAGGCTGCAACACCAGCGGAGGCGCCGCCAGATCCTGTGCCTTAGCTCCAATTTACCAGGTACTTCACTGCTCAGGTGGGAGCCACGTGTAGGCCCCCACCCTGGTCTGGCTTCACCCCTTTAGGGATGAGAGTCTCTAACATGATCCTGACCCTTCCCAGAGAGTGCCCCATCAGGCATCAGAATCCTAAGGTGGGTGCCAAGCCAAGGACCTCCCTTTTTGTCCCCACTCCTTCTCAGGTCCTGTGCCCCACCCAACGCCAGGGTCCCTGAGCTTCCAGGAGAGGCCCCATCCACCTGGGGCTGCAGTTGGGTAGGTCCTGCTCACAGCGGAAGCCTCCATAGCCTGGGGGGCAGATGCAGGTGAAGGAAGCCACGTGGTCAGTGCAGGTGCCTGGGCCGCAGGGGCTGCTCAGACACTCATCCACATCACGGGCACAGCGGGGGCCAGCAAAGCCGGGAAGGCAGGAGCAGGAAAAGGAACCCACGTGGTCCTGACAGGAGCCGCCATTCAGGCAGGGGTCTGTGGTCAGAAGGGAGAAGGTGTGATCACTCATCATTTGCCTCACCCCACCCCATAAGCCCTACCTGACCTGGCCATTCCTTGCATAGCAGGGGACTTGAGAGGACAACAGGCTTAATTGGGAGGGGCATATTTTGACAGAGGAAGCAAATTCTGTGCTCTCTGTTGCCTCATTTCCCTCCCTTATCTCACCTATGTGCCTACGTGGAAGTGAAAGGGGTTGGCAGAACCAAAAGTTCCCTTTGAGCTGCCAAGCACATACTGTTAGTTGTGTCTGCTTAATTAATTCCTGGACTCAGCACAGAAGGCCTCCCCTAGACCTGTGCTAGCCAGTATAGTGGCCACTGGGCACATGTGGCTATTGAGTTCTTGACATGTAGCTGAGATGTCCAAACTGAGATGTGCTGTAAGTATAAAATATACACCAGATTTCAGATTCTGAAGACTTAGTATGAAAAAAAGATTGTAAAATACCTTAATTTTATATTGATTACATGTTGAAATAATAATTTTTATATATTAGGTATAATGAATATATTATTAAATTT
This sequence comes from Rhinolophus sinicus, assembly GCF_057876585.1. Lineage (NCBI taxonomy): Eukaryota > Metazoa > Chordata > Mammalia > Chiroptera > Rhinolophidae > Rhinolophus > Rhinolophus sinicus. The sequence goes on along the minus strand of NC_142515.1, from coordinate 85,321,459 downwards.
AATATCACTTTTTTTTTTTACTTTTTTAATGTGAGTACTAGAAAAATTATAATTGCATATGTGGCTTGGGTTATTTGTCTACTACATAGCACTCCTGGAGAACTCTCTGGGGGCCTGTTATCTCACTTTATACACAATCCTTACTTGCTTGCTGCCAGAGACAATGTACAGGCTTCAGAGTCAGACAGACCTGTGTCCCGATCCTACCTCATCCCCTTACCTGCTATGTGACCTCAGGCAAGTCACTTAACCTCTTTGGGCCTCAGTTCCACGAGTAAAATGGGGAAAATAAGAAAACTATGAAGATGAAATGAAAGCACAGTGGGCAGCACACAGAATGTGCTTGATAAACATGTTTCCTAAGGCAGCATTCCCCAAGAGCTCCCCAGAACTCACTGGGGTCACAGTCATCGATGTCCTGGTCACAGGAAGGGCCACTGTATCCCCCGTGACAGGTACAGCTAAAACTCCCCGCCAGGTTGGTGCAGGTACCATGGGGGCCGCAGGGTGAGGGGCTGGCACATTCGTCTACATCTTGCTGGCATCTCAGACCTGGGGTTGGGGGAGTAAGGTGACATTTAGGGTTAGAGGGTGCAGAGTAGGGTCTGGGGTACCTGTCATTCAGGAAGAACCTGAAGGCTGAGATAGGTGATTGCAAGAACAAACCATGTTGTCATTTGCGTCTGGGTGTTTTGCACATGCTGTTCTAGAACTTCCTTCTTGCTTCAGTGAGTGGGGAATGCATTCTCTGATTGAGGTCTGCTCCTCCAGGAAGCTATCCCCAAACCCTCAGCCTGAGAACTAGCTTCTCCAGGTCCATATCCCTTCCTCTTCTCCAGAACTGACCACAGGGGCTGCGAGTGTCTGTGTCCAGCTGTATCCCTTCCCAGAAGAAGCTCCCCCTAAAAGGCAGGGCCCAGGGTGCGTCCCCAGCATCACCCAGTATGAGGCAGGGAGGAGAGGAGGAGGAATGAGCAGCTTGTGTACCTTGCCAACCAGGGGGGCAGGAGCAGACGGCCAGCTGGCCGGGAGCAGACTCGCAGTGGCCCCCATGTTCACATGGGTTAGGAGAGCAGGGGGACAGCAGCTCACACTGATGGCCTGTGGTGGGCAGACACAGTGAGGTAGTTTTGAAAGATTATTTGTTCTCATCACCACCCCAGGGTCCCCACCTTGATACAACCCTCCCAGGCTCCAGGGGGAAAAGAGGAAAAGAAAACAAAAGCAAATATATAGAAGGAAGAGAATGGAGCAGAGGGAAGGAAGAAGGAAGAGGGAGACAGAGAATCCTGGAAAGGGAAGGTGGGGACACACACCCTGGACACCGGGGGGACAGGTGCAGTGGAAGCTTATTCCATCGCTGGTACAGGTGCCACCAGCCCCACAGGGCTGAGACTCACAGGCGTCCTGAGCAAGGCTCTGGCTGCATCGGGGGCCACTCCAGCCAGGCTCACACTCACAGCGGAACCTGGAAGGGGAGGCAGTCAGGGCTGGCATGGGGGTGCGGGGGTGGGAGGGGAGCGGTGGTCAGGGGCTGGGGAGAAGCCTCACCCTCCAGGCGCATCTCGGCAGACACCATGACTGCAGGGTTCTTGGGCACAGGGATGGCTCGGGGGGAGGCAGAGTGGAGGCAGGGAGCCAGGTGGGCAGAGGCAGCGGAAGCCGTTTTCCCCATCTACACAGGAGCCTCCCTCGCCACACGGGCTGGACATACACTCGTTGATCTCCACATTGCAAAGAGGCCCTGGGAAACATGCAGGCAACCTCATCTCAGGACAAGAACAATCAAGCCAATGGGGAGGGACAACTGAGCCCCATTTAGCATGGCCACGCCCTTGAGCAAGGACATTCTCATTCTCATAATATATCAGCTCTTGTGCAAATGAGAATAAATAGCCACCTCCTCAAACCAGAGCTGCCTTCCCCCAGATCATTCTCTTCCCCAAACTTACATGAAGTCACTTTCATTTTCACTAAGGATTACCTTGGCCCCACTCAGAAACACCCCAATCTTATCGAGACATCCTCATCTGTTCTAGGATAAACTTGAGCCAATATGGGGACAACCTCAAGCCAATGAAAGAGAGCACAACTGCAGGGCAAAGCATGGACAATCTCGTTGGATAAGCGAGTGCAAAGAGAGGGACAAAACCTGGCCAAGAAAGATGGACGATTCCACCTTCACCCTCTAAAGACCCCCTTTCCATGGCAGCCGCTTGCCCACCTGTGAACCCAGGTTGGCATACACAGTCATAGCGGTTGATACCATCCCGGCAGATTCCAAAGGTGCACGGGTTGCTGGCACAATCATCGATGTTCACCTCGCAGTTCACACCTGGGGCAGGGGAACAAGACAGGTAGCCACCACAGTGTCCCGCCAAAGGCACCACTCCGAAGCCCTCTGTGCCCCTCCCTCCAGATGTACTCTTCCTGCCCCAGCTCAGCCCTCGGTCCCACCTGTGGTGCCAGGAGGGCAGCGGCAGAGGTATTTGTCCACCAGGTCTAAGCATTTGCCTCCGTGGCGGCAAGGCTGGCTGCGGCACTCGTCCACTTGACTCTCACAGCGCGTGCCCGTGTAGCCCGGGGCACAGGCACAGGAGAAGCTGGCGATGCCATCCACGCAGCGCCCATGGTGGCATGGGTCCGGGGAGCAGTCATCCACGTTGAGCTCACACAGCGGGCCCTCGAAGCCTGCAGAGCCAGAGGGTCAGGCTCCACCCACTTGCCAAGGTCCTGCCCACAGCCATGGCTCCAACAAGTTCTGGCTCAGCTCTACCTCAGGCTCTGCCCATCGAGCCAGCAGGAGGCGGGCTCAATTCAGGCCCCACCCCTAGTTGGTATCCACTCCAACCAGGCCCCAGGACTCACACTTGGCCGAGCCACTTCCATGGTTAAATCCCACCTCCGGCTGTGGCCCCGCCTCCAATTCTTACACTATCAACCCTATTGCGCCTCTCTTTCAACTGCAAACGGAGACACTTGGGAGGTACCTGTGGAGAGTGTGTCGGACACTCCCCATCCAGTTACAGGCGTCCAGTACACAACCAGACTCTTTAGCCCCACCCCTAGCCTTACCTCAGTTGAAGTCTATCATTGGCTCCGCCCATGGCCGTCACTGGCCCTGATTTGCTGAAGCCCCGCCCCCAAGATTTCTCCCGGGCTGTTACTGGCTCTCTCCCCCACTAGCCCCACCTCCAGATTCTTGCCCGCCTGTCATTTAACCCGTCCTCACCCTCCGCGCAGCGGCACTCGTAGCCATCCGGCTGGTCCACGCACTTGGCTCCATTCCGGCAGGGTGTGCTAGCGCATTCATCAACATCCAGCTGACACAAGGCCCCGCTGAAGCCTGGGGTGGGGAGTTGGTGAACAGAGGTCCAGACGGGGTCAGAGCAATCACCCCTCACAAGGCCTGCCTTGTTTGTGTAGGAAGCCCATTTACTTTAGTTTTAAATTAATTTCAATGTTTTTCATAATGTGGTTTCTATTGTAATAGTTTTCCGCTAACATGGTCTCATAACCTCCCCTCCTGGAGCTTTTGCCCCAGCAGGGACCCATCTTTTTCAGAATCCCTTACCCAAGGTCCTCACCTGAGGGGCACGTGCAGCTGAAGCCATTGACTCTGTCCTTGCAGACCCCGCCATTGACACAGGGGCTGCTCTGACATTCGTCCAAGTCCACCTCGCAATAGGTGCCTGTGAAGCCTGGGGGTATGGAGAGGGAGGGGGATTACGTCGTTGGGAACTACTCTCTGGCCCGAAGGTGAGCAAGAGGGCAGGTACTGCCCTTCCCACTCATAGACAGTTCCCTTGAGCCTTGGCCTTGGCCCCCAGGCCAAACCTAGATTCAGTTCTCGTCCACAGGCTGGACCTTCACCAAGCTGTGGTCCTAATCGGTCCAAGGCTCATGAGACTCCATATGGACCTTGCCTTCAGACCACCCTCTTCCCTCTCCAGTCTGCAGACTATGCCCTGTCCCCAACTACCAGCCCCAGGGCCCACATTAGCTTTGTGCCCAGCCTCAAGTCCCACCCCTGCATTAGTGGAAGACTGTCTACAGGCTCCAGACCCTGCCCCCATATTGTCCATGCCCCCATTGGGTCCTAAAGTCCAGACTCCACTCCCAGCCTGCGGTTCTACTGACTCCATTTGACCATGCCCCCAGCCTCGCACAAGATTCAGCTCTGGCTCCACCTCCACCTCATCCCAGGCTTCAGTCTCTCAGGGTGTCATTCCAAACCCAGTTACACCCAGTTCCACCCGAACCCAGTTCCATCAGATTCTCGCTCCGCACCCTGCCCCCTGTCTCAGGCCCCGCCCTTGTCACACCCACCACACACCTGCCATGCAGATGCAGGTGAACTGGCCTATGCGGTCCAAGCACGTGGCCTGGTTGCGGCAGGGACCGGATAGGCACTCGTTGACATCGGTCTCGCAGCGCGGGCCGGTGTAGCCACGGCCACACTGGCACAGGAACGAGCCCTGTGTGTTCACGCACCTGCCCAGGTGCTCACAGGGGTTGGCGCCTGTGGGAATAGGCACAGCCGGTGTGGGTGTGGGCAACTGAGGACCAACCTGTCTTCTTCCCAACTCAGACAACGCCTCCCTCACCAATGGAGCACTCGTCCACATCCTGGTCACATGCGCCGCCAGTGAAGCCTGGTGGACAGGTACAGATGGCCCTGCCGTTCACCGGGTTGGTGTCACAGATAGCATCCTCGTGACAGGGATTGCTGACACAGGCATCATCCAGATGACACAGAAGCCCTGGAAAGGGGCAGGCAGAGGTCGAGGGCAAACCCTCCAGCTTTGTCCAAATTTCCGAAGTCCCACATAGTGCTTTGTTTTTATTAGCCTGTAGTGTATTTAGTAGCTATTTTTCCCCAATTATTTATTGTGAAAAATTTCAAACATGCAAAAAAGTTGATTCATACACCCACCACATAGATGAGGCTATTGTAAGGTTTATCTATTGTGTTTTTTTTCCTGAATCATTTGAAAATTAATTGGAAACATTCACATAATGTTTTTAAATCTGTTGACTCTTTTTCTGATTATAAAAGCGTCCTACCTAAAGCCTTTGCTTCTTCAGTACCCTCTGCCTGACATGCCCTTCCCTCCATTTCCAAGTCCCCCTCCCAAACACCTTCTCTGACCTTTGCCATTTCCAAAGGTCTCCTCTCTTTCTTGGTCACAGGATAGCTCTCCATTCCCATGACTTCTACCCTGTACTGTATGTCCCCCTCCTCCCAGGCTTACCCTTTATCCCAAATCTGGCCTCCAACATAATCATTCTAACACTCAAGTCAGACACCATCCTTACCCCCACTCAAGAACCATCAATCGCTCCTTTGCTGTCTACAGGGGAAATAGCCACTCACCAGTCTTGCCCATGGGGCAGGCACAGTAGAAGGAGGCCACACGGTCATGGCAGGTGGCCCCATGGAAGCACACAGCTGTTGCACAGTCATCAATATTCTGACTGCAGCTCTCACCAGTCCAGCCATTGACGCACACACAGCTGTGGCCACCCAGTGTGTTAAAGCAGGTGCCCCCGTTATGACAAGCATTGGGCTGCAGTTGACACTCATCCACGTCCTCCGTGCAGAATTGGCCTGTGACACACAGGTGCACCAGTCCAGATACCCAGACTGTACATGCCCACCCAAGGTCTGTCACTCGGCTCCCTCCAGCCCCTGTACTCACCTGTCCACTCGGGAGGGCACTGGCAGTTGTAGGTGTTGACACCATCCACACATGTCCCCCCATTTAGACATCGGTGCCCTGGACAATCATCCACATTCACTTCACAATTCTGGCCCTCGAACCCTAGCATGGGAGGAGGAGGCAAGGATGGTCACTGCCGGGCTGGCCTACTGTTTCCCAACCCCTGCTGCCTCCCTTGAGAACGGCTCCCTCACCAGGAAGGCAGGCACAGTCATAGGTGAGATCGCCACTCTGTCTACAGGTGCCCCCGTTACGACATGGTGAGGGAGCACAGGGCACTGTGGGGTTCTCACACAGTGGCCCCATGTAGCCAGCAGGGCACTGGCAGCGGAAGGAGCCAGGCATGTTGAGGCAGGTGCCACCATGACGGCAGGGCCCTCCGCCCACCCGGCACTCATCCATGTCACTTCGGCAGCTGCGGCCCTGGTAGCCAGGTGGGCAGGAACAGATGTAGCGACCATCGGGCCCCACCGAGCAGCGGGCACCATGGGCACAGGGGCTGCTGAGGCAGGGGTCCGGCAGGGAGCAGTCAGGGCCTGCAGGGACCGGGAGAGGGTGAGCTTGGGCAGACCACACCCTTGACCGCCTCGGGCTCCCCTCCAGATCCTCCCTTACCTCGGAACCCACGGGGACAGCGGCAGGAGAAGCGGGCGGTGCCCGCTACCACGGAGCTCTGGCAGACACCTCGGCCAGCACAGGGGCCTGAATGGCAGGGATCTTCCAACTGGCACCGCTCACCCACCCAGCCTGGAGGGCACCTGTGGGCAGAGACAGCTCAATGGAGGAAGGACAGCTCCAGACACAGAGGTACACACGTGACAGGAAAGAAACACAGAGGCAAACAGAGCAATAAACACACTCATTCATGCATGCAATTATTCACTGCGACCTACTATGTTCTTAACAATAGGAATACAGCAGCAAACACAAAAAAAGTGCTCCCACCCTCTTGATGCGCACAGTGAAATTGGGCAAAGAGAAGATATGTAAATCACAAATTAATATACAACATGCCAGCAGGGGGTCGTGAGGACCATGAGGGCCATGGAGGATGGAGTATAGAGTAGTGGCTCCAGAAAAGAAACATCTACAGAACCTGTGACTGTGACTTATTTGGAAAAAGAGTTCTTTGCAGATATAACTAAGTGACAGATATCAAGATAAGATCATCCTGGATTTTCCAGGCGGGCCCTAAATCCAATGACAGGTGTCCTTTTAAGAGAAAGGCAGAGGGATATTTGGGAGAAAAAAGGAGGCCATTTGGAGACAGAGATTGGAGTGTTGCGCCCATAAACCAAGGAACACCTGCAACTACTAGAAGGTAGAAGAGAGAAGGACTCACCCCTTAAACCATTGGAGAGCATGTGGCTGCAAACACCTTGATTTTAGACTTCTGGCCACGGGAATTTCTGTTGTTTTAAACCACCCCGTGTTGGGTCATTTGTTACAGTAGCCACAAGAAACTAAGACACAGGATTAGGGGGAGAGAAGGATGGAGGGAAGGCAATAGTATTTTCACAGACTTAAGTAAGGGAGAAGGCCATGGGGCTGTGTGGGGAAGAGCATTCCAGGTAGAGGAAATAGCAACCACAAAGTCTGACTTCAGAAGACGACTTCCCAGGCAGACACAGACAGACCCAGAAATACATACAGTTACACACACAGGGATACACCAACTCCACATATGGGCCTGGCAAATACTCAGACACCAACTGGCAGGCTGGGTCATACATATGGGCAACTCTCACCCGGACAGACAGGGGGACCCCCCACAAATCCTCTATTCCTTTCCTAGGGACACACACACCCTTTCTTTCCACTGGGGTGAGGAGGTAGACACCAATATTGATACCCTCTTGATGGGGGTAGGCCCGCAGCTCCCTCTCCAAACCCACCAAAGCAAGCTGCATGGAGTGTGAGGGAAACATGAGACCTGGGAGGCGGTCGTCTTAAGACTGGAAATCTCCGGGGAAACACTGGCGGGGGTCAGAGGGGCATGGAGAGGCAAGAGGGTCCAGGCCCCGCCCCTAACGCTGCCCATCCCTGGAGCTGGTTCCTCCCTCTGGCTTGTCCCAATCGCTTAGGGCTAAGCTCGAGCAACTGACTCAGTCCTTCGCGTCATCCACAAGATCCCCCCACCCCGGCCCCCAGCGAAACAGGTCCGGGCAAGGCCAGGTAGGGGCGCAAATAGTGTCAGGAGGGTAGGTCCCAGCTCCCAGCCCCCTCCCCAAAGGCCCCCCAGGGCAAGGACGGCCGCCACCATTGTGCGCCGGGAGGGGGCGCGCTGCGCGGGGCGCCCCGGACTGCGGGTCCCACCGCCAGGCTGGGCGCGGCCGTGCGGCCCCCTCCCGGCGCCCCGGGCGGTTTCCCACGCTCTGCGCCCCGCGCCCCTGCGGACCGGTCGGGCCGGTTCCAGCCTCCGCCCGAGCCCCGCCCCACGGCCTGGGTTTCGGGGGAGACCGACTTGGGGGGAGATCAGGCTTGTGGGGGGTTGGCGGGGGAGGCGAAGACTGGGAGGTAGAGACAAGGGTTTAAGAGCCTACTTTTGGGGAAAGACTTGGGGGATTCACGGGGGAGGTGACAGATTGGGGCGTCCCAGAAAGGACATGAGTATTTGGGACCTTGAAGGAGATGTGGGGGGGGGACGTGGAGAGTGGTTCCCACGGCCCACCTCTGGGGACTGAGCCCGCTCCACTGCGGGCAATCCAGGCTCCGGGCGGCCGCGCGCGCCGGTGATTCACCTGTCGAGGGGCGGGGCAGCCGCGGGCGCATTCACCTGTCGGCAGGATTCCAGACGCGGAGCTCCACTGCGCAGGCGCCCGGCCCCGCGGCTCCACCTCCCAGGTGAGTGGCTCCAGGTCAGGTCGCTCTTTCCCCCATTTCCACCATTGCAGACTCCCAACCCGAGGAACCCGCTCAGCCCAGCTAATCCCACCTAGGTGAGCCCAAGTGGGGCTCCACTCAAAGTGCGTGTATAACTTCAAAGGGGCTCTCCTAGGTCGAAATTCACAGGTTGTTGAATAAACGAATACATGAATGAATCGATTAATGGCTACTGGGTGAATTGCTATTACTAATAACATTATAAAAGGAACCAAGCATTTCCCCTTAATCTTGAGAGGTTCCCCCTTATGGCACCTACTTCCTGTGTTTCTGCCGTTATTATTTGTACTAATAATCCCTATGCTGAGTTAATCGTGTGAAGGACCTAATTAAATCTGTACAAGCACCTTTATTGCCCCATTTTCCAGATGCAAAAACTGAGACTCAGAGAGCTCAAAGCACTTGCTCAAGGTAACCCAGAACCCAGAATTCAAACTGAGCTCTGCCTCTGTTCAGCTGTCTCCCAGCCTCTGCCCTGCTCCCCACAGCTCTCTGTCTTTCCTTGTATTATCCAACAACCAAATTCTTGGTCCTCTTTGTAGTCACAAGCCAGGAAGAAGCACCGCTATTTCATAGATGCAGTGAAGTTCAGAGAGGAGAAATAACTAACCCACAATCACACAACAATAAAATGGCAGAGTAGAGCTGTATTACAGGCCTCCTGTGCCCCCACCTAAATCTTGAGATAAAGGAGGGTGCAGATGGTGTACCCACAACTGCAAAGCCACTGCTGTTGGTCCCTAAAGATTTGGTGATTGAATTATAACTACCTCCGTCAGGGGCTTTACATGTGACCTCAGGCAGCTGAGAATTCTGTTTAGTTGGGGTTACTGGGCCCATTTTCCAGACCAGGACAGTGAGGCTTAGAGAACTGAAGTCCCAGTCAGTCAGCAACATGATATGGGATTTGAACCTAGGCCAGGCAGGCTCCAGAGCCCCTGCTCTTAACCCTGCTGTTTCCAACTGGGAAACAAAAGGTTGCCCAAGCCACACACATGTAGGAATGGTAGAGGCATCCATGGTGGACACAGAGGTAGGGAGAGAAGATAGACCACCTCCCCATTCAGGGCCCCCTGATGGCTTGGAGCCAGGCACTCACAGGCAGGCAGCCTCCCGGGAGGGCAGCTGGGTGCAGCGACCTCCATTCACACACGGGCTTCCATCCAGGCAAGGAGGGGCTGTGTGGGGGCAAAGGGAGGTGGGCAGGTCAGTCAGGCGCCCAGGAACCCCAGCTTGGAGTGACAGACGTCCTTCTTCCCTCCCCCAGGCAACAGCTGCACCGAGCTGGGGGTATCTCTGCGGGTGCAGGGAGCCCCCGCATCTATGGTTCCCACGGCCCCCCCTTCCTGCCCTGGCCCCAGCTGTTGGGGCTGCAGCTGTCCCTGCCAGCTTGAGCCCTGGGAACCACAAGGCAGGGTCGGACAGGAGGAGGCGCTTGTGCCAGATGTGGGGGCTCTGGAGGCTGCCAGAATGGGGATGCTGAGGCAGGAAGTGAGGGTGCCAAGTGTTAAAGGGAGGTCTGAGTCTGTGAGCCCAGATCCTGGGGTAATGGAGGGGGCAGGGGCAGGGAGTCCTGGGGCCATGGGTCTCCCTTCCAGTGATATTGGGCATCTTCTCCAGTGTGGCAGCCCTACGTAGTGGCCCTGGGGAGAGACGCCAGGGCATGTACCCCAGGCGCAGCCAGCACTGGGTGTTGCAGGTATAGGGTGTGTGTTGAAGGGAGGGGCAGCTGGCACAAGACATGTGCTGCCCTGTCCAGAGTCCCCATCCCTGAGGGCTGTGTCCCTCTGGGGTGTGGCATAGTCTAACAGTCCTGCCAGATGGGTCTGGGGCATGTTCGAGTGTGAGCTAGTCAAGAATTTTGTGTGCTGACAGGTGTGGAGCTACTGTGTGTGTGTGTGTGTGTGTGTGTGTGTGTGTGTGTGTGTGACAGAGAGAGAGAGATCGAAAGATGAAGGGAGATGGAAAAAAACAGAGACAAAAAAAGGAAACTAGAAGTAGGCAGAAACAGAGAGGATAGAGAAGCACAGAGAAAGAGAAATAGGGAGAGACGGTGAGAGGCAGAGGAGTTGAGCTGGACATGAAAATGGGCCAACATGGTATATGTCCCCTTTCTCAGGGGACAAGCAGAGACAAGACACTATCAACCAGACAGGGGCCTGTGGGTGTTTGTGAACTCACACTGGGGGCCACGTGACCCAGCTGTGAGCCTCAATGAGCTATGGGATGTGTAGGCACATGTGCTAGTGCGAGATGTGCATGGGTGTACAGATGCATGTGTCACATGTGTGCAGGCTGGATCTGTTGTGCATCCATATATGTGAACTGTGTATTTGGGTGTACAGCTGTGTGGGGGGGACCTGTGTGCACAGGTATGTCTGTGTATGGGCTGGATGTGCCTGTCTACATATGTGAGCTGGGCGTAGGCAAGCCCTTGGCTCTGTGTCTGTATGTGTCAGCGTGTGCAGGCAGCATGGGAGGCATCTGGCTGATGCACATCACTGTGTGAACTGTGTGTGTCTGGGTTTGTCTTATGTGAGCTGGGTGTGCACATCTGTGGGTGTACTCTGTGTGTGCACATCTACATCTCGGTATGTGTGACCCAGGGCTGTGTGTGCTCGCGGGCCCCGCGGGGGCGGCCGCTGTTGCCGGTCCTGCCTGGTGGGGCCGGACCCCAACCCTCCCAGCGCCCAGCCCCACACCGGTGCCCCGGGACCCCTGGTAAGGGCTGCTGGGTTCGCATCCCTCCGCCGCCCACCAGGCCTCCCTTGGGGGGCTGCGTTCCCGTAGCCCCCGCCCGAGCCCTGCCGCCGGTCCCGCTTTGTCTGGCAAATAAAGCGCGAGGCCGGCCGGGGGGAGGGGGTGTCTAGACGGCGCGGCCATTGTCCCGAGCGAGGGAGGGGAGAGCCAGGAGGGGGAGGGGCGGGGGGCCCCCGGCCGGCTGGGGAGGGGCTCGGGCGGAGGGGCCCCGGCACTGGAGCCTGAGAGGAGCACGTGGGCTCGCTCCCTCTTCCCTCCTTGCCCTTCCCAGGGCGGGGACGGGGTCTAGGGGCCGCCCGGTTCCAGCAGCCAGGGGAGGGAGCAGGGTTGTGGGCTGGGGAAGGGGCGCGGGCGCCGCTGCGGCTCCGGCTCCTGCTTGTATTCCGGCTCCGGGTCTTGCAACGCTCCGGCCTGGGAAGTTTCCTCGGAGTACTGAGCTCCGAGAACTTCGCGCCCCCTCCCCGCCCCCCCGCCCAGCCAGGCCCACCCGGGGTGGATGGGGGGGTGGGGCTTTGTACGAGGGGTCACCGCCCTGGGGGTACTTGGGCTCCAATCTTGACCTTCCCAGGACTCCAGATGGCCGTGGATTGGGAGCGAGCCCCAGATTCTTGGTACCCCTCCTCAATTTTGAGTGTCTGATCCTCTCACTTCGAGCGCCCAGCCCCGGACTCCTGAGTCCCTTCATCCTCAGCCCTAAAGCTCCAGGGCTCATGTGCCTCGGGCTTCTGGGGCCCTGCCCCCCCCCCCCATTCTGAGTCCCAGGCCCCCGGGACTGGCAAGGAGCCCCGGGCTCTGCGCCCCGGCCCTTGCTTTGGTCCTTGGCTCCCAGGCTTCCCTCCTCCAGCAGACTCGGGGGTTCTTGCACTCTGCTGCTCCCCCTTTCCTCCCCACCGTGCGTCCAGCCCTCTAGGTCCCGGCCCCTCACCTGCAGCCCCTGGCCCCGCTAGCAGCAGCAATAGGGGCAGCGCCCGCACGGACGGCAGTGGCGGCAGCGGCGACATCAGGCGGAGGCGGCGGCGGCCCCGGGCCCCCGGGCCCATGGCGGCCGGCCGCGACCCTCCCTCCTCCCTCCTCCCTCCTTCCCTGGGCTCCGTGCGCGTCCGGGGCCAGCCTCCGCGCCGCCAACTTCGCCGAAGTGAGGCTGCCGGGCCGCCCCGCCCCCAACCCTGGCGGCTCGCCCCGCCCCGGGGCCTGCCCTGCGCTCCCCGCCCCCGTCCGTCCTCCTGGGGTCCCTGCCCACCCTCCACCCACCCACACAGCCTGGGACCCGCAGAACCTCGGAAACTCTGGCCACGCGGAAAGACGTGGGACCAACCCGCGGTAGCAGACACACCCAGCCTGGTGAATGCTCGGCTCCCAACACACCCAGAGCCGAGGACACACACAGGGCCAAGACACAAGCACAGATCCCCTCAGACACCCCGAAATTCAAACCAGGCACTTCCTTTAGAGGCTCACAAATACACCATGCACAAATGCACAGAGCTTCACCGGGACTTAAAATCTGAAACACTCGTAAGCCTGAAACCTGGGCCTTGAGCCTGGGGCCCCATTTGCAGCCTCGGACCTCAAACACACACTAGGAGTCTCATGCATTGGGGCAAAAACACACATACACACTTCTTACTCCCCTTCCTCCTCATTAACCTGTGTGAACCCCAAAGTTCCACCCCAGTTCCCCATCCTCCTAGCTCCACCTGATACCCCACACCACTTTGCCTCTCAGTTTGATCAACTGCCTTTTGCAAAATGTCCCCATGGAAAGAATGGGGACCTCTGAAAGGCCCCAAGCCCAGCCCTGAGGGAGCTGTCATTCTGGGGGGAAAAAAGCCAGACACAGACACCTATGGGCTCAGGGCTGGGCCAGGGGGAGGGGCAGCGTCGGAGGGCTCATAGAGGGGCTGGCGAGGGCTCATAGAGGGGCTGGCGAGGGCTCATAGAGGGGCTGGCGAGGGCTTTGCATGGGAAAGGGAAAGGGTTGCTTATTTCTTTATTCGTTAATTCAACAAGTAGGTATAAAGCTCTAGCTCTACGTCCGGCTTTGTTCCAGGGACTGGAGGTGCACCTTCCACCCCCAGAGAGGGCTTCCAGAGGGGCCAATGGGATCCGCCTGGATGAACTGGAGGGATGATATCCCAGCAGAGGCACAGTCCTGCATCCAGAGGAAGGGACAGAGTTAAGAGGGAGAAGGGGCCAGCCAGGGGTGGGGCTGGCCTGGGGGAGAAGGAGGAGAAAGAGGTCAGGCTGGCCCCCTAGTATTTGGTTTGGCGATGAGGCTGCCATGAAGAGGAAAAGGTTGGGGGTGAAGTGCTGAATCCAAGGAGTCTGGGGGGGTCACCCATGAGGCAGCTAAACATTGGGGTTGAGCATAGAGGAGCCATGATAGGAGATGGTCACATGGGCACCCGAGAGATCTTTGGGCAATTTTAAAACTTTTTCTTTTAAAATACTTTAAAATGTACAATAATGTAATTTCCATATGCCCTTCACCCACACTTTGCCACATTTGCTTTATAATTATATATATATCTTTGTCTCTGTCTCTCCATATATATATATATATATATATATATATATATATATATATATATGGAGAGACAGAGAGAGACAGAGCAGAGAGAAGCTGCAGAGCAGAGAAAAGCTTTTGCCCCCAACACATCACTGTGGATTCCTTAAGAAGAAGGGCATGCTTTTACCTAATCACCATAGTTTCACCCGCAATCCATATGCAAAATTTTCTGTTGCTCCAATAATATCCTCTATAGTATGTCTCTTTGCTGGTCCCAGATCTAATCCCCAACTATGTGTTGCATTTAATTGTTGTCTCCTGGCATCCTTTAATCTGAATTTGTTCCTCAGCCTTTCTGTGTCTTTCATGACATTGGCATTTTTTGGAGAGTCAAGGTCACTTGCTTCACAGAATGTTCCCCAGCAGGCTGGCCTGCTGGTTCCTCCTGACCAGGCTCAGGTTTGTGTCTTTGACAGGAATGGCAGAGGCCATGTTGGTCCTCCCTGGTACACCTGACGTCAGTTCCCAGCATTCGCAATGTCACACTTTGATCATTTAAGTGAAGTTGGTCAAATTTCCCTACTGCAAAATACCATTCTCTTTCCATCCACCCCTCTTGTCATAAACAAACATTAATATCGTGTGGGGAGATACTTTGAGTCTGTGTGAATATCCTGGTGTCCATCAAACTTTCACTCACTGTTTTTGTGATTTGTGAATGATTTCCTTGATGATTTCGTTTTAATTGAGATAAAATTCACAGAACATAAAATTAATCACTTACTATTTTAAAGTGTTCAGTTCAATGGTATTTAGTGTAACCACCACCTCTCCCTGGTTCCAAGACATTTTCATCACCCCAGAAGGAGACACCGTCCCCAGTTGCAGGCACTTCCCAGCTCCCTCCCTCCCCCAGCCCCTGGCAACCGCTAATCTGCTTTCTGTCTCTATGGCTTTGCCTGTTCTGCACATTTCATATAAATAGGATCATGCACTCTGTGGCCTTTTGTGTCTGGCCTCTTTCACTCGGCATCATGTTTTCGGGGTTCATCATGTTGTAGCGTGTGTCAGTGCTTCAGTTCTTTTTATGGCTGAGTAACAGTCCATTGCATGGCTATACCATATTTTGCTTATCCATTCATCCACTAGTATCTTGGATCAATTTTGCATGCCGGAAGAGGAAGAGGTGAAGGAGGCAGAGAAGTACCATTAGACAGAAAGGAGAAGCATGAAAAGCCAAGGGTGAAAGTTGAATGACTGACGAGTGCCCAGCATCAGAGATGACCCCCAGCCCTGCTGAGACTGGCAAATAGCCCAGCTCCAGGGGACAGGAACTGAGGATGCTGGGCCACTCCCATCTTATAAGTGCAGCCTCCATCTGGGAGCAGAGCTGTCCACCCATCACACAGTGGCAGCCCCATGGGGACGGTATATACCCATCGTATGGTGTCTTGCTGGAGGAAGAGCTGAGATTGGAACCCAGGTCTGAGTGACTCCGGGCTGCAAGGAGCTCCAGAGGTGGGGGTGGGGATTGGGAAGAGAAAAAAACAAAAGTTGCATAAGAAGGGGCACGGTCTGACTCACAAGGAGTGTGCTGAGTCAGCAGGCCCACGGGGTAGGCGTGGCTTGAGTCCTCCCCATGTTGATCGCCCCAGGAGGAAATCCAAGCCCCCCAGCTCCATAGAACTGGGCTGATGTTCATCAAACTTTCAGTCATTGGTTTTACCATTTGTTAATGATTTCCTCTGATGATTTTTTTAAATTGAGATAAAGGTAATCACTTACCATTTTAAAGTGTTCAGTTCAATGGCATTTCGTGTAACCACCACCTCTATCTCCAGACCGTCCTGCCCCCCTCATCATTAAACTGAACCACACTCCATCTTCACCTGGCAGGCCGTGCATGTTCCTGGGCTTTGCTTTCTGCCTGGGACACCTAGATGGATAGAAGGATGCTTTTGCTTCCTCCCCAAGCAGGAACTCGCAGCAACTGTGTTCTCTTTGGAAACGCATTTTCCTATAGCTATAGGACACGCTCTGCTAGTACTTCCTGCACATGCTACCCCTTTGCCCATACTGGTCCCTCTTTCTAGCGTGACTTCCCTCCCTCTATTCCTGTACCTGGTAAACTCCTGTTCATTTTTCAAGGTTCCAGCTCCAGGAAGCCCTCTCTGCACCCCCAGACCAAGCTCCTCTGCTGCCCTAGACATTACTAGCACCCTCCTGCCCTCCGGCTCAGCCTTGCCCATGAGGGGCTGCAGGTATCTGTGTCCTGTTATCTCTTTCCTAGACTGGGAGCTCCCTGGGGTCCAGGCATCATCCAGAATGGGGTGAGCACATAAGGGGTGACATTGGAGGATTTGGTGACTCAGGAAGTAGCTAAAGAAATTGAGATGTCCAACCCAGAAGAGCTGCCACAGGGGGCTCAGACCACTCTCTTCAGTACCCCCTGGGGGCCCATAAAAGAATCTAGGGGCTCAGGGGCGAAGGTCTGGTCTCCAGAAGGGGGGGGCGGCTAAATTCTCCCTTGAGCCATCTGAGAAATGATTTTCTGTTAGAATGGATGCTCTATGAGATGCTGAGCTTCCTGTCTCAAGAAGCAATCAAGAAACTGGGCACAAATTTTGCTAGGCAGGAAGTCCAGAGTCTGTGACTCTGCTGATACAGCAGCCTCTGGTCTGTGGCAGACAGAGAGAGAGAAGGAGCAGTAATGGTGAAAACAGGCTGAGGATGGCATGGGGAGAGTGGGGACAAAAGGAAGAAAGACACATTTACAGAGCCTGTACTGTGTGCCAGTTCCCTTTGAAGCCCTCATGACTCTGAGGGGACCCACTCAGCAAGCAGAAGATGGGCTTCTGACTCCAGGCTCCTGCTGCTGTCCTCTAGCTACTGTGGCAGGACCAGCCCAAGGTGTCCTGATCTCTGGGGGAACAGGACAGTCAGAGCGACCATTCCCACGGCCTTGCAGCGGGCAGCCGCACAATTCCCAACATGGTGTGGGCAGGGGGGGCTTGAGCCCTCCTCTCTGCTCCTGCTGGCCGCCTTGGCTGGGGACTGCATTTCTCCTCAATGAGTTCAGTCCCCAGGGATGCAGGACCTGGGGCCAGGCCAAGACACAGCTGCTGGGCCAGGGCCCGCTGACCAGAAACCTGAGAACGTGCCCTTGGCTTCTCCTCCCAGGACCACAGTCCTGCCCTCAGCACGGAAGCTGGGGCCAGGTCGGTCTCCATGCCCAGACAGTGGGTCATGGGAGCCTAACCAGAACCAGCAGGGGTGAGGGCTGCCGAGTGTGGGTCCTTGGCAAGAGTGGGATGACTGGACCCTAGGGACTATGGGCTGCAGACCTAGCCACGTCTCCTGGCCACTGGTTCCCTAGGGCCTTCTCATGCTCAAACCCTCCATGGCTCCCCACTGCCAAGAGTGACACCTTTCTCACCTCCCCTGTCTCACTTTTCCGTGTCCCACCCTTCCCTATCTTTGCACACGCTATGCCTCTGCTGCAAGCTCCCTTCTCATATCCAGAAGGCTCCTTTCACCTGACAGCTCACTCTGAGAGGCAGCTCTTCATTCAGTCTTTCGACAAACATTTACTGAGTCCTTAGTTGGTTCCAGGGGACTAACACAGAGCCAGTTCCTGCCCAGATAAGAGAGACAGACAAGAAATTAATAAAAACTGAGGGTGACCTGAGTAAGAGAGAGATTTCAGCATTGGGTGGGGGGCGGTCAGGATAGTACTCGCTGATGAGGGGACATCAGAACTGAGACCTGAAGGAGAAGGAGGAGCCAGTGAGGCAAACAGCCAGAGGAAGGGTGTTCAGGCAGAGGGAACAGTGCATGCAAAGGCCCAGAGGAGGAAGGGGTGGATGGATGAGAGGAACAACGAGGAAGCCAGGGTCCTGGGTGCAGAGTGAGCAAAGGGTGGGAGGTCAGGGAAGCTGATGAGGGCCAAGTCCCAAGGGGCCAAAAGGTCTGGGATTCCGTCCCAAGCATAGTGGATGCCTCTGGATGGTTTTAGCAGAGGGAAGCTGATCTGACTGAGGTTGTAAAAGATCACTCTGGAAGCTCTGCTGTCTCTTCTCCCAGGGAGATTTCCTGCAGCTTCACATGGTCTCCTCTGGCCTTTGGCTCTCACCACCCCTTCCTTATTGACTCCCACCTTGATACACGATCCTGCCTGGCTCCCACGTCAAATTATGAGCTACACAGGCATCTGTCTTGCTCATTGCGGAATCCCCAATGTCTAGCATCAAGCTCGGCACAGTAGATGAAAAAACTGTCAGTCGATGAATGAATGTGCTCCATACATCTTGGGGCAAATCAAGAACCAGGAGCTGGAACCTGAATGTGCCCCGTACCAGCCCTTGAAATGTCCCTATCTGGACACAGACATGTCCAGCCCCCATTAGATAAGGGCTGGGTCAGAGGAAGGCTAGGGACTGGTGGGACTTCCTGGAGGAGGAGGGGATGAGAGAGCTGAATGTGGATGAAAGGGGAGTAGAGAGAAGGCAATTCATTTGAATGGAGCTCTGAAGCTCTGGGCAGGGGAACAGAGGAGGCCACTCCCCAGCCCTTCTGGGGTCTGTGGTTACTCTGCCTTAGGACCCTCCATTGGGTGGGACACCCAGTGGATGTCTTGGCCTCACAGGCCCTGGGATCAGACCACGCCAATCTTCTATGTCTACAGCCTCACTCAGGACCCCATCTCCTCCTGCTCATCTCTGAACTGGGACACTGCTGTCCTTGCCTCTCTGGATCCTGAAACTTGTCTTCTTCTTTCCTGAAGGTGTGGAACTTGTCCTCCCCACCTTTCCTACTGCTTCAGAGAAGGAGAGCTCCTCGCGCTGCCCCTCCCCTTGCCAGGGCTTTTCATTCCCTCCTCCCCTGGCCATAGCTGGAGGTCTCCTGTAGGCAAGTGAAATTCACAACGAATGCTCATCTCACATCCCCCACCTAACCCAAATCTCCCCCCACTGCTGGCTTCATTCTTTCCCTTTTCCACTACACTTTATGCCCTCAGTGGCTGACCTCTCCAGACTGTATCAATGAACAGCTTTGTCCTCTGGCTTCCAGGTGGGTTTGGCCAATAGGAGGCACTGGCAGAAAAAGAAGCCAGAAGAGAGAATGGGACCCTGCTCTGTAGGGTCACTTCGGCTGACTGTGGCCTTTGACCAAAGGCCCTGTCCACACACATCCCTTGCTGGGCTCCGCTAACCTCCTTCCTTCCTCTTGCCCAGTCAGGGGGACCTGGAGATGGTAATGGCTCTCCATTGGTACTCGTCCAGTTAGCCAACTGGACGAACCCTGCCTGCTGTATATGATCCCTGTAGCAAATCTGACTCAAATCACCCTATTCGAATGTGCCAGTTGTTTCCTCCAGGCTTTGGACTGGGGTTACCACTCTCCTCTCCCCGTCCCTGATTGAATGCACTCGCCCTCTGCCCTCAGCTCCCACGCCAGGGTTTCCTCTCTTATGCTCTGCTTAGCTCAGTGCTCTCCATCTCTCATCGTCTTTCGACACCAAAAGCTATGCCCCTCCTATTGACACCCACTTCCTCCGTTGCTGGAACACCATGCTTGCCTGCTTCCCCTCTTCTTTCTGTGGTGTCTCTTCTCTGCATGTCCCTTGGATGCAGAGGGCACCCGGGGCTCAGTCTCATCTTGTTCTCCACTGTTCTGGGGGAACTTTGTCCTCTCTTCCAGTGTCAGTGCCCCTCTGCTCCACCACACACAGGTGCTCCTCGCTGGGCCATCATTATCTTTAATCCATTAGATGCTTCTAGGTCTTTGCCCCACATGCCCAGCCCCCAAGTAATATTCTAGACACACAGATCTGTCCAGGACCCACCCCTGCTGGGCCCCATCACGCTGAGGATGAAGCTCCTGGGAACGTGTTTGAAGCCCTTTGCAATCGCATGTCTTCCCGTCCCAAACTTTTCTCCCCGTCTTAGGGAAATTTAAAACATCCCTGCAGGGTTCAGCTAGCTCCAAGGCCGCCGCCTCCAGGCAGCCCTCCCCCCTCCCCCCGCCAGGTAAATGCTCCTTGCCGGTCCTCCTCATTCACTCGGGCCTGACCACATAGGGCTGGGAATGTCCATACCCGGCTCCGTTTTCCGCACCCCGCATCCCCGCCCCGCTTCCTCTGTTGCGGGCCCAGCGGCTTAGAGCTGGTGGCAGAAGTAGGTGAATGAGTGAATGAATGAATGAGTGAGTGAATGGTGGAAGGTGGTTTGGAGGCGGGAGTTCAGAGGGTGAGGCGGAGCTTGGGAAGAGCATCGGCCCAGCAGCACCGCTTTCAGCCCTCTGGGTCCCGGCTCCCGCCCGAAGTGAAGCGCGCGCTGAGCTCCTAGGCCGGAAGAAAGACGCGCCGGAATTGGCTGAGGCTGGGAGAGGCGGGCTTCAGCCAAGCCATGTGTCTCTAATGGCTCAGTCGCCAGGACTCTGCCCAATCAACGCGATCGCTTCCTTCTCCCGGCCCCTGCAACGGCGGAGGCGGAAGACGGCGCTTTCTTGTTACCCTGGCAACCGTCAGCGGACCCCCGTCGCCCCAGCAACTGTCAGGGGCCTCCAGTCAGCTTTCGTCGGGGCCTCTGGTTACCCAGACAACCGCTACCCGTTCTGGTCAACCATCAGCCCTTCCCCCGTCACCCTGGCAACTGTTGCCCTACCCAACATCCCCTGGACACGCCGTCCTGCTCCTGCCTGCAGGCCCCCCTCGCCCCAGCCCCCTCCCGCCCATTTCCAAACCCCCACAGGGGCACTACTCTGGTCACCTCCCCGTGCTGAGGCTGCACGCAGCCCCGGTCTGTCTCCCCTCTCGCACTCTCGCGTGGGACTGTCCATCCGCTACAGGGAGCTTTTCAAAATGCAAGCCATGTCCCTCCCCTGCTGAAAACCCTCCCCCGGCTTCCCATGAGAATCCAGTCCAAACTCCTCCAAACTCCTCCGTCTGGTTGCCTCCTCCTTCGCCCTAACCCAGCAGTCACTCATCTCCACGTTTGTTACTCCAGCAGCCCAAGATTATTCCCGCCTCCCACCTTCCTGTTTACTGCTCCCCACTCCGCGAAAAAAATGTGCCCCTCCCCAGAGAGGAAAGCCTTTTCTCCTGAACCCCACTGCACACATAGCTCTGATGCCTCTTCTCTCTTAACTTCACAATGGGGCTGTGTTCTTGTTCACACTCTAACCCCAGCGCCTAGAACAGTGCCTGACACATATGATGAGTGAAAGGATGTTATGCTGGGGACAAGGGAGGGCAGAGAGGGGTAACGAGCAGGCAAGTTTTGGCCAGGCAGGCAGTCCGTCCAAGAGATGAGAATGTATTTCTGAGGTCTGCTGGGTCCCCAGAGAGATGCATCAGGCCGCAGGTCATGACACTGTCCCCAAAGACCAGGCAAAAGCTGGGGAGATAGAAGTTGATGCTGTGACTAGCCTGGAGTCACAGGCTGAGTGGTCCACCCTTGACCTGTACCACCCTCTTGGAGGCTGGAGCCCGGGCCCCTAGAAAAAAATCAGCAGAAATAATGAATTTGGAGTGGATGATTCCGGGAGCTCTGGAGAGGCAGGCCTCAGATGCCAGATGGCCATTCAGGAAGCCGGTCCCTTCCTGTGCCGCATCCAGAATCTCACATATTCTAAAGGTGAGCTGTTTACCCATGGATCCAGAGACAGGACACTAAGGATCTTTCCCAGGCTGCTGTAAGAGGTCTTAACCTGTCACCCTCTGGAAGCATGACTGGGAGGACAATCATGGCAGGGAGCTGCCCAGGGTTTGGCTGGAGAAGGGTCTGCCAGGTAGGTCCTCCCTTGGTGAGGCGGTGAGGAGCCAGGCAAGGAGGCCCTCTATGCTGGGAACACCCTCATCAGTACTGTCCAGTAAAACTTTTTTATGCTGATGCCCTTGAAAGATGGCTAGTGTGACTGAGGAACTGAACTTTTAATCATATTTAATTTTAACTGATTTTCAATTAAATGGAAGCAGCCACATATGGCTACCAGTACTGGACAATGCAGCATTTAGCTAAAGACCCAGACTGGAGGTGGAAGCCAGGGACAGGAAGGTCAGAGCTTATGGCTTTTGGGTGTGTGGGGGGAATCTGTCAAGAAGACTGGTGGCCCAGAGAAGGGAAAGAGGACAGTCAGCATCTAGCTCCATGGAGAAGAGGTGTCCATGGTTCCCAGGGTCAAAGTGCTTGCTCACACGTGTATACACTTATGCCTGTGTGTGAGCAAATGGGCTGGTGTGCCTAAGGGCACCCACTGATGCACCTGTGTGTGACCTAGGACTCCCACGCCTGTGCACCATCCAGGAGACCACCTGTATTCACCCACCGTGTGGACTCCCAGGTGCACGCAGGCCAGTGAGCGAGGGCCACTAGTCCAAAAGGTCTTGCAAGAAGGCCCACATGTACTGGTGCATTTCCTCAGGGTGGCTTTGTGGGATCCAGTGGCCCATATCTGGCAGTATGTGGGCTTCCAGCCGGCCAGGCACAAAGCGGCTGCTGATGGCCCCAACCAGCCCCTTCTCCAGGTAGGTGTCCTTCTCTCCCCACAGCAGCAGGGTGGGCGTGGCCAGCTCCTGGGGCTCCAGGGGAACGTTCCTGTGGCCAAGACAGACAGACAGAAGGATGGCTGCCCCCACCCCCTTTCCCCACCAACTCTCCTGAGCTTCCAGCTGGGTCTGGTCTCACCTGAAGAGGTTTCGATAATAATTGAGGGGCCCAGTAAGGCCATTGGGCTGTGAGAAGTCATAAAGGAAGGCCTCGAGCTCGTTGGGGCTCAAGCGTGGGATGCCCCTCTTGTAGTGGGTGAGGGTGGTCTTGAGGATCTGGGCACAAAGCAGGACTCTGGCTTCAGTACCCAGCCTACCCAGTCCCAACCAGCGACCCGCCCCCACCCCCGGCCTTCACCCCATTGCACCTGGAAGTCAGACATGGACAGCAACTTCTCCGGCAGCCAGGGAAGTTGGAACAGGAACATGTAGTTGGAACGGAAAAACTGTCCAATGTGGCGTATCGTGTATTCTGGGGAGAGAGGACAGCAGACATGCGGCCTGGGCCTGGTTACACCTAGGTTGGGCACACAGATGTGCCAACACTCAGGCATGGCAGTGCGGCCTGCCTGAGTCTGTGAGGACACTTGATGTCAACCTCACCCTGCCACGAATTTCTCTCCCTATTGAGTAATCACTGTGTCCACAGAATGGGGGCACCTCCCACTGCAGCTTCTGGGAGCCCCCATAGCCACTGGTGTACTCTCCCTGCCCAGGCCTGGATACATTTCCCCTGCTTCATTCAACAAACATTTACTGAGCACCTACTGTGTGCCAGGTCCTGTTCTAGACCCTGGAGACATAGCAGTGAATGGGACAGACAGACAAAACTCCCTTGTCCTCGGGGAGCTGATAGTCTAGAGATGGGGACAGACAAGAAATAATGAGAGAGAGAGAGAGAGAGAGGGAGAGAGAGAGAGAGAGAGAGAGAGAGAGAGAGAGAGAGAGAGAGAGAGAGGATACAACTATAGCTATAATCCTGGCAATTAAAATCAGGTGATGTGATAGACTTGGGTAGCCAGAGACAGCATCTCATGCTATTGTAGTTGCTTAGTTACCTGTGTCTTCACTGCTGGAAGAAAGCCATTTAATCTCTCTCAGTATCCCCAACTGGACCACGGGGATAATAACACTTTCATAAGCCTAGGAAGCTTGTGTAGGTTACTGTGTGTGGCTCCTTGTCGGAGCAACTGTTACCTGTAAGTACTCAAAAAATGTTACTCCTAAGTGTATTGTCACTGGCTGTCGAATGGGCATGCCACTGGGGAAGGGACCCAGGTTCACCACTGCGCCCTCAGGCCCTGGAGTGTTGACTGGTGGATGAGGTGCAGACACGAACACACGCCCCTACACAGGCACCTCCCAGCATTGCGGGCTCCTTGATATACCTTGGTACACGGACATGGGGGCACCACTGACGATCACCATCCGCTCCACCAGGGATGGGTAGTAGATGGAGAAGTTCCAGGCTAGGATTGAGCCCCAGTCGTGGCCCACGATGATGCCCTTAGAGTAACCTGGGGGCCAGAGGAACCGGAGTGAGTGAGACAGTAGGTAGAGGTGACTGAGGGGTGGGGGAGGCCGGGGCTGGGATGGGGGCATGTCCCTACCCAGGCCCAGGATGACATCTTGGATGTCTGCCATCAGCAGGTCGATAGTGTAACAATCCACATCCCTGGGTGCATCGGAGGAGCCGTATCCACGCAGGTCCACAGCCACCACATGGAAGCGGCTCTGGAATTCCCGGAGCTGGTAGCGCCAGGAGAACCTGTTTGGCAGGCAGAAGAGGGAGGTAGGTTGAATCAGGGTCCCCAAGCATCACTTCCGCCCTACGCCTAGCAGGGGCCTTTGGCAACACCACCTTCCTGCTCTGGACTTCCCAGAAAAGAGGATGGGGAACCCCAGGCCCAGGGCGAGATCACTGCGCCCTGCTTCTTGGGCAGTGTCACCATCGATCCCTCTTGGTCCCATCCCTTAGGGTCTTCATCCCCGTGCGTGCTCGTATAGAACCCTGTCCCCTGAGTGCCCCATCTGCACCCTATATCTTTGCTCCCCCTGGTCTACCCAGCCCAGCCCTTCTCCTGCCTCCTAGATGACCTAGTGGTCCAAGCTCCACCTATCCCCAGCCCTGTGCCCTCGGCTTCAAACATACCAGTTCTCCGGGAAGCCGTGCAGAAATAACATGAGGGGCCCTTTGTCGCGACCAGCGGAGACGTAGTGCAGGCGCAGGCCGGAGCTCTGGAGGAGGCACAGTTTGAGACCTGGGGAACCCATTCTACGCTTGAACCCTTCCCCCAGCCTTGTGCCGACCCAGATTTGGATTCAACCGTTTGCGATCTGCTCACTCCGCTCCGGCCCGGCATCCTAGGCTGCTGGACCCCCGCAGCCCCGACGGCGCCCCGCACGCTCACCTTGAGGGTCAGGAAGCAGTGCTCTCCCAGTACCGGGTCGCTCAAGCAGGCTGGTGGGGTGCGCCGGGGGCGCCCGCAGAAGCCACGTCTGGGCCGGCACAACACGTGTGTGAACGCGATGCAACCGTAGATAGCTGCGGCCAGCAGCGCCGCGGAGAACACCAGGCTCCACATGAAGGCGCGCAGCAGCTTCAGAGAGAGACGCGACGGCGCCAATAGAGCCGTCACCACCAGCTCGGGCATGTCGCCGCGTTCCGGGACGACCGTGCTACCTTCGGGGGTCTGGACGGCCGGGGGCGCGGGCAGCAGCGGAGAGGAGGCGTGCGAGCGGCGGAGCCCACCGCCTTTGGCCTGGGATCCCTCCGTGCCGTCGGAGCTTGCGGAACGTGCCGAGAGAAGGGGCGGACGGCTCAGACCAAAACCAACGCCGCACACGACTTACCTGAGTGCCAGGTATACACCTGAGCGCGACGGCCACAGGGAGCCAGGTTAGGGTGCGGGGGTGGAGCCTGCGAGGACTAGGTTTCCGTGGGTAGGGAGGAGCCTTGGGAAGGGGTGTGAGGGGCTAAGAACTGCGGGCGGCGCTTAAGAAGAGGGCGGATTCCCGCAGCAGGTGGATGGGTGGGGTCTAAAGTCTAGAGGGAGACAGGGTCCAGTATAAACAAGAAAGACCGGGCATCCTGGACGAAACGGGCGGAGCCTGGAGCGAAGGGTCGGGGCACTGAAAGGTGGGTGTGGCCTACGGGCCGAAAGGGTGGCCCGAACTCATTTCAGGAACATTGTACGGGCTGGGGTCGTGGCTAGGGAGGGTGGACGGGAAGAAGGCGGAGCCTAGAGAAGGCGAGGTCTAACGCTGGGTGAAGGTCCGAGGAAGAGGGCTGGACCAATGACCTGGGAGGCCGGCCTAGATTCAGGCTCTTTAGTCAGGGGGCGGAGCCAAAGCCTAATATGGCGGGTCGAGCGGGCCCAGAAGGGGAAGGATGGGGACAGGCCGCGCCACGGCTCGGGTTAGGAGGGCGGCACGGACTATTGCTGTGGTCCGAGGAGGCCTCGGGAGCCCCAGCCATCGCCTCTCCGGAGCTCCCTGTCCTGGAGCGCGCGACCCTACCCTCGGCCTGGCTCCGAGAGACCTAGCAGCACCTTCACCTAGCCTTGTTTTCAACGGCGGATCCTAAGGCCTCGACCCGGCGCCAGCTTCCAGTTGGCCCAGCTGGCCTGTAGGCCCGCCCCTGCAGAGCTATGATTGGACAGTGGCTGTCATTGACGTGCTGGCGACACCTCCCGCCCGGGAGACAATCCGCAGGTGTTGAGGCCTGGGCTCTACCAGTGGCTGCCAGTTGTGGCGGGGAGACTGACTCCTAGGAGGACTGAACCTGTTGAGTCACTGGGGCTGTGGCCGAAACAGGAAGGGGACCAGGGCCGGGTGAGAGGCTTCTTCCTCCTGTTTTGCAACCTTCCCCTAAGATCTTGAACATTTTCGGGTCACTCATTTAACCATTATAACAATCCTGTTAAGAGTAGGTGCTATTATCACATTCGTGTATTACAGATCGCGAACCTGCAATTCGGGGATTAGTCATTTGCCTGAAGGCATACATCTGGCTAAACAGGGAAAGGCAGCACTCCTGAGCTTCACCTCTCCTTCCACCTGGTGGCTGCCATGGGAACCGCTTTTAGCTTTCTGCTGGTCGTTACCTAGGTATCTCTAAATGTGCTTATGTGCCTATTTCTTCATTACCAATTTGGGGCATTATCCACTGACTGGGTCATGTCACCACCACTGGACATGCTGTTTCCATCTGTAGTTTTTGTTGGTTCCTCTAACATGAAACACTCCACTAATCCTTTTGTCACCTCCCACCCTCCCTTTCACCTTCCACTGTTTACTTTGTGTTGTGAACGCTACTGAACATTATACTGTCCTGGGATCATACTTAGAAAGTCTGTGGGTTGCTACTTAAAGGAGAATAGTGGTTATGTGGTTCTGCCTCGTAAACAATGAACTGTCCAGTAGTCGTCTGTGATTACACTGCCTGTATTGTACAAACGTGTGTTCTCCCTGCACTTACTATCTTTTTCTTGTGTGATTAGCCTGTCATAGCTTTGGTTTCTTTTCCACTTTCCATCAAATCAATTCTCTGACCACTTGATGACCCTGAGTTCTCTAACCTGGATGCATGGCTCTTGGACGCCTGGGAACCTCCTTTCCTCTGCTACACAACACTGACTCCCCCACCCCCCAGCTCTACCGTCAAACAAAGACAGCAGTAGTCACAAGATGGTAATTTTTATATTCAGTACAAATGTTTATTTTTGCAATGAGAACTGCACAAAAAAAAAACCCTTTAGTATATAAGTGAAAAGTCTACGAATTCCCCTCTACAAATGTCTAAAGTGTTTAATACAAGTCTCAGATTCACTGACATTAATTATTGGCCAAGCGATCCGTGCATACAGTACATTGGGGGGCTTGTACACACCTCTCACTCTTGTATAGGACTAAGAGTTCTAGTACTGTGGAAGGGACTGGGAAATGGCCAGAGAAATTAAATAGATCCAAGTTCTAATTACAACCCAGTTAGAGAAACACCTATGAGGGAGGTGTGGAGAGGGCCATGGCAGAGTTCACTCTGTAGAAGGAAGGTGCAGACAAAACCATTTCTCCAGCTAAACAGTCGGACCTGGTCTGGGGAAGTTTTGGAACACACAGAACAAAAACGAGGGGGTGGGAGAAGATGGAGGAAACACCATAGAACCAAAATTTAAGTCACACTTTAACCAGCACAGTGGTTTATGAGGAAGTGCCTGTGTGTGTAGAGGGGTGGCAGGGGCTGGGGTGCGGGGGAGGGGAGCTCTGGCTGGATGCCTAAACTGCACCCTAGCCAGGTTTGGCAGATCCCAAACACAAGACAATACACGGTACCTTTCTTGTTGAAAAAGAAAGGGGGATATGGGTTAATAAACAGTGCTAGAAATGTTTCAGTTTGTATCTCTGCATACATGTAAATGACAGGTTTTTACATCCTAGGGTGCTTTGGGGTGGGCACAGAGGCAGGGTGGCATGGAAGCCACCTGGTGGGCTCTCTCGGGCAGGAATGTGTGTGTGCGTCTGCGTGCGTGGGGGGTGAGGATCCGAGTTGGGGAGGGGAGGGAATGTACACTTATCTAAGAATATCTGGTTAACCCTGAGCTTAAATGAAAGTAGGTAGAGGCAGGCAAGGTGGGAGAGAGAAGTGGCCTACGTCACCTGGTAAGTAGGGGACAAAGATGGAAGAGTGTGAAGGAGAATACTGTCTGGAGTCTGGCCAGGTTCTGCTGGAGCATGTCACCTGCCTAGGAGGGAAAAACAGGCACCTGGGCTCCCTGTCACAGCTTCAGCTTGGGATGGCATGGACAGACCAAGGGACAGGGGCTAGGTGGCCCCTGGCAGGAGTTCCTGTACAGATGCGGTCTGGGGCCCGGGGACCCCTGGGCCTAGCCTAGGCAACAGGTGGTTCACAAAGAAATATCAGGGAGACACCAGCATTAAAAAAGAGAGATGTGTTTATTCCATGATCAGTACAGACGAAATGCATATTCACCGTATGAAAGTCAAACCAGTCACTGACTCCAGAGTTTGGCCAACACGGAGGCACCAGCGTTGTGGTGTAGAGTGGGTTCTCATGGCACGCGTAACCTCACCAAGGGCTCCAATTATAAAATTAAAAAAAAAAGGGGGGGGGGAGAGGAAGGGGCTGCTGGCTGGGCGGATGGGCACCGAGCAGGGACCCCAAGCACCCGCCTCATCCCCTGGCCCCTTCCTTGAAAAACAACTCAGATTGGACGTTAAAAAAAGAAAAAGCCAACGAATTGGGGTGGGGGAGAGAAAATGTAGCTTTCTGGTTTTATAATTAAAAAATAGACTAACAAAGTTTGAAACTGAGTAAAATATAAGCAGTTTTTTTGTGTATTTTGTGTTTTGTTTTTTTTGTGTGGGTTTTTTTGAGTTTTTTTAACACCAGTTTGGTGGAGTCACCAACAAACTTCAAAGATATGCCGACTATGTTTCACTATACAGTACAGCCACGGTCACACACTACCCACAGCGCGGTGGCAGCCACCGCCCAATGAGAAGATCACACCATTTTGGAGATAAGCAGTGCCATTGTGTTTGGAGAAGAGAGAATTAAAAATAAAATAGAATCCAACAAAAAAAATATATATAGAAAAACAAAACAAAAAACAAAACCAGAAACACAGGTGGGAAGGAACTGACTTTGGTTGGTGGCCTCACTCGCCGGGAGAGGCCAGCCCACACGCGTGTGACAGTCACTTCGCTCTGGATTGCCATGGACACACACACCTCCACGGCACTATTCCCTTTTGCACAAGCGAACACTTACAGAGAGCGGCTCTCGGTTAAAGGCTTGTGGGGGCAGGGGCGGGGTGGGACCTGTTCAAGGCAGTCAGTGCCAGCAAGGGGATGGGCTACTGCCCTCGCCTGCCTCCAGCTCGCTCGAGTCTGCCCTGGTCTCCTGGGGGCAGGCGGTGGAGGCTGGGGTGTGGGGAAGGATTCCCCGTGGGCAGGACGTCACAAACGTCATGTTCTCGGGGACAGAAAACCAGTCACGGTGGCGGCAGCAACGATGTCCTGTGTATACTGTGTAGACATTTGGCGGAGAGAAGGGCCTCTACCCGCACGCGGGGACGCGGGCTTGGGTCTGGCCGGCACTTGCTCATGGCGAGACGTGCTCTGAGCTGACGTCCTGTGAGGGTGGCGGGTGGCGGGACGTCCGGCTGGCTGTAAGGCAGATGGGCTCTGCGGTCCTCAGCTGCCCGTCAGGCCCGCCCCGGCGTAGCATGCACGAGGGCCAGGCCTGGAACACTCGTCCTGGCCGCTGCTACCGCCTCCGCTGCCGCCCCTAACACTATGGAGAGTCAACGTTTTGCCAGAAAATCAAAGTCAGAAGTCACCTAGGTGCTCTCAGAAAAGATTTTCTTCAAATATTGACAACAGGTCACTCTGGAAATTCATGTCAATGGTAGCTGCCATCTGGAGGGGACAGGAAGGTGGGAGTCAGGGAGTGAGTCGAGGCGCCCTGCCCTTGCTTCTCGCCACCCGCCTTGAGTATCGGCTGCTCCCTCAGAGCCCACAGCCGGAACTGCCCAGTACTAGGCCTGAGCCACCTTGGAGCCCAGAGGCCAGCAGGTGTGGACAAGCACGTGCTGTTCCGAGCACCCAGCTGCTGGGGCCCCTGCCTGTCCCACCTCTTGGTGAGTGATGCCCCCCCCCTCTGGTTTCAGGGTCCCCTTTTGCAGCTCCTCCAGGGTTGGAGCCCTGCCCAGGGGTCCGCAACAGGGCCCCTGACTCACCGCTTCCCGGCGCCTTCGCTCCTGCTCCCGCTTTCGGGCCAGTTCCCGCTGCTGGTCCAGCATGGACTGGGGCTGGGAGCTCTGGGCCTGGGGGGCGGCGGCCGCGGCAGCAGCAGCCACGGCGGCTGCCTGTTGCTGCTGCTGCTGTTGCTGCTGCTCCTGCCGCTGCTGCTGCTGCTGCTGCTGCTCTTGGCGCCGGCGCGCCTCCTCGTGGGCTCGCCGGGCCTGTTCCAGCGCGTCCTCGTCCTCGCGGCTCCTGGGCAGAGCAGGGCTCCGGGTCAGCCGGGGGCCCAGGGCGCCCCAGGAGCCCCCGCCCGCGGAGCCCGCGCCCACCTCATGCGCTCCTGCCGTAGCCGCTCCTTCTCCTTCTCCGCGTGCTCGGCCTGCGCCTTCAGGGCCTTCTCGCGCTCCTCCTTTTCCCGGGCTGCACGGCGGAACTGCTCGAAGCTGTCGCTCGAAGACTTGGCTGTGGAGGATGGGGTGGTGGGGTGCTTCTGCACCAGGCTGGCCCAGGAGCCCATGTTCTTGATTTTGAGGTCCTGTGAAGCAGAGACCACCGTGGGTGAGGGGCCCATCACCATACGGACAGCTCCCCGGGATGGGGGTGAAGTCTCCGTGGGCCCACACTCCCTACCTTCTTAGGTGCAACTGGCGTCTTCGGCTCCTGCTTCTGTTTATCCTTGTCCGAAGCCCCTGGTGGGGGTGCGTTCTGCTCAGGGGGTCGGATCACAGGCCTCCCGACATCCACGCCTTTCATCTCAGGCCCTGGAACACAAACAGCTTGTGGGCCTGGGTGCCCCATTTGGGCGGGCATGGCCGGCCGGCCCACAGGAAGCTCACGTCCAGCCCTGGCTAGGGGTGGAGGGGGCACTCACGCTGGGGCAGGTGGACGGGGGCCTTGATGCTCTCAGGGTGCTTGGGGGGCTCCGGCCGCAGTGAGGGGCTGAAGGGCTCGCTGCGGATGATGGGCGAGTGGATCTTCTCCTCCTTCACCACCACCAGGGGCTGGGGCTGGGACTGGACCACGGAGGCTGCGCGCAGCTCCTGGGACGGCACAGGCACGGCGGCCGGTGAGGCGGGTGGGCAGCTTTGAACCCGGCCCACGCCTGGCCCTGGGGGTTGAGGCCCAGCCCTGCTCTTTACCTGCTTCTTCGGCTGGACACTTTGCTGGGGCGGCGACTGGTGGGTCAGGCTCTGGAACTGTTGCATCTGGGGGGAATGTATCATAAGCGGGGAGGGGGCTTCACGGAGGTGACCTAGGAGAGGGGACAAGGAGCGTGTCAGCGGGGCTGGCTTAGTCCCCCAACCCAAGGGGAGCCCTGACACATGGGGCCTGTGGGCCGGAGCAGTCAATCCCTGAGCTCAGCACGCAGCTCGGCTTAGTGGAGCCACGCACTGTCCGGGAGTCTGATGCCCATGTGAGAATCATCAGAAGATCGGAGCAGCGCAGCCTGATACATTTGGTTTCTGGTGAGATCTAGGCCTGAGTACTTTTCAAAAGCTCTCCAGATGGTTCTACGGTATGGCCTGGGTTAAACACAAGGCACGTTAATAACCCCAACAGAACAGGCAGCCTGGCTCCTGGCTGTCCCCATGTGGCTCAGCCTGCCTTCCTGGACACCTGCTTCGGGCCTGGAACTGCCCTGCACCACAGCAGAGCTGGGAGACTAGGTCCTGGACTCGTGGTTCTTGTCGGAAGCAGGCCAGCCCACCCAGCCCACCCATCTTTATCCAACCAATGGCTAAGGGGACCCAGGCAGCCACAGGGTCCAAGCACCCAGCACAGGGCAGGAGCCTGGAAAGCCCCCTACTACTGACCCCTGGGAAAGGCCTGGCTAATCACTGGAGCCTGACACCTCAGCTTCATGGATGAGGAAATGGCCCTAGGTAACAGTGGGCTGGCCCTTCAGGACCGGGCAGCTGGCGGAGCCACCGAGTCCTGCCCTCAACTCTTCTATCCACCTCAGCAGGGAGACACCCTCCTGTTTGAATCTCTGACATATCTCGGTCAGCTGTCCCATGGCACAAGCCCCACTGTCAACAAACGAGAGCCACCTCTCTGCAGAGCATGTGCTCCTGGTCCTGTCTCCTGCCTCGTGCTGAAGGACGTGCTGGCCCTTCCACGGACCTCCAGGCCTGCTTCCAGCTGCCGCCTCCCAGCAGACACCCTCGGGCTGTCCATGGGCTCCTGGGCAAGAGGTGCCCATTTCAGTGGGCCTGGAGCTGACTACAACGGACCCCCCTGCACTTCCTAGATCCAGAACAGCTGTTCGGAGATGATACGGTGGTAAGGACCAGCCTATCCCTGCTTCTTGGCCCCCAGCACTGTGTAGCTGGTTCTGCTGGCCTGGGTGCTAGGAGGCCTTGGTCCAGGCCTGTCAGCCAGCTGCAGGCACACGACTGTGATAGCCTCCTGCCTGGGGAGCGCCCTCAGAGCACCTGCTGAGGCTGTCCAGGGTGACAGCAGACCCACAGGCCTATGACATGTAGGAACTGCTTGCCTGCTGGTGGGTTCCTTCACCAGCATCTAGAGGGGACCCCAATGGTGCAGGGGTGGCGCCTGCAAGCTGGCACAGTGCCCGGGAATGCCTGCTGAGCTCCTTCGGACTCCAACAACTTGGTCTTTGACTCAAATCCCCCAGCTGAGCCCCAACCCACACTGCTCCCTGTGACGACCCCTGGCTGAGGGAACTCCAGGAGAGGTGGCCAGAGCGGACCTGCCTAGCCCCCACTGCTGGTTTTTCTGAAGGCATCTCCTCACCAGTTTATCATTGCCCACCATCAGAAACCCAGCCTTGCTCAAGGGTGAGAACAGGCAGAGCTGCACAGCTGCCAGAACTAGCACGTCTTTCCCAAGGAGGACAGGCACAGCTGCACAGCTGTTCTCTGCCTAGTAATCTACTTGGCACCTGGAAGCTTTTGTTGGGTTTAGGAGCAGTCACGACATGAAGTCAAGACCTCGTTTTTCAATCTGTGGGCAGCACTGTTGCATCCCACGTCAGGCCGCTGGCCTACACTGCTAAGTCCAGGGACCTCAACCCTAACCTTCACATGTCACCACACCACGAAGCATCGACTGCCACATTCCACTACTAGGGCCAGCCAGGATGTTTTCGTTACAGATGCTTAGACAACAAATGCCCAGGAAAGGCAAGAGGGTGTGGCCTGACCCATGTTGTCCAGGGAAAAGGGCAGCCTGGAGCAGGCAGCAGGAGATGGGACTGGTTCCCAGGGACGGTGGGATGCAGCCTTTGAGCTTCAGCCCAATTCTCCCCGACAGTCCTGGCACCACCAGGGGGGCCTCATGGTGGGGAGAGCTGTGCCCCTGTTCCTGCAGGTGCTCATGTCCAGGCCTGCCCCATGGTTCTGCTGGGATCGCACTCTCCCTATTTGGTTAAACTAGCTCCTGCTTGTCTGGTCATCTCCTCCGGGAAGCCTGTTCCAACCACCAGAGGCAGACCCACTGCCTCCCTGGGCTCCTGGTTTCCCCACCTAGCAGAGACCACGATGCACTGTAACACTCTTGATTGTGTGAGTTCCAAGAGGAGGGCCAGTGGGGGCCTTCATCTCGGACACCCCGTTTGTAGGCAAGACAGATACACAATAAACACACCTAAGCCCCGTCAGCCACCTCTCTCCAGCCTCAGCCTGAAGCACAAGCTGACTTGTCTGGCTGCTCCAAGATAAAACCCTGGGCCCAGTACCAGGCTCCCCCGGAGCCCAGGAGTTGGGGGGGGGCCACTTACCAGTTGAGTAGGGGTCCGACTTGTGGTGCCGGGGTGAAGGGTGGTGCTGGATGACTTGCTGAGGCTTCGCAGGCTGGGGTGGGGGCGGCTGCTGTCCCGGGGGTGGGTGGGGGGGCTGTGGGCCTGGGGGTGGCGGGGGCTGCTGGATGTGGGTGGGGAACTGCATGGATTGCATGTGCACAGGCCGGGGAGGTGGCTGGTGCTGCGGCTGGGGGGGTGGCTGCGGCTGGGGGGGTGGCGGAGGCGGCGGCGGCTGCTGTAGCTGCTGCTGCACGGAGGGGTGGGGTGGGGGCGGCAGGGGGGGTGGCGGCTGGGACTGCACCTTCACGGAAGGGAGTAGAGGTGTGGGGGGCTGCACCTTCTGCAGCTGTTGCAGATAGAGCTGCATCTGCATGGAGGTGAGGGGCGGGGTGGGCGGCTCCTCATCCTCCTGCAGCAGCACTTGGGGTGGCTGGGCCATGGGGGGCTGTGGGAGCAGGGGGGGCTGGGCCAGGGCGGGCGATACTGCTGGGGGTCGGGCTGGCTTGGGGGGCAGGGCGGCGGCTCGATTGCTCGGCCGCGATGGCTGCTGGGGCAGAGCATTGTGCAAAGCTGGAAGGACACAACAGCGCACAGTGAGGCTTCTGAGGCCCCAGCCTGGCCCTTCACTCTATGCTGACCTCCTGCCCACCTCCCTCCAGCCGGCACTCTCTCCTCAGCCTCCCAGTAACTCCAGAACAAGGAGGTCCCAGGAAGGTCTGCAGATGAGGCCTTTACCAGTCACCCCGCCCTGTGCTGAGCCGTCCAGCTTTCTCGCCCGCCCTCCCTCCCACTGCTCCCATCTTCACACTCACCCTGCCCCCAACCGCCCTGTCTGGGATGACTGTATGTCCCTCCACCCCTGACTGGGAGCTGCAGATGGGTCACATAATTTTTACTCGCAATGCCTGGCCCAGCAGAACTGAATCAGTATCTTCTGTATCACAGCACTGATTCTAGGCCAAGCCTATCCTGGGGTGTCTTAATTCCCACAACGGCCCCGGGAAGGTGCTGACATCCCGTGACAACTAGCGCTAAGATGGGTTCCAAGCGTTGCTCCAAGTGCCCAGTCGCAGAGTGGGGAGACCAGGACAGGAAGGGGCCTGCCCGCACCTAGGTGGCCACAGCTGCAGCTCACCTGGAGGAGAGACCACCGAGTGCTGGTTGAGATGAGGCGGAGTGCTGTGCTCAGGCGGCTGGGGCAGGTGAGGGGGCAGCTCGGGCTGCGGCAGGTGCAGGATGGGTTGAGTGAAGTGACCAATGGGGTCGAAGACGCTGCCTGGGAGCTGGGGCTCCAGGACGGGGACCTGGGCAGCGATGAAGGGTGGGGGCGAGGATTTCATTGCAGGAGCAGCCTGCTGTGGCATGGAGGGTGGGGGTGGTGGGGGCGGCGGCTGCTGCTGGGGCGGCGGGGGCGGTGGGGGTTGCTGGGGCCCGGGGCCCGGGGCCTGCTGCAGCTGCTGGTGGTGGTGATGATGGTGCTGCAGACAGACAGACACACAGGCTGACATCAGTCAGGCAGAACCCCCTGAGCCAGCCCCGGGGTCCTCCCAGGACCACAAAGGCAGGTGGCCACCCCTCCCCTGGGACGACATACCTTCTTCTGCTCCCTCCCGGGGTGCCCCTTCTTTTTTGACTTTGGAGCCATTTCTGCAGAGGAAAAGAGAAGGTAGTGAGGAGGAGATGGAATTGCCTTGGACGCAGAGCCAAGAGAAAACAGGGTGAATTCAGAAGGGCTGGTGACCACGAGACAGGGCTAGCATCTGTCTGGGATGGGACTGGTCACGGGGAAGAGAGACAATCTGGGGTCACCCACAGGCCTGCCACTTTACTTGACAGGGACCATGCCTGGAAAGCCTCCTGCCCAGCTCCTGACCCCTAGCTCCCTCCACGGATGACACCCGGGCATTGGGGGCAGAGCGGCAGAAACCTTCTTGCCTAACATCTCCCCTTATTTGCTGATCAGAGGCCACTAACGTGACTCACGAGTCTGCACCCCAACCTTTGTCGTGGAACCACCATGGTGTTCAAAATGATCACATCCATTTGACAGATGAGCAAAGTGAGGCCCAGAGAAGGTTAGGGACTTGCCCCAGGTCCACTGCTGTGAAGTAGCCAAGCAGTGGCCTCCAACTGACGTGCACTCCTTCCCAGCCCTCCAGGGCTAGCAGATACGCGAATTGGGGTGAGATAGTGTGGTACCGATGTGGGCCGAGGCCTGGCTACAGAGCTGTGGGGACAGGTGAGCAGAGTGCTGACGTGGGAAAGCCACAGTGTGAGCACATCAGGGGAGGGAGGGAGGGAAGAAGGGAGGCTGGTCAGCCAGCCTCCCTGGGACCTCCGGGAACAGAGGCGGCGCTCAATGCCAGGGCCAGACTCCCCTTCCTCTTGGGAGACTGGTCTCAGAGAAGGTCCAGGCTGGGACACAGCAGACGTGCTTCAGGGAGAAGGCAGTATGTGCCCTGGTTCCTCAGGGGCCCACAGCTTGTTGCCTCCACTGTGTAAACATGTCTGCGAGGAGTGTACAAGAGCCAGCAAGCCCCAGCATGTCCCACTCTAGACGTTTATGCTAAGGAACTTGCCAGCTGGATGCCCCTTGCCAAACCCCACAGGTTTGCAAACCCCACAGGGAAAGAGGCCCAGCTGGCACTTATGGGCTAGGAAATGATGAAGTTGCCAACCACCAGGTGGAGGTGGGACTCCTGTCGCCTTTGCCTGGCATCCCCTGAGCTCCTTGACGGGGTGCTGGCTCTTGCTGCTGGGCTCAGAAGACAGGCTCTGCCCAAAGCAGGGCTACCTCCGCTTGTAGCTGCTTCACGAAGGGCCATGCTAAGCTTCTGTGAGGCACATGGCCTCGAGGTGCCAAGTGCCACCACAAGGGATGAAAAAGGACCTTGCGCCCTGTGAGAGCTCACCACTCCATGGAAAAGACAAGACAGCGACACAGACCTCGGCAGCTAGACACATTCTCATACAAATGGCAGCAACTGGGGACACCTGGGACATGTGAACCATAGGCCCAGCCCCAAACAGGATGCTGGGTCACAGTAAGAAACCCGGGGAGAGGGACACTCTCATGGGTAAGACATACAAAAGGGGGGAGTTTAGGAGGTTTGCAGGATCAGGGCCACAGGACATCTGGTAGCTGCAGGGTGGGTGTTGGGGGCAAAGCACTGGACTAGAGAGGGTGTAGGCCCAGGTCAAAGGGACCCTGCATGTGCTGGGGGCAAGCTCAGTGCAGAGGCCACTGAGCCAAGAAAGTGGAAGAGGCTGGGGTGCTCCTCATGAATGGGCTCCTCTCCCTGAACCAATTCCATTAAGATAAAGTGTAGCTTGTGGGAGGCTGGGGGCCGCGGCTCATATGCTGGGCATGCTTTTGGAGGGCCTGGAGGAGCTGGGGGAAGAAGGGGGTCGATGGGTCAATTCTGACCAGAAGACACGTCATGGGAGAGAGAAGAATGGGCTTGGTCAGGGCAGCCTGCCATTTTGTGGCCTTAGGGAAGTAGTTTTCCCCACCATGTATCTACCGCCCTGTAGGCCCTGAGCAGAGAGGCCCATACGAGAACTTGTGGGGACAGAGTGCAACAAGGCCCTGGGGGTTCTAGGCAACAAATGTGGGCTGCCTTGGAAAGGTCACCCCAGAGCTCCGAGGCCGTGCCAGGCAGGATGGAGAGAGGCTGGGAGGCGCCCAGCACACTCCCAGCTCCACAGGACTAAGGGGCTGGCAGCGGGGACCAAAGGAGCTGGAGCCTGTTTGGAACATCGCGTCTGGCTCACGTGGCCTGAGCCTTGTATCGTTGTGACTGGTGGGAACACAAGACAGGAAGTGCACGGCTTCACGACACACCAGCCCCAAGACACCCCCACACAAAACTCTCTAGAAAGGGTTACATGAAGATGGCCTCAAGTACTGTGTGATCTTTATTCCATGAAAATCTTGAACTCAACACAAATGTCATCTTTACATAGGATGGTAATTGTACAAAGAATTAAAATGTTTTTGTAAAATCTGATTAAACACTGATTCCTCCCCCCACCCTCCCAACTCAAAGGAAGGAGACAGGATGGAGGGTAAGGGCAGGGCAGAGGCACGGAGCCCCCCAACTGAACTAACTGGGGAGCCTTGGCACTCGTGGACGCCCGGGCCTCCCACCCCTGACAGCAATTCCTCGGGCCCCAAAGCCCACTGGGGATCAGGCCTGGCTGGCACCTCCCACTGCCCACACAAAGGGGCCTTTAGTCCAAAGTAAGTGGGCACTGCTCTCTGCTGGCTTCTGGGGTACCGGGCACAGGTGACAGCTCAAGTCTAAAGATCAAGTTCTCTGCTAGATGGAAACCCCACGGACACAAAGGACGGAGTCCTTGGATAGTGAGAGCAAGGACCCTGCAGGAGAGCTGGCTTGTGGCTACGGCCCATATGCAACTGTGTGGGAATGGCTGGGGGCGGCACACGGGCAGACACTGTGGGAACGCAGGCTGCCATTTGTTCCAAGACAGCAGAATCTTCCCAGAAAGACAATGCCAGCGGCTTCCCAACTGTCCTGTGGGAATCTCCAGGCATGAAGCCCCCTGGCCTCAGCCAGCCAGGCCAAGCTGCACTGGGAACACATCAGGCACAGGCCAAAGGGCAGCTCAAAATAGTCTGTTTGGCAAATAGAACTTGATTGGAAGCCGACCGGCCAGAGGATCAGGGCGCAGCCTGGGGCTCTAAGCAGCACTGTAGGACCCTAGGGGTTCTGGCCAGGCTAGAGCTAGAACCCAAGGCCGAGGCCAGTCTGGGCCAGGCACAGATGTTGCGGCCTGCTGACAGTGAACTGCACCTCCTCAAGCCTGCGTGCAGTTCCAGAAGGCTGACTCCAAGATGCGGCCAGGCCTTGAAGAAGTACACACCAACTACACTTAAAAACGCAATCCTTAGGGAACTTCACATCAGGCAGTTTCTGCTGAGATGCTGGATTCATGACCAAAAAAGGGCCAATATTTATTTTTAGAGCAAAAAAGCCTATTCAGTGTCTCTCAGAGGACGTGGATGATGCGGCCGCCCTGGCCTGCCCCATCCCATCAGCTGCCATCATTCCAGGGCACTGAAGACGAGGAGGGTGCCCGTGGGCCACGCCCCTCAGAGATGTGCAGGGAGCCGGCCCCGAAGGCTCTGACACCCCCACCACTGACCAGCTCAGTGCTCTGGGTTTTGAGAGCCCTTTCTCGCCCACTAGGCCAGACCCTCACCCCACTGGGGGGCAGGGCTGATGGGCTCCAGGGGCCAGGGGAGCTGGCTGCATGGCCACTCCTCCCCGAGTGCCCTCACCAGAGGCCTGCCCGGCAGCGCCTGTCCATTGTAGCCTGCTTCTAATCACCTGGGAGGGACGGAAGGCAGCCAAGGAGGTCCTTTCCCTAGGAGACTTTAGAAGAGGCCAAGGAAGTTGGGAAAACGCCCAACAGGCAACAATGGGAACACAAATCGAAGGACTCCAAGGACTCCAGGGGGCTGTGAGTCAGCTGTGGCTGGCGACAGCCTCAGGGGCCACCAGAGAAGGTGTGCTGAGGGACAGCCCCGCTCCTCACTCGGGAAAGCTCTACATGCTAGATTGTTCTTCCTTAGGCTGAATGAGATCTCCCCCGGGCTAACAGCACTGCCAGGTCCAGGAGGGAAGCGCTTAGGATCCAGAGTCCCAGAAAAAGACGGAGGGATGAAGAGAAGAGAAAACATACTGGTGACGGGGCCTTGCACAGAGCAGCACCACACGTGTGCGTGTGCAGGGGGACTGTCATCACCCTCTGGGAGATGCCCCCCACCCGGAAGGCTGGGCAGGACAGCCAGGCAGTCTGTACACAGGAGGCCGGGCGCCCAGCCAGGCAGGCAGCCTTCCCGGAGGCGGGACTAGGCGTGAGCTGCTCTGATGGACATGACTAATGCACCCGGGGACAGGCCCAGGGCTCTGAGAATTCCATAACTTGATGGAGTCCTGTCCCTTTCACGGAAGAAAATGGACTTAAGCTAGAGCTTGCTGGGAAGGAATCTGGAACTGAAGACCGTTTTATTAAGAGTCCGTGTCCAATGATTAGGCAGGACCTACATAGAGGGAGAGAGAAACCAGTGTGAGAGAAATGGTGTGGAATGTACCGTTCAAGTCACAAGAACAGAAGAACCGCAGACCGAGCCAGCCTCCTGTGCCCTGCTTGCTAACAGGGCACCAGAGAACGGCGCCGGAGCCTAGGAACCCTGCCCCAGCCTGGCCAGCCTCCGGTGGGGACAGACCCACCTTCCCCCCTCAGACGGGCCACGGACGTCTACACTACCACCCTGAGCCTGTTTATGCTTCTAGATAGACCTGCTTCCTATCATGGGTCCCCTGTGCGCCTGAGTGCACTCTGGCATCTCCTTTCCAGTCTCAGAAGGTGAGAGGCCCCTCTTGTCCTACTTGCCACCATCCTGCAGCCCAGCCTGGTGTGCCACGCTATGAGTCCCCACTGACTGAGCTCATCCCCCTGCTTTGTTGCACCTTGTTCATCTCAGGGAGCTTACGCAGCCCTCCCTCAGCGCTTGTGCGAAGGGAAGAAAAGCCTCCAAGACAGGGGCTCTCGCGTGTGGGACTTCCAGCTAATACCTCATCTCTGCATTCCTACAAACCCCAAGAAAAAAAATTACAAAAAGAGGAACCAGTTACAGACACTGTTAAGGAGGGGGAAAAAAGTAAAAAAACGGGCTGAGGAGAAAAATCGTCCTTTCTTTTTCCAAGGCATCCAATC
Organism: Rhinolophus sinicus; assembly: GCF_057876585.1. Classification (NCBI taxonomy): domain Eukaryota; kingdom Metazoa; phylum Chordata; class Mammalia; order Chiroptera; family Rhinolophidae; genus Rhinolophus; species Rhinolophus sinicus. Next base: position 85,280,759 of record NC_142515.1, on the reverse strand, counting down.
TGGCTCCCCTTGACCTGGGATAGGCGTGGGGTCATTCCCACCCACACAGCAGAGCAGACGCCTCTGCTGGAGTCACGGATGCACCAACACTGCACTCCCATGGTCCCCCAGTGTGTGCATGGGAAAAACCCGCCCACCAGCCGGCCTCTTACTCAGGGTACATTCCACAAGGCTGGCCCCGCCCAGGGAGCCCCAGAATCCCACCAGCTGCGACCCCCGTGTGTGTGGGTATGTGAGGGGTCAGCTGGCAGTGCGGGCACACCGGCTACAGCGCTGTTCTCCAGGTCTCTGCCTGCTCCCTGCCCCTGAGAGCAAGCGGCACGCCCTTGGAGCTGGCAGCAGCAGGCCCCAAGAACGACTGGGACCAAGTCTCTCAGAGACCCCGAGGGTCGGAAGCTGAGGCCGGCTGCCTGGGAAGAATGTCCCATGGCCTCCATCTGCACTTTCAAGCTCAAATCTTTCCAAAACATCAAGCATTCCTTTTTCCCCTGGAGCTATTAAAAACCGCCCACATGCTCCAATCCTGGGAAAAGGAAACGAGACTAAATAAAATAGCTGGAGTGCACTCCTGCTGCAACTAAGCCCAGGCCAAGTCCAAGATAACTGTCCCATGCCTCCCTCAACCCCGGCCCCAGCCCAGGTCCCTGGGGGCAGCAGTTGCTCCTGAGAGGGACACGAATTGTGTCCACCCCACCCTGAAAGAACCCGATCAGCAAGGTGATGGGGGGAAGCTGAAAGAAGAGCCCTCGGACATCCCTGGCCCCACATGGGCAAGGATGGCATGATCCCAGCACTGGTGACAGAGGGGCCACACCTCTGCCCACAGCCCACCTGGGACAGCAGCGGGAAGAGGGGAACCAGGGCACCCACCTCCAGCCTGCCCAGCTGAGATCTACAAACGCCTTAGGGGTACTCAGCCCCTTCTTCCAATACTGAACCACTGAGCAGTTAATATTTCAGCAAGCACTGAACCTCAACAAAAGACCACAACCCAAGTGACGGTGGGTTCAGAGGATGTGGTGGGACCAGTCAATCGTGCTGCTAGGCAGTGGGAGCAGCATGTAGTGGTCGGGGACCAGGCTGGGAAAGCGGTGCCCCTGCCCCCAGCCCACCATTCTGTGAGCACACGGCGTCCCTGAACTGCAGCATGGCCCCCAGGACCAGCCCCGTGCCCTGAGCTGTCCTTGGCATCCATGTCTAGATAGCGGCCAGAGGAGGGGTCCACCTAACACCCCCCATGCCTAATTTAGTGCCTCTGGTTTCTTTCGGTGACTCATGTCTCAGGGCTGTGTCAGCAGAACTGACCCTTACTTAACACAATGACAAAAATAGGTCCTTTCAGGAATTTCGGCTCCAATCCAAATGGACACACAAGAACAAGGAGGGCAAAAACAATTTAAGCCCCAAAAGATCAAGGAAAATACCTCCAACGCCCCCCGGCCCCCAGAAGAACTGCTTGTAACTGGTTGCAGCAATCAGGGCTGCCGGGCTCCATGGACCCAGCACGAGCAGCTGCTGGAGGATCTGCCTGGGAAGCGAGTGGTTTCCTGGGTGGGATGGGGTGGTGATAACTGCATTCAGTGGTGCAGGGCACAGGCTCCCACCCCAGGACATGCAAGGTGCAAACCCACAGGGCAGGTCCCTCCGGTGAGCAGAAGCCCCAGCCGGCTCACGACAGGGCTCTCCAGTGCACACTAATGGGGAAGAAAAAGCCAGGCCCAAGAAGACAAAAGGGGACCTGCACAAAACCCAGGATGGGGAGGGTGCCTGGGAAGAGGGACAGGCTGGAGGTGGCTGGACTGCTGGGGCCCGGTGCCTACAGCTCCGAGACTGTAAATCTCGCCCTCCTTCCCGCCAAGACAGCTGTTCCCAGGACTCTCAGATTACTTGTTGCACAATCTTTCCACTTTCTTTAAAAGGGGGAAAAATGTGAAAAAAATAAAGAAAACATCTTGGCAGCAGCAGAAAGCTGCTGGAAATGCCGTCACGGACGCCCCACTGAGGTGGCAGCAGGCGGGTGCAGGAGTGTTCCTGTTGAAAGCAAACGCGCCCTAAAGAGGAGCTCAGGCCAGGGACAAAGGCCACCGTCAGAGCCCCCTAAGGCACCACACCAGCCAAAGCAATTCCTCCTCAGCCAAGCTGCACCGTTTTTAGTGACCAGGTCCCCTGCCAGTTTTAGCCCTTAAAGAGTTTAGACTGGTTGGGTCCTTAGGAGAAAGACTGCGAAACCCCTAGAAGGAGCAGCCTGCAAGGAACCCGAGAGAGAAGGCAAACTGAAGATATGGCTAGCACCCAAAGTGAGAAGTCAGTGGCTACCAGGAATGCTAATTCGGCCCAAGAATAGGGCCATTCACCCAGCTAAAGGCAGTGGGCCTGGCGGGGCATGGGGTGCAGCACCCCCTGCTGGTTGATAGATAAAAAAAGCAGTCGGGGGGGTGGTAGAAAAGGGGTAAAGGATGGCAACAGAAGTGGCCCGTGTACAGTAGGTCAATAAATACAAAACATGGCCTAATGAATTTCACCTCATTTGGGCCCATGGAAAATGACGTAATCCAGCATTTGAAATCCTGGAGGAGCCCTCAGCCCCCCACTCACTTGGGAAGCCTGGTACCCTAACTGTAAAAGGGAAGTGACAGTGACGACGCCCAGAGGCCCCTGCTTCTCCAGAGCGAGGCAGGCTGAGCCTGAAACGAGGTCCTCATATGTACACGCCTTGGAGCAGCACCGCTCTTCCCAGCTGCTGAAAGGAATCCTCAAACCTCCATGCTACCGTCAGGTCCCATTATTTACATGAACTGATTCAGTGGAGCTTATCTTTTACTTCCAATTAGAGTAAAACACCAGAGAAAGGACAGGTCCATGAAAGAACATGCCAGGCTTTGTTGTCCAAACACACGCTGCCCACTGTGTGGAGCGTCGGGCTGAGTCCCAGGGCCAACTAGCAGGCGATCCGCAGCTCTGTCTGCTCAGCTGATGGAGCAAGACCTGTCCAGGGCCACCCCGCGGACAGAGAGACAGCCAGCTTCACCTCGCAGCACGGGCTGGTGGCCAGCTTTCTTCCCTAGCCCCTCTGGGCCAGCCTGAGCATTTGCTCCCCTGAGAATCATCAGAAAAGCACCCCGCTGGAGGAAAGGCCCTGTCTCCCCAGCACTGCACGGCTCTCAGTGTCTCCACCTGCCCCCCTCCCATGCTGAAGCTGCTGCTCAGGGGGGGCACACGTGCAGACCCCTGGAGCCTGAGGGGGACTGTGAAAGGTGCAGGACACACACGTCCAAGTGTGTGCAGTCAGGAGCGGCCCACACAGTAGTGAGCACACTGAGGAGGATGGCAGTGCCCTGAGTCCAGTGACAGCAGGGGCGACAGCAGGCTGCTCCACACCTGCTGAAGCACATCACCTGGGACGGTCGCACCACATGCAGGGAAGACTGGGGGGATAGGCAGGGTTACACTAAGATGGATGCCACCACCTGAGCCCCAACACCCCACCTCCCGCTCCCCACAGGGACCTGCAGTGTCAGCACCCTCAGCCACTTGTCCTCTCAGCCGGGGTGATGGGGGAGAGAAGTGGGCGCTGGGCTACCCACTGCCGCAGCTGGAGGATTGATGGGGTGGCTCGGTAAGTTCCGATGACCACACGTGGCCTCTGGTAGCCAGGATACAGGACAGAGCGGTGCCGAGCGAAGGCAGGAATGCGACAAGGATGGAAGGGGACCCTAACCTGTTTCGGAGTCTTCGCTGTCGGACGAGCTGGACTCACTGGTGCTCTCCGACTCGGACGATGAGAAGCCTTTCAGCTTCGAGGAGCCGGCAGTCACATCTACTTTTTCGGCTGCAATAAAGCCACAGGGACTGCATGAGGCGGGGCCCGAGCCCAGGGCTGCTCTCAGCCCAGGCACACTCTACTGCCTGGAAGGAGGGCCAGGGGGCACTGCGCCCTGTGAGCCCGAGGGCTGCCCCTGTGATTGGCCCAGATCCCCAACAGGCCCATGTTTCCCAGTGGAAAGATGCTAGCCTACTGCCCACTAGCCAAAAAATTGGCTTATGTTGGAATTTTAAGCCCCGCTCCCCCAATCTCTCAGAATCCCACGTGCAGAGTTCAGCAGGATTAAGAGGCAGGCAGGAGGGAACCTCCTAAGACGAGGATTGTCAGGCTAGGGTTCCCTCAAGGACTTTTCTGGAAGCGGGTGAAGAGAACCCAAGAGGACATGACAGACTGCCAGAGACAAATCAAGACAAGGAGAGCCCTGGGGAGGGGCCCACGGACCCCTGGAGTCGGTCCGGGCTGGAATGAAGGCTGTGTGCAATGCTCTGCTGGGGATCCTAAGTCCTCGTCATAAGACAAAAGCTGAGTCAAAACAAGTTACCTGTAGCATGAAAGGGCTGCCTGGGAGACTCAGAGAGGGAGCCACGCCATGCTACAGGAGGACGGCAGGCAGGCGCAGAGCCGCCCTAAGGCCTTGCCTCCCGGTCTTGCCCCTCAGAGGCCCCAAATGGTGGCGAGAGGGTGGTTTTGGGTAGAAGACTCAGTGGCAGCAGCTGAGGACAAAAGCAGCTGCTGCGCAGAGTAAGCCTTAGGGCACTGAGGTGCAGGTGGGCCCCAGAAGGTCACAAGCCAGTGAGGTCAAGAAAGGCACCAACAACCCAGGGTAGAGTGTGATGTTACAAGCCTCCAGAGGTGTCCATGTCAAGGACAGATTTTATCATTGGAGAAAAAGCCTGCAGAGGGAAAGGGCCAAGTCTGGAAGGCAGTCACCTGAGGTACCCAGGGGACCTCCAGGTTGAAAGGGCTAGAGGAAGCAGCTCAGCCCACCCTCCTTTGTCTGGGACCCCCTCCAGCCCCAGGGGGCCCAAGGGCACCTTGAGGTTTTCGTTTCTTCCGCAAACAGGAGGTGACGTAGCGCTCCAGTTCCCGTAGGGTGGATGGCTTCAGGGTCTCGAAGTCGATCTCAATCTCGTCGGGGTTGGAGTTCTTGAGCGAGGGCTCCCGTGACTGGATGATGTGCACCACGCGGCCCAGCTTCTCCCCGGGGAGCTTGTTGATGTCCAGGCTGAGCTGGCGCTTCTCCTCGTACGACATAGGCTTACACTTGTCCTCCTCCTCTGACTCGTACGCTGGAGGGGGCTTGCTCTTCATGGGCACCGGCTCCTTCTTGCTACGAAGGGACGATGCAGACGCCATCAGGAACGGGTCCCCCAGGAAGCTGGGCACCCACTCCTCCATGAGGGGCTTGTGAGAGGCTTCCATGCCCCTACCCGGCTGCTTTTCACAGGAAACGGGGTGGGGGTGGGGGACTGCTGTAGCCTGTCCTTGCTGTCTGCACATACTACTTGCCATACTCCCTCCCTCGCCAAACCTGGTGAGTGCCAGAGGCTCGTCCTGGGGAGAAGGGCAGAGGTGGCCTCCCTACGACCGGGGCAGCTGGGGTCCCCACTGGGGCAAGTTGAGGGCACAGACCTTGTGTTGCTGTTGCTGTTGTTTTTCTTGGTCTTTTTGGGAGGAAGTTCCTTGGCTTTGCTTTTCTTATTCTCCTCCACTTCCTCTTTCTTTTTGTGCTTTTCTTTTTTCTTCTCCTTCTTGTCTTTCTCTTTTTTCTTTGGTTTGTTCTGCTGGGGCTGCGAGAGGGCTGCAAGCTGCTCGTGCACGGCTTTGAGCTGCGGAGCACACGGGAAAGACACACTGGTCACCCTGGTCTCGGCACGGACCCCCAGGTGTCAGGGCCCAGGGGTGCAGGAGGGGGCTGGCTGTCAGCTCTGTGATCTGCTGTCCATCCCACCCAAGCCCTGGACTTCAATGGTGGCCAGAAGAACCGCCTAAGCCTCAAGGCTATCCTGGTCCCAGGAGAAGGGTCCCTAGCAGGCTGGGCAGTAGTGCAGACACTGCAGCACTAGAGACTGATGGCTGGCTTGTAGGGAGCAGAGCAACCATGCAGCCGCAGGAGAGAATTTCCCGGCTCGGCCTCCTTCCAGACACTGAAGGATCCAGAAGCCTTGCCTCTGTCCAGATGACCACCGTGTCTCCCCCACCACATACAATGCACGGATGTGTATGTTCAATGTGTCCGTGACTTAGCACAGGTGGGAATTCTGCTCCTGCTGGGACTCCAGAGCCACGACTGCCCAATCCCTGGATTCCGGGGGGAAGGGGGCTCCTGCTGCCCTTACCTGCTCCTGGAGCTCAGCCAGCCGCTGGGCTCGCTCCTCCTCAGAGTCGTCAGTTGAGCTGTCACTGTCTGAGGAGCTATCGCTGCTGCTGTCACTGGATGAGGGCGGGGCCACAACCTTGGTGGGGGGTGGCACCGCAGGGGAGGACACAGCCACCACAGCCTCCTCAGGCTCGTCTGGCATCTTGGCAAAGCGCATCTCGAATACATCCTGGGGGGAAAGCCATGCCCATCAGGGCTGCTGGGTCCCCAGGCATATGGGCAGAGGGTGGCTGGGCCATGGCCCAGTGTCACCACAGCTTCACTGGCTGTTGGGATCGACTGACTAGGAAGCAAGCAGGAGGGTCAAAGAGGACTGGGCCATCAGTGACCTCTTCCTGCCACTAAGGTGAGGGGCTGGCCTGGGCTCCCTGGCAGCAATTCCAACACTCCTCTCTCAAGTCTCACACTGAGGCGAAAGGACCTCCTGCTGAGGTCTGGCACCCACGCCCTGGGAAGCACAGCCCAGGGAAAGACAGGTACCTAAGTCCAGGAGGCAGCTGCCCACTGAAGCTGTCAGTCTGGGGAATCCTTGATAGTGGGCTGAGGGCAGGACCCCTAGTGCCCTGTGGCTCCCGTTAGGTTGGCACTCCACACATCCTGAGGGAGCCTTCTGGATGCCAGGCAGGCACCAAGACACACAGCGGGCAGAACAGGAGGCACTGCCCAGCTCTAGTTCACATTCCCGCAGGGAGTGGGTGGGGTCTGCAGTTTTTGAGTGTTCTAAGCAGAGGGGACAGCAGGTGCAAAGGCCCTGCCTGCAGTAAAAGTATTGTCAGCGCAGAGCCTGCGGCCAGTGCGGAGGCCGAGACCCTGCTGCAGGAGGCACATGTCTGCCTTCTTGCTCCTCAGATCACCTCTGGGGGACGGAACTGAGGAGAGCTGTGCCACTGGCTGAGGTATCTCCAGGGCGTGCCAGGCAAAGTGAGAAAGGCACAGGACAGCAGATGTGGGGGTGCTGAGGACAGGCTACGGGAGGGAGCTAGCGCTGCGAGGTGTAAGCAACCTGAGCAGAAGCTACTGGGCTACCGAGTTCAGGATCCTACCCTCAGGAGACTCTGAGACTTCCAACTCTAAGATCCGGGAATCTAACGGGACTGTAGGGTCATGGAGCTCCAGGGTAGCAGCCCCACCCGGGCACCTGGGGGTCCTGCTTTGTGCCATCTCACAAACCAACTGGCAGGGCCCTCCCTACCCCGAGAGCTCCATCATGGTAAATCTAGTGACAACAGAGGACAGCAGTGGAAGGAAGAAGGCTGGCTTCCCAGCAAAATTTGGGGACTTGCTTTAAGCCTTGTTAGTCACCACAGCATCTCACAGCACGGAAGGGGCTTTAGGAGGGCAGTGCGGCCCAGGAGACCCAAGAAGGCCATGGGGTTGAGCTCCAAGGCTGCTGTTTCAAACTGGAGCACACGTGACAGATCCAGCCCTGGAAGCCTACTGACGTCTCTCGAAACGCGGCTTCCGCTCTCCCCTGCCCTGGACAGCAGGGCAGCATCCCCCACACTCTGGGGTCCCCTCCACTCGGCCTCCCGAGGCAGCTCTTCCTTCCAGCAAGGAACTTGTCTGGACCCTGCTGTCTGAGTGGTTTTGTGATTAAGCATTAGAAGGGCAATACCTTTCTAATTTATTCACAGAGAAACCCCGGAGCAGGGTGAAGGGCAATGGAAAAGAGAGGAGGGAGGGGGCTTCACACCAGGGCAGAGGCCTTGGTGGGGACTCAGATCCCCCTGCTCATGATGCCCTGGATGTGTGGGCAGGCTTGGGTCCCTGAGTGATCCACACAACCATCTGGAAGAGCCAGGACTTCTCCCAAGAAACAGGGCAGGTTAGAGAAATGTGTCTGAGAAGGTGTTAGGGCGTCAGAACCCCACGAAGGGAGGAGGGTGGCAAGAAGGGCCCAGCACCCAGTGCTGCTGGGCAGTGACCCTTTACCAAGTGGGAGCTGCTTTGTGCCACCTGTTTGTTGGCCCTGCTTCCCCATCAGCTGCCAGGCAGCACTACCCTTGCCACAAGGACGTTCCTGTTCCCCCCCCCCCCGGGAGGGGGGAGTTCTAAGGAAACGGGGGATGGCACTTACCCTGGCTCGTCCCAAAGTAGACCCAGCTCCCCCGCCTGGCATGCTGTCATCTGTACCCCACCCCGAGAGTCTGGGCCACATACACTGTGACTCTTTGCATCAGCAAACCATACTGGTTTCAGAGCAAGTACCTCCTCTCGCTTGACTGGTGACCAGGTCACCTACTCTGGGCCTACGTCAGACTCTTGGGAGAAACACATCCCACACCCCTTTAAGTGAAACAGAGATGTTTAGATGCGGGGAGGTCTCAGTGCCCAAAGACCTCCCAGGTGAACCGACCCAAAGCCCATGCAGCTGGAGAACCTCGGGGAGAAGTATGGCCCGTCAGCCCCTTCTCAGCCATGCCTGGATATTGCTGTGGGGTTTGGCCACACTCAGGGTGTAGAGGCTGGAAAGAGGGAGGCAGCGGGAGGTTTACTAGGTGCCAGGGTGGCAGCAGTGAGTGGGAGACCCTCAGACACCTCCACCCCCCAAAAGATTCCCATCTCTGGGATCTAATGCAGGATCTCAACATACTCTTCAGCTTAATTTTTTCCTTACTGTAGAAACAACTGCATACCACTTTAATTTGCACTTCTTCTTGACATAAAACTGGTAATCCACATGGGTACTAAACGTCCTAAATTATTCCTCACTTAACAATAGAGCAGAGGGCAGTACCACCAGCAGCTGTGGTTCCAAGCCACCCTCAGGCTCCTGAGGAAATTCTGAGCCCAGGTTTATGACCAGGGCTGCCAGGCAGTGGGACGTGGGTTTTCTAAAGGCCCAGAATTTAGAAGCTGGAAGAGGAAAATAAAGTGGATCCTTTTCCGTGTCACACTTCCTGGGGAAAGCCCAATCCCTGGGCATAGCCCAAGAGACTGTAGGTCCCCATACCTCTAAACAGAGGCAAACCAGGGCTGGGGCTTTGTTTACCCCCGTCTCCATTGGGGAATCCAGCCAACTAAACCATGCTGACCTGGGAGAGCTTTGAGAGAAGGAAGAAAAATAAAGCCAAAATGCCATAAACTGCCAACTGCCTTCCAGATGAGAAGTCCGCCACCTGTCATGTCAATTCCCCACCCCCCCTCATTGCACGTTACATGCAATGACATGTAACATGGTGAGCCACCTTGCTGCAGGTAAAGCAGGCTGGGGGCGGTAGCAGTCCTGCACTGGCCCACATGGGTACTGCCCCCTCCTGAAGTGGACCCTCCCTGAGGGCAAGGACGTCATGCAGTCCAGCTTGGTACTTGGTGTCCATGTTTAGAAAGTAGCTGCTGTGTGGCAAGCATATCAGTGGTCTTGCTATGGGTAAACTCCATGTTTAGGCATGGTCACTCCACTCCCAGAAGGAGAAAAATGAAAAAACACCCAATACTTAAAACAGGCACAAAAATTAGGAAGACAGAAAGTTAGAAAATGAAAGAATGCTTTCTTTCTTCTTTTTAAATAAAGTTGCTCAAAACAGCAACCTTTGGTGCTGGCAGAGAACTTGCTTTGGTTTAGTTGTCTGCATCAGAGCAAATAAAGGGTGTGGGTACCAATCTGGGCAAAAGCTACTTTAGTCCTGGGGGGTGGAGGTGTCGGGTCTAAGGTGCTGTGCTGAGGGCACCACTGCCACCTGGTGTTCACATATGAAAATTGCAGTGAAATGAGCTCCTTCAAGGATGGGAAATACAAGACAACAAGCAGTTTGACTCTCTGTGAAGAGAGCCAACAGACAGCCCCAAATGAAGGGAGCCCCCCTCTTCCAAAATAACAAAGCCAAAACAAAACAAAAACCACTAAGAGGAAATAAAACTAAAACAAACAGTAGAAATGAAAAACCTTCAAGTCTGAGTGTGCCTTTAAGTGATAGCCAGGCCCATCCACAGTAGTAAGAAGGTTTTCTTCTACCCCGAGATCAGGACACATCCTCTGAACAAAAGGCAGCCCCTGAGCAGGACAGGGGCCAGTGAAAGACCAGGAGAGACAGAGCCAGTAGGTGGTAGGAGATACTATGGTGGTGAGTGTGGGACAACACGCAGAGCTACTAGAGCCAGGAGGCAGGTGAGCAGCAGGGCTCAGGTGACCTGCCTCGAGGGGATCCACAAGTCGCCAAAGGCTTTTTGTAAGTCCTGACTTCTGCCCTGAAAGTACTTCATAAATGGCTGGGGAAGCCAGGCGTGAAGTCCCGCCCAGCCATCAGGTGGGGGTTGGCCTTGGGATGTGCAGACTAACCTGAGTTCCAGCCAGACTGCCCGCACCTTTTGACGGCAAGGAATTGGTACGTTTTATATATTTAAATTATATATATATATATATATATATATATATATATATATATATATATATATATGTGTGTGTGTGTGTGTATATATATATGTGTGTGTGTGTGTATATATATATATACATATACACACACACACACACACACACACATATATATATATATATAATTTTAAAGATTAAAAAAAAGGCAGATTATAACAGTACTAAATATTGGCTTTATTCTCCATAATTTTTAACTCCTGATCTTTCTAGGCAAAGATTAACTGTTAATATTGGGTATATGTATTTTCCTTAAAAAAAAAAAAAAAAAAGAATGTGGAGTTAATTCACACATTTATGCTGTAATTTGCCCCTCCCTTCCTCCCATGTGCCCTCTATAGTGTGTACCACCCGGTTCCACTTGAAAAGGCCATGGATCCCATCTGATAGGGAATCATGGCCCCATGATAGAACATCTAGATGCGGCTGCCCTGCAGCTGGAAGGCTTCAGGGCTCTGGTGAAGAAATGCCCACAGTCGAGCAGTTACTTTAGCTCACAACTGTGACAAAGTGTCTACCTGGCAAGAGTGTCCCCCGCCGACTTGAGACAGGTCTGTTTTGGAGAAGAGATTGGGCCATGCACAGCACACGCGCTCTTCCGGCCAAGGGCAACAGAATGCAGGTGGGGGGGAGGGGGCTTTCAGTGGGACACCCCAAAACAAAATGCCCAAGACCAAAACCAACCCCCCTGCTTTAATTATAACAAAACAATCCCAATGTGAAATGTCTGAGTTATCTTCCTGAGTCCACTCTTCCAAAGCAACGTGGCATTACGCCAAAGCAAATAACAGAGATACAATCTGCCAAGGCCTAGAGGCCTGGCCTGCCCAGAAGCCCAGCCTGCTCGGTCGCAGGCCATCACACCCCGTTTCCCAGAGCCTCACCTGGAGCTTGCGGGCCATGGCCACCACCTCATGGTCGGGAGGGTTGTACTTGTAGCAGTTGGAGAACATCAACCGGACATCAGCACCAAATTCCTGAGCATCGCGGTACTCACGAGCCTCCAGTTTCGACTGGAAAAACAAGACAGGCTGTGTCTGCATGTGCCAGCAGGGGGCGGCAGCAGGGCGGCCTCCCTGCAGGAGCAAGCTGGTGTTCTCAGGGGCTCGGGCCTTAGCCCAGACCCTGGTTCTCAGCACCAGGTGGGCAAAGAGGCAGTCACCAGCAAGTCTCAGGGCTGGGACTGCCCCGCTAGGGTGCAAACCCTCCCATGGGCTCATGTGCCCGGCTAAGGGGCAAGTGGACACAGAATCCACAGAGGCAGAGCTTAAGCCAGATATGGAAAGAGGCCGGGCCCAGTTCTGACCAGGCGTACACTTGTCTTGGTGACACAGGGCAGGACACTGGTCAAAAGGAACACAGCACTGTCCTCTGCTGTGCCCGTCCCATTTTAGGGCAGGCTTACTCCACTCCCAGGAGAAAAATGCAAAAGAGCTTGAAATAAACAAAAACAAAAGGCCTCAGAATACCAGTGAAAATGCTAGCACTGCGTGTCTCCTCCGAGAGAAGACATGAAGTCCCTCCCCATGAGAGCGAGCCTGGCCAAGTTACCTGGAACACGTAACCTGTGCAAGGTCCTGTGGGCACTGGGCCCCAAGGCCAAGAAGGGCTCGTCCCCAGATGCAGGGAGGGCAGCACTGCTGTCTGGGACCAAAATCACCATTGGCTGGGAGCATGTCCCTGAGCTCCCAGCAGGGGGCGCTGGGCCCCTTTGGGTTGGGGAGTCAAGAGTGGGGCTGGGGGCTGGGGCACAGTTCCCAGGAGCCTCCCCAGCCCACCTTGATTGTGCTCATGTCCATGGGGTGCTTGATGATGTCACAGTAGTCGTGCAGGCCCAGTGCCTCCACATCCACGGGCTTGTAGAAGGGCCAGGCGTAGGCGGCGTGCTTCTTGGCGAACATCTCCTTGAGGATGCCGCTGCAGCACTTGAGCTGCTCTGAGACCTTGCTGCTCTTGTCTGGCGCCGGGTGCTGTTGCGAGTCAGGCGCATCCTTCTTGGGGGGCTTCACGGGCCGGCTGCTCTCCCGCCGGGGGCCCAGCTTGGTGGTCTTGGGCTCTGGGGGCAGCGAGGGTGGCTCGTGAATGGGGTCGATGGTGGTGGGGGTGGTGGTATCCGCTTTCCTCTTAACACCCTTCTTTGTCTGCCAAGAGTACACGTGTGACAGTACGGTCAGGGGTGCGGGTGGCACAGTGGGCCCTTGGGGTCACTCCTGAGGCCAGGTCCTTCCCAGAGTCCCAACACTCCGGGGAAAAGGAGGCCCGGTCCCACTACTCTGCTCCGCTTTGGGACAAGCCCCTGCCAAGGGTAGGAGAATGTGTGCCACTGAGTATAGGAGCTGCTCACCAGAGGCTAACGAAACCTCCTGAAGCAGCTTCCTACTCAATGCCAGGGGCCCCCCAGAGCAAGGCCTGCCACTTGGCCACTGCGGGAAGCACGTTTCAGAGGCTATTTAGCCAGCCTCTGCCAACATGCATGGTCTAAATCAGAAATTGGAGGGGCCAGCAAGCCCCAGGAAGAGTGACTCCATTACGGGGTCTTTGGGTCAACAGAAGGGCATCAGCTTCTGGGATGTACTGACTCAAACACAGCGAGATCCCCGTGATACCCACCAGTGCCCCAGGAACCAGACAGGCTTTGCATGAAGCACTGGCAAGGATGGGTGGGTGACTGTCTCCTGCAAACCTCGCTGTTGTGGCCGGGGGTTGTGTGTGCGCGAGGTGGCAAGAGCTCGTCAGTGATCAGGCTGGCCCACACACATGTGTGCATAGCACTCACCTTCACAGGCTGCGGGGTGGCCGCAATGATGGGCGGGTGGCTCTGCACGGGCTGGGGGGCTGGCGTGGGTGGGGGTGGTGGCTGGGGGGGCACCGGCGGGGGCGTCTGCAGTGGTTGGGGAGGCACCACTGTCACGACGGAGGTCTGGACGATGAGGTCTGGGGTGACGGCAGGGAAGGGGTGAGGTGTGGTCTGCACAGGCGGTGGGTTCTGCTGAGAGGTCTGGGTCTGCGGAGGAGTCGATGCTTGCGTTGTGTTTGGTACCGTCGAGACGCCAGGTTTTGCTGTCCCTACCAATCATCAAAGTGACATGTGGTTAGATGCCGAGCCTGACACATACAGGCTGACCTTGTGGGGACACTGCCACGTGTGGCAAGCACACATCTGCGTGGACATGGCACACAGTATCACTGTAACTATCTGCCTAAGAGCCAGAACTGCTCGAACACCCTGGACCTTGGCCAAGTCTGCCCAATTGCCCCGGGGCTCTGACAGCAGCGGCACGTAGCATGCTGCACTGCCCGGTGGGTCCTGGCTGCAAGTCCCCAGCTGGGCACACAGACCCCTCATGAACATGAAGGCCCAGGCCAAAGAATAGGAAGTACATGCCCAGAGTCAGCACCAGGGCTGTGGCCGGGGGAATGTTCCTCGGAGCTTCGGGCAGTGCTGTCCTCATTCCCAAAAGCACCGCCTCTGAGCAAGCATTCCTGGCAGGGGCCCGGCATCAGTAGCTATAGCCAAGGCTTCTGGAAACCGGCAAACCCCATCTCCCTGAGCCAGGGGGGAGGCCGGCTGGCTGATGCCTCCCTGCAGCTGTGCAGAGGCGCCCGGACATACAAGGCCCCATGTCTGCCCCACATGCAGACCAAACCCCTGAGCCCGGGGAGGGGGTGGGGGGCGGGGTCCTTGGCTGGGCGCCTCTCAGCAGGTTCTGTGGAGACCAGCTCTCCTTGGTCAGCCCTCAGCACTGCAGGGCAGCTGACTCCTTATGCTCCTGTGAAGCCATCGCTTCTGAGCAGGGTGGGGAGCCAGGTGAAAGCCAGCTCCTAAGAGAAGCACACAGCACAGCCACCTTCTCAGTGCCACCATTCTGCAGCACAGCCGTGGACGGCAAGATGCAGAAGGCAGGAGTGGGTGCTGACATAGACCATAGACGAGGCAGGCTCGACTTCAGAAGACTTGGCACCAAAAAGCAGGCATGGCTCCAACACAAACACATTAAGATCATTCAGATAACAAGCCTCGAGGCTCTAGGAGAGGGGTATTAGTTAAAATTGCCTTTGGTCAGGTTCATCTCTCTAAAATGGAAAAGCAGAGACTATGTATGGCACTGGCAGGGGTGAAGAATTCAAATAACTTAAAAATGCTTTGAAAAGGTTACACTTTCTCCTTAACTGAAGTTTATCAAAAAAAGGCAGGGCTGTTATTTCTACTTTGGGAGAGCCTCACATGGTCATGGGACCCTCTGGGGCAGATCCACCACTGAACCTGGCCCAGGTGTATCTAACTAGCAACATGCCAGCCAGTGTGTAATGCAGCCATCTTGCCACCACTCAGTCCTCCACTGGGGGTGCAGAAGGGCAAAGACTGGGGAGAAATAAAGCCATTTCCTCACTCTTTCAGTGCGAGATAAACAGTGCTGGGGTCCCCTACCTGCTTCTTTCCTCCCACGTCCTCTTCCTTTCGCCTGGACTATCATGATTTCCGTTTCTTCTGTGGGCAGTTCATTGATTTTTTGCAAGAAGAGCTTCTCCAGAGCTTCTGCCATTAGAACTATGTCATCTCCAGGCTGGAAGAGAAGACACGTGGGGCAAGGGTCAGAAAGCCCTCCTACTTTTCTAGACAGCGCAAGAGCCACCCACCCACCCCTGGCCCAAAGTGTGAAGCATCATCCTCAGGGTCCCTGAGCTGAACCCCAAAAGGCCACAGCACAGCCCCACCAGCAGGCATCACAGAGCTGCATGTGCCTGCAGGGCTGCTGAGGCAGCACCGCCCTCTCCAGCCTTTAAGCTCTGGCCTGAGAAACAATCCTCATGCCGTAAGCATCTAACCATGTGCCAATCACAGACAGGCACCCTCCCTTCCGTTAGGGCCTCATTTGACACAATTCAGCTTCACTAGATATCCTTGAATGACACAGGATTTACTGCCATAGATACATTAGCAGGACTCCACCACGTTCCCCAGTGTGTCCCCATGGCAGCTCACGGGGTGTGGGGCAATGTCCAACTCACACTGCCTTATGGGCCCCACTGTCCCATTATCTATAACATACTGTTCCCCACTCGGCTCAAAAATGAGAACCTTGTCTGTGCACATTTCACTTAAACGTAGTGGTGAGAGCTGAGACTTTTAAAAATGTGGTAAACTTCAAGAAACTCACCTACCCATCTCTTCTGGGCAATTTTACCCACTACACCAGCAGAGGTCAAAAGCTGAGTTCTGTATAGGGTCTCCCTCCAGGGCCGTTCTATTTGAAAGGGTTGGTTTTAATCACATCTGTGGTCTGAACTGTAAATAAATGATCCGGCTTCATGGCATAGCCGAGCCGAAAGGTTTGGCTACGGGGTTAAGAAGTGATCTTCAGGTCTATGTGTTAACAGCAAGCGACACTCGATGCCATGGCCCGAGGTGACAATAGTCATGTTCACAGCTCCAGATGTGCTGGGCCCCAGTGCCCCCTCTCACATCAAGGGTTCTGAGTCCACCCTTGAACAACTACAGTTTAGTAGCCTTCTTCCCGACAATTTACATCATCTAAACGGGCATTTTAATGAGTTGGCACTGTCTGTCTCACACCTTCTCTACTAGACATGCTCAAGAACCAAACTCCCAAGGGCATCAGAAGCACATGCTTCAAGCTGACAAGGATGGTTTGGACACAGAACACGGCAGCAGCTCTCTCCCAGCAAAAGAGACCAGCAGTCACAGGCAAGACCACGGGTTTTACTACCCCTGCCTCTACGGGTCTCCTCTGCACGACTCCACTCCCGCCCATTCCAGCGCCCGGCCCCTGGGTTCTAGACATGCCTGCCTCTCCCTCCTCCTCCCCTTCACAAGGGCAGCTGGACACTGGCCCCCACATCTCACCTTATTGTAGATGTAACAATTTGTAAACATAGTGTTGAAGTCCTGGATACATTCCTGAGCATTCCAGTAATAGTTGTTTTCCAAGCGCTTCTTTATTGTTCCCATATCCATAGGCGTTTTAATGATCTTATAGTAATCCTGGAGAGCAGAGAGAGAGAGAGAGAGCAAAGGCCGACGTCACCTCTCTGGCCACATGGCTCTCGTAGGTGGGCCTGCGGATCTCTTTCAAGAGCCCTAAGCTCTTCCACAGCATCAGTGAGCAATCTCGAGGGAATCCCAAGATAAAGTGGACCAGGGAAGGATATTCCAATACTGTGTGGAAAACATGCAAGTTTGCCAACTGCCCCGTCTGCAAATAGGCTGTCTTTACTGAGATCTAGGTTTTCCTATTTTTTTGATGCTAATATATCCTTCCATTTTAAATAAATAATAGGGAGAACAGACAGCCTTTAAAAAGCAATTCTTTTCTAGTAAAACCACCAGTGGCAGGTTCTACTTTCTCCCCACCATCTGAAATTGTACTCATCCATAAAATGCAAACTACAGTGCTCTTAACAAGGTTGCCAGTTTGATCCTCACATGGGCCACTGTGAGCTGCTCCCTCCACACTAGGTTGAAACAATTACTTGACTTGGGGCTGATGGGTCCTAGAAAAACACACTTAAATAAATAAAAGTTAAACAAAAAGAAAAGCAAACTATAGAACCAGCAGTTGAGCCCACCCCCAACAACTAGAAGGACGCCTTGCTTTCCGTCACACTGAAGAACCATGGAGCAGAATTCCACTTTCAGTCAAGTTCATCGGACTTCCACTTCTTTTACTTGCGCAGGCTACCACTATGGAACAAACAACCAGAAACCAACCACCAACCAAGTTAATCGCCAAATGAGGACTCTGCACAGCTTTCACAAGCCTCAAGTGAAAAAAACAGAAACAAAATAGCAACAGACCCACACCTCGGATGTTACTGTTACACAGAAGGAGCCAGATGGCAGGCATCCATGTCCTAAAGCCCTTCGGATCAAACACCAGCGCCACAACTTTTCCCTAAATCTGCAATACTAAATAACCAGAGGTTTATTCTTAAAAATAAGCACAGGGGAGTCGGGGGATGGATCGGGCAGCACCTGGGCTTCCAGGTGGAAGGCTCACAGAGGGCCCAGCAGGCAGCCCGCCAGCGCACCCTCCCCCAGAACTAGGTTTGGGGGGGAATCAGAACCACATCCAGTGGAAGCCTGATGGCAGGCGGCAGGCCCCTCTGTTAGCAAGTGCTGAGGTCCTGCCTAGGAGCAGTGGTGTGCAGTACTGGACAGGAGAGCCGGGGGTGTGAAGTTCTAAGTTGCTCGGACACCCGAAAGCAAGGAACGAAAGCCACTGGCTTCCATGGAAGGGCGGGCACAGATCCCAGCCCGAGGCACACTGGCCAGCAGGCTGCAAGGAGAGACTGGACTAGCCTTTCTACATTGTCTCATGCTTTGACCACGTCTCCCCAGAGAACCAAGTCCAAATATAACTGCCTCACTGGAAATTTAGATTTTCTTTTATGGCCAAAGGTCTCAGAATGGTGTCATGGTGTGTCAAGGGGCTCAAAGGCCAACAGGACAGTGGCTGAGGATGGAGGGGGTGAGATGAAGACAAAAGGGAGGCGGTAGGGGAAGGGCCTGACAAGGGGGGCAGTAGGGTTAGTGGCACGACAGTCCAACCACACACAGGTACTGAATTTGAAAGAAGCAGACATTCTAATGGACCGTCCAGCAGGGACAAGGGGCCAAAATGCAGGTAAAGATCTGGAAGACATCAGAAAACAGAAAAAGGAGCCCTTTTTTGGCTGGCCCTATTCACATCTCCTGCGGTGGGGGTGGTCCCTGAGAAACGGGGCTTTAGCACGACACTGCTCCCACCCCGCCAGCCCCTGCACCCCTGGCCTGCTCCTCCTGATCCCCACCCTCTCGGAAGATACCAGATCAGGGCCGCCGCTGTTGATCAGTCTCTTTCCTACATCAGAGATGCTGAGGGTGATGTCAACTCACAAGGACAGGGGTTCACACTGTGCCCCTGGGGAGCCTCCACTTCAGAGAAGCACTCGGCCTCCCAAAGCCCTCGGCCTAACAGACCTCCCTCCCTTGCGTCTGTCCCACTGGCTGGGAAGCTGCCTTCTGGAGATCTCGGGTCCCCCCACGCCCCTTTCTCCTTTGCCTCACCTTCTCGGCTCTTCCCCAACCCCTCCTCCATTCTGGCCCTGTCGCACTTCCCTTCAAAGCCAAATTTCTTGAAATGATGGCTTCGCGTCCTCACCTTCTCATTCACACCGTCGAGAATCTGGTTTCTACTTCTGCGTCCCATCTTCCTAAGGTCACCAATGCCCTCCTGAAGGCCAACAGGAGGGTCAGGTCGGAATCCTCATCTTTGGCCTCCCGGGAGCCTCCACTACGGAGACACAGGAGGCTGCACTCTGATGGCAGGCTCCCGCCTCCCTCCCACGAGCTAAAAGCCAAGGGCCCTCCTGATTCCCGCCCCCAGCTGCGTCTCCCTGTTCTTTGCATTTGCTCTGGGAAGGTCATCCTCACCTGTGGGCTGCGCATGACCGGCTCAGCCAGAGACCAGTGTAGCAAGCTCTCCGAGGAGAGCCTCCCTCCAAGTGACAGGCTGGCTGACCCTACTCCCTGTCACGGCCAGTGACGAGGGGCTTCTGAAACCCAGATGTGCGGGACCCTCTTTGGCCTCTACCCCCTTTCCTGAGCCGGTTCATGACCCCGACCTGCAGTGTCCCCTTCCTGCCTCTTCCCTTCCGAGTGCACATGACACACATTTAGCAGACACAGTACTGAACAGCTGTCACAGACACAGTGACCTTCAAGTCAGGAGGGTCACACCGGTGCGTTCATCCTTCTTGAAACTGGGTGCCTGGCTGAGGCTCCTACAGCTGTGCACACAAACCCCCACTTGGGCTAATTCCAATCCCTTGCCCAGGGGGTGGGGGTGTAGGGGTGGGACTAGGCCAACAGCAGAGGGCAACTTAAGACAATCAGTCCTTGGTGCTTTAAAGAAAAGAAAAAACATTTATCCCGTTTATTCCCCAATGTTGCGTTAGGGATACAAGTTGAATTTCCAGAATCATTTGCTACGGCTGTGGGCAAACGGAAACCTCTAGAGAGAAAAGAGGCGCGGGGGTACAAAAGAACAAGAGCCAGTGCAAGACGGCCAGGATGGGGCGGGCAGACGTGAGGGAGTGTGCAGAGGCAGCCGGGCAAAGCTGCACCCACACCCGCTCCAGCCAGGCAGCCTCCAGAAGCGCGCTCCCTGGGAGGTAATCTACCACCTTTCCTGCGCCGCACTCTGGCCGACGCCGGCGCCAGTGCCAGTGCCAGAAGAGTGTTCTCGCAGCAAGCCAGCAAGGCAGCCCCCTCCCAACTGCGTCTCTCTCTCCTAGGCCAGCTGACTGCACCTGAGAAGGGGGGCAGGGGCAGATCCCTCATGCCCCCCCTTCAGCTCCCCATGGAATGGAAGGAAAACTTTAAGTATTCCTTCACCCTGTTTCAACCGCTCTCTGCACCATTATTTCCTGTGACCCCAAGCTCTAAGAAGCCAGTGAGCACGTCCTCTGACCTCCCCCATCTCCTCATCAGGACTGCCCAAACCACTCAGTCCGCGCGCTGCAGGTCCTGGAGTCCAGAGCTGGGCCCCTGCTTTCCCAGCTCAATGTGTGTCTCCCTGCCTGAGTCTGCACCCCGCCCGGAGCAGCGCAGGAGACCGGCACGACTCAGCCCAGGGCTCTGCCCCAGCTACTCACAGGGAGGTTGAGCTTGACGGCATCCACAGGCTGCTGGAAAGGCCATGCGAACTGGTGTTTCCATAGTGTCTTGAGCACCACTTTGAGCAGATATTGCAGTTGGTTGGTCTGCCTCTTGGGCTTGTTGGGGTTTGAGGTCTCCGGGGGCGGGGGATTGGTGCTGGCTGCGTTGGCTTGCTGGGGTTGCGCCTGGGCCTGCGTTGTAGACATTTGGGTAGTTTCTAGTCCATCCCCCATTACGGGCAGATTTCTCAATCTTGTCCCAGGGCCGCTCTCCGCAGACATTCTACTGATCCCATCACATTCTTCACCGGGCACTCTATAAGGGAAGAGAAAAGCTACCGTCAGAGACCAGGCAGCAGAGAGGCGCCAACGTAATGACTTGCCCATCCCCCCTCCCCCCTCCCCCCTCCGGCTGGGGCCTCCAAGGACTGAGCTCCTCTGACAGACTGGTCAGGTCAGCCAAGGAGCTACTCCGCGCACTGACTAAAAGGGCCCCAGGTCTACTCTCCTCAAAAACTCGTCACCCAGCAGCAGAAGGATGAGGTACCAGTGGAGAGAGACGGCACGGAAGCAAGACAAACAGAAGTACGGAGCTCACGGGGAAGGAGGCACAATGAGCCACAAACCAGGTTCTCACAGTATCTGAGAGGTTTTAGCAGACACTGCCTGTGTGTGAGAAAGGACGGTCTGCAAGGTCCAAATACGTCATTTACATTTTATAGTTTGCACGTGTGGCTCACGAACCATAGACCCAAGTCAGTAGTCTGGTAGCCGGGGCCAGGCAGGGCAGAGCGGACGGTGGGCCTGCCCGCCTTGGAGGGCCCCCGTCGACGGCAGTGCTCCAGGCAGAGCCTCACGGTTACCCAAAACAGCTTCTGGCAACTTAAATAATACATATTTGCTAATTAAAGAAATCCCACAAGGAAATTGCTGATAACACAATAATGAATGCATACTCAACCTACTGTTTTAACTAGCTTTTCAAAGTTTACTTATAGAGGTACAGAGGACCCCCCGTGACCTGTGTGGGAGGAGGTGAGAACCCCACTCAGTGCCTGTCTGAGCACCCTGTACTGTATACTCCTCTCGCCCACCGACCCCTACTTCAGGCCACACCAAACTCTGCCAACAGCACCCCGATAAGGGCAACCTTATGCACCTGTGCGGTTATTCCGAAGGTCAGGGGTACAAGTTTCTATTGCCAAACTGCCCTCCAGAAACACAAACCCACCCCATCCTTGAGTGCTGAGAGTTCCCACACACTATTAATAAGAATAAACATCTGCTCAAACGTGTGCTGACCATTTAA
This sequence comes from Rhinolophus sinicus, assembly GCF_057876585.1. NCBI lineage: Eukaryota > Metazoa > Chordata > Mammalia > Chiroptera > Rhinolophidae > Rhinolophus > Rhinolophus sinicus. The sequence continues at coordinate 85,259,218 of NC_142515.1, read as the reverse complement.
ATTCCTTTTGTGCACTATTTTTCTGACACTCTTCTACTGGCAAGAAAAAGCAATGATCAGCTTTAAACCCAGTGCCCAGAGTAAGACAGACTGTTGGCCAGGAGCTGCCTGCATCAGAGGGGCATCTGCATAATAAACCCAGAAGCCAGTGGGGTAAGAGTACCTCTCTGGCTGAGGAAGTCTGGCAAGGGCTTAGGAAAAAGGTCCGATTTTAGGACCACAGGACTCTGGTTGGCAGAGGGGACAAGGCAAGGACAGGGCAAGCTGGCTGGCTCTGTTCATGGCCTTCTTTCTTGAACATTCTTAGCACATGCCAGGCACGCTAGCTACTGATGAATTACTTTATAATTCAGTCCAAGTGTAATTTAAGCCAAGGTTCCCACATAGGTTTTTATAAATGCAGTTCTGGCAAATCATCAAATCTTAAAAGCACCGGGCGAGAGCGTGCTATGTAAAAGCAACTGAGTGGTAAGTCTGTCATGTGTGGGGGGGAGCTGTGGAGAGCTGGACCTCCTGGGGCAGGCAGGCTGATTGCCTCACACGTGGGTCCTGGCCACACGTCCCCAACACAACACTGGCGTCCTGGCTGCAGGATGAGCCCGAGGGCTGACAAAACTGACATGGCCAGACAGACAGCTTTCCTTCCATGGCGCTCTGGCCAACCACTGGGACAGCTATCGACTGGCTAGAGAACAAGAAGAGAGCATGGTGCTCCAAGGAGGAGGCCACCACTGGGGGGGGACCAGTGTGGAAGCATCCAACGCCACCGTGCGCCAGACTTGGAATCTTCCAGATTCAGTCTGGGAACTGAATCCATGGTTTGCTTCAAGAGGAAGGACTGTTTTTTTGTTTTTTTTTTATCCTTTTTCACCAAATAGATAAAAGAGATTAAGAGTACTTCTTGCCTATTCAGAGATGATATGCCAATCACTTAAAAAAATTCTGAATAATTCACTAACCCTTCAGTGCACAGAAGAGGACAACACTGAGGAGAGAAACACACCTGTGCCACATGCATGGAAACACCCAGGACGCAGGAGGGAGGATGGACCACAGCACGAGTCAGGTGTCTAGAGGTGGTCTTGCAACCCACGCTGAACTGAACTATTTAATGAGGTCCAACTGCGTCTAAGACACCAGGTGAGAATTTACAGTCATGCCCTCCCAGGGGACTCCAGAGCCTCAAATGGCTCCTGTGGTGACCTCTACGACAAGTGTACTCTACCGAACACCCACCAGGCAGAACACTTATAGGAAGGGGACGAGGGAGGGCTTTATGGGTGCCAACCTGCTTCCTGGTACCTCCTGTACACATGGTGCTGGAGACGGGGAAGGGGCAGCCAGAGCTGGCAGGAGAACGTGATGGCGAGTAGAGCTGGAGAACAGCTGGACAGCAGCCTGTGGGCAGCACCCCTAAGCTGAGCGCAGCATGCCGGGAGTGCAGGGCCACAGAGGGCTTTCCCCCAAGACACTGCATTTGACAGCTGGCCTGGTGGGACATGGCGACAACACAGCAAGCTCGCGGGAACACAGTGGACTCCAAAAGTTTCCAAAAGCAGATATGACTGAGTAGGCCTGCTCCAGGCCCTGGGGATGGATACAAGGCACTTCCCGTCTCCCATCGGGATACCTGTGGTATGAGTGTGGCCAGAGCTAATGGCCACTTGTGGTCCAGGAAAGCAGTGCCTGTGGCATGAATCAAGACCGGGCATGGAGACAGAGGTGCACGGGTGGGAGGGGGGCACGTGAGGTGCGCTTGATTGAGAGCGTGGCAAGGACAGGTGGGCCCTGAGCCCAGAGACTTGAGTAAAGGCACCCCCATGGAAGCAGGAAGGCGGCCACCTATAGATCCAGGAAGGAGAAGCATCCCAAGGCTGGGGTAAGAGGTGGAATCATCAGGAAGAGCTTGCTCACAGAAGAGAGCACATGGACGAGAAACCGGGCTCAGCTGAATCTGGCTGAGAACACACACTGGTGACCAAGGTGCAGGGGGCACGGTGGGTAGCCTGAGGAGGGGACAGGAGGAGGCAGCACCCTGGCAGCTGCACTGGCCGTGCATGGAGGCCCGCAGACCAAAGGCGCGCCTTCATCCTGAGGGGAGTGGCAAGGAGCAGAGAAGGGGATTTCTCTAAGTTCTCCGATTTAGTTGCTCAAGAGTGGGACCTCAACCTCAGAGAAGCAGGGTCTACAGCCATCTGCAGAGCCCCTTTTCAGGGCTCAGGTTAGGCTGTGGGACGGTTCCCACACTATTACATTATCTGGACAGAACTTTGAACAGTGTTGTTTTATTCTCATGGTATTTAATTTTACTGATATCCATGTGTGGCTTCTGATTTCGTTTTCTTTCAAAATAAAGGTACTATAATAAAACAGTCAACTGATTTAAAATCATACACAACAACCCACAGTTAAGAATACAAATATCAAGACAAGACAGGGGTGAAGCGGGAATGGTGAGGGCACCCCAGCCTCCAGGAGAGCCGTGGGGCAAGTGGGAGGTCTGTCCATGTGTAAAGGGCCTCTGGCTTGTGGCCTCACTCTGTGACTCTCTCTGGAGAGGAACCAGCCAAGACTGACTGCAGATGGAGAAGCCAGTAGGCCAGGAGAACATGCAGGAAACTTCTGGAAAAGGGAGGACGGAGCGATGTTCACAGGATGGCAGAGACTGACATGGGTAGGTAAGCAAATGGAGGTAATTATTTATTGGGCAACTACAGAAACTGGAGGTGGAGCCCGTGAGATAGGAGACTGGTGAGTGACGCGGATAACGAGCCAGTCGGCCAGGAAGCAGCCTTTAGTCCAATGGCTGCCAAAGGCCGAGAGACGTACAGGTCACCTTGGGTGTGTGTTCTGACAGAAGGTCGGCCTCACACTTAGAGAAAGAAGCATGGCAGTGAAGTAGATGCCTGCAGTCAGCTGTGAGAGGGTTTCTGTGCAATAGGACCCATGTGCCCCAGAGGACCAAAGGGACAAACGGCCTTGTCATGAAGGGAGGCCTGGATGTGCTTGAGAAGCAAGCCTGGGAGGGTAGCATTAAGTAAGTTTAGTTTCCACCATTAGATTTCCTCTGGAAAGAAGCTCGGGAATCACACAGCCAATCACATACCCAGTGAACCCTGGCAGGCAAGGGGCAGGGACAGCCCCACTCTGGGTTCCGGGCTCAGGGCTGTGGAGTCCTGTCAGCCACAAGGACACCAGGTCCCTGCCAAATCCCACCAGGAGGAAGCAGCCCTATACATTTTCCATTAAGCAATGACATTCAAGAAATCTCCCAGCCATGTCCCTAAGGCAAGATGCAGTCGTCAAGGTAACTGACTTCTGAAGCCTGGGGCTGGGCTATGTCTTCTCTCTCCAAAAGGACTGTCTGTGAAGCCAAGGGACGGAGGGCTCTGGCCCGAACCACTTTTCTTCACCTTGAAGCTGGGCTCAGATGGGCCGCTGAGGACAAAGGTTTTCTGTTCACAAAACGAAGGGAGCTTTTTCTACAGAAAACCTGACCCTCTAACTCTGCCTTGTCTCTGTGGCTTTAAACCACCACCTCCAGCACGAAAGCCAAAACCTCATTCCATTTCTAGCCAGCCGGTTCACATTTGACATATGGTAACCTCTACATCTTCAAAACACATGAGATTGCTTCTGGCCTCAGCCCCACTTTAAAGATGAAGAAACTGAGGCACAGAGAAGTAATTTACTCAGGATGTGGAAAGATCAGGCCTAACCAGCCAGGGTGGCCCAGAATTTTACACAATTCCTGGGGAGTTTCAGCTGGTCTCTGAACCAAGGAAGTCCCCACTTGTGAGCTGAATATGTACCCCCAGGAGGGTCCAATCTTAACTGGCCACCATCTTAACGAACATAAAAAACTCAAGCACAAGACCCACACACTTGTAATGCCTGAGGTCAATTCCATAAGGAAAGAAACTACTGGAGGTTTCCAGTTCAAACATGAAGGCATGATACATGTTCGACAGATGAGATGGACTTGGGAGCCACAAGTACCTCGAAGTTTCTTTTAGGAGGCTCTGAGGACAACCAATGACAGGCGACATCCATGGCTCCACGGGAGGGATCACGATGATACACCCAGGACCCCTCAAGAGACCACGCCCTGACAACCTACCCTAAATCTTGCAGCTTGGCTCTCCCATGACTGTGGGCAAGGAAAATCCTTGGGAAACTTTAAGAAGCCATTAATTTGGACTGCAGCAAACATGAGGGAAACTAATGAATGCAGTCTGCTGCGGGCCAAAGCAGAGGCGCGCCGGCGGACCGCTAATGAGGCCCAAGACGACTTTTCTGCGGCAGACCCAATAGGCCACAGCCTTGGGTGAATTCTTCCCACAGTGGCCGCCCCTACAATCAACACTTTAAACAACACGGGGCCAAATGGGTCCCTTCCTTGTCACCTTCAGGCCTTTCATTTCCTGCACCTGGTGCTTCCCCGAGCTGTGTGTGGCTCTGAAGCTCGGCCATGGACACACATCTGGGAGCCTGAGGACAGAGCCATCTTTTATTTCACTGCCGTTCTCCCAGCATACAGCAGGTGCTCAGTGAATGACGCAGGGAGAGAAGGCACCCTACAGTGACCCCACGTGACTGTCATCCTGGGGCGTCCAGCTCAATCTAAAAGCTCTGGAGGAGGAATGCAGCTCCTTCTCACAGGGAAAATGTGGTAACTGGCCAGACCTTCACTTACGCAGCCAGTGCATTCCACCTGAGCTCCACTGCAGGTCTGGGGACTCCGCAAGTCCACATGACATTCTTTGAGTGATTAAGCAACACCTGGGCGAGTCACGAAAAGGAGGAGGGCAGGGCTGCTCTGGCCATGGACAGGGGGTGAGCACTCCTGAGGGTGAGGCAGAGAGGGACAGAGTGTGTGACAGAGGCACACCAATGCAGTAACACAGGCACAGGTCTGGAGACAGGAGAGACCAGTGCGTGCAAGGAGTTGAAAGGAGGGCAGGTGGGATGGCACAGTGCAGGGGCCATGTTGTTGACTGGCCAAAGTAACTCTCCAGACAATTCACTAAAAGAGCAGCTTATTCGGTAAAGAAAAAAACCCTCCAGGGCAGTGTGAGAATGCATTCCTCTGGCGGGGCTCCCAACCGGCCGCCCACGTCCAAAAATAAAAAAGAGCCCCTTCCCCAGATGGCCTCTATATAAATGGATCCCTACCCCGAAAGTTTCAACAGGAAGTCAGGACTAGGGAGTTAACAAGGGGCCGAGCTCTGCCCACAGTCCTCCCAGCTCCATGGTTAGTCATCTTCAGATGCCAGTTCACTTTAAGCAATTGATATGCTAAGGATGCTGGGAAGCACAGAAGTTCGGCCATCTCTGGGTTAATGAGAATACAATTCTTTCCCTAAGTTGACAGACCTCCCAATTAAGCATCCCTGCTTTCAAGGATACTGCCTGCTATCATCCCAACTCATCTAAGCGACCTGAAAACATTTTAAGGAGACTTTATGTAGTAGACAACAGAACTGTAATGTTTTTCACATTTCAAAAGAAACTATTATGTTTCCCGGCGATTAGGAGGCGAGAAAAAGACAGACATGGGCTAGGCTTGGTTCTGAGACTCTGAGGGCAAGCGAGAGAGGAACAGAGAAAGGCCATTTGCACCTGCCCAGGAACTGGCTGACGTCTGGAGATTCAGTCCCAGTTCTGCCCATTGTGAGAGGCTGAGTAAACGCAGTGGATGCGCTGTGACCAGTTACACTTTGTACTTGAAGTCCACCTGAAGTCTTGGTCTCCCAGGAGGCCCAATGAAGCCCAGCCTCACTGGGACCCTGCCTCAACTCTGTCCTGTCCATTTGCTCACCCCTGAGATCAAGTGACACAGCACGTAGACAGCAAGATGCCAGGGAAGGCGGGGCAGGTTGGCTAGAAGCTTCCTACACTTTCCTGTGAAATATGGTGACCACACTCAGCAAGCCATCACCACGTACATCTGTGCCAGGGCCTAGGAAAGCTCACCCACCGGTACCCGCTGCTTCCCTGGCTGATGCTAAGCACGTGACCTGTATCCGTTTGCTTAACCCTCACAGCGACCCTACAAGGCAGGTGGTGACACCAACATCCTTGTCTTCATCTCTACAGCAACATGGAAACAGAGTGGGTGGTGGCCTGGTTGGCCGGAGATCACCTGAGCCCGCGTCTCTCGAGTGCTGTGCTCCACAGCTGCCTCTGCTCACCGAACGCAAGGGCGGAGGCCCAGTTGATCAGCAGTGCTGTGCCTAGCAGGTCTGTAGTCTGGCCAATGGCACCCCACGTCAACATCCTGGCATTTATTAACCAGTGGGCCTACCCTCGCTGCAGAATGCCACATGGCCCTTGAGCTGGGTCTCAAGTCAGATTTCCAGGAGTGCTATTTCCAAAGAATTTCACCCTGTAAACAAATCAGAGCCAAGGTACTCTTACAGCACCTGGCATGTGTTTGCAATGTGACTCAGTCCACGTCACAGGTGAAATTTGAAGCACGCTGCCCTGTGGATGCTTTGGAGAATGGGGTCAAGGGGAAGAGAGACCAAGTGGTTATTTATGTGTCCCAAGCAATAAGGGGTCCGGTGGGGCTGTGGCCTGAATCTGTTTCATGCCAAACAAAATGCTGGCTGATGCCAGGTGACCCCAGCCCCTCGTGGAATTACGAGTTCACAGATGCGTACATCCTTCAGATCCTTCAGACAGAGAAGGCCACCCCCCACCCCACCACTGCAAGGCTCTCCTATAAACAATCACTTGGGGGAAGTGCACGATTCTACCCAGGGACAAAGAGAAGGGGATGGGGGGCCTGAGTTGGGTAAAAACCTGGCAATTTCACAACACTAGTCGAGTCAATTTGCAGCAATTATTATACTGTCCTAAGAACATCTTTCTTGGAATGTTGATGACAGAAAATGAATACCAGAAGGTGCGCTCCTTCCTGTTCCTAGAGCAGAAGCTACTTCCCATCACAGCCATGGCCTGCTTCACCGTGCGATCTGTGTCAGTCGAGAAGCACACATAGGATTCTTTTCCATCTGACTGGCTCAGGCAGCTGGTGAGAACAGTGCTCGTGTCATCAGCCAGACTGTGCTGGCTGGAGCCTTGCCAGTGGCTGTGAGCCGAGGCAGCTCTTAGAAGCCTTAATCCTGCTTCCCGAAGCCGGTACACGCCCTGACTCCCGCCTCTCAGACCTGCCAAGCAGGGCCCCGTTACCTCAGACTCAGCTCTGTAGCTTGCCTTGTACCAGGTGCCCCAGGATGAGCCAGCCTTCCTGTTAGGGGAGTACAGATGTGCTCAGGTTCTCCGTCCCCCACTGAAGGGGACCAGGCCTATAAGGACCCTGCAGCCAGACGGACTAGGAGCCAAGCCCCAACCCCATTAATCAGAATTCCAGCCCCTTTGCTTTAGAAACCATCAGCAGGCCCATTCAATTAGGGTCACTGAGAATTTCGCACCATCTTTTCCCTGTGAAAGCTGCCAGCAGCTGGAGGGCTGAGCAGCTCAGCTACAGTAAAAGGCCCCACTGTTACATGCGGGTTACCTCATGGTGCTGGTGGGTAAATCTGGGCGGATGGATGTTAATTTACAATGTTCCTGTGATCAGGACGCAGTAGAAACAAAACAAATTAAAACTTTGATGTGGACGAGATAAAAACTGCTGAGCTTAAACATATTCCAGCAGGGGCAGGCTAATTTTTCCCATAAAGGGCCAGAGAGTAAATACAGTCAGCTGTGTGAGACCAGTCTGTTGCAATACTCCAGTCTGCTGTTGCTGTATCACGAAAGCAGCCCCAACAATCCTTAGACAAACGAGTCTGGCTGTGTGCCAATAAAGCTCAGATTGGCCTGTGGTTTGCAACCTGTTCCATAGATTTCTAGACTTTGCGTCAAGGCGAGGGAAACGTATGTGACAACATAATGTTATGTTAGAAAGGCAGAATGCAAAATTATAGATGACATTAAAGATGTACAAGTGGGTGGATACATGGAACCATAAAACGAAGTGAGATATGGTGGCAGATCTGTGAATGACTACACCTATTTACAGTGAAAAACCAACCAACCAATATGTATGTAAAAACTGCCTGGCCTTTCTGCAATCCACCCCCTTTAACAAGCCCCCATTCACCTCTGCTGGTGTGGCCGGCCTGCCTGCCTCTCTCCCTGGGGAGCTGGCCTCCAGGCACGCCAAAGCAGCCTTGACCTGGCCAAGTCTCCTAATTAGAGGCTGGAAGATTACGAGAGAAACATGATGCCATTAATTCAAACTCTGCATTCCCATTGACCTGGGTCTTGGGTTGTACCTTCCATAGGTAAGAGTGACATTTTCTTCCCGTTGCCACTTTTAAAGCTATTACTCCAGCTCCTTACCTATCTTCACTTTTACACCTTTTATCTTTGTTTTTCCAAAACAGTTGGTACAGTGTATGTGGCAATGAGATTAACCTACACTATAACAAAAAATGCAATGTAATAGGACTGTTAATTCATGCAGAAAAATCCTGCTTTGCGAGGTGGATTCCAAGGTAGCCACAGAGCCAGGTCAGACTGCAGAGCTGAGGTGGGCAGGGAGGCTGGGTACTTCCTCCGCTTACATGAGGGTTTCCTGGTAGGAAGGCAACTACAGAAATGAGGAAAAAGTCTAAGAGTGAGAAATTAGAATTAGTCCACGAGGCTGACAGGCTTGGGCTGTCCTGGTATAAACCAGATGGCTCACTTGTCCTCTGGAATCCTAGTTACAACAAAAGCATAAAAACCAAGTTCACGATTCTCATGAACAAAATGTTCAAACTATTTTAAAAAGACAACTAAGGTGTTTCTAGCACACGAAACGCTGGGAAAACATGTGTCAACCTCCAAGCACGTGGTCCAGTCAAGCTGTTTGGGAATCTGGAAGGCCAAGGAGCGAGAGGTGGGCAGTGCAGATAATCGGTCACTTGCACGGCTGGTGGCTCGTACCATACAGGGGACAAACAGCCACTGCCTATGGTGGAAATGTTCCAGAATGCGGGGAGGCCTCGGCCCTCAGAAGACACATCAGCAGACACATTCAATGTCTACTTCTGCCCTGATCATCTAGCCGTGTCGGTTTGGGATGGATGCTTGGATTTAAATAACCCATCCATCCCTCAAGAACTAAGGAAGCAAAGAACTGCACAGGGACCTGCTGCTTTGTGAGAACTAATGTTCTTGTCTGCCATGAATCACCCCTCATTTCCACTGAAGTAAATGATCCCCAGAAGTGCAGCGCCCTAGCTCCTGACACTGACAGAGCCAGCCCTGGGCTGTGAGTCCCAGGGGAGCCACAGCTGCAGCCAGGCCGGCCTCTCAGACTCAGACTCTGGCGCACAGTGGAAGTTTACTGCCTGGATGGCTCGGTCAGCTTGCCTTAGCATCCACGTAGAGCAGGAGCTTTCAGCCCCTCAGAAACCAGAACAGCCACCACAGCGCACAGACACCACACTCCCATGACCCTGCAGCATTCCCGGGAACGCCTCCATGCCTTTGTATTTCAACTGTAAAAAGTTACAGATGTGGAGCTAATTCACCACATGAAGCTTCAAACCAGGCTCTAGTGTACAGAATTACTGAATAAAAATGCTCCTTCAAATGGCACCCTCCCGGGGTTTAGTATCTGGTGTGCGCGCGCGTGCTCAGGAAAGCTGGAGATGCATGCCCACGGTGCAGCTCGAGCCCACGGCCCTTCCACAGCTCTGCACACCGTTCTCTGGGATTCTGAACTCTCCCAGTCGCCACGCTAGGCATTCTCACCTGGGAGGGAACAGAACTGAGATGGTGTCCCCAGTATGCTCTCTGGGGTCCCAATGGCCTCACACCAATGGTTCCCACACCTCTGTGCGACTAAGGACCTGGGGTAAGGAAGCAGACAGAGGAAGAGTGAGAGGCTTTCTCCCAGGTAACCAGTAACACGTTCCTCCCACCCCAACTAAGCCCCTTCCCTCCGCAGGCCTGACACCCAGTGGGGGAGCAGAGGGGTGCCCAGGTGCTCACAGGCCTGAGGCTTCGTTAGCATAGGACAGGAGATGAGAAAGGGACTCCAGCTGAGAATTCACCAAGAAAATAAGAGGGCTCGAAGTTCTTCAGCAGCCCAGTAAGAGACGTAAGCAGAAGACCTGGGGGAAAGCAATAGTGGGGGCCGCTGCACAGAGAAAGCAGTCCTTTATACTCTCACCGTTATCTGCACACATCTGATAGAAATATAACCCGGCCACTCAAGCACTGTAAAATTTTCTAGTAGCCATATTAATGTAAAACGGTGAATAGCATATTTTATTGAACATATAATAGTATATGCCATTCAACCCAGTACGTATATCCAAAATATTTCAACGTGTAATCACTATAAAAAACAGACATTTAACCTTCCTTTTCATACTTAGTATGTCTGAAATCCAAGTGTGTACTCCACACTTATAGCACATCTCAATTCAGGAGCTAAATTTTCATCCAAAATATTTGATCTATATTTAGATTCTGTAAAATTTACAGTTGACAAAGTAGATTCATATCTCCAAGGTGTTCCAAATGTACTTACAAGTCCTGTAATAACTAGATTAAGCACCAGTTTTAACATTTAATTAGAATTTAATAAAATTTTAAAATTGACTTCAATTGCACCAGCCACATTGAGATGCTCAAGAGCCCCATGCTGACCTTCCCATAAAGATCTAAAAGGTTCCCCCTAGGGGCGGACGGGTGGCTCAATTGGTTAGAGCGCGAGCTCTGGGCAGCGGGGCTGCTGGTTTGATTCCCACATGGGCCAGCGAGCTACGCCCTCCGCAACTAGAAGTCAATGAGCTGCCGCTCAGCTCCCAGGTGGCTCAGTTGGTTGGAGCGCGTCCTCTCAACCACAAGGTTGCCGGTTTGACTCCTCAACCCCATTGCAGCTAACAACAGCAACTGGACCTAGAGGTGAGCTGCACCCTCCACAACTAAGATTCAAAGGACAACAACTTGACTTGGGAAAGTCCCAGAAGTACACACTGTTCCCCAATAAAGTCCTGTTCCCCTTTCCCAGTAAAATCTTTAAAAAAAAAGAAAAGAAAAGGTTCCTCCTCTACAAGCTAGGGGCCAGGGCACACACATTAGGAACTTGGCTCTAGCGTCGCAGGGCCCCAGACCACCACACATTCAAGGCTGGTTTGATCCCACACCTACCACTTTCATCACCCACGCATCATCCTGTGCTATAAATCAACTTGTGTTTTATAAACTTAAATGTAATTATTCAATCATTAATACATCACATGCCAAGTCTGAACCTGCCTGAATGAGAGTGGCAGACATTTTGGGAGGCAACATGGGAAATCTTAATATGAAATGCAATTATTGTTGATTTTCTTATATTTAACAAAATGGTTTATTGTGGATTTTTTTAGGACAATCCTTTTTAAAAAATTGAATAAAAACTTCCATAATTTTTACTATTTCTTTTTGTTGTGGCAAAATATACATAAAACTTACCATTTCAACTCTTTTTAAATGCACAGTTCAGTGGCACAAGTACCATGACACTTGGGCAGCCATCAATCACCACCATCATCTCCAGAACTTTTTTCCAGCTTCCCAAACTGAAACTGTCCATATTAAATCCTAACTCCCCACCCTTTCTCCCCAGTCCCTGGCACCCACTATCTACTTTCTGTCTATGAATCTGAGTACTCTGAGTAGCTCATAAAAGTAGAATCACACAGTATCTGTCCTTTTGTGACTGGCTTCTTTCACTTAGTATGATGTGCTCAGGATTCATCCATGTTGTAGCAGGTGTCAGAATTTCCTTCCTTTTTAAGGTTGGATAACATTCCACTGTATGGATACACACTTCTGTTTATCCACTCATCCATCCACAGGCACTTGGGTTGCTTCCCCCTTTTGGCCATTACGACCAATGCTGCTACGAACATGGGTGTACAAACACCTGTTGGAGTCCCTGCTTTCTAGAGAATGCTCGTATTGTTAAGGAACCTTTACTAAAGTACTTGAGGTAAAATATCACAGCTGCAATTTACTTTCAAAGGATTTAGGAGGGAAAAACCCTGTGCGTTCATAAATAAAACAAATGTGGCAAAATGTTAACTGGCAAATTTCCTTTTTTGTAGATTCAAAAACTTCCAAAATTAAAAGAAAAAAATCATTAACTTAAAAACCAGCACCAGCTGCTAGGAAGAGAAAGCCAGTGTAAAAATAAACATAATGAAAATGAAGTTGCTGGCATGGCTGCTGGCGCTTGATTTGCACAAAGGGAGATTAGACTCGATGAGACCTTCTCCTCCAAGTGAGCACAGGACAGTGGGAAACTGCAAAGGTGAAGTGTGTCCTTCTGGAACTAGCCGGCTCTCAGGCTAACATCACTTTAGTCAGGGATCAGGCAGCCCCCAGTTTGGGGACATCATTGGGGGGGTGGAAAGCAAGTCCAGAACGAAGGCTATTACAGGAACAAAACAAAATCCAAAAAGGGTGGAGGATGGGGTCAGACTCAAACAAAATGTAAGAGGACACTGAATCCCGAACCCAGTAATACTCCCAACTGCGGCATGCCACAAGGCAAAGCCCGGTAAGAAGGTGGTTACCTGGGTACAGGGGCGGGGCAGAAGGCAGCAGCTGAGTGACAAGGCTGAGTGAGCCCACTCAGGAAGCTGTGTGCCCTGAGTCCCCCACAAACTCAGATGGCACCTCCCCGGCTGGTATAAGGAGCTCGGAGAGGCTGGTGCTGCCCAGGATGGTGGAGGGTGCTGGGCAGATGTTGAGGAAGTCAGCACACCAGGGCAGACCCCGAGCAGGTTGTGGGGTGCATCCCCAACAGATGGAGGGGGACAGAGCTCTGAGTTCACCCTCAGTGAATGGCCTAAAGGAGCTCTTTCACTGGTGAAGGAGAACACACAACAGTACCATCTGCTGAGGGGAGAGAAAGGTCCGAGTCCTCAGCGAGGGTCCCCACCACGCCAAGGTGGCTGGGACAGGCAAGGCCTGAGCACGAAGCTAAACCACGTGCACTCCAGTCTCAGTGTCTGTAACAATCAGGGGAAGCCAGAGCACAGAACACACCAGAACTGCTTCAGGTCTGTCTGCTCCCCTCCAGTAGTCAGACTGGGTCCCTCACACCTCCCCTCAGCCCCAGCGAGGACTGAGACGCTTCTTCACCCAGGATGCCTTCAAGTCACTCCAGTAGAAATCCAGGCTTCTTACTGAATGAAAACTGCTATCAGCAGAGCTCAATCTGATGAAGTCAAGAGAACAGAATCTGGGAAAGGTGTGGATTGTGGTTGATGGGAGCAAAGTGTGCTTATGGGGGTTCTGGCCCTGCCTCCCCCATGAGCCACCCATAGCTAAGACCCTGCCCCCCACACAGGAAGGCACAAGGCAGTACCTTCCAGCATGTCAGTGGTGCCTCAGCAAGGGGTTCAGGTCAGGTTCCTCGAGTGCAGAGAAAGAATTCACATTTTGTTTAAATTTGTCTCGTGGAGAGGTGTGGTTTAAAGGCAGGATGGACAAGTAAAAACCACCTGACCTCCAGGCTCAGACAGGGCGAGGGTATCACACACTTGAACACAGTCCCCAATGACAGACGTGTGTGAGCAAGGTACTTCTGAAACCCAGAGAATGAATGGAGCCCCTGAAGACTTGAGGACCCATTAGGAATAAAAAATATGTTCCCGTCAAGCCCCCCAAACCCCGCCCCAAACCCGATGACATTTAAAACCTAGACTGCTGAGCGACACGCCGATTATTAGAAGTGTACTCAAATGGAGTCAATGTTAAAAATTAATACTGGATCACCTCAATTCTCTTCAAAATGCTGCAGACATAATGTGCCTTCACTAATCCTGTTACCATGTTAGACCACAAAAATAGAATTTGTTTCCTTGGAGTTCACGAGTTGCCATAGAAATGGCATCAAAATGCATCCTACTTTCAGGTGAAGAAATGCAGCATGGGTGCTGAAGAAAAACCCTCATCAGATCCAGTTCAAACTCAAAGCCCTTTAATAATCAGTGAGAGCAAGTACACCCAGAACACCACCTGCAGAGACGTGCCCTAGGCTCAGGGGAGGAAAGAACTTCCCTCAGTACAAGCATACAGAACACCAGCCCCATGAAAGACCCTCGAGGCAAACACAACTGAGGTGACCAGCCCCCCTGGCTGGGACCCACCCTACTCTCTGCCCCCGGCCGGGCACCCCCCCCCCCCCCGGGGCAACACAGCTCACAGCACATACACCTCCTTCCCACTCAGAGCCCAGTTTCCATGTTTCTGCTTTGCTCTATTTACATACTGATCCGTATTTATGAAAATGTAAGCTCCCCACCCCCCAACAGACACAAATTCCCACATGGGTCAGGTTCACTATTTCTAGTGGGTAAAGATAAAGGCTATGACAGAACTGATTTCAATGCAAAGTATGATTTGAGAAGTTAAAAAAGAGTTCTTTATAAATAAGAAAAAAGGCTACTGCATTACAGAGGTAATAGTCCCAGTAGGACCTAGACGAAGAGAAGTGGGCATGATGGCACTTCAGAGCACGCAAGACCCGTCAAGGGGGCGTGGAAGGGTTCAGCTTGCTGCTTTTGTCAACTCTGCTCCTGTGCTCTGACTACTGGTCCCCCACCCGCCCCAAGCAGAGTACACCTGGCCTGCCCTGCTTCTGACGTTTGCTGCCCCTTTTCTCTGATATGTGCTAATATGTGTCTGTCTGGAATGGGTCTCTAAGGAGATGCTGTGGAGATGAAGAGGCTGAGAAACAACGGGTTCAGGCTGGCCAAGCAGCAGGAGCGTGCAGAGGACCGGTACACCTCTACCATTTGAGGTGCTCCTGGTTTAGTGAAAATTTTGGATTTCTGAGTCAGCCATTCAACAACAACTCACTGTGTATCTTGCAACATTGCAGGCTCTTGGGATTCAGCACAAAAACACCTGCCCTCACATTTTGGCCTGGAGGTCGGGGGTGGGGGGAGGACGGTGAAGGACAATCTAGAATGAAAACTAAAACTATGTGATGTACTATGGAGAAAAGAAAGGCACGCGGCACATGGGACTGGGCCTTTTTAAAGTCCCTCCTCCTCCGGAGTTTCCACGAGCAGGCTCTGTGGTTCCTGTTCTCATTTCCTCCATATTATGCATTAAATGGGGTTAAGTGTTCACCCAGAGAACACCCTTTCTTCACTGAGACATCTCACTCGTGTATCAATTACTCTAAAGCCAACTCCCCGATATACACCTATTTTTGAGCACGGGGGTTGTGGCTTTACTTAAAATCGCAGCTTCTACTCAGTGACAGCATCTTTACACGATCATCTTTACAGATAATGAAAAAGGACAGAATCTTTCACCTTTGAGAATTTACTAATAACACAACACAGCTCGTTAAGCCAGTTGCATACTACAACTTCACTTTTTACCTAGATGACAGCAAATGCACATTTTCCAGTAAAGTGTGAGAGTCAAGTGTTGGACGCCACCCCTCAGGCAGGTTATAGTGACAGCAAACCCTAGGTTTACATTGTTACAGCCAGAAAAATACTAATTCCTTCTGAAAGTAACAGAATGATTCCCTAAACAAAAGCCACAACTGTAAGCAGTGTTGAATGACAGCTACTCAGTGACCAATTTCTTATTTCATAAATATGTTCCTCCTTTAATTGGGAATACAGGCCAAGAGTCCCCTCGTTATTGCAACAAGCCACTGCACTTAGTGGCCACACTGTGAGAATTCTATCCCAGAATTCTCAGAAGTTCCACAGCTCCTATGTGCCAAAGGCAAAAGAGCTTCAAGTCACAAACCGTCTTGGGGAAGTGCCTCATGACCCCTTATCCGTGACTGCAGACTCAGGGGCCTTATCTATCCCCAAGGGTCTCTCTGCTGCTGGAAACGGAGACCCAGAAGCTCTTGGCATTATTTGGACTACACAACAGACCATAAAGAAAGCTGCCTGCCTCGTAAAGCACTGTGAGCAAATAAGAAAACATCTACAGATGGTTTTTTGAAAAACCCAGACACCCCAAACTAAAAATGTCCTACAGTCTTGGGTTTCACAACTTCAGACCCTAGAGGATTCAGGGAAAGGAAGGAGAGCAGCTCTCCGCGCATCACTGGGCAGGCAGGACAAGCACCTCCTCTGGAGTTCAGCACCCTTGGAAGGGCTGGCTCATGCCAGACACTGCACCCCCCCCCCCCCCAGTGCACACTCAGGCGTCCTCTCAACAGCCATATACCAGCCATGCCCACAACTCAAGGGGGTCAATGGAAGCACCACTCAAAACAGTGACACCCAGACAGAAAGAAAACAATGAATAGTAAACTTAACTTTAACTCAAAACAAGACTAGCTGGCCCTCACTAGTTCAGCTACAGCAGAGTGGTGGCACTGGGTAAGGCCACCACGAAGGTCCACACCACCGAGAGGACGGGCTTATCTCTGTTCACAGGACACCAGGTTAGAAGCAGCTCATTGGAAGGGGAGAGGAGCAGTTGAAGGCACAGGAGCAGGAAGCAACAGCTGGCAATCTGACAGCAGCGAGGGGACAATTATGCTGTTTTACCAAAAGAAAACCAGCCAACAATTTAACTGCATGGCAGAGGGCAACGGCCTTGTGTGACCTCACAGGCACGACTCATTAAGTCTGTGGTGAATACAATCAATGTCCGGCAAGGGGCCCGGCACATCCATTAAAAACTTTATTACGGTCAAGTCTGCACAACATAAAGTTTACCACGTTAACCACGTGTAAGAGCACAGCTCAGGGGCGTCAGGACGTCCACACTGTTGTGCAGCCATCACGGCATCCACGGCCAGAACTTTCTCATCATCCCACATAGAAACCCTGTCCCCATTGAACAGTAACTCACTTTCTCCTCTGTAGCCCAATTCCTAGTAACCACTCTTCTATTTTGTTTCTCTATGAACTTGATTCTTTTCGGTATCTCATATAAGAAGAATCATACAATATTTGTCCTTTGACGTCTGGCTTCTGACTTAGCACAAGTGTCCTCAAGGTTCATCCATGTTGTATGTAGCATGTGTCAGAATTTCCTTCCTTTTTAGGCTCAATAAATGGACATGCCATACTGTGTTTATCCATTTATGTGTCAGTGGACATTAGGCTTGCTTCTACCTTTTGTGAATAGCGCTACAACGAACACTGGGGAAGCCACACCCCTTTTCACCACAGGGCAAAGATTCTGCTAATTCATATCAGAAAGTCTTCCATCTCAAATGACCAGCAGAAAACAGCTTCACCTACGCTAGTCAGCCCCCCCCCCCCCCCCGCCAGATTTCAGCAGGGCTCACATGTAGCCACTACAGTGAACCAGGCCTTGATAACCAGCCAGACCACCATTCCCTCTGTCCTCAGGCTGAGGAGGTGGTAGTTAGTCTGCAGTGAAGATGGCAGAGGAAAAATCCAGGGCGGAAATCAGTAACAGCCTTTAAGCCACGCATGACCAGAAGAGCCTGCAACGTGCCCCGCGTCCATCTCTGCTCAGGAGACTGTGTGTCTTCCGGCTTTTCAGCACGCAGCACCTTACCCAGGATGAAATCTCGGTACAAACAGTGGTTTACAGAACGGTACAGCTGGCAGCATCTGGAAAACCTTAAAACACATTGATGCCTGGGCCCCTTCCCACAAAGATTCCAATGAAAAGGGTCCTGGATGGGGGCCACATATTAGGATTTTCAAAAGCTCCCCAGGTGGCTCAAGCCCAGGCTGTGATCTACTGCACAAGCAAGAAATGGGGACTGTGCCAGGACACACCAGGAGTCTGAGAGTTTGTACAAATGTAATTCACAGTAACTTCCTTATAATCTGAAACTACACATTGCTGTAAATGTGTAATAAAACAGAAGAAAACACCAAGGCAGAATCTTCTGCCTTTCCATCTCTGCAGCTGTAACTGATAAAGGTCTGGACACAGTTCACTGCGGAGGAGACACTGGTCTCTATGTACACATCTGGCGGACAGGCACTCGCTCCCAAGCTGGGACATCCACCAGCTTGGTGGAAAACACCTTGCAGAGATTTCCTGGGTCCACTCGTTTCCTCTCCAGGCCCGAAGCCAAAGGGATAGGAAGGGGAATGATGGTATGTGATTCTGCTGCTAGCACTGAACACAACTGAAACTTGGCTGTAATTCCAGGGCTAATTTCTGGGTGAGGAAATTCCCCCTTCCCACTGTTTTTGCAGAAAAGACTGCTCAACATACTCCAGGCAGCCAGCAACCTAGGACAGGCTTATGCTCCAAAGGGTCATCAAGCCAGTTCTTGGAACTTCACTGCCGGCTCCCAGGGAAGAACGCTGTACATGATGGCTGGGTGCCAGGACTAATCCAAAATGAACAGAATCGCTGATCTCCTTGGAGCCTGGGGCTCTAGGGCCTGGAAGACATCCAAGATTCCCAGGATGCTGAGAGCCAGTGTGGGGCGAGGTCTGGAGTTTGGGGCCGTGCGTGGTGAAGTGGCATGGCAGTCAAGGACAGTGAATTGTGGGCAGGCTGTCCCAGACCCTACAGGCCATTCAGAGAACAAAGAACTAACAGGTCAACCTTCAAAAAGGGAGGAGATAAAACTATTCTTCAGCTATAACTGTTTCCACAATTGCCTCAGCGCTCAACTTCATACTATTTTGTGCTGCTTAGAATTTCCAAGTCAGCTACGAATTAGAAGTGCCATGAAAGGGAACAAGTCAGACAGCTGAAGCTGCCTACCCCAGAGAACTAACATGCTGAAGGAAGCTGTGCCACACCTCCTGAGCTCCTAGCTCATCCTGGGGGGGCCGCAATCTGCTCTCTGTGCAGACTGTGTCCCTGGCACCTCAGGGTAATATGACAGGAGACCAAGGATTCTAGCCAGGTTCCCTCTCTCTCTCATAGAGACGCTCACATGTGTGGCTCCTGTAATACTATGTTCTCCAGAGCATCCCATCCCGGCAAACCCCTCTTCTTCAAGAAGCCTTCCCTGGGCCCCTGCCACCTGCCCACCCCAAGTCCGCCTTAGGTAGCCTTCCCATGGCTCCTGTGGTCAGATTTTAACTTATCACAATCACACGATCTACTTATTGCTGAGAAACTAGCTCCCCCCACCCCAGATCTGGACCAAGGCAAGGAGGCTCTTCCTCACCCCTCCTTTTCAACATCTTGTTGTGAAAGTACTAATGCTTTAAGACAACGAAAGGGGTACCAAATAAGAAGGAAGAAAAAAACTGTCTTTATTCACAAATGACACGATTGTCTATGTATAGAATCCCAAAGAACTGACAAAAAAAACCCCACCTGGAACTAAAGAAGCAATTATAGCAAGATTGCAGAATACAAGGTTAATACACAAAAGTCAACTGCTTTCCTATATACGATCAATAAGCGACTGGAATGTGAGATGACAATCAACCAAAGCATCCACCAAACTGTGATACTGCGAGGTCCCCTTCTTCCAAGTTCCTACTGCTATGGACATCCTCCAGTCAGTGCCTGGCAGGTGGAAAGGTCCCAATAAATGTTTGAACCAAGCCAGAAACTAACCACGATGCCAGCAGACGAGCCAGGGTGTCTTTAGATGGCAGTAATGCCGAGCACATCATGGCTGCTAGAGAACAGAGCGCTGAGATCAGCAGAGGGGTGAGGTGGTACCCAACGTGCCGTCCACACCGAGCACTGGCCTCTGAAGCGGCACTCCGCCCAACGGCAGAGGATTCAATCTAAGTTTTGGAAGTCCACGAGCCTAAAGGGAGACGGACCAACTTACTTTCAATCCTCCGAAAACCCACTCAACAATGGAGGTGTACTGACAGAGGCTTCTCTAATTTGGAAAACAACTGGTTTCTCTCTGATTGTCTAAGTACATAAATCCCTTTTGTGGGAAGTAGCCTCTGATGGCAGTGATGCCCTCACCCCCCGGGTGAAACACTACTTCAGAGCCTGCCCACACGACCCTGGGCAGGTATCTCAGCCTGAGGCCCTTCTATTGGGATTTTGTAATAGCTACTTTGATTTTTTTCTTTATTTGGTCCTTGAAGAAACACAACCAGCAGTTTCTAGCAAATGGTAAAAAAGGTAGTTCCTTTTTCTCCCCACATACAATCAGGTAAGCCCAAGATGTTAAACAGTAGCAGCCTTCAGTGACATCTCACAAGCGTGACAGAAGACACCGCATGGCATCATCGCTATCATGGCATCTTCAAATGTCAGAAAGGCCAGGGAGACCTGCCACCCTCCTGTTGACCAAGTCACACAGACCTGTGGGGCCTTCCTTCCCAAGCTGTTCCTTCCACAGTTCTATGTTTACTGGGAGCATTTCCCTTTTCTGTTGCTAAGAAAGCATCCGTGGAATAGAGAACACCCCCATCTTCACAGACAAGCAATGTACAAACAAGACATAACCCCTGCACTCTGTCTTCACCAAGCGTGTCCATCGCCTTGGGGAGCGGGGGACAGCTTCAGTTGCTTCTCAAGTCTTTGACTCTGACCAAAGTCCCTTCTTTTGTTTTGCCTACTGGACAAGTACAAGAACTTTCCATTTGCATAGCTAATAGGTCTCTTTCAGAGCATGTTGAAATTTCACCTTTTGGATCTGCCTTTGCACAGGCTCAGGTTTAATGGGAGAGGCCCCATCTGCTGACAAAGGGAATACGGATGTGGCTCCAACTAAGAGTCCTCGTTCTGTCTGTCTTGGGGATGATGTCAGCAGCAGAGAGCAGCCAGTGCACCCGGGAATCACAGATGGACTGGTGGTAGCACCCAGCCGGGAGGAAGGGCACAGTCTGCACATGCCCGTCCCTGACCTCATCTCCGCTTCGAGGCGAAGGTGAAGTATTCCACACAGGAAATGTTACAGCCAGCCGTGTCCCCAGCTCGGAGAACCCTACAAGCCACAACCTGAAAGGCGGCCAAGGCACCAGGACACCGGGTTACTCTGCAGCCAACAGTTGTGAGAAAGGCTCCACAGGTGCCTCAGGCAAGCACACCTACCTGCACCCCAATCCAGACCTCATCAGTAAGCAATGGTTTATTGGTGAGCTCTGCAAAACACACAAACATGGGTAGAAGTTCACAAACAGAAATATTTGTTGTCAGCACTGCTGCAATACTTAGTTTATTTTTGCCTGAATATTGGCTACATCTGTAAAGGACTGTGGTTAACTCGAATGGCTGTCAAGAAAAACTGTAAAATGCTTTCTTGCGTTCTTACTGTAAAAGCTTGTGGTCACACCACTCCTCCCCCCCAAAAAAAAGAACGGATGAGAGTACTTCTACATGGCTTCTTTAACACTTGTGAAGTAAACCAAAATTATAACAATCAATTTATTTTCTACAACCAAAACACCGCTTAACAGAAGGAATGCCGTTATCATTCACCCCCAGTTAAATACACAATCAATTCAACTCCACCTGAGGCCTAAAGAAAGAAAACAGGTCCCACACTGAGATCCCTAAGCAGTCCACGTTAATTTCCTAGGATTCCAGCACTGGGGTAACTGCTGGCACATCATGTCACCCTTATGGGTTGCCAGTGCCCTGGGCACTGTAGCAAGAGCCCTCTTCTCTTGGCACAGAGCTGTCCCTTAGTCAAGGGGTACCACAAACACTTGCAGATGTGGACACTTGGGGAGCAACCACGCCCCCACGAATGCCTGAGGCTCTAGCCCAGCACTGCTTACTTGAGACCCACGTCTATCTTACAGCAGAAGGCCCAAGAGCTTTATTAGAAGGTGGTCATTATGCATGAATGGGCAGAGTGCCCCTCGCGTTTTAAACAGAATCCCTGCCTTAGAGTTCTGCAACTTACACAGAAAGTCACACACTTCTTTCACAGTGATGTATGTAGTCCATCAGCACAGGAATCTCAAGAGTCCCTTGGCGGGGTCGGGCATGGGATGAAGAAACACGGGGGTAGGACCTAGTGCATTCGGGCTGTGGGCAATCTCCACTAAGCAGCAGTTTCTTTGGTGATGCCCCAGCAATACATGCCCTGGCCTCAGGCAGAATGCCCAATAAGGACCCATACAGAGAGGTGCTCGGAACAGGGACACATTTCCATGGCTCCTCTGGTGGCCCAGCACGAGTGTACTCTGTGGCCTGATGTTCATGCTTCCTCCTTCCACCCCAGAACAAGGCTGCAGCAACAGTCGGAGCAGGGCCCCACATTCCCTGCTCCTACATTCCGATGCTATCTGTCCTTAAGAGCAGGCGGCCACCCGCTCCAGCAGCTCACCAACCAAGGCTCTCAAGCAAAACACAGGCTCAACTGCCGCTCTGGGGAAGCTCTAAGGTGGTGGCTCTCATCTCTGGCAGAGCAGAGAAGTGCTTGGGGAGCTTGTTTAGAAAACCCATGTGTGGAGCAGGGCTGACTAAAGGAGGCACAAAGGGACTATGGGGGTGCCTGTATCGTGACTGCTGTGGTGCGTTTGTTGGAGTGAATTTTACAGCCTGTAAACTTAAGAAAACGAATAAACAAAGAAACCACGCCTGGGCCCCACCCACTTCAGACCTGGTGGTGGGCAGAGAAGGCAGAGACAGAGCTACAGGCAGAATGGGAACAGGTTGCTCTGAACCCCATGCTTCAGAGCTAACCTGGGGAACCTTCAGCAAGAGACATCTTTGTTAGGCTCATCTGTGAAACGAAGTGGTTCACACAGCCCACCCTCAGGGCTGGCCCAAGAACCAGTAGGCTTACGCCTGCCAGCCATGAAGTGCTCGATGTTGTTCAACCACAGCTAATGGATGGGGGAGGGGAAGAACCCAAACTAGTCTACTTTCTGGAATGATCCATCCACCCTGTGTAGAGAGGGAGCTCCTCTAAGACGGGAGCTACTGGAATATGCTGAACAACTAAGTGTTAAAAAGTGCTTTTCTGAAAGAAAAGCTCTAGTTCGAGGTAAAGAACGGGTTCTGTGATTTGTGGTTTACACTTAAGACAGCAAAGCAGCAAGACCACCAGTCTTACAGGAGTAATAAAAAATCCTTGTGACCACTGAGTTTCTTGTACTCCTCTATCAATTGGGAAAGAAGGGCGACTCTTAGCTCAGAGCAGGGGGAAAGTTGATTAACATAGTTTTTCCAGAGAGTGTTTGACACACAGGACAGTTTGTTAATCTTTCGAGAAAACTAATCCTGATGGAGCAAATCTACTGTGGAGAATAGTTTTTCATACTAAATGCTTCCTGGAGGATCTTAGCCCAATTTTAACATTTTGGTTAAATCTCGAAACTAATAAAGACCTTTGCCACTGCAGGGATGGGGGAGGGAAGTGGACTCCTAGATACCAAAGTGCCAGAGAGGGAAATGACTCCCTACTGGCCCCAACAGCACAAAACAGGACAGTTCTGCCTGTCAACTGAGGGCTCCTGCGTAAAACATTTAACTGTCATCACAATAAAATGCAACAAAGCCATGAGTAGGAAAAAGGTCACCTTGCATCACAACATCTGTTTTCAGAAGGTTACTTATTATACAGTCAATATTCCCCTCATATTCTGTGTTCTGGTGTTGATGGGACAACTCTATCTGTCACCCTTGATTGTGATGTGACAGCCACTACCCATCATAAAAGGCCAAGGCTCACAGACCACTCTCTTGCTGTTTTACGTTGAGAAGGTTCCAGTTTTTCAAGTGTGGATGTTATAGGGATGAGAAGGACAGGATCAACAAACATTTGATGGCTTTTTATTACACGCCCAGCTCAGTGGTCCCCTCAGTGAAAAGTATGACAAAGCTCCGGATCAAAATGCCAGCCAGAACACTCAGAGCACACAACTGGAAAAGACTCCCCAAGCCCTCACTCTGACCACCCAGAGCGGAGGAAGAAATGTCCACCCATCTTCATGGTCATCTGTCGCGTCCAGCGCAACACGGGCAGTGAGAGAATGAGAATGGGGGGCAAAGGGTTAAGAAAGAAACAGAAGTCAAGAGATTGATACACTAGGGCCAAGGGTCTCACAGCCTCAAAGGACTGAGAGCCCGGAATCGGCCAACGTGTGGCTTTTATTGATGTTCACACAAGGAAGTAGCACTGCTTTTTTCCCGGTCTGTGAGTCTCATGCATCATACCAGAACACTGATTCAAACCAATCACCCTCGCCTGCAGGCAGCTGGAACTGTAAGTCCCAGGATGTCTTAGTAACTGTGGTATGTACCTCCCCCAGGGACAAAACCTTTATGCTGAAACTTACTGATATGCATAGATTGAGAACTGATGTTATCACATCATTGAATCACCTCCCGAGCAGGTTGTGGGAAAGAATATAGTCACAGCAGCAGAAGCTCTCCTTAGCTGGGGAAAGGTGGAGGTCTATGCCCACCTCTATCAACCCCGTGAGTTCTCCTGATGGCCCCTATGTGACTGTGCCTGGCTTAGATTGTTCCTCCCGTGAGGAATCTTACCTGTCATTGACTAACCAGCCGTCCTTTGGGGCCAAACAGGGAGACATAAGGTGTAAGCACAAGGGTGAAGCAAAGTCCCTGAAAGGCTCCATCTCACAGACTCTCCTTTCTTTAGGGGCAGGTACCAGGGGACAGACGCAACAGTCATTACTCTGCTTATGGACACCCTTAACTATACAGCGCACAATTCCAGCCCATTCTGCCCCTCCAGGAGTCGTTCCCAGAAGACATACTGACAAAAATGCCAACCACCACCAGACCCCCAACCGTCTGTCTGTTTGCTCACAAGAACACACAGCGTGTGCCTGCACATGTGGTCACTGACAGTCACTAAACAATCTTTTCTCAAGGCCAGAAGCTCCTGGTTAGAAGAGTGTTGAGATTCAGCCAAGTGACTGCACCAGGGACGTAGAAAGCAGTCCTTTCTAGAACGCCTCAGAGAATCGCAGCAATCCGCTCTAGGACTGACGGAACACCTGCCTGCACCAGGCAAGCTCTGCAAGTGGCTGAACATTCTCCAAGCCACCAGAGCCCTGCTGGGGGATTTGCTCCTCAGCCAAATCTAGCCTGGCCACGATGCCTGTGGTGGTTGGCAGGCAACATACTAGCAATAACTTTCCCAGTTAAACGCCAACTTTCCCTGAGTGTCCACATGCTTAGGGAATGCGGCTGGACTCAGACCAAGAAGTAATTATTGAATGCCTACGGAGCTCAGGGCTCATGTGCCGGGATATTGTATTCTGACCTCACCAGAACCTTGCACACAGTAGGGATTAGAATTTAAGTGTTACAGCTGAGGACGCTGATGCTAGAAGAAATCAGTCATTTATCTAAGTCACAAAGCCTGCAAGGTATTTAAAGGCTGCCTAACACCTCATCCTCTACCCCCAAAACATTCCCTGAGAGATTCAGGGCATACATTTGAAAGGCAGAACTGTGAAACTTTTAGAAGGTAACACAGAGCATATGATTTCAGGTAGTGAACTTCCCACCAACCGCAAAACAAAGATCCATAAATTCACCTACATTAAAATTAAGATCTTCTGTTCATGAAAAGATACTATAACTGTGTGTGTGTGCGCACATACGCACACACCCAAGTAGAAGAAGATATTTGCAAAATGAAATCACTGCACCTTTACCCACAAAGAGCTGGCACTGGACTCTACAAAGAACTACAAATCAATTTTAAAAGATAAACAAGCTAAAAAAAAAAAAAAAGCAAAAGTTAAGAGCAGGCATTTCAAAGAAAGTCAACTAAAACTACGCAAGAAAATGCTCGCCTCGTTACTTTGCATTTCCCAGATAACTGAAGTCACAATGACATTTTATATCCATCAATACTGGCAAAATCTAAGAAGTCAGTTAATGCCAATGCTCGTGAAAACGCAGTCTAGCATTTTGGGATGTGGAAAGGCAAGCTGATGTAACAGGTTTTTGAAATAATTCAGTATTATGGCATCCCCACTGGCCCCGTGAGTCCACTCCGGGGCATGCATACACGGACGCAGAACTATGCTCACAGGAACATGCTTATTAATTGGCATCTCTTCTCATTTCCTCCTCCAATAAAAACAAAGCTAATGACCCAAATACCCACCAATATAAGAACAAAAAATTATGACATGTTCACACTGGTGAAAATGAGCTATAGCTACCACAGCATGGACGAACCTTAAATGAGGAAATGGCAGAAGTCCGAAAATGGTATGCTGCATTGGCATAAAGCTCAAAAAAACAACTCAGCAATGTATTGTTTACAGGTGCATGCAACTGAGACAAAAGTAAAATTCAGGATATGCAAGGAAATGAGGTACAGAAAGGAGCACATACGGAGCGTGACTAAGCTGATGGTGCCAAGTCTCAGGCTGAGAGACAGAAATTAGAATCATTACACAGTCAAGTGCAAATCACTGCACCTTTCATCGTGTAGGACTGAGTCTGCAGCATCTTGTGAAATCAGAGCACCTCAGAGCAGGTAAGAACAACCTTCTCTGCTGTGCCTGTCTCTCGTTACTCACAGTAGAGCTACTTGGTCCCAGTACAGGATCTTCACATCCTTGAGACAGGTGGGGTGCTTTTGTCACCCCATTTACCTGGGAGAGGCACAGAGGCTCAGAGATTAAGCAGCCTGTCCCAGCTCACTACCCATTTCCAGCTGCAATACCACCAGTCACAGCTCACCTGTTTCCCTCCTGAGGTAGTACATTCCATTTTCAGCACACTCTAATGTCCAGCGTAAAACACACCAGAGCTACAGAGAACTTCAGCTACACACGAAATGCAACACAGCGACTAGCTCATTCCCCTCCCAAGAAGAGACTACCAATGGGGGTTTAATAGTAAAGACTAACTTTGAAGTTATGGCTGGTTTCATTAACCTGTGTCAGCACAGTCTGCATAACATCCTTGAATCAAATTTTCAACCTCCGCTCTTGACTAGAAGCTGTTCAGCAACAAGAACAGTGAGTGAGATGGGTTCTGAAACACAGTTTTAGCTTCAGGTACACTGTCATGCCTCTGAGTGAAAAACGGGGAGGGAGAATGTGGATCTGAACCCTTACCCCAAGATCTCAACACTGTATTACCTAAAAAGATCAATTAAGACACAATTAGAATAAAAATTTACAGAAAATACCGTGTTTTCCCAGACAATAGATCTAGCTAGACCATCAGCTCTAATGCATCTTTGGGAGCAAAAATTAATATAAGACCTGGTCTTATTTTACTATAAGACCAAGTATAATATAATATAATACCAGGTCTTATACTAATTTTTGTTCCCAAAGACGCATTAGAGCTGACTGTCCGGCTCGGTCTTATTTCGGGGAAACACAGTAAGTCTCATGATACAGATACAATTCAACCTCTCGGTCTGCACACAGGGCCACCTTGTAACTGGTGCGTCACATGACAAGAACCCTGAGAAAACAGAACTATTATTTATTCTGCAATTGCTGCTCAATGGGAAGATCAGAAGGGAGGGAGGGGATAAGAAGTAAAAGCCTAATATCTGCCAGGTTTAAAGGCATTTGTGCTATAATCAGAACACAACAAGAAGCGTTGGCAAGGATGTGGACAAACTGGAACCCTCATACATTGCTGTTGGGAACCGAAACATGGGGCAGTAACTTTGGAAACCACTCCTGCAGTTCCTTGAGAGGTTAAACATAGTTACTGTATGACAAGGAAGTACCACCCCTAGGTGTATACCCAAGAGAAAGGAAAACACGTCTACACAAAAACTTGCACACGATCACAACAGCATTATTCACAAAAGCCAAAAAGTAGAAACTGAAATGTCCACGAACATATGTCCCATATATAAGGATGTGACTGGATTTTCTGAAAATAGGAAAACGAAAAACATCGAGCTGCCTGTCTAGCTTGACGATCCTATATCCAGGGGTTCTGTGCTCCCCTTCTGAGGAATGCTGGGTAATCAAGAAGCACCGGGAGGGCTGGGAGGACAATGCCATTTGAGTGGTCCAGGCCAACGTCACAGAACGCTGCGCGCAGGGAGGGGCAGGGCCTGCCCAGAACAGGGCTGAAGGCACCTCTCATCTCTGCTACATCTGCTCAGGAGTTGGATAGGCGCCCTCTCTCACTTAAAGGATTTCAAAAATTAAGCGACTCTGGCCACATTTTGAAGCACTGCATTGAGCAGGGGTGCCCAAACTGCGGCCCGCGGGCCAACTGCAGCCCGTAATCCATTGTTAATTGGCCCGCAGCAAATTCTGAAAATATATTTAGTTTACTTAAATAAACCAGGTGAGGCAATACGTACTTCACCTCGAGTGAGTGGCCCGGCTGTTTGTGTATTTTACCGCATATGGCCCTTGGTGAAAACCGCTGAAAAAAGTTTGGACACCCCTGACATACAGAAATGATAAATTAGTGATTCTGTGAGGCTTTTCCGAGTTAGACTGGCTGAAATCAAGACACGAGTCAAGCCACTTGCCATGGAAAATGTTGTATTAGTGGGTTGTACTAGTGAGAAACCAGTGCTGTGGGATAACTGACAGGATGATACCCTGGGAAACCAGGAAGGCGTGAGGTCCAACCCATGTTTCACCAGTCACCTGATAGACTCCTGGCTGGATGCTGGGGCCACTGTTTGAACTATTTCCTGTACCCTCTGTCTACTTTTCACAGCTGCTGGATAAAACCCCCCAACTCCAAGTCAGTTTCAGCAAACAGGACACGATGGGCAGTTTGTAGCGCCTGCAGGGTTCTGTGTCCAAGTTCTAACTCGTATTAAAAACATAGGCAAGTGGCCATCTGCACACCCACGTTCACTGCAGCATTATTCACAACGGCCAGGAGATGGACACAACGTAAACATCCATCGACAGATGAATGTATCAAGAAAGTGTGATATACAGTAAAATGGACTATTATTCAGCCTTAAAAAAGGAAACCCTGTCAAATGTGACATGGATGAACCTGGAGGACATTATGCAGAAATAAGCCAGTCACAAAAGGACAAATACTGCATGATCCCATTTATGTTAGGTATCTAAAACAGTCACTCTTAGAAACAGCAAGTAGAATGTGGTTGTCAGTGGCGGGGGGAGGGGCAGAAGGGGAGTTCAATGGATACAGTTTCAGTTTTGCAAGACACCAACTTCTAGAGATGTGATGCCAGACAACAAAGTGCATAGCTAACACTGCTGTGCACTTACTAATGGCAAGACGGTAAAAGTATATGTTACTGTGTTTTTAACCAGAAAAAAAGGGGAGGCTTCAGGGCAAATTCCTCAACTCTAAAACAGAGATAATTCCCTCACAGGGCTGGTGTAAGGGTCAAATGAGATGCAACAGAAAATTAAGGGCTCAAAAGTACTATTAATCATATTAAAAGTGAATGTCATGATGTAGCATTAACTACTAAAATATCCACGTTTCAGGAGCCCGGAATCATGGAGTAAAACCCAACGGACCACAGGGCCTGGCCTGCAGCCCATCTACCTCGTTCAGTTGCCTCACCCCAGGCAGACCCCACCACTGGCAACTTCTGGAAACACAGCTCAGCCTGCAGTCCTTGGCTTGAATCTTCATTCCCTTTCTCCACACACCAGGATAATGGGCCAAATGGGCCAAATGGGCCGGCCCTGCCCGCAAAACTCTGCTCACAAAACGGGCTGGGTGATATATGGAACAAATACAATGAAAGATGTCAGATAAAGCAAATTCCAAAGAGGGGTGGGGGATTTTCTAGGGCAGAGAGGAGAGAACATGATACCTATCTAGGTAACTGGAATTCATTCCAGGATGGATAGTTTTAGAAGGAAAAGCACTTCCCAATGAAGGTTAATTCTCAACCTGAATTCTTACCCCGTAGAGGCTCAGCTTTTTCAAGCGTGGGACCTTGCAGGGGCTCCATGAATCAGGACCTAGTCCCTATCTTCTCACCGGAACTAGCTCCGGGCCCTCCTCTTACTCTCCCCACAGTCCCAGGGAGATCTCTCCCACCCCCTGGCAGTACCCAAAGCCCCCAAGGCTAGCCAGACGAGCCTTTGCATCACACAATTGCACATCCACCTGCCTACAGGGCATGTTGACCAGGATGGCCTCCTGAGCCCCACGGTACTAAAGTGAGCCCATCTTCTCTAAAACCTCTCAAAGCGGGCATGACACGAGTTTTCCAGGAGTCTTCAAGAGCTCATCTGCTACGTGAGAGTAGTGGCCACCATGTGGGATAACCCAGAAACTGAATGGTTCTGTCAGTGCAGAAGTTCTACCAGACAACACTGCTTTAGAAACTGGGTGGGTCACTGTAAAATTAGTAAGATCCAAACTGGACCCTGAGAGAGGGGGATTCTAGAAGAAGAAGAAAAAAGAGAGATGGAATGGGACAGTGGACTCCAGGGGCTCAGAGTACCCAGGATGGGCATCTGGGTTTTATCCTATACACAGTGGGAGTTTTAGAGTAGCAGGAGAATTATGCTGCAATCAATCTATTGTATTTTGATCATGTACTCTTCAATTAGTCCAGTGTTGCATGGAGCTTGTCTAACCACTTCCACCATTTTCTCTTGAGTAGATTTTTCTCACAGGTACTCAGAGACAAACTCTTATTCAATGAGATCATTTGTCATTTTACAAAGTCAAAGAAACATTTTGAAAGTAAGTGAAAATCTGTTCTTTCAGGACACACTTGTTAAATCAATCCCCACCTTCCTCGCACTGGGGCTCTGCCCACCACTGGAGAGCCGAGGATCCTGAAACAGCTGCCTCCCTCTCCTCCAGTCATGTTGTAATTGTATGTGACACGCAGACATGGAAACACCTTTAATTCACCACTGAATCCTCACCACACATGTAGAATACCACACGGTACCTGACTGCCTAATGAGTCCTGCACAAACACTGGGGGAATCGCCCAACTTAGCATGTCTACTTCAGGCCAGAAATTCCTTTTACATAAGAATCCCTAAGTGGGAAATCAGCACCCGTGAACTGGACCTCAATTCTACCCACAAGAAGCAGCGTTTGAAGACTGAGGCTCACCACAACCAGAAGAGATCCTCTCTCGTTCACACTCCTAATCTAACAGGACTGGGGTGCCTGGGCTCAAGATGGCTCGTCAGCTTCCTGACCCCTCCAAACTCCTTACTCAGTACTCACAGACTTTCACCGGAGCACCAAAAAAATGGAGATGAAACCAAATCAAGGCAGGTTGGGGCTCTAGTGGAAACCTTTTCAAGGTGAGGCTTAATTCCACTCATGTGATGCCTTTAATGAAAAGGAGATGTGCCCCGCCAGAGTAATGACCCTCCCCCATCACTCCCTGCCCTGCCCTGGTCTCCCAGGGACAGGTGCTTGCCTGCCGAACTGTCTAGGTCTCCTTCCAGGCCGCAGCTGTCCTCAAGATCAACAAGCCTAAAGGCCAGACCTTTCCTACAACAGGTCTCTCTTCCTTCTTGGACTGTATGGCCTGACCTCTCGTAGAGCAACCGTGAGGTCTACCCTGTCCCCATGGCGAGTCCCTCCATCCAGAGAGTGCAAAACAGAAGTCAAGATCGTGTGGGCTCTGGAGCCAGGGCTGCCACATACCAGCTCAATACCCACGCAACCCTAACCCTGTCCAAGGGACTGAGCACTCAGCTTATCTGCAAAACAGAGACGACACTGAGGACGTAAGGATTACACAGGCCTTAGAAACCGAGCGCCTGGTGCACGGTAATTGCTCCAATAGTCACTAGAGCGGAATGATCATAAACACATGCTCAAGCCCCCAGTCTGGGGAGGCGACACAGTAAGGAGAAATGACCCCCACTGCAGCTCCATACATAAAGGCTGACACAGACAGCAAGGTGACTGACGGTAGACTTCACCATTTCAGAACAGGCAAGCAGTAAATAACAGAAAAAAGGTCCATTCAGAAAAGGTAGTTCTACCCTTTACTGGGAAGTCAATTCACAGACGACTTTTGCTAAAAACGCTTTGAACCTTTTCACAAAGAATCAATGATCAATAATAAACACAGTCTCAAGGCAAACAATAGGCATATGGGGCTCTGGAATGCAAGCAGAAAAAGCCACAGTGTGTGGAGGGTACCCAGCTCTCACAGGTGCAGGGAAAGGATGCTCACATGGGTTTCCAGAGCAAACAGGATGTCCCAGAGATCCTGAGAGAGGACACTGAGGACAGGCAACTGGAATGCAGGCCTCCTGCGCCTCAACTCAACACGAGGGCTCCAACCCTGGCAATTCAAAACTGCATTCCCGGAATTACACAGATATGTGAGTTACCGTCTTTAAATAGATGAACATGAAGGTAAGGTTATTTCCAGACAGTTCATCATCTCTCAGCTCGATCGTTTCCTAGTGTCAAAAGGAAAACAGATGAAGACACATATACACAACTTTATTACTTAGCACCTTTTTATAAGTCAGAGCATTTCAAAGTCAAGTAATTTTTAATGATTATAAAGGAAAACAACTTATACGACGATGGTATCACCTTTTACAAAACTCTTTCATGGGGGCGGCCGGATGGCTCAGTTGGTTAGAGCACGAGCTCTGAACAACAGGGTTGCCGGTTCGATTCCCAGAGGGGATGGTGGGCTGCACCCCCTACAACTAAAGACTGAAAATGGCAACTGGACTTAGAGCTGAGCTGCGCCCTCCACAACTAGATTGAAGGGCACCTTAGGGCCCTGGAAAAACACACTGTTCCCCAATGAAATTAAAAAACAAACAAACAAAAAACCTCACATATGCTATCTCGTTTGTTTCTCTCTCTCTTGTTCCCCCCCCCCCCTCCGGTTCAAGGCGTTGTTTCTCAGACTAGTTGTGTAGGACACAGCTCCCAGGCCCAGGCTGGTGTTATGAGCCTTGCGCTCCCCCAGCCAAGGCAGGCAGTCACTGGTCGGCTGCTTACAGCAGCCCACGGCAGCTCTTGCTGGCTGCCGGCCACTCATGCTAGCCACCTGCCACTCACGGCAGCCCAGCTCCAGGGACAGCTGTAGTTCACCATCTTAGCTGTAGAGGGCGCAGCTCACTGGCCCACACAGGAATCAAACTGGCGACCTCGCGTTAGGAACACGTGCTCCGGGCCCGCCCTCTGTTTCTCTTACAGAATAGAAAGGTAAACTGCTTAAGGAACACAAGTCATGCCTGTATAAGACTGTAATTCAACTGAACAATGGGATTAATCATAGCCAACACTAACAGTAAATGGGGGGGAATATCTACTAGCATGTGTGTGTAAATTTAATCTTTACACTTTAGAGATTAAGGAGCAACGGAGTTTTTCACATGCACTATTCTAAGAAGTAAAGTTCTTTTCCATCCTCTGACAACTCTGCCCCAATTACAGAAGTATGAATTATTCAAGTTTATGGTGTCGTATTTCCTATTCCTTCTACCAGAGGGATTTGGGGAGTGAGAATATAGCGGCACTGTGCACACACCACCTGGTGTAGCGCGTCCATATTCCTAAACATCAGCGTATTACGCTCAAGGATGGGACTTCCCCACCCCACACGTTCTGTCTCCCTCAGCCTGCAGGTTCAAGAGTGTGTGTGAACAAATGTCCCACGGCAGAAAGCAGGTGCTAAGCCACACAGGGGACTGCAGCCGGAATCATTCTAAGTCTACCCACTTCCAACACCACCAAATGATCAGGCTGGCGAGTGGCCCACTCGGTTACCTTCTGCAGCAAAGGCTCCAGGTTGACACCAAATCGTACAGACAGTTTTAGGAACAGCAGCAGCTTCAGTGAAGGGCCCCAGAACACAAATCTTCCTTCACCGCAATAGGCCTATTCTGGCACATTCTGACATTCCTTATGTCCAGAAAAGAGAAAATGCTGACAAAGAGGGGTGCACAGAGGCCCTGGGCAGGTTTGCACCACTGCTGACCCACAGGTTACTTGAGGGTTCTGTAAAAACCTCTGGAAGGTTTTTAACAAAATGGGCGCCCCACACTGTTTCCGCATCAGAATTTGCAAACGTCTGAAAAAGCAGGATGTGTGCAGCAAGTAAAGTCTTCAAAACCATCAAGAGCCTTTTAATTAACATAAGAAATTTCTCATTCTCAAACTAAAATCCAGGAAAATCATGTTAGTACATGGTCCATGGATGGACGTTAGGGTTCTGAAAACTGCCCCAATCGTTTCAAGTTCACGACTATTGCATTTTTCTGGTGAAAGAATCCACAGCATCCATCACGTCCTCAAAGGGACCCCCGACCTCTCCTCAAGTTAAGAACCAATACTCTAGGGAAAAGCAGGGCCAGCTGCATCCTTGGCCACTGGATCCTCAATTATTCTGAGCCCCTTAAAGGACCAAAGAAATCCAACAGCGAGACTGTAGGAAAATGATTACTCTAGCAGCGCTTAACACTTGTTT
The DNA here is from genome assembly GCF_057876585.1 of Rhinolophus sinicus. Lineage (NCBI taxonomy): Eukaryota > Metazoa > Chordata > Mammalia > Chiroptera > Rhinolophidae > Rhinolophus > Rhinolophus sinicus. The sequence goes on along the minus strand of NC_142515.1, from coordinate 85,224,990 downwards.
TTGATTATGGAAATCTGAGTAGGCTTTCTGTAATACTAGAGGAATGCCAAGCAGCAGACTTTACAAGAACTTAAGTACAGAAACAGCTTAGCAAATGGCAAAATGACGACGATAGCTTTTGCAGGCATGGATGAAAGATGAATCCAGTCTACTGAACTGTGCCGCATTATAACTTCATTCATGCACGCGTTCAGTGAAATTCAGCGCCCTGGTGTCTTACCGGAGTCTTGCCCTACGTTCCTTGTTGCTCTAAGCTCATCTCACCTGTGTTTTTTTCCCTACGGCTGTTTTTCTGACCAAAAGGGGTCCTGTCCTATCACTGGTGGCTGGAGTCCTCTCGCCCACCCAAGCGACTTCTGAGACTTGGTTTGACTCCTCCCGGAGCCCCCACAGCAGCTCCTTCTGTATCTGAGACCTGGAAAGACAAACGTGTCTTTCATTTATACCTCTACTACAGGATTAGGAACACACACGGCCTTAACCATCTTCACTGTACCCTTTTCTTAACTAATTTTACGCTGATTTCAACTAATTCTGGTTTATGACCTTAGTACGGAATATTAACTCCCTTTTCAGCCATCCAAAATTTCTAGCTTCAAATCAGGTGGTGCAGTCTACTTCTAGTGTAAACGACAGATGGTTCAACAAAAGTATCCCATACAGCATGACTCACAATAATGGCCAAGATGCTGCTGGAGCTACTACTTGGGGTGACCAAGTGGAGGGCAGAGATGGGTGACAGGTGCCATGTCTGAGATATCCCTGTACTGCACATGGGTAGGGATGGGCAATGATCCGAGCCAGCGTCTCCTGCCATTAGAGAGAGCTACTGGGGAAGACACACTCTTGACCTTGAGGTCAGGATATCAGAGATAGAGAACAAGCTCTACTGTCCCTGTTGGAGCCCCTGGCTTCAGCTGGGCCTGAGCCCCACGCAGACTTCTTGTCACATCAGTCAACAAAGTCCCTCTTGTTGTAACTAGTTTTATGTGTGCCGTACACACACACCACTCTATACACTTTGTTTTGCCTGCTGCAACCTTCACCACTACACGCTTTCTCAACTTCCCCACCCCATTCCCACTCCCTACTGAGCTCCTAGAAAGCAAGCAGTGGGTACAAGGAAGAAAAGAAAAAGATCAATGCAGTTCACCTGCTACTCGAAAGCATATCCAGGAAGTCACCCTTGAGAAAGTGATGAAGAAATAGATTGTAAAACAGCCAAAAAGGGACAGGGGGAATCAAAGTACCCACAATTACCATTGAGTTGTATCTAAAACAATGTTATTTCACACTGTTCTGATGTGACCATAATCAGAAACACATTGTATTATATATACAACATAAAGTCAAAGTTTTTATGAAATACCCTTGAATGGGTGACAACCTTTGACGCTTACATTTTTTCCTTATAAGATGGTTCCAACCTACTAAATTCATCTCATTACCCATCATTTGAAAAATACAGATAATACAAAAATAACTATTTTCTCTTAAAATCTAGATTCTGGTAAAAGTTTCTGGAGCACAGGAATTATTATTCCATTTCACATATGACACACTGAGGTTTGGGAGGGTATGGAACCAGCTGAAAGCAGGCAGTGTGCCCCACAGCACCCCCCACCCTCACCCCGGGCCGGCAGGTTCCACACCCCATGCAGCTCTCCTGTTTCAACATTCCCATGAAATACGTTTCCTCAAACACAGTGGAAAGTGTTTCACGTATAAAATCCCCAAATTTATCCCACTTCGTTCCCTTTCTTTTACACAAAACAAAACCTCAAAGGCCAGTGTGCCCACAGGCACGTATGTGTCACTGCCTGGGGTAGGACAACTGGGGACATTTGCCACACATAAGGACACAGAAATTAACTAATTCTTATTTCTGGAAATTACACAATACCAAACCCAACACCTCTCCCCTGGCACTGCTTCCATAGTTTTTGGACAGAACAGCAACTAAGAACAAATAATAAGTTCCAGCCTTAAGTGGACACCAAGACCAGGAAGGTGACTTCATGCTGTGAGGCCTGGACAGAGGGTAGAGCAAAGTATGCACCGCCCCACCACCACTAAAACACAATAGAGACCAGAGGCTCCCTTTCTCCCCCAATCTGAATATAATAAAGATGAGAGGCCCCCGCCCCCATGCTTAAGCATACAAAACTCATATTACAAGTAAGGAAACTGAGGTTGAAGGAAGCTTATGTAACTTGCCTGAGGTCAGCCCAGAAGGGGGCCCGCGCTGGGCCAGAGCCCAGACAGTGGACTCCACAGATCTCCCTTTGCCATAGCCCCAAGTCCTGGAATTTCCTACATTGGGCGGAACAGGCCAACACTTGTCAAGGAAAAGATCACAAGAAAAGCCTCTATCTAGGGTGAACCAAAAGTCTTTACTTGTATATCACACATCAAAAAAAAAAAAGGCATATTCATTCAAGTACTCTCAATTGGTGGTTAAATGCTCAGATCTGACCAATCTCTTAAAGAAATATGTTCTCCGATTGTGTTTAACACAAAAGGAATTCTACATGGAACTGGATCTGAATGGCTCCTAGTAATGGCAACTGGCATGGACTGGTTCTTCTGGTCAACAGGCCCCAAGTCCATCAACCTCCTAGCCAGGAACTCCACTTTCCTGGCTCATCCAGCTGCCTTGCCTCCCTCCCAGAGAGGCCCTGAATTGTGACACAAACCTTCCTGGAGACCAGAATCCTTTCACCAAGCCAAGATGTCAACACAATTCAAATGAAGGCCAAAGGCGGTAGGAAGGTCCAGGGGAATGCTGTGCTAGTGCACTGGGAAAACCTCGGTTTGGCAGCAACTTCCGCCACCCTTGCTCATATAACCAGGTTTCAATGAAACAGACAAGTTACAGTTTAGGCCTGAGAACACACAGGCTACCTTCCCGTGCTGATCATTTTCCCAAACTCTGTAGCCAAGATCCCAGAGTAGAAGCCCCCGGAGCTTCCTGCATTTCCATCAATCCCAATCCCATTATCACCACTTTTAATCTCACTATCAGATTAAAAACAAATCTCACTTAAAAACAACCCCAACCCCACTTTAAAGCACCTCCTCCATTGGTCTCCACCTTCAGCTCACCAAGGAAGACACACATAGAGGGGTTCTGGGAAGGCACCTGGCCCATCTTGGTGTCCCCTAGTGACGCTTGGTGATACGCAGCAGCTGGTGCACTTTCCTAACCTAGCTACCTAGTCTCACTTCAATCCTTCACCATGGTCAACGACAGCAAATAGCTAACCTTGAGAAGTCACTGCCTCATTTTATCCTCAGCTGAAAGATTAAGTGAAGTCTGGGGAAGGTTGAGTGACAGACTGAAGGTCACAGAGCGGGCAGCTGGGCCAGGATTCAAACTGGGGTCTAACTGTGCTGCACTGGTGGTATCAGTCTGGAGCAGGCCAGCAAAAATCAGACAAGATTGGATGACAAGAAGCTGCTCAAGCCCTCGCCGCCGTCACCCTGCCCAGAGCATTCAGATAACACGTAGGGTCAGGAATTCAGGAAACAAAGTTCAACTCTGGGCAGGAGAGAGAGTAGAAAAGTCAAAGAGCAAACAAGATCTTGAGACACTTCTGCTTCTTAGAGCCCTGAGAACACTCAAGATGACATTTTGTTTTTATACAATTGCTATTTGTTGGGGAAAATGTTAAAAATCTCACCCTTATAAACAAGACACTGTTAGGCTGTGATGAGAGAAATGGAAATTCATGGAACTTTTCTAGAGAATAAATTTGTATCAAGTTTTCAAAACTGCACACCCTTTGATCTAGCAAATTCCCTCTCTACACCTGAAAAAAAAAAAGAAAACTTGAAAATCATGTCCAAAAATAGCATAATTAAATGATGGTACTTCATATGATAAAATATTAGGCAACCACTTACCACAGAGCATTTTGGAAACATTCACCATGTAATTTTTGAAAACTTAGAGTACAATTCAATTTTGTTACTCATATGTAGAAAAAGACTATAATAAAATGGTACAAGAGATGTTTCTTAACATTTAACATCATCTTAATGTTCTGTGTTTTCCAAATTCTTTAAAATGACCATGCATAACTATGTATGGTGCCGGGTAGGTCCTATAGTTAGTTATCTGGGAATCACTTCACAAATTCCATAAATGTCTAACCACTATGCTATACACCTGAAACTAATATAAAATAATACTGAATGTCAACTGTAATTGAAAAATAAAGAGGAAAAGAAAAAAAAATAACCACGTACTACTTTTGTTTAAAGAAAAAACCCTTAAAATCTCATTTGCAAATGATGTGGACCAACCAGTGCTATTCCCTTTCAGGGTTTGGTCAAGAACGGGAGAGATGGCTGCTTTGCCCTAACTTTGACACTGGACTCACTCTTCATGTATTTCTTTACAATGGAACACATCCCATGATTTGCTTTGGGACATGTGGGTGCAGTTTAATCACTTGTAGCCTGTTTAGATTGAAAAAAAAAAATAGATGTTTTTAAAGTCACTTTTTACAATAGTAGTACAAGTTTGGGGTGAATCTTCTAGACCGTCTTCTGTGCCTCATTAGCATTCCAAACTGTTTTCTAACAATGCAAAATTAAAAAAGAAAACACAAACAGGGGTCACATCATGCAGTCTGTACTACATGTCAACATGCTGACATGCTTGCACTTTCATTTCCTCATTCTTTTAAATAGCCACACCATATGCCATTAAGCTTTTCTTTTAAACCCTCTATGCAAGCACTAGAAAATCAATGCAGTTAAAAAAAAAAATCATTGCCTAATTACCTCAACCTAGCAATTCCACTCCTAGGCACCTACCCAAATACATATGTCTACACAAAACCTTGTGTAAAACCGCTCCCCGCAGCATCATTCAACAATACCCCAAAAGGAGAAGCAACCTAAATACCCGCCAACTGATTGATGAATGGATAAAATGTGGCATACTCACATAATGGAATATCATTCAGTCATAAAAGGAATGAAATACTGATTCATGGTACAGCACAAACCCTGAAAACATACTGAGTGAAAACAGCCAGATACAAAAGGTTGTATGTTGTACGATTCCTGAAATATCCAGAATAGGCAAATTTACAGAGATAGAGAAAATTAGTAGTTGCCAGGGGTTGTGGAGATGGAGAGTGACTGTTAATGGATAGGGGTTTCTTTTTGAGACGAAAATGTTGTAAAATTGGTTGTGATGGTTCCACAACCGAATATACTAAAAACCACTGAATTGTACTCTTTAAATTGGTGAACTGTACCATGTGTAAATTATATCTCAATAAATCTGTTATAAAAAACTAAAAACAAAAAGATGTTTGATAGGATTTTATAAGTGTAATGCTCAAATTATACATAACTTACACATAATAAATGTTTGGAGGATGATTACATTAATAAAGAATATATGTACCAAATAAAAGTTATTGTGTAAGTATCTTGTCTTTCCTCATACATAGTAAGAGCTCAGGAACTAAACTGTTGAGATGGATTGGCCAATCACATACACATAAAGTCAGAATATTAAAGAGTGCTCAATGTTTCAAAAAAAATCATTTTTTTTATTGACAATATGAGATTCACATTGAGAAATGCTACCCATACATGTTTATTATTAAGCATTTCATCTCCCTCTTAAAATACTTTTTTCCCAGGTCAGGGTTGAACCAGAGCCCAAACCCACTTACCACATTTCAAACTGCTAACTAAATGGGAAACGTACAGTAGCCAGTGCACAGAAGCAACTGCAAGCCATGCTGCTTGGACTATCAATAAGTCACTGCAATTTCTAGAGACCTTAATGTTATCTTAAAATCCATTCTTTGTAAGCAACCACCTAAACAATTACGTCCACTGTTAACAATATTTTATTAACTCAAGAGGAATTATTTGCACTTGGTATTACGGACATGCCACTTCTTGTTCAGTTATTTCTCCAGTTTATTCAATCAAAGAATATTTTCGGAGCTCTTCTAGGTGCTGAGAACACAACAGAAAATTAAAATAGGCAAAGCCAATCAAACAAAACCCTGCCCTCATGGAACTTACACTCTCGTAAAAAGAAATTAAAGGAATTTTTATTTTTTTTTACAAGTTCATGTCTCATGAATTAAATGTCAGCATCAACAAGGAATCCCCAGAATCCTTGCCTTGAGAATGTCTTTTCTAAACACCAAAAACCACCGATTTATAAAACATTAGTTCACAATGACAAGCTTTTCCTTCCTTTTTATAGATTTGCCAAGAGCATAAAGACAAACATGATCTACAAGTTTATTCAAAATAAAAAACTGAAAACACTACATACAATTCTGACACACAATAACAATGGGTTGTCAGAAGATTTAACAGTCCAGTCTTCAAATCACTGAGGCACCAAATGGTTTTTGCTTTCAATTAAAAAACTTCAATCTCCTTCTAGAATCTGTACATTGCAAGGCATTCAATAACCTGAATTGTGTAACACAAAAATATTGCATCCCCTACCTTCAAAAGCAAAAGTGCAATTTAGTACAAAGATCACAACTACTGGCTCAAAAAGATAACTTTTGGAAACAAAGTCTAAATTCCTTTAAACAATTCAATAATTTAGTGGAAATTTTACTGAAATTTTTACAAAGTGGCCAACGACTCTCTTGCAACTCTTAGGTAATTTTTCCCCCTCCTCATTACCATCCAAGCTAGGGAAGCTAGCTATATCGGCACCCCAGAACAGCCAACCTATCCTTAAAATGCAGCCACTTTCATGTGCAAGCAAAGTTCCTTATTTTCAGCAATTTGTCGGGGGCTGAATTCTAGCAAGATAAACCCAGATGGGCTTGTCTTCTTCCCGGTAAGACTAACTAGAACTATCTTAACAGACTTACATGTATTTACTCCACAGCCTTAGCCCTTAGATACTATGTTTCCTACCAAGTAAAGGGTATGACGGATAATAAGGGATACATTCTGTTTCAGATCAGGCTTTTCCGCCTCGATTTGATCAACGGAAACCATCTGAGAGGTTTATCTTCCCCACGTTGGAGCTTTTGGGGAGGAGGGGTTGGTTATCTACAATGCCCTGCGGGAGAGATAATCCCCAACCAAACCAAAAGGAATGTTTTATTATTGACAAGGTCCTAAAACGAACTGTGCTATCCCAAACCTTCCTGAATTGAAAACATTCATAAATCCTGTAGAGTAACGCTTTCTTTACAATTTCCAAGGACTACAAATTCCAAGGACTAACAATTTAATGAACTTGACAGCCTCATTCATAAAAATCTCCCAACCACTCTTATAGCAAAGAGCCACTGGCTTAGAGGTACGCTGTGATTTGGTTTTTGTAAACAGGGACAGCAAAAGCCCTCTCCAAGGTAAGCAGACACCAACTGTCGTGAGGCAGTCTCGGTGAAGTCACTTCTTGCATCCAACACACGTGAAAACGAACCCAAAGACCAAGACCATAAACCTCAGTAGGCTGCACATTAAATGAGTAAACAATTAAATAAAAACACTTCAAAAAATAATGCGTGGTCTTGAATAAAAGGGAAGTCGGCCACTCTAGAAAAGACACATGATTCATCACCGGCCTGCACAGGAGTATTTACACTGTCCACTACACCAAAGTGGGATTTCCCATCTTCATCCAAGGCCGGGCCTTGGGGGCGTCTCAGTCGGCTGAAGTTGTGCTATTTCCGTTTTTTTTGGGGGGGTCATTTTATTTCGCTGAATCACTACTCCCCCACAACCACACCCCAAAACACCACCCCGCACATCGCAAATAGGAGGCCGTGGCAAGGACGCCAAGCGAGCACCCACCGAGCAAAACAAAGCACCCAGCGAGGGGCTGCCAAGCTGGGAAAAGGTGGGTAAAGAGAGCCAGGCTCGCTGCCCCCAGGCGCCTGACTCCGGGCAGGCGTGCAGCGGCAGCCTCCTCCTGGGGACAAGCAGCGTTCTCCGCAGAGCTCCGGGGACGCCCGGGAAGGTGAGGAAATGAGGGCGGAGGCGCGCTGCCCCGGCCCGGGCAGGACCCAGGCGCCGGGGTGGAGGGAGAGCGCTCCGGACCCACCCCACGTGAGCTGCCGGGCTGAGGCCGAAACCGCCCCGGGGACAGCGACGCCACCACCACCACGCCAGGCCGGGACTTACCCAGACCGGGCGCGCCGCGGGCCCCGCAGCGGCCGCTTCCTCCTCCTCCTCCTCCTCCTCACTTGACAAAATGGCGGCGGCAGGAAGTGCCGGGCGCCTCGGCCCGCCCTCCGCCCGCCCCCGGCCGCCCGCCCCGCCGCGGAGCCCGCGCCCCCCGCCCGCGCCCCCGCCCCGAGCCCGGGGACGACCGCGCCAACTACCCGGCGGACGAGCGAGAGGCCCGACGCTCCGACGCCAACGCCCCGGCGCGAGCTGGCGGCGCGGGGACGCGGGAGGCCCGCAGGCCCGAGCCCGCGTCGCCCCGGCCTCTCCGCCCCCGTGAGGCGCCGATGGCGTCGGAGCTGGCGCACCGGCCCCATTACGCAATGCAGGTGACGCGGGCCGCGCCGCGGGCCCCCTCCGGCCACCCCGTGCTGCCCGCCGCCCCGAAGGGCACTGGTCCTCACCTGAGACGCTAGGCCGCACGCCGCCCCCGCTGGCCGCCCGCCGCCGCTGCCTCCTCGTCGGGCTGCTGTGTGACGCCGGGGCCCGCCCGCCGCGCCCACCGCTCCGCCGCGCTCACAGGCCCAGTTTACCCGCGGGCACCGCCGGCAGCCGCCACCGCCGCAGCCGCCGCTTCGGCTACTCGGCTGCGGGAGAGCAGAACAAACAGCCCTACCGCCGCCGCCGCCGCCGCCGCCGCCAGCGCACTGACGTCACCGCGCACGCTGCGCGCGCGGCTCCGTTCCGCCGCCGCCGCCGCCGCCGCCGCCGCCCGGCGTGCGCGCCCCCTAGACCGTGCCCAGCGCGAGCGAGCTCGGGAGAGCCGGCGGCCACCAGGTAACTGTGCGAGGCGGGCTCGCGGGGCTGGGGGTACCCTGCAGACCGAGAGAGGGGACCCCACAGACTGAGGGAGGGGACCAAGGAGAGATTATTGAAAGCTGCGCCTGAGGGGAAAGATCCGAAGGCAGAGGGAGACGTCCAAAACTTAAGACGGGTCTGATGATTGACCCTCAAAGGGAGAAAGGACGGATTCCCACAGACTGATGGCAGAGGCCGAGGGAGAGACTCCTGTCTGAGGGAGGCCGCACCTGCTGGAAGGAGTGGAGGTGATGTCGGGCCGCAAGGGGGGGGGGGGAGCGGCGATGGGGGCTTGGGGCTGGGGTGCGGGAAAGGTGCGGAGGCTGTCAGCAAGGCCGAGGTGGCATCTTTCTTGGCGAGCCCGGCTCAGAGGTAAAGACTGGAAGCTGCTGGACTCCGGGCCTGGCGCACCTCCCTCCCGTTGTCCCCCGGCTGACCTTCTTGTCCTGAAATCCATAAAACGACGAAATTAGGCTTAGGTCACTTGCAGTTTAAAATGATTCTGCGAAATTTTTCAAAGGGGAAGCATAACCTCCTTTCTCTTTTGCCCTTAATTTACTCTTAGAATTTTAAGTCTCATATTTTAAAACCAGCACACTCAAGTTATTCTAAAAATTCTAAGTAATGAAAAATTTCCTGATAGCCCTTTCTTTCAGGATATATTGACACACTAGGATAGCAGTCAATAGTTTTGTCTCGATTATGGTGTTTGCTCACTTTTCACCAAGGGCAATAATCAATCACTGATGAGTACTGGGCACAGTAAAGACTTAATTTTACCCTTTAACAAAACATGAGATAACAAGTTATTAAGTGCAAGAAATAAAGGTGGTAATGGTGATTGGTTCATTAGTAAGCTTCTTCTAATTCTGTATGTATTACAGAATATTGAAACTTGTGAATATCTCTGCCTCCTAATTTTGCACGCTCAGCAATTTGCAGAAAATGATTGGAAATGGAAAAATAGGAAGGTACACAGGGCTAAGTGAATATGGGATAACAACTTCTTCTTTTTTCTTTTCTGCCTTTCTTCTGCCTCCCCCCACCCCGACCCCCGACCCCACTCCAGTTCAAGTCGTCGTTGCTCAGTCTAGTTGTGTAAAGCATAGCTCCCTGGCCCATGGGATGACAAATTTGAAGGAAACCAGAATATCCATTTTAAACTGCCCTTTCAGCCACAGTCGTCTTGTTGCATTATCCACTTAATTTATTGTTGTTGCAGACAACAAATGTCTTTGGAAGTAATTTGGAGCTCCCAGTTTTCAAGTTACATAATAAAATCTCTGCTTTGACTCTATAGAGTCACACTTCAATATCTACCTTGATTTACTGGATCCAACTGGAGGGCTTTTTGGCTATTGCTAGAAATCAAATCCAACCTGAAGAGACTATGCATGCTGTAAAGGGAGTTCCAAACGCTGTCTTCAGAAATCTTTTAGGATAACAATGTCTCATTCTGTATGTCTTCTGTAGTGGATAGCTTAACTCCTCACAGGTAACTCAAATTCAAAAAATGTCTATCCAGTTGAACAATAGTCTCGTTATTTAATGGTTCACGTTTTGAATAAGCTATTGTTCACTTTCTCTTGTTATTACTGTGTTTGCAATACTAAAAACCCACAAGAGATTAAAAAAAATATTAAGGAATGAAATATGTAGTAGTACATAAAGTAATTCTGACTGGTAATATTTGTTTTTAGTACAGTAATGCATGAAACCATTTTAATTGAACAATACTGAAAAATAGAGAAGAAAAATGAAGCTTCCCCCCTCCCGCTCCCCTACCAGAGTAACCACTGTTATCATTTTGATGTGTTTATACCTGTGCTATCTGATAACCACTGGCCACATGCAGTTGAGTGCTTGAAATGTAGCTGGCTCAAATTGAGATGTGCTGCAGCTGTAAAATGCACATTGCATGTCAAAGATTTAGTACAAAAAAACATGTAAAATCTCATTAACTTTTTATATTGAGCTTATGTATATAATCATAATTATGATTATGTTGAAATATATATATAGGGTTACATATATAGGGTTAAATAGAATATGTTATTAAACTTAATTTTAACCTGTTTCTTTTTTTTAATGCAGCTCCTAGAAAATACAAAATTACGTACATGGTTTGCAATATATTTCTATTGGATAGCACTGGTGTAGACTTTTGATTCTATGCAACAATACGTATCTACATATAGAAATGGTTGTGTTATAAAACAAAGGGATCATTCCATATCTGTTAATTTGTAACATGTTCTTTTTCGTTTAATACATCCTGGAAGTCATCCCACATGGATACTTGGAGATCTGCCTAATTGGGAGATAACGTGGAGATAACATAGAATATGGTATGGATATATCCTAATTCATTTGTTCTCCTATTTATATTTATTTCATTTCCAGTTTTTCCATCATCATAATCAGTATTACAATGGATATCCTTATAGATTTCTCATTCTCTTTTCATACATGCGAGGAATTTTCCAAAAAATTACATAGTGTTTTCTTAAAAGCAAGGGTAAATCTATATAGCATGATCAGCTTTGTAAAAGCTGGAGGTGTTTGATTTGTAATAGCATGAATCCATGCCTACTGTCCAATGAGAATTTGCCCATGAGGTTACATTCTGGAATTTATCGTTTGCTCCTAGAGTTGTTGAGTGCCTCACACAAAATCACACATTTATACACTTTAGAATTCAGATCTCCTGCCTCCATGAAGACTGCCTTCCTTTTTTCTATAGCCCAGGAATTGACAAATTTTTTCTGTAGAGTCAGGCAGTCGATATTTTAGGCTTTGTGGGCCATACAGTCTCTATAACATGGCCAGTCTTGGTAGCTCTGCTGCTGTTGCACAAAGCAGCCATAGCTAACACTATGTAAACAAACGGATGTGGCTGTGTTCCAGTAAAACTATGGATACGAAAATTAAAATTTCATGTAAATTTCAGGAATCACAAAATATTATTCTTTTGATTTTTGTTTTCAACCTTTTAAAACTACAAAAACCATTCTTAGCTGGAAGGCTATACCAAACAGACCATAGTCCAGATTTGTCTCCTAGGCAGTAGTTTGCTGATCTCTGCTTAGACTCTCAAGTCTAAAGAAATGGAAATTTCTTTACTATTATGCAGAAGCTATTCTGCTTGCAATTTTTAATAGTTTTTTTTAGCAGTTTTAGATTTATATTAAAATTTAGTGGCAGGTAATCCCATATATCCCCTCACTTCCCTTCTCCCTCATCCCCCATTAGTAACATCTTGTGGTTACAGTTAATCAGCCAATATTGATACATTATTATTAACTAAACTCCATAGTTTACATTAGGGTTCGCTCTGTGTTGTATGCTCTATGGGCTTTGACAAATGTATAATGACATGTATCCACCGTTATGCTTGCCAATTTTTAACACAGACTAGATAGGAACAAACATAAGCTTCAGAGTAAAGCATTACAATTCTGTCAGCTACAAACAGGTACAAGATGGCCCTAAGTCTCTGCTCCTCCAATAATTTGTATTTTGCTATGCTTTGCTTAGTTTTGAAGTGTTTTACAAACATCATTCACTGTCACACTCAAAATAATGAGATTGCTGGAAAACCTAGTGGAATGTAGAACGAAGAGCCGTACAATTGCCATAATAAAAGAAAGTGATTTTAAAAGTTTCAGGGTGGAAAGAAAATGCAAATGGGATAAAGTGCTTAGGAGGAAGGAGTGTGGAGGTCAAAGAAGGAATGATAGTGGGAACTCTCTTTTGATTCAGTCATTTTAGAAAATGCTCATCGTTTGGGTCATTTTAGAAAACAGTCTGGCCTCTTCTGGTGAAGTGGAACTCTGAATACTGTATGGCCCACTAATTCCAATCTCACAGAAACTTGCTGACACACTTAAGGCTCAGAGTAGCACTGTTCCTAAGAGCCCCCGCTGAAAACCCAAATGTCCATACACAGTAGAACGAGTGTAATGAAAATGAACAAACCACAGCCACATACAACATAGATAAGTCTTACAAACATAATAAGAAACCAAAGGAGCAAATCATATGTGCATATGTGATCATCCCTATTCGATGTAGATTTCTAAAACAGACAAAAATAGACTGAAGTTTTAGGGAAGTAAAACTATAAAGAAAAACAAGCAAGTAAATACCACTGTTTACCTGAGAGGGTGATCAGGCAGGGATGAGGGTGAGTGTGGCCAGTTTCTGAGGTAGAGCAGTAGTCTATTTCTTTTTTCAAAATTTGTTTTTTTAAGTGTACAGTATTGTTAACTATAAGCACAGTGTTGTATAGCAGGTCTTTAGAACTTTTTCATCTTACATGACTGAAAACCGTTCCACTTCTTGACTATGCATTAGCTTTGTAATTATTCACTCTGCTATACATACCTATGCTTTATGAATATTTTTCTTATATTTCAATTTTTTAAGGAGAAAAAAGAATGAATCTTATAAGGAAAATTGTGCCTAAGAGAGAAGTGAATAGAAAAGGCTAATGATAAACTTGAAATAGGCAAACTTCTGAATGTTTGGTTAGGAAATGAGCAGCATTGCAAGATAACTTCTAGTTTAAGACTCACACAGAAGGCTGGTGATTTGAAAGCTTAGAGGTTAAGCATGGTGAAAAGTGTTGCTGATAAAACTTCATCACGAGCCATTGGTGATCCCAGAGGTTCAAGACCTCATTGAATCATCACAGCATCAGACTGAGTGGCAATGGGCCAAGTGAGGCTGCTCTCGCTGCTAAAAAACTTCCCTGTGGCATTTGCTGAGCAGGGAAGGCTTTCTTGCCTTGATAGATAGGGAAGGATGCCTGATAGAACTTATTTCAGCCAGGACCCCATGATTAGGCCCATTTTAAAGCTTGGTGTTAAGGACCTACTAACAGGATTGAAAGCGTAAATCTCTTTTGTCCCTTTCATCTTCCAGACAAATGGGCTCATGAAGCAGGCTCTTGGAATCAGGTATAAGAAGAGCATCTATATCTCGATTTATACTGGTATTGTGTGGTAGGCAGCTTTCAAAGATGGCCCCCAATGATCCCTACCGCCTGGTATTCACACCGTTCTGTAATCTCCCCCTTGAGTGTGGACTGGACCTAGTGACTTGTTGCTAATGAAAGAAATAATGGGAAGTCACTTTTCCGATTAGGTTACATTTACAAGAGACTGTGACTTGAATCTGGCTGGACTCTGTCTTCTCAGCTTGCACATTTTGATAAAGCAAGCTGCCATGTAGGAGAGACCCATATGACAAGGAACTGAGGGTGGCTTCTGGTGAACAGCTGGCACGGAGCTAAAGCCTTCAGTCCAACAGCTACAATGAACTAAGTTCTGCCAACAACCACCTGAGCAACACTGAAAGTAGGTCCTTCCACAGCCATGCCTTCAGATGAGACCACAGCCTTGGCCAACACTTTGATTACAGCCTTATAATTCCAACTAAGGACCCGACTAAACCACACCTGAAATTACGAAATAATAAATGTTTTTATTTTAAGACACTAACTTTTGGAGTAATTTGTTAAGCAGCAATAGGTAACTGATACATCCTGGGACCAAATATCCCCTTTCTATAAGGAAGACATATTTCAGCCTTATTGGGGTTGATGAATAGTGGTTAAGTTCTTCCTTTTCCCAGACTATTCCCTTAGCTTCCTCTGGTTTAGCCATTGCTGAGTTAGACAAAATGTATTTCAAACATAGGAAAACTGTTGTGGTCTTAGTTCATTTGAGACAATTAGTATTGTTATCCTCACTGTCCTCCAATGGGAAGGAATTAGGGACTTACATCTCTCTAAGAAGGCTACATTTTTCCTTATGGGAACCACTGTAGTAAGGTAACATTTTGTTACCTTTAAGTCAGTCATTGGTCCCTGGGGGTTATCTCTAAAGAATAATTCTAAGAGAATTTTATGGCAGCAAATAAGGGGAACTTGTGATGTATTTGTGAGCTCTCTATCTTCACTCCTATTTAGAGAACTGTTACCAAAGCATCAGAGAAACTAAAATCCCCAGGCATTTCCCATGGGGCAGGTTGAGGATTTGTCCTGAGTGGGTATCTTTGGGCAGGTTACTGAGCAAAGACATGATACATGCACCCACAATGCCTGGGCCTTGCAGGCACTAAATACCCAATGTGTTGACCTGTGTCTCCTAAATTTAGTTCCCCAAAGGAGATTTCATACAGGTACTTTATGTTCTTCAGTCAAAGAATCCAGCTTAAATGGATTGGCTGGAATTTTCTGGAGTATTTGCAGGAGCCTAGAAAATGGTCTTCCACAATAAATTTAAATTGAATTCACAATTACGAGAAAGATTACTGAGAATATAAATAACTTTAAAAAGAAATGATATAAGAATGCCAACATTGTACTAGAAGTTCTAGCCAGAGCAATCAGATATAAAAGGCATCCATATAGGAAAGGAAGAAGTAAAACAATCTCTATTCACAGATGACATGATCTGATATACGGGAAATCCTAAAGAATCGACCAAAAAACTATCGGAGCTATTAAATTCAGCAATGTTGCAAGATATAAGATCACAGAAAAATCATATGTATTTCTATACACTAGCAACGAAGAATCCAAAAATAAAATTAAGAAAACAATTCCATTTACAGTATCATCAAAGGAATAAAATACTTAGGAATAACTTTAATAGAAATACAGAAATTTCAGCAGAAATGCTGAAAACTACAAAACATTGCTTTAAAGAAGTTAAAGACCTAAATAAGAGTTAAAGACAACTATGTTCATGAATTGGAATATTCTATCTTAATACTGTAAAGATGGCAGTGCCCCCCAAATTGATCTATAGATTCAACATAATTCCAAATACCAGCTGGCTTTTTTGTAAAAATTGGTAAACTGACCCTGAAAATACAGAAACTCAAGGGACCCAGAATAACCAAAACAATCTGGAGAAAGAGGAACAAAGTTGGAGGATTCACACTTCCTGATTCCAAATCTTTCTACAAAGCTACGATGTGGTACTGGCATTAGGATGGCCATACAGAACAATAGAGTCGAATTGAGAGCCCAGAAATAAACACATGTGGCTATGGTCAACTGACTTTTGACAAGGCTGCCACAGCTATTCAATGAGGAAAGAATAGTCTAACAAATAGTGCTGGGACAACGGGATTTTCACACAGAATAGAATGAAGTTGGAACCTTATCTCACACCATCTACAAAAATTCACTCAAAATGGACCATTAACCTAAATATCAGAGTTAAACCCGTAAGACTCTTAGAAGAAAACATAGGAGTAAATCTTCATTACCTTGGATTTGTAAATAATTTCTTACATCAAAAGTACAAGCAGCAAAAAACAATAAATTGGACTTGATCAAAAACAACTTCACATCAAAGGGCACTATCAAGAGAGTGAAGACACGGGCAGCCGGATGGCTCAGTTGGTTAGAGTGCGAGCTCTCGAGAACAAGGTTGCCGGGTTCAATTCCCCCATGGGATGGTGGGCTGTGCCCCCTGCAACTAAGATTGAAAACGGCGACTGGACTTGGAGCTGGTGGGCCCTGGAGAAACACACTGTTCCCCAATATTCCCCAATAAAAAAAACCAAAAACTGAATTTCAGATAAACAACCATTTTGGAAAAAAAAAAAAAAAAAGAATGAAGACAGCCCACAGAATGAAAAATTTTTTTGCAAATCACATCTGGTGTCTAGTATCTAGAGTATAAAAAAAACACACCTACAATTTAACAAAAAGACGACCCAATTTAAAAACAAGCAAAGAACTTGAACAGACATCTCTCCAAAGATAAATAATCAGCAAGCACATTAAGGATGGCCAACACTATTAGTCATTAGGGGAATGCAAATTAAAACCACAGTAAGATACCACTTCACACCCACTAGGATGGCCAGAATCGAAAACATGGAAAATGTTAGTAAGGATGTGGAGGAATTGGAACCCTTGTACGTTACTGATGGGAACTTAAAATGGTGCCGCTGTTGTGAAAGTCGGTGGTGCCTCAAAAATGTAAACAGGATTACCATCTGACCCAATAATTCCGCTTGTAGGTGTGTACCCAAAAGGACTTTGAAAACAGGTACTCAGATGTTGTTCAATGTTCTTAGAAGCACTACTCACAGTAGTCAAAAGGTGGAGACAACTCCAATGTCCATTATTGGATGACTGGATAAACAGATGTAGTATGTACATGCAATATTCCTCAGCCATAAGAAGGAATGAAGTACTGATAACAGGCTGTAACATGGAGGAACTCAAAAACTTATGCGGAGTGAAAGAAGCTAGACTGAAAAGGTCATGTATAGTTCCCTTTATATGAAATATCCAAAGTAGACCCAGGGACAGAAAGATTAGTGGCTGTCGGGGTGGGGGAGGGGCAGTGGGACGTGACAACGAACTGGTAAGGGTTTCTTTTTAGGGGGAGGAAAATGTCATGGGCCAGTTATAGGTCATGGGGCTGCACAATATTGTGTGTACACCAAATGCCAATGTATTGTCCACTTTAAAATGGTTAATAGCTCATTTTATACGAGTTTTTTAAAAAAATGTTACACTGAGCAAACCCTTTTCAATAGTGCCAAGTGTTTCTCACTGAATTCTGATAGCCAACCCCGTGAGAATGGATCAGTTGCCCCCTACTCCACTATATCGCCCCCCAAGCTGATTTCTAAGTTATATAAAGTGTACACTCACCAGGTAGTGTTTTGAGAGGAAGCACATAGACTGAGTCTGATGGCAGAAAACCAACTGAGCTGACAGGCTTCAATGCCCTTGTGTAAGATGAAGTGGCCCAGTATTTTCTCCATTAGCAAAGAGCCGTCAGTGTTCAATCAGTGCATAGCCACACCCACGGCTTTTTTCCATGCCCATCTTTTGGTCGAGCCCTCCAAGGAAGCTACTGTAAAAAAATAAAATGCTAAAACGCTGTTCTACTCCTCCATTACTTCTGAAGTTCTACTTGGACTCTCCTGTGCCTGTCTAATCACCATTGGCCACTTCTGGTGAGCAAGGACCACTTTCAGCCAGGTTATCAGGCAGTGCAAGTGATTTATGGTCCAAAACTTAATGTTGAATTTATTAATGCTAATGATATGCATCTTTGAATAAACTCTTTGCTCATTACATTGCATGTTTCCCTTTTAACGACTGTATTAATTTCATTAAAACTCAGTGAAATCACACAGGTCCACAGTATGATTACACGAAGTTGTAATTAGGCTGCAATTCCTAAAACTTGTTTTGCTTGGGAATACAGGGATTGCCATGTTCACTGAACCTGTTTTTAAATAGTACCGGTGCTCTATGGAAAGTTCATGGCCACTGGTATCTCAGACCTGTGTATTAATTTGGGTATCCCCACATCTTTGATGTGTGACCCTAAAAGTTCCTTAACCTCCCCGTTTTTCCTCTATAAGTGGTTAATAACTGGTATTAATTCCCAATGAGGAAGCTTGCTATTTATTCCTGTCATCTCAGGAAATATGAGGGCATCCCTTTGTGCACCCCTAGTTAGTCCCATCCTGGGTTATGACGGCATGGTTCACGCTACCTTTAGGAATAAAATGATTTGTGTCATTTCACACTGGGTGGGGGGTGGAAGAACCTCACTAAAATTTAGAATTGATAGGCCTCAGATTACTTTTACAAGACAAACAAAATAAAGCAACTTCATAGTTTTGTTATCCTTTTTCGGACTATTGATGTTCAATGCCATCAACATTTTTGCCTTAAGAGAACAAGCTTCAAAGAGCATGTTCAACCTGTGACTAAGCCACATCGATGGAGTACTGAGGAATGATGAGCAGAAACAATTCAGAGGCACCATTTTCTTGCTTACAGTTTATTTTTTAGTTCTAGTATTGACTTTTTCATAAATATTCACATCTCCAATAAGATCCTTGAGAACAGTGCCCATATTTTTATCACAAATTAGCACCTGGTACACAGTAGATGCTCATCAAGTATTTTTACCACCTCATTTTAAATATTTTCCCACTGGCCAATGCTTCCCCAAAGATGACAGTTCTAAGGTTTACAGGGAAACACAGACCCAGCGATATCCTTTCAAAAGGGAGTTACCTTCCAATTCTTTTGATTATATGAACATATAACTGGTGCTTGCTACACTAAAACATGCTAACTTTCTCATGATTCAGAAACCTCCAAAAGAGGTTCATTATCTTCATTTTTTTACAGATAGCATCTTATCTATGGCAATTTATACTG
Organism: Rhinolophus sinicus; assembly: GCF_057876585.1. NCBI lineage: Eukaryota > Metazoa > Chordata > Mammalia > Chiroptera > Rhinolophidae > Rhinolophus > Rhinolophus sinicus. The sequence goes on along the minus strand of NC_142515.1, from coordinate 85,205,786 downwards.
GGTTTTCCATTCATGGGAGTGACACCAAGTTTTCTTTTTAAATGTTTAAGAGGAAGTAACTCAATTTAAAGGTAAAAAACCCTGAAGTAATGCAGACGTGGAACACAAATGAGGTAAAACCTTGTGAAGGGGGTTCAGCAAGGACTAAAGACTGGGAAACTGCCGCAGGCAAAGTGTCATGTTGAGGGGCAAGTGGGTGTGCTTCCAGTGGTGCCGGTGTGTCAGATTCATCAGGCCTCTGAGTTCACTGACGTGACAGAACACCACCACGTTAACGAGACTCTGCTACATCTTGTGAGATCACACACCATTCAGTGGGCTACAAAAGCAGAGGTCAATAACTGATACCAAAGCAAATTCTTGAAACTTAAATCTTTATAAAGCAAGATATATCCTAGTAATGAGCTGCTCCCAGACAAAATAATCAAAAAGGCATTCAGCCAGGGGCTGTATTTAACAAGCAAAGTATCATCAAAATCTAATTACCCGACTTTTATTACTCCAACTGCAATATAAAGAGATCTCAGCTGCTTGGGGGAATGTACAATTTCTGCAGCCTTCAAACCAAGGCAGAAAGCCACCCAACTCTGTAAGACAAGCCTGTGAGGTACACTTTTCTGAAGGAAATGGCTGGGTCTCTTCACCAAACCCAGTTTTCAGCATATTCCAGTTAACACACACCCTAGTACTGTTTACAAACCAAAGGAAAGAGACCACTGCTTCATATAACACATCCCCTGAAACAAGGAGAGTATCATTCTGTGGGAATAACATCTTTGGATTCTGCTTCATTTTGTTTCACTTCGGCTTCTGTGGCAGCTGGGGAAGGAGCAGTGACTGTTACGGTGCTTTCTGCCTCTGTTGCACCTCCAGCCTGGGCAGCTTCGCCTCCAGCCTGGGCAGCTTCGCCTCCAGCCTGGGCAGCTTCGCCTCCAGCCTGGGCAGCCTCGCCTCCAGTCTCTGCTTCAGCATTCCCCTTCTCAGATGCCATTCCACAGGGTGTCTCTGCTTCCAGCAGCTGTTCAGGATGTGGACCACCAGTGGCCTCTGCCGTGTCTACGGGGCCTTTCCCTTCGGCCAGCATTTCACTACTTTCTGGAGCAGGCATTCCTTCCCCCTCTACTGCCCTCACTGTTGCTGTAATCACCTCAGCTAAGACTTCTGCAGCCACCTCCTCAGGTGTCTCTTCTTTATCCTCACCTCCTAAATTGTCATCTCCTTCGATTTCTGGATCAACAGCTTCATTGGTGAAAGGGTCTTCACCCTGGCCAGGAAGAAACACAAGTCAGTGCAATCGTAAAGAACTGTCCAAATGAGAAATGGAGGAGGCCTACCTAAGTTGCTGGGAGCTCATGTTTTCATGATGGGCAGAGTCAACAAGAGAAATACTTTAAACTACATCAGGTGAGTTAATCCTACAGGCTCTCAGAGCCTAAAGACTCAGAAAAGACATGTCAGAAAAGCTTCACCAGCACTATTTTGCACTTTTATTCAAGCATGTAACCATGAGGAGAAGCTTAGATTTAGCTTTTCCACACCAAATTAAAAAAAAAAAAAGCCTTGTAACAGGAAATTAAGACTATTTTAAATTTTAGTTTCATTTAAGCTCAGAGCCCTGGTTGAGGGTTATCCCCATTTTACACATAAGGAAATGAGACTCAAAGATCAGCAATTGGCCAGAGGCCACACAGCTATTAAACAGTCAGGAGTCAAATCTGAGTCTGACGCTCTGAGAAGACAAACTTCTCACGAGCATAGGCTAAAACTGTTTCTAGTTTAGAAAAAGAAAACTAAATATTATCACTACAAGATTAGGAAATGTGTTTTAAAATATGGTGGTTAGAAGCTTGAGTCCACACTTGACTTCAGACACTTTCAATCTGTTTAGGCCACAAAGTAAAACAATGATCGGTCATGGTTCTTAAATTGGTTACAGTAAGTCCTCACTTGATGTTGTTGACAAGTTCCTGGAACTGCAGATAAACCATGTATAACAACCAGTTTTACTACAGAGCAATTGATACAAACAGGAGTTAAGTTCCTACAGCATCTCGTCAATGTTTAAACGATGTCAAATGAAATGACATTATTCAAGAACCCGCTGCATTTAGATTCTGGGCCTTGAATGGATGGAATGCATCGTTAAATACTGCAGCATTTAGTAACTGAGAAGAGGGTGAACAGGTCCTAGCCAGGCTATACTGGAGCTCAGCTACCAGCCTCAAATGCTGAAGTCATGGGGCTGAGCATTTAGCAAAACGGGCTTACCAAGGAGGAATCGGGGGCTCTCCCAACTTCTCTCCAGGGCACACTCGTTGAGACTTTTTACTACTCTGCCCCTGTCACTATCACTGGTTGTGGCACCTCTGGTTCTTCCCTTCACCTTGATCCTCCGTTTCATTATTGGTTGACTCTGCCAGCAAAACCTCTTTTTCGCTTCTTTCTTGGACAATTATCTACCTTGGATTTTGTTTTTTTAAACATATCACCATCATTTGCTCAGTATTTTACAGCTAGATAATCAAGGTTTCTCGTGGTAAGAGTTACCATTGTACAGATTAATCAAGCAGAATCACATCCCAGAGTTCTCAAGCAAACAGTCTCAGGAAATCCACACGCCCGATACACTGCAATATCCCTTAACTCAGAAGTGCTAAATACTGCACTCGAGATAGTTTCATACTCGCAATTCATCTTACGTTTTAAAAGCTTTTCCCGTCAATTTGTGTTCCCGGACTCCTAAACACAAACCTTGAGGTATTTTTCCAGCATCTTCACTATATGTCTGTTGTTCAAAACACTCTTAGCCACATGGAGACTTGTTTTCTTAAACTGTTCAGCAGCCAACTGCAAAGGGAACCAAATACGGGCTTTTAAAAATGGCTCTTATAGAGGAGCAAGAGAACACACTGGCCAGGCTACAGTGAGTTGCCCTGAGATCAGCCATGTGCAGAGGTGGCTAGCATCTTTCTTCACTGAGGAAAATCCTCAAGTGCCAGACGCCAGGAGTGTGAGAGAAGGCACTCGAGGTATCAGAGCTGACACTATGAAAATGTAGAAAAGTCTGATAATCTTAAAGGATAAAAGCATAAACACATCCCAGTTACTACGTGCACAAGCAAGGATGAAACAAGTGTTTCCAGATTAGAAGCTTTGTGGACTAAGTAGGGAAAAAGGGCAAGCCCTTCAGTTTTGAGTTATAGTGACTTTAGAAGTTCAATAGCAAAAGTACAAATGTCCCAAAACAGAGCTTGACATCATACAGTAATCCCTGTTTATACAGTTTATACAGTGCTTTTGGCTGCTCTTTAATAAAACTGGCAGATGGGCAGGCAGGTATTGACATCTCCATTTCATAGTTGGGTAAACTGAGGACAGAGATGTTAAACCAGGGGTCAGCAAGCTACAGCCAGTGGCCCCAGTGCAGCCACACCCATTCTTTCACTTAGTGTCTAGGGCTGCCATTGCCCATCAACGGCAGACTTGTTGGACGGAGACGCTATGGCCTGCAAAGCTGAACACATTTACAAGTTGACCCTTTACAGAAAAATTTACTGACCCTAAAAGTAAACTTTTAGCCTCAGGCCCCATCAGCTAGTAAGGAGCAAATGGGTCCTGAACTCTGGGTCCACTGGGCACTCTGCTCTGAATAGCCCTCGGCCTCAGCTTACAGGAAAACCAGTTTTTCAGCAAATGGGGAATTGACTCATTTACAGGGAACATTCTCAACCCAGAAGAATTTCAGCTACTGTATTTAGTCAATTCTAAGCGACATACTTTCTCACATCTTAATGGAAACTGGGATGCATCTTACAATCAACTGATGAAGTGGCAGACTTGATGTATTAGCAAGAGCTCCTAAGCTGTCGGCATCCCCGTGTAGCACACAGAAGGTCCTGAGCCCCCGCTGGCAGCCTGGCCTCCCAGCTCACAGTGGGAGGGGACTCACCCGGCGGTTGTGATTGTGGTCCACAGAGTGCAGGTGCCGCTGCAAGAGCTGGTGCTGTGCGGGGATCAGCATGTCACAAGCCAGGCAGTGAGCAGCCTCGATCTTCTTGAAGAAGTGCTCGTGGCCAATCCCTGTGGATGAAACCCACGTCATGTGGGATCTGGGACAGCATCAAGTGATGCTTTCCTCCCGGCCCCCAACAAAACTCCCATTTTCTCCCTGCAGACCTAAGAATTTAGGACAGATTCTGAGACAGGCGTCATCTGCCTTCCAGCAGGAATGTGGGGTCAGGACAACCAGTCTCTACACCGGGGCATTTATTAAACTTTTCTCATCCTTCGGCCCAAGGAGGAAACAAACTTCCGAGTGCTCCACTGAGTGCTCCACTCTGATCAGTCACCTACAGAGCTTCGATCTCCACGAGGCCGTGCTCAAGGGCCTCTGACCACTGCTGAGTGCCCCTCCCATGGGTCTTCACGTCACATCCTCGGCCACCTGTGCCGGCTTCACACGGTCACATGCCTTAGCGCCACGCGGAACAGCACCCATCCCAGATCACAGCTCACCTTTGAAAGGATCTGGTTTTGGTTTTGTGCTTTCCTTCTCCAGAAGTTCCTGGCGCCGCTTCTCAATCTTCTTATTCCTGTTTACAATGTATTCCTAGAGGGGTTGGGAGACAGCACCAAATGAAATCAGGAGAGGGTGGCACAGCACCAAGAGGCAGCTCACCACGGGCGGCTGCCAACCCCCTAGCAGATGACAGCCTGTCTCAACCGTCCCAAAGGTGAGAAGACAGCTATCAGAGCAGCTCTGGTGGAAGAACTAGTGGGAACTACAATGGCTGTCAGCTCCTCTGACACGGGGACTTAAACAACTGTTACTCTGGAGATAGAAAACCTAAGTTTAGGCCCCTTATTTCCCTTCTGCTTCCCTTCTCTGACACCTGTAGGATCATTGGGAAATGATGTCGGAAGCCAAGCATGTCTCACCTGGAGGAACTCCACCGTCTTGTCAGGGAGTTTGGTACTTATAAACCGCAATGTCTCTTTGTGAAATTTGCTTTGCAGATGCTTCTGGATTTCTTCATCTTCAAAGCTACGAAACTTGCACACGGAACAGGCGAACTGAATCCTGAAGAAAGAGAAATGATACAGGGGTAACCATCTCAGCTTAGAACTGAAATGGAAATGGGAAAGTGATTTCTGAACCAAGACTTCTCATGGGGCATCAAGAGCAGCATTACCCCATTTTCCCATCTTAAGAACACGAGCACAACCTCGAAGAAAGTGATTAATAGAGCAATTTATTGCCATCTAGTCTCTTTGGCCTAAAAGCCCCTACGAGAACACCCTAAGATGGGGACTATTCAGAACTAGGAACTCCCTAAGCCCACTGCTCTGGGGGCACAGTACCTAACACCACAGCTTCTCAGATGTGTTTCTTTTTTGCAGCCACACCAACACCGTTTGGGCTTTGCACTTTTGCACTTCTTTTTCTATTTAAAGACAGTCTTGAAGGTAACAGCTATATATAATCGCTCCGTCCAACTCCAGAGGTGGTCCAGATTTGGACAAGGCAGCAGAGCGCCTCCTCAGCAGCTGTGCTGAATGGAGATCACTTGTGAGATGACAAACACAAGCCAGGGGCCAGGGAACTCCCCGTAGGCCTGCAGGAGGGCAACAGAGCCCCCTGCTGGGCACATGAGGACCACATGGACCCACAGGCAAGATGACCCACACGTGTTTCCCAAGTTCTGTCTCCCACCACACTGACTAGAGTTTCCCCAGACACTTGAGTCAGCTCCACTGCATCGTGGAGTTGAAGACAGATAAGCTCAGGAGCCGTGCCAGTGCCCAGGCCCAGCCGACCTCCCCCCTCGCCTGCCTCCTCACCTGTCAGCTGCTCGGTCTCGCATCCTGTCTCTCCTCCTCTGCTTTTCCCTTCTCTTCTTCACTTCATCATCCTCATCATCCTTCTCTCCTGCAACAGATAATTCCCTTCGAGACCCTCTGCGGAGCCCACAATGGAGCTGACCAGCAGGGCCTTGATGGGACCGCAGCTTAGCCACCGCACCCCGTGCCCCACCACTGCCTCCACGCACAGCAGGGTCAGGATACCCTGAGGCACCAAGGGGCTGTCAAAGCCCCCCAACAAGGATAGGCCTTCGAGGAGAACCCTTAGGAATTCCCAGGGGAGAGAACTCACTCCCCACGTGGCCTGATAAGGGGACACGGCCCACCCATCCCACTCACACTGCAGCCCACCTGCTCTCTGTGCTTCCCTATCCTGCTGTTCCAATCCAGTTCCCTGAAGGGGTCTTCTCCCAACATCAGTTAAGAGAGAGAGAGCAGTTCTTCCCAGGTAAAGAGGCAGCCGCTGGACGGCCTCAACATAAAGCAGGCTGTTCTACCGCCCTCCGTCCCACCTCTAGGTGGACCATGAAGACCAACCCATCGGCCTCCTCTGAACTAGGGCTCAGCAGGTCTGACAGTCCTTGCTGGCCCAAACTCTTCCTTCCACTTACAAAAATTGTCACTCTAGGGCTTTCCCAGGGCTACATGGGAAGCAATCCTAGAAAGAAACGTGGGAAGAGACCCATGGGTCCTCCGTCCGTCCCCTGGGGCCAGCACAGGAGCTCCTCTGCGAGCCATGCAGCCCAGTGCACCAGTGTGAGGCCAGGCCAGGCCACCACGGCTCAGAGCCAGGGCCAGACACTGAAAAAAGGTCGGATAAGCATCTGAACTGTAACCCCTACCCCTGATGCCAGTCACGAGACTGTCCCACGAAGATGGCGACCGGCGTGCGCTGCTCAGAAGCCTCTCAAAAGGGCGTGTGGGATTTTTGGCAAGAGGTCACTGCCTGAAACTATTACTGCTGTTTAATAGCAAAGTCATCCCAGGTAGGTAGCAGGACCTGCGCGCAATAAACATGTCACCTTTGCTTTAGCATTTTCCCCGCTGCATGAGCTTCTCAATGCTCTGTGTGGTCCCATGCTACAGAACAACTGTTTCAATGAACAGGGTGGGAAGACCTCAGATGGTTGGCTAAACCTGAACATAGCAGGGAAGGAGCATCTAAGATGGGCCTTCAGAATTTATGGCAGAAAAGTCACAAAGGAGCCAACCTGTGATACTTGGGGGAAACCAGCTATGGACAGACCCATGGAAACAGGAAAAGAAACAAGTAGCATTTGGATAAGATCAAGGCCACCACGTCTCCGACTGTTTCTCCATATACCCCCGAGGTTTAACGTGGCTTAGCTCTTGCTGCCAACTTTGGACTCTTAGGTCTTTGGCACTGGAACTGAGACCTGCTGAGCAATGGCTGCCTCCGGAGGATCTTGGCCTCGGTGTACCTGACAGGCCTCCCCGTGCCCCAAGCTCCCAACCCAGGCAGGTATCCAAACTCCGGCCCATGCAGCGACATGCACTGCAGTTGCCAGTACCCCATGATAGAGGCTGAGAGCACAGCCCTGGGCTGGAAACCGAGGGAACTGTGGCAAGAATGAAGCCCAGGAGAAGACAGTACAGGGACCAGCACTGGCCAAGGGGGAACAGAGAAGACGGGCTTGAGGGTACCTTTCCTTTTCTCTTGTGTTTCTGAAACTCTTTTCCCTACCACTGCGAGCTGTTGCAGACACCCAGAGAGTTCTCCCGCCTCCACCCGGCAGCCTGCATTGACTAAGGCCAACAGACTTGTTTCCAGTAAGTGCTGCTCCAAACACTGGAGCAAAGCCTCGGGGTGAGCACCACAGCCAAGGCCAGCCAGCAGCCAGCCCCTCCATCCAGGCCCTAGGCTTGCACAGAAGCCCAGCCTGGCTGGGAGCTGAGTAGTGAGTGCAGGACAGCCAGGCAGACACAGGAAAGTTCAAAGGGACACTGGGCAATGCCTACCTCTCTGCCTCCCAGAGTCGAAGAATTCGTCCTCCTGAAAAAGGACACACACGAAATCGGGCAGTGAGGTAGTTTCCAAAAATGTCCACACCAGCCCAGCTCCCCAGATTCCTGCTGGTCGCTGTGCCACGAGGAACCCAGCAACAATGTGTCCGGACAAGGCCCAGGGCCTGGGGATGGAGCCTGAGTGTGTCCTGTCACTCCTGCTTGCTTTCTGAGATTCTGTAATGATGACTAAAGTGCTTTTTTATTAAAATCACTCTCTTTCAGTCCAAAGAATGATCTCTGGCAATTTACACCTGCGCAGCTCTGCACATGGGAACACCAGGAGCTGTATGTCAAAAAACCCTAATTTGTAGGATGCACGTTTCAGTGTTCTTTACTGAAAATGGGCTTTACCAAGTTTCCTAGCCATTTCTTTATACTTGCAAAGCTTGTAAATCAGGTATAGATAAAAATGATCATCTAACCAAAAATCAAAACAGAGCCATCGAGCTCAAGATTAGTCATCAGCAGGTACACAGATTCCCAGACTCGATCTAAGCAAGCCAGGCAGAGGGCGAGCAAGACCCCCAATAACTGAAAATTTACAGCTGTTTGTCCCATCAACCCTGCCCCCAGCCCACCGGACCGTCAGAAGCACATGGATAAGGCCTGCAGACTCCAGATCTGCAGGCCCTCCATCTGACTTGGATCAGAATTTGCAGGGGGTGGCAAAGGCTCGCTCCCCAGGTCCTGGCTAAGAGCCGGCCTTAAGCACCAGTCTCCTGTGACTGGCTGGAAGGACTGAAGGCCATGACTGGGCTCAGCACCAGCACGGCGCTGGCAGCAAACAAGTCTCAGGGACTGTTTGGAAGCCTCAGCCTCCACAGCCCTGCACTCAGCGTGTGTGCATGGCAGGTGCGTCACTGTAAGACACACGAGCGGCTAGGGAGGGGGCTGGGAATTTCTTCAGGAAGGGAAGGATTGTTCTAAGTGGAAATCTCTTAGAAATCTAGCTGCAACTCAGGGTATTAAATCCACTCACGAGGTAGAGGCATCTACTACTGCAGCTGTCCCCGCCTCTGTGAGAAAGAGGCTCAAATAAGAAATAAATCCTACACTAGAGACAAAGGAGGCTAACCAGTGAAGGTGGACTTACACCCCTGAATTCTTCATCTCCCGACCGGAAGTCACCAGCTCCATCATCTACCAGACACAAAGGAAGAGGGAAAGTCAGCCCCTCAGCGGTTGACCCACTCCGTTTTCACCCTCCCAAGCTCACTGTCCAGAGTGACGGAGCTTGTCCTGATTACAGTGGGGGCTCTGGGAGCCTGGGTGACACACAGCACCCTTGAGTTCCCGCATGTCCACTGTACAGACAAGCTGGCTGAGCACCAAGCATGCAACAGACTCATCTTACACCCACCCAGGCCTACTGACCCCCACGGCATACCGTTTTCAGAAAAATCTCCTTCGCTGTCAGCCCGGGCCTGTTTGGGATCTGGCTCCTCGTAGATTTGCAACTGCTTCCGTTTCCTGCCCATGCCGTCTGGGCCGCAGCGGTCAAACCCTCTCCTCCGGGGCTACAGACACAAGCACATCCCGATGTACCGCTTACCCAGCCATTATGATATCCCAGAGAAATGAAGAATGGTTGTAAGATCAGAGAACAAAGGCAGATAAGATCTTTTCACAAAACAAGGAGAGATAAGAGTTAAAACCATCCCAAAATTTTATGCTGAATGAAAGAAGCCAGAGAAAAAACCATGTATTATATATAATTGCATTCATATGAAATGTCCAGAACAGGCAAATCCATAGAAACAGAAAGTAGATTAGTGGTTGCCAGGGGCTGGGGGAGAAAACAGGGAGTGACTGCTAATGGCAAAAGTTTCTTTCTGGGTTGACGGAAATGTTCTAAAATTAGACAGTGACAGTTGCACAATTCTGTACATTTTTACCAAGAGTTGAATGGTATACTTAAAAATGAGTGCATCTTAAAGTCTATAAATTTTACCTCAATAAAGCTGTTTACAAAGGAAAGCAAAGAAGACGGGTTATAACTTCGCAAGAGCTTACCCGATCCCTCATCCAGGTCTGTGACTGGCCACATCCATAGGGCACAGAGTTGTCATAATTGCCCGCCGCCCCCTGCATGCCCATCACGCCGTAGTTGGGGGCCATAGACTGGGAGAAGAGGGACGGCAGAGGCCTGCTAGGGGAGGGGCCTCCCAGGCCCCGCCCACCAGTGTAGTTCATCTCATTCCAGGAAGCAGACAAAGGCTCAGAGGAGGCTGCTGGGGGCAAGAAGGGGTCACTGCGCATGAAGGTGTTGGGATTGCTCCGGTCCTGGAAGCGGCTCTGGCCCCTGCCCCGCATGAAGCTATCGAGAGAGCTCCGCTCGCGGGCGGGGTCCCGGCAATCGCTGTACTGACTGCTGAAGCCCCCATTGCGCTCCGGCCCCAGGTCAAAGTCGAAGTCGTAGCTGTAGCTGGGGCGGTAGGGATTGTGCTCAGGCAGGCAAGGCCTGGAGTCGTAAGAATCAAACGAATGGAAGCGGAAGGAGCTGCAAAGAAAGCACACCCTTTACTACACACTCTGCGTGCACCCTCACTGCCTCCTGCAAAGCTCACCTCCCCATACTCAGAACAGCCAAGGAAACCAAACCACCACGTGCCCCTCCTAAATTCTCAGAGGCCAAGCAGACCAACACTCCCTTCCAAACACTGATGAATGAATAAGGGGCACAAGCCCTTGGCCATAATAATGGGGAGGCTCTGCTAGGCACCCAGTGCAGAAATAAGGAGTCTAGCATATTTTAGCAGTAGTCACGTCCTGAGCCCCACCCCTTAGGAAACCAGCAAGTTCTATAACAATGCCTCTGTCCAAACAAAGGCCCAACTCATCTACCCATACTCAGGTGGGAGCCAGGGAAGAGACCTCCTGGGAGAGCCGGTGCCCACTCCCATCTGTACAAAGCTGGATGTGCGGGATCCCCAGGGAAGGGCTCAGGTCCATAATCACCTCTCCCGGTCCTGTATGCCCTCCCCACCGCCGCTGCTCCCGCCCCTGCCTCCTTCCTTGGACATCATGTCCAAACGCTGGTTGATCTTGGCAATGAGCGAGTCGGAATTGTCGGTGCATGGCTCTGGGCCATAAGAAGCCATATGCACAGCAGGGCCCCCAGCTGCCAAGCCATCGCTAGCCTTGGTGGTCTCCCACGAGGCTGGGCCATAGCTGTAGGTTGCTCCTGTGGTGACGCCGGTATTCTGGGCACCATAATAATTGTAGTTTTCATAACCTGCCAGAGAGAGGAAGAGCCAAGTCAGACCTCCGCAGCCACAAGGTTGGTCCATGGTGGACATATCTGGGGAGGAACACCCACTATCCACAGAGAAGGAAGAGGGTCATGGGACCAAGTGCCGCTGGCATCTCCCACCTTTGGACAGCTCACAAAGGCAGCAGGAAGAGGGAAGGGGCAAGGCCTTCACTCTGAGCAGTGGGGTTTTCATGCTAGATCCTAAGGCTTGCTTCCCATCCAAAGCCAGAGGAGTGGCAGTTGGGGCTGGTGACAGACCCACCAGAGCTACTGCTCCCAGGACACAATCACAACCTCCTCTCATCACAACCTCCTGTAAGTTCCCCTCGAGGACTGCTCAGCACCTCAGGCCGGCCTGCCGAGCCTTCAGGAGAACTGAGCACAGCTAGGAGGGAATATGGGGATCCCTGCATCCCAGTTCCTCTCAGAAGCCCTCATGCCCACTCACGGACCCCCAGAAGGGCCTACCTTGCCAGCTAGCCACACCAGCTCCATATGCACCTTAGAGGAAACAAAAATACACAACAGCTGTTCGCAGAATGAAGGCACCTGAGACACCCCCACACACACACCTGGATTTTGAGGACAGTTGTCACCTCACTCCACTATCCACAGGAGAAGGGCTACGCGTGGCTGTGGCAGTGCCCTTGGTTTCCTATTAAGACCAGGAAAGGCTGGGGCCCACCAGCTGTAAAACTTATTTCCTACTGGAGCACTCTGAAGCATAATCAGGGCTTCCCTCCCAAGCAAGGCCAATGTCCCCCATCAGGGTAATGGGAAGGATGCTGCAGCCTTCCCAGGAAGCTCATCCAGTGTGGGCCACCCGCCAAGAGGCCAGCAGTCCAGGTCCCCAGGCAGAGCCCTTCTAAAGTGCTAGCACTCACCAGGAGCCAGAGCTCAGACACTGCCAAAAAACACCAGTGAATGCACCAGTGGAAAATCATATCCTCAACTTAACTGAGCAAGGGGACATTATGTGCCTGAGTGACGTGGGAAGCTTCTTCCCGAGAAACTCGGAGATGGGGGAGAAGTGACGTTGCCCAGTGGTGTTAGGGAGAATCCCACGCTCAGAAAACAAAGCAAGCCCTTGTCCCATCCCCTGGAACAGCAGAAAGCAGGACGCCTTGCAACCAGAGCACATTCTGGCCCCTCAAACGTGCTTCGCACCATGATCTGGACTCCAGAGCAGAGTCAGCAAACAGGCCCCAGGCCAAATCTAGCCCATCGAAAGTTGCTGTGCACCCCCAAGCTAAGAATGGGTTTTGTGTTTTAAATGGTTAGGGGGGAAAAAAATCAAGAGTATTTCATATGACATATGACTTTTGACATGAAACACATCGTTTACACATTTGTCAAAACACATATAGGACTACACAACACAGTAAATGTTAATGTAAACTATAGACTATACTTAATAACAGTGTATCAACATTGGTTTATTAATAATAGGGAAATCTGCAGGGGTCAAATTAGGGTGAGCACATGGAACTCTATATACTACCTGCTCAATCTCATAAAACTACTAAGAAACAAAGTCAATTAATTAAAAAAATTTTTGAGTATACCTTCGGCTATTCACTTAGAAGAAAATAACAAACTGCTAAAACAGACTATTGCATAACGTATAAAAATTATATGGTATGCAAATGTCAGTGGGCTTTAGTAAATATTACTGGCACACAGACATATCTGTTCCTTTATAAGTTGTCTATGGTGGCTTCTATACTACAGAGATCAGGTAGCCTGCAAAGCCAAAAAAATGTATCATCTGGCCCTTTACAGCAAAGGTTTCCTGGTCAGTCCCTGGGCTGGCCCTAGCGCCGCCCCAATCCCTCAAATCAGCCTCTCCAGGCTATCGTCCACTGTCCCCCAGCGCTGCCTCAGGAATGGCTTTGTCACGCTGGTGCCGTGGATTGGGGGTTGCAGGAGTCCATGCCTCCCTGGAAAGCAGATCCTACTCACCCTGGGTGTTGGCAGGTCCAGCACTCCAGGCCCCATAGCCTGTGAACAGAAGACCTGTGAGTTAGAATCCTGTATGTTGGTAAAGGGGGTCAAATATATGGTGATGGAAGAACTGACTCGGGGTCGTGAACACGTAATGCAACATACAGCCGATACATTACAGAATTGTACATTTGAAACCTATGTAATTTTGTTGACCATTGTCACCGCAGTTAAAAACAATAAAATCCTATGTGTTTCACCAGAAAACAGGTGCTTTAGAGGGGCTCTGAGCCTAAAAGGATCGCCTCCAAGGAGCTCAGTGCCTTAGAAGAAGGCAGTATAATCACAACACTGACCCCTAAATGTCACCCCACAACTGGCTGACTGAATCATCACACTCCACCTGCCTGAGGTCAAGGGAAAAGAGGGGAGGGGAATGGCCTTAGGACAGCTCTGCCTGTCACCTGCTAAGGAACCTTGGCCTAAGCCTCAACCCACAACTAAAGATGACACAGGATGAGCCACCAGCTAGCCCAGCATTAGGACACAGTCCCATTCCCCACCCCTTGGCTCACCACCGAACAGCCATAAGTGCCCGTAACTGCGAACCAACTTCCTCTCTAGGCCTTGCTTCCATGTAGCTTTGAACCCTCCAACACTTCCCTGGGCCTTCAAGTCCCAGGGCTTGAGCCTGGCCCGGAGGCATCAGACTGCACTCTCCTCTGTGGTAGCTCCCCACACCCTGCCAGACCCCCAATGACAGCATTTGTCTAGTCCCTCTTCATCTGAATGTTCCTGGAGCCTGGCAGGGCTGGGCACAGGCAGCTATCTACACTTGTCAAATGACTTCACCTTTACCAAGCAAGAAGTTACCCCATCTCCTTTACCTGAACAACCCAAACCACTAGCTGAGTGCTGACACATGATGGGCATTGAGCACACGTTAGCCAAATGCCATTCAGAGACCAGAGAACTAGGCTCAGAAGTTAGGGAACTTGATCCAAAATCAAACTGAAGTTTGCCCTCTAAAAGGCACACACACCCTCTCTACACCACACAGCCTTCCACATCTGTGCAGAGAAAAGCAGAATGGTGGTTCTAACAGCAAGTGACCAGCGGCAGGGCACTGTTTACTGTGGAGCACTGGGCTAACAAAACGGCATATGCTGCTCACATAATTTCATAACGGCCCCTGAGGTACTATTTTCCCTATTGTAAAAGCCTGGGAGCCTAAGTCACTTGCCCAAGATAATGAAGCTGGGGAATGGGTCAGGAAGCAACTGTCAAGGCTCACCGACTCCTAGGAAATAACTCCAGATGGAAATGTTACAGAAGGATTCAGGAAAGCTGCAGCATCCAAACTGAGCCAGAAAGGTTTTTAGCAAGTAGAAAGTATGCGTGAGGCAGGATTACTGGTTGAAAAGATCTGGTGGAAAGTGAGGCAAAGAATGATGAGACCCAGTCAGGCTGTAGAAAAGACCCAAGAGCCAAACGGAGCCATCCGAGGACCCTTGAGACACCCATGCACCTCAGGACCTTCTGCCTCTGCAGTTCCTGCGGCGGAATCCTGATAATGCTGCCACCTTTCAAGACCAGTGCCTTCTCTAGCTGCTGCAGCCAAGATCAGACCGCCTGCTTCTCGGACTTCATATACTTAGATATCCCAACTGTTCCCTGTAGGCACATTCGTCTCCCAGCACAGAGCAAAGCCTTCCCAGGAGGTACTGATTCTCGAGACGAGGAGCAGAGCCCCCGCGGAGGGCCGTCCTGCCGCAGGCCCTGCAGCCCAAGTGGACGAAAGGCACATTCCCTCTTTGAGTCCCCAGCACCTCCAGGCCACCATAAGGGATTGCCGGAAAGACAGCCACCAATCTGTCACAACCTCAGGGCACATCAGGTTTACAGCACTCCACAAGGAAATACCCAGCATCTGACCCTCCTAGGCCAACACGAGCCAGAAGCTGAGCGCCGCAGCACTGCACTGCGGTGCTGGCGGGGAAGAGAACGACCCCGCGCCACCCGGAAGCTTCCGCCAAGCCCCACAGGTACCGGGACACGACCGGCAACGGGGGGAAGAGAACCCCGCGCCCCACGAGAGCCGACCGTGACTCCGCCCCCTGGCGCCGCCATTTTGTGGCGTCTTCGGAGAGGAAGGCGGGCCCGCGAGCGGTGCGGTCGGCCCGGCCAGGGCTGAGGGGCAAAAACGGTCCCGGCCGCCCGAGGCGCCCCCCGAAGCCCGCCGCAGCGGTGGCCCGCCAAGCTCCGCCCGCCTTCCTCAGGCACAGCCGGCCAATCCCCATACAGCGCCGCGAGAGCGACGGCGCCGCAGTCCAATGAGCGGCGCGCGCGTGCTCCGGTCGCCTCTCCGCCCGGCCGAGTTGTGGTAACCGCATTCGGGCGTAGGCCCCGGCCCGCAAACCTCTGCAAGGCGTACCCAGGCAGCACCTGCCACCCCACCTCGCACTGGGCCGCCCATACAAACCTCCGTAGCCTTGCTCCATGTCTCCGGGTCGGCCCGCCAGCCACCCCTTTTCTAGGCTACCACTGGACGCATGCGCTCAACGCGCCTCCCGCCGCCCGCTACTGGAAAACAAGGCGTATACGTCACTCCTCCCAAGTGCTACCATTGGCTGGCTTTCACAGCGGGCCCTCTTCGGCTGGCCTTCCGGATGCTCCGGCTCGGCGCTCTTAGCATCTTGGGAGTTTGGGTAGGGCCATGGGTGCTTCACTGCGCGCAGGCGCATTTCTTTTTCCCCGCCTCAAGTGCGCAGGCGCTCCCAGCGTCTCCCGGGTCGGGCGCACAGGCGCCCCCAGCCCCTCAGCGAGGTCCCGGCTCCCTCCCGCGCCAACCACGGACTAAAAAGCCAGACGGTGGAATGGGAATAACTTTATTAGACTCGACTTCCAGCCTAGGCCGCGCGGGCCCGAGTCATGGGGCGCCCCCGCCGCCCTCCTCCTCCTCGTCGTCGGCCTCCACGTCGAGGCCCGGGATGCCGCGGATCTGGCGCTCCAACGCTCCGCCCAGCAGGGGCACAGCCTCCTCGTCTTCCTCGGGGGGAGGCGGTGGCGGCGGTGGAGACGCATCCACAGGGGCCGGCTCTGGGGGCACGGGGGGTTGCGCTGGTGCGCCCTCGGCACCCTCCGCGCCCCCTGCCGCATCGACCAGCGCCCCCTCTTCTAGGGCGCCGCCCTCGCCCTCCTCCTGTTCCTTCTCCTCCTCGGGGCTGTCAGTGAAAGGGTTCTCGCCCTGCGGAAGGGGCGAGGATGCTGAAAGGAGGGCAGATCCCCGGGGCTGAGGGGCAAAAACCGGTCTGAACGGCCCAAGGCACCGGCCTCCCCAAGGAAACGGGCCAGGAGCCCCTGCCTCACCTTCAGGTAGCGCTCCAGCTTCTTGCTGATGAGTTTGTTGTTGAGGATGCTGCGGGCCACCATGAGCGAGGACTTCTTGGACTGCTCCATCATGAGCTGCGGGCAGGGCAGGCGGGGCTGGAGACGGTGCTCTGGGCACCAAAAGAAGCCCTACCCTGCCACATTGGTGGGGCCCTGCCGCACCGAACACACACACCTCGCCCTCCACCTCCACCCCCACTCCACTAGATTGTGTAGGTCTGTAAGGTAGTGTACCTTGGGTACAAGCGTGGGGCCACCTTATAAGCATGGAGCCACAACCTGATTTCATCATTGCTCAAATGCTGTGTCCTTCCGCACCATACTTACTGGTTAAAAGACATGTCTTTACAGCTTATTGCGGAAACCTGATTTACTCGTATAAAAACTTGCAACAAGCAAACATTAAAAAACCTACTAAAAGCCAAATGTGCAATTCATAACAAGGAGCCAGC
This sequence comes from Rhinolophus sinicus, assembly GCF_057876585.1. Taxonomy (NCBI): domain Eukaryota; kingdom Metazoa; phylum Chordata; class Mammalia; order Chiroptera; family Rhinolophidae; genus Rhinolophus; species Rhinolophus sinicus. The sequence goes on along the minus strand of NC_142515.1, from coordinate 85,188,857 downwards.
TGCCCTAATAAGCACAGAACTCTTTAGGATTAACAGGAAGGATATAAAAGCAGAAATACAAATGTCAAACAGTATATTTCAGTGATACACATTCTCTTAATGCATAGGAATCCCAGGATGAAGAATTACTCCCAAGTGGCAAGGTTGAACAAAGGCACTGCTACCCTGCTGGCAAGAGGTTCAACTGTTACATTTTCTGGAAAGCAGTTTGCTGGAACATATCAAGACTAAAAACTTGGGGCCAGCCCAGTGGCTCAGGTGGTTGGAGCGCGGTGCTCCAAAAGTAGAGGTTGCAGGTTCAATTCCCACATGGGCCAGTGAGCTGTGCCCTCTACAGCTAAGATTGTGAACAATAGCTCTCCCTGGAGCTGGGCTGTGGTGAGCGGCCAGAGTTTGGCGTGAGCTGCAGTGGGCTATCGTGCTCCCTTTAAGAGCTGCCGTGAGCTGTTGTGAGCGGCCGACGGGCGACTGGTGAACAACTGCCTCAGCCGGGGGGAGCACAAGGCTCATAACACCAGCATGGGCCAGGAAGCTGTGACCTACACAACCAGACTGAAAAACAACAGCTTGAACCGGAGTGGGGTGGGGAGGCGGTGGGGAAGCAGAAGAAGGGGGAAAAAACAACCTAAAAATTTGAGTAATTCCATCCTGGAATCTATCCTAAGTTTTAGAATTGGAAATGTGTTTGCACAGTGGTCGCAGTAGAGAAAAACTGGAAAGCACCTAAACGTTCTTCAGTAGAGTGGTTAAATGGATCATACATTCCAAAGAATACCATGCAATCCTTAAAATAAGGCTCATCTCTCCCCTTGCACGATAATAAAGATATGTGATAGTCTATAACTGCCAGAGCCTTTTCTCTAGGACTTACACCCACATGGCAGGTGATTTCCTCAGTAGTCAGAGTACAGGCAAATTTCACTTTTGTCATTACGAAGGTAATAAGCATGTATAAAGCCATAGCAGAAAGGAAACAATAAAGCCACTTTTGTTGGGAGGGGGGAAGACCACCTCCAAGACCCCTACTGGACCCCAGACAAATCTTTACACCACAGTTCAAAAAGCCACCTCACTTGCTGTTTCTACTCCCTTTCCCAACCTTCACCTTTTTCTCTTTACACATTTTTCTCTACCACTTGGGGAAAATATTAATAGACCTCATGCTCAAAAGGAAACAAGTTAAAGGTGCACAATTAGGGTCCTACTGCAGATGGTTCCGCCCCAACTCCTCCTCACTTGCCAACACATTATCCTTCGTCCTGGAGGAGCACAGATGGACACAGAGTGTTTCCAAATGGAGGCACATTTACATTGTGTCGACATTTTTGTTGTAATAACCAAACACCACCAGAATAAACTTAAATACTTCTACGCTGGTGCTTTTAATTCTAACAAGTTCCCCAAAAGATGAGTGCCTCTGCAAAAAAGTTATGAGCCATGCTTCCTCCACCTGTATTACAACAAGGTACTTGTCCCCTGCCTCCCCCTCGGTATCAGATGTTACCAATGTGGAATCTTTTTGCTGTGTCCCATGGCATGTCCCTGCCCACCAGCAAATCCTAGTGCTCTGATATGCACACTGGGCCACCTACCCAGTGTTTCTAAGCGGCCATCACCTCCATGGCCTCTGGGTTTCCCCACTTGCTCAGGAAGGCTTCCTTTAACATCAAGGTAAACAAATAATAATCTAAATTTTGTTCTTTTGTTTTTTACATTTGAAATTTCTGTAATTTAAATACATGGTCTGAGGTAGAAGCCAACTTTCCTTTCCAGAAATTTGTAAGACCAACCAGTTTACCTCATTGAACTGAAAAGAAGTCCACATCCCCTTACCGACAAAACTGAAATCGAAAAGGAAAAGTTTTCCACTAAAACTCATTTGGTGGCAAAACATGAGCTGACATTGTTTGTGTACTATCTTTATTTATCCTACTTATAGAAATGGCTTAAAGAATTACTGATGGTTCAACTATAAGGCACTTTCCCAGGTCCTACTGGGGACATTAGTGATCAATCGTACCATGTGGCTGCTCTGAAATCCTAAAATTAATTCAAAAACATCTGGCCCCAGGGTTTCAGGTAAGAGACCCATACTGACTTTGACAAATACGAAGTTCCAAAACATACTGGGATCTTTCACTAGACTTTATTCTGATTCCAGTTTTCCTACTGTACCAGTATCACTTGTTACATTTTAATTGCACTGGCTTTGCAGTAAATTATATCTACTAAAGCAAGGCCCTGAAATCACTACTGCTTTTTGTATCATTTTCTTGGCTATTGTTAGACTTACCTCTACAAACAAAACTTTAAAGTAATTTCAGCCCGCCCCCTCCCTGAGATTTCGACTGCAATTGCACTGTCTACATTAATGTGGGGAGAACTGTTTTTCGTTTCGTTTTGCTATTAATTCTCCCACCTAAGAACACAGTATGTTCCTCCATTCATTGAGGTCTTGTTTCATGTCTTGGAAGTTTAAGAGCCCATAACTTTCTTAAATCTACATTCCTAGTTATTTCATACATTTTATGGTTATTCTGCATATAGACTTTCTCCCCCATTTATGTTTCTAACTGGTTATTACAAGAGTGGAGAAAAACTAGTACTTTTTCTGTGTTATCTTGAATCCCAACCCCCTTACCAAATTCCATGAATTCTAAGAACGTTTTGCTGGAATCATTCAGCTTTTCTAAGAATATAATCATATTATTTGCATATGCATTCATTTCCAGTATTTTATACTGACAATGTTGTTTATTTCTTATTGAAACATCCATGTATTCCAGAAGCAAACTTTTATAGTGTATCACACATTTGAAATCACTACTAAACTGATCATTACTAATCTACAACTGCATTTTTATCAGATTTTTGGAATTAAAGTTAAAAAGGCTTTCTAAAGGGGGCAGACCGGTGGCTCAGTTGGTTAGAGTGCAAGCTCTTGGCAACGGGACTGCCAGTTCGATTCCCACATTGGGCCAGCAAGCTGTGCCCTCCGCAATTAGAATGAAGTCAATGAGCTGCCACTCAGCTCCCAGGTGGCCAGATGGCTCAGTTGGTTGGAACGCGTCCTCTCAACCACAAGGTTGCCGGTTTGACTCCCGCAAGGGATGGTGCAACTAACAACAACAATTGGACCTGGAGCTGAGCTGCACCCTCCACAACTAAGATTGAAAGAACAACTTGACTTGGAAAAGTCCTGGAAGTACCCAATAAAAAAAAAAAAAAAGGCTTCCTAAAAACAAATTCGAGGACAGACTTCCAGCATGGTAGCCTGAGCAGCTCTGTGGACCTGCTCCCTAGTGAAATGGATGAAAACTATTAAAAACAAACAAACGACTATTTTAAAGTCTCTGGAAATTGTCCTAAGGACATACAGCAAACGAAATATTTAGTAAGGAAAAGCTACTAAAACTCAGTAAAAAGAGTGTGAGTTGTAGTGGTTAAAACATGATCTGTTGCTTCCCTGCCTTGCAGCTCGGAGTGATGGAAACTCTTCTATAGACAGTGCTGCCAAGAACACAGCCCTCCTTCTCGTCCCTGCTCATCACAGTTGAGGGCTCTATCTTCCCAACATCTAGTTTCGTGCTGCCGAGGCTAAGTTCTGGGCACAGTTCCTCTGAGAGGTGGGGACTTCCCTCCTCTATTGAGCCCCCATTCATAGAATGGTGGCTTGACCTTGGGCATGGCATGCTGAAAATACTGGCTTGTTCATAAAGCAGAGGTTCTATGCAGGGAGAGGCAAACCAAACCAAGAAGACCATAGGTTACTACTGCCTCCCCACCCATCTCTTATAAAGCAGCAGGGTCACTCAGAGAGATGTGCTCCATTGTCCCCACCCCAAGCTCCAAAGCCTAGGCTCAAAGATTTTGTGCAGGAAGAAAAGAAGGCCTCAAAACACTGAGCTCTCCAATTTCTTCCTAAAGGAACTTACTCCATTTGCAAGAGTTCCTGGAAGTGTAAGACTAAGCGCTCTGTCAAAACAGCAGAGTGTGGAGAAAAGCAATTAAAATGAGAGGGGTAGATGCGACAGCAATATAAACTAAACCACTGGCTAGCTAGGTTACCAGAGAGAACCAGTAAAACAGAGAGCTAAGAACCTCCCTAGGTTCAGAATAAATCTCATCAAACAATGACCTTAAAAATACAATCCCTGTAAAGAAGCCCAAATTTAATTCGATCAGACTGAAGAGCAATTGAGTGCCTCAAGGCATTAATGAAAACAATAGAGCCATCAGCCAACAATTCGTGGAGGTTAACAGCTGAGTTGTAGTCTGGGAGAGAGCCAGTGAAAGGCAGTGCTGTCAAAACCACTGTCATCCCAGGGTGGCTGTGCGCTTGCCCATGGCTGTCTCCTCCAAGACTCAGTATCAGAGGCTTCACATTGTCAGGAAGAAAAAAGACTTCGCTAAAATAATTTGACTAGTCACTAAACAAAGAGACAAGCAAATACAATAAGACTTGAGGGGTAGGAAGAGGAAAAGGCATGATGACACTGTCTCATCAAATAGAGATATCAATAAAGAAATTATACAAAGAAAAATCTTGGAGCTAAGAAATACAACAGAAATGAAAATTTCACTAGAGGGGCTCAACAGTAGATTTGAACTGGCAGAAGAATTAGTGAATTTGTAGATCGACAGAGATCACACAATATGAAAAACACAGAGAAAAAGAATGAAGAAAAATGAATAGCCAGGCTGACAACCTTGGACACCATTAAATGACCGATTATGCATAATGGAAGCACCAGAAGAGAAGGGAAAGGAGCAGAAAAAAATGTCTGAAGAAATAATGGCTAAAAACTTCACAAATCTGATGCAAAACTTTTTAATTTACACATCCAAGAAGCTCAACAAACTCCAAATACATAAACACAAATGTATCTCACATTTGAATCACTACTACTTTGATAATGATAATATTTTACTTAGCACTTTTATTCTTTAATAATAAACTAATCTACATTTTGGTATTATCCTTATCAGGTTTTTGGAATTAAGGTTAAAAAGGCTTCCTAAAAATGAATTCAAGGACAGACTTTCTGAATGGCAGCCTGACCAGCTCTGCAGAGATCCACAAAGCCAAAAACAAGGGTAAAATCTTGAAAAGCAGCAAGAGAAAAATGAATCATCACTTTTTACAAGGGAACCCCAATAAGATTAAAAACTGACTTCTCAGGGGAAATGCGGCCAGAAGACAGTGGAATAACATATTTAAAATGCTCAAAGAAAAAACTGTCAACCAAGAATCCTATCCCAACCAAGCTATCTTTTTAAAAATGAAGGTGAAATAAAGACATATGGCAATCAAGGACTGAGAGAATTTGCTGCTAGCAGACTGTACAAGAAATACCAGAGGAAGTTCAAGATGAAAGCAAGTGATAGCAGACAGTAATGTGAATCCACATGGAAGAACAATAAAGGTAATTATATAATTATAAGATACTATACTATAAATGCATATTTCTTTTCCTATCTTCTCAACTGATTTAAAAAGCAGTTGTATAAAACAATATATATGTAATTGTATTGTTTGGCCTATAACATACAGAAATGTAATGTATTTGCCAATAACAGGACAAAGAACTGGGGGTGAGTAAAGCTGAATCGGGCTAATATGGAAGTGACTACAGATGGTAACTCAAATCCACAGGAAGAATCCAAATGAAGAAATCCGGAAGGAGAAATAAGAAGGCTAATATCACAAAAACTAGAAATATGTAATTGTTCTTCTGTCAGCTTCCTTAAAAGACAAAAAATTATATAAAGTGACAATTATACTATATTATATTACTGGATTTGTAACATATATGGATGTAATACTTTGTATCACAATAACACAAAAACCTTCTAGCAGAGAGAGCTACAGAGGAGTAACTTAATCTCAATGAAATTAAGTTATTATATCTGAAGGAGATTTTGAGAAGTTAGTATGTATAAGGTAAGGTTTAGAGAAACCACTAAGAAAATAATGCCCAAAAATGTAGTATTAAAAAATCATTAAAGAAATTATAATGTTACACTAAAAAATACCTAATAGTATAAAAGAAAGCAGGCGGAAGAGAGGTTATTTCCTTTCTGCTGTAAGTCTGAGCGGCTGCTGTCGAAATGGGCAAGTTTATGAACCCAGGAAGGTGGTGCTGGTCCTGGCCGGACACTACTCCAGATACAAAGCAGTCACCATGAAGAACATTGATGATGGCACCTCAGCCTGCCCCTACAGCCATGCTCTGGTGGCAGGAATTGACTGCTATGCCCGAAAAGTGACAGCTGTCATGGGCAAGAAGAAAACTGCTAAGAGGTCCAGGATGAAACCTTTTGTGAAAGTTTATAACTGCAATCACCTCATGGCCACAAGGTACTCTGTGGACAAGACCCAGCGGGAGGCCGAGTCAAGTTCGAAGCGAGGTACAAGACCAGCAAGAACAAATGGTTCTTCAAGAAGCTGTGGTTTTAAATGTTTTTTTTGCTTCAGTCATTAAAAATCAAATGAATGAACGAACGGAAATAAAGAAAGAAAGAGGTAAAGTGGGACTAGAAGAACAACAGAGGTAAATCCAACAGTATCTATAACATGATGTGTGAATGGATTAATAATCCAGTCAAAAGGTAGAGATTGTCAAACTGGATTTAAAAAAAAACAAGATCAAACTATATGCTGTCCGTAGCATATATTATTATACATTCAATAGATTCAAAGATGAGTAAATGTAAAGTAAAAGAATTGAAAAAGATATACAAACATCAACTATAAGAAAGCTGAACTGAGTATACAAATATCCAACAAAATAGCATATAAAACAAAAAAAGTTTCTATGATTGAAAGGGACATTTTATAATGATAAAAGGGCCAATCCAGTAGGAGGACACAATTATCAATTATAGATGCACCTAACAGAGCACTGAAATACATAAAATAAAAATTGACAGAAATGAAGGCAGAAACAGTTGGTCATTCAACAATAACAGTTGGAGATTTCGATATCCCACTTTCATTAATGTATAGAACAACTTGGCAGAAGATCAACAAGGAAATAAAAGGCTTGAACAATAATAGGTGTAACAGATACAGAACACTCCACCCAATAACAGCAGAATATACATTTTTCTCAAGTGTACAGGGAACATTCTCCAAGATAGACCATATGCCAGGCCATACAACAAGCCTCAGTAAATTAAAACGAAGTGAAATAATACAATGTATGTTTTCTGAACACATAGGATAAAATTTGAAGTCAGTAATAGAAAGGAATTAGGGAAGTTCACAAATTTGTGGAAATTACATGACACTCATAAACAACTAATGGGTCTAAGAAAAAATCAGACAGAAATTAGAAAATAACTTGAGATGAATAAAAATGAGGACATACCAGAAATTATGGTATACAGTGAAAGCAGTATTCAGAGGAAAACTGATAGCTATAAATGCCTACATTAAGAAGATTGCAGGGGTGGCTCAGTTGGTTAGAGCATGGTGCTAATAACACCAAGGTTGCTGGTTCGATCCCTGCATGGGCCACTGTGAGCTGCGCCTTCCTTAAAAAAAAAAAAAAAGATTGCAAACCAATTACCTAGAAAAAGAACAGTAAATTTAACCTAAAGGCAAGCAGAAGAAAGGAAATAATAAAGATTAGAGTGGAAATTAATGAAGTCTGGAAAAGAAAAACAAAAGGCAGGGGTGGGGGGAAATCAATGAAACCAAAAGTGTATTCTTTTTAAAAATCAACAAAATTAACAAACCTTTGGCAAGATTGACCAAGAAAAAAAAGAAGGCTCAAATTGCTAGAAATGAAAGAAAGGGACTACTGACCTTGCAGAAATAAAAAGGACTACAAACAAATGTATGCTAATAAATTAGGTAACTTAGATGAAATGGACACATTTCTAAAAAGATAAAAACTACTGAAACAGACTCAAGAAGAAATAGAAAATCTAAATAGACCAATAACAAGTAAAGAAATTGAATTAATAATCAAAAAAAAAAGGCAACCCACAAAGAACAGCCCAGGTCCAGATGCCTTCACAGGCCAATTCTACCAAACTCTTAAAGAATTAATACCAATTCTTTACTCTTCTAAAAAAAAACAGAATTGGAGGGAAAAACTTCTGAACTCATTCTTGAAGGCCAGTATCACATTGATACCCAAAGTAAAGATATCAACAAAAACTATTAACCAATTATCTCTTATGAATAAAGATGAAAAATTCTCAACAAAATACTAGCAAACCCAATCCAACAACATATAAAATGAATCATATACTATGACCAAGCAGTATTTATCCCAAGGATGCAAGGATGATTTAACACCCAAAATCAATTAATGTAACACACCACACCAATACAATAAAAAACAAAACCACATGATCATCTCAACAGATGCAGAAAAACATTTGGCAAAATCCAATACCCTTTCAGGGTAAAAACATTCAACAAACTAGGAACAGAAAGGAATTCATCAATCAGGCACAGGGCATCTATTAAAAATGCACAGCTAACATCATACGAGGTGTGATAAAAAATAGTGTTTCAATTTTTAAAAATTTATTACAGTAAAAGACACATTGCTCTTACTCCCCCTCAAAATACTCCCCCTCGCTATGAACACACTTATCCCATCATTCTTGCCACTTTCTGAAGTAGTTCTGGACGTCCTCTTTTATTGAGTGTCTTTAGTTGCACTGTCATGGCTGCCTCGATGTCCTGAATCGATTCAAAATATTTACCTTTCATGCTCATTTTGACTTTGGGGAAGAGCCAGAAGTGACATGGTGCCAGATCCAGTGAATAAGGTGAATGAGGACACAATGTAATGCTTTTATTTGACAGAAATTACTGTACCAGAAGTGAAGCGTGACACACAGCCTTTTTGTGGTGATCACAAATTACGGTGAATGCTGCTGCAGAGTGCCACTCAACAGAAAGGCAGGGATCTTCAATAGGGAAGCGGCATATCGAACCTTAGTAACAGTGTGTGACAAGTTTCGACTTGTTCAGTGCTGTCAGTCGGGTGTGAGCCACGGTTGAGAGGTGTGTTTTAAAGTGTGCCCTAAATCATCATCCATCATGATAACACTCTGTGTCACACATCGCTTCTGGTACATGGCAATTTCTGTCAAATAAAAACATTACAGTGTGTCCTCATCCACCTTATTCACCAGATCTGGCACCTTGTGACTTCTGGCCCTTCCCCAAAGTCAAAATGATTCAGGACATTGAGGTAGCCATGACAGCACACTAAAGACAGTCAAGAAAGAGGACTTCCAGAACTGCTTCAGAAAGTGGCAAGAACAATGGGATAAGAGTGTTTGACGTGAGGAGGAGTGTTTTGAGGAGGATTAATGTGTCTTTTATTGTAATACATTTTTTCCTATTTAAACATTCACTGTATTGTTTGATCATACCTCGTAATGGTGAAAGACTGTTGCTCACCCCACCAAATCAGGAAAAAGGGAAAGATGTCTGCTCTCATTTCTCTTCAACACTGTGCTGAATGTTCTAGCCAGGGCAATTAGTCAAGAAAAAGGAAAGGCATCCAGATTGTAAAGGAAGCAGTTAAACTATCCCTATTTGCAGATGACTCATCTTGTACATAGGAAATCCTAAGGAATCCACTAAAAAACTATTAGAATTAATAAACAAATTCAGTAAGGTGGTAGAATACACAATCAATATACAAAAATCAATTATATTTCTATACACATGCAAAGAACAACCCGAAAATGGAATTAACTCCATTTACAGCAGTATCAAAAAGAATAAAATACTGAGGAATAAATTTAACAACAGAAGTTATTAAAAACTTATACTCTTGAAAACTACAAAACATTGATGAAAGAAATTAAAGAAGATCTAAATATACGGAAAGACATTCCTTATTCACGGATTACAAGACAATATTGCTGAGATGGCAATACTCCCCAACTTGATCTAGAAATTGAATACAATCCTATCAGAATACCAGCTGACTTCTTTGTTGATACTGACAAACTGACCCTAAAACTCAGGGAAACTCAGGGATCACAGAATAGCCAAAACAATTTAGAAAAAGAGGAACAAAGTTGAAAGATTCACACTTTCCGATTCTAAATCTTACTATAAAGCTGCAGTGTGGTACTGGCATGCGGATAACTATATAGATTAGTAGAGTAGAATTGAGAGTTCAGAAATAAACCCATGTAGAAACTGACTTCTGACAAAGCTGTCACAACTGTCCAATGGGGAAAGCATCGTTTCAACAAATGGTTTTGGGACAACTGAATATCCACCTGGAATAGAATGAAATTGGACCCTTACCTCACACCATATACAAAAATTAACTGAAATGGATCAAAGATCCAAATCATAGGAGCTAAAACTAAAACTCTTATAGGGGTAAATTTTTGTGATCTTGGATTTGGTGATGGTTTCTTAGATATGATACCCTAAGCACAAGCAACAAAAGAAACAAATAGATAAATGGGACTTCATCAAAATTAAACTTTCGTGCTGCAAGACACATCAAGAAGAAAAATCAACCCACAGAATGAGTGAGAATATTTGCAAATCATGTCTGATACGGGACTTGTATCTAGAATATATAAAGGACACTTAATTCAGAAAGACCAAACAATTGAAAAATGAACAAAGGATCTGAACAGGAATCTCCAACTCCAAGGAAGACCAAAGGTTAAAAACAACAACAACACTATGAAAAGACGTTCAACATCATTAGTCAGTTATCAGGGAAATGCAAATGAAAAACAGAATTAATACCACTTCACAGCCACTAGCACGGCTAGAATCAAAGTCAAGTAACAAGTGCTGGTGAGATGTGGATAAATCAGAACCCTCATACATTGCTGGCAGGAATATAGAATGGTGCAGCAGTCTGGCAGTTCTTCAAGAAGTTGAAGAGTTACACTATTTAACTCAGGCATTTCACTCCTAGATACATACCCCAGAGAAATGAAAACATGTCCACACAAATGTTTGTAACAACATTCATAATAGCCAAAAGGTGGAAAACATCCAAATGCCCAAATCAATGAAAAGACAAACCAAATGTGATGTACCCGTACAAGACACTATTTTCAGGCCATACAAAGGAATAAAGTTCAGATACACACAACAATGTGCAGCAACCTTGAAAACACTACGGCGAAGTGGACGAAGACCACGTATTATGGGATTGCTGTGATATGAAATGCCCAGAATAAGCTAATATAGAGACAGATATTAGATTAGTGTTTGCCTAAGGCTGGGGGAGCACTGGTGTTTGGGGAGTGATGGATAAAGGGTATGGGCCTCTTTGAGGTGATGAAAATGTTCTATGATTGAGTGTGGGGATGGCTGCATAACTGTGACTATATTAAAAACTACTGCATTGTAGACCTTAAATGGGTAAATTGTATGGAATGTGAATTATATCTCAATAAAGCTGTTACCAAAAATCATAATGATTAGAAGCTTTTCACTAATTGCCACAGTCTAGTATTTTAAAACACATGGTATTTAAATTGTATTCAAACTATCTCCATGAACGAACTACTTCTGGTGCCTTCTCAAGTATCTTTCTAAGTAATTGTACTAGTTGTTATGGCTCTTTTTCTTTCTTTATCCTTTTCACTTATTTTAAGGTCAATTTTGAGTTTGTCTTTCACTAACTATCACTCACTTCACCTCGATTTTCCAAAAGTTACTGCCAACCACTGCCCATCCCCTGCAATCTGCCTTCTCCCTACCCCTTATTAGCTCCCAACCCAAGAACCTGGCCTTCGCTGGATCCCTACAGCTTCTCTGCTGCCAAAGCCAAGGGACGTCTTCCTCGTCTTCCCAACGATCAGTGGCATACGCCAATCCTGAATCTCCTCAGCCACCCAAGCCAGACCCTCAACCCCATCCCAGCTGAGAATCACTGTGCTGAGAAAGACCAGAGATGAGTCTGATGGGCCTGGGAAAAGGCTGATACATGCTATTTCCCACACTCCCCGTCGCTGCTATTACTGCTCACAAATCCTTTCAGCCTCCTCCAGGGTGACAGCAGCCAAGCTTCTCTCTAGCGCAGACTGGGTCCTCTCAGCTCACTCCCTGCTACACAGCCCCTCCACCCCACTCTCTACCGGCTGCCTCCAACCGGGCATGTCATCCATGCAACCAAAACATACCTGCTCTGGCTTCTGAGCTAGGCATGGGGGATACACTGGGAAATAAGAAGTTTGTTCCATTTCTTACCAAGCTTAATCCGTTTCCTGTACCGTATACTACCCTCCCCTTCTTAGCACTACTATCCACCAGGTACTCAAGCCAGAAATCGGTGGGATCGCAGTCTCCTGGTCACTCCCTCACGCCGACCTCCGTTCGCTTCCTTAAACAGCTCTTCTCTCCCGCCCTTCTCTTCATTCCCAGGGTGGAGGCACACTGGGCCTGACACCGCGGCAGCCCTGCATGGCCCCGCCTCCCTCCCACACCAGGCCTGAGATCTCTAACAGCAGCTCTAATGCTGGTAGTCCCCCACTTACCAACTGCGCTGCCTACAGGAGCAAGCCCAGACCCCTCAGTGCCCCCGCTAGCAGCACATGCCCCATATGCTTCTCCGTTTGGTTTCTGAACTGAATTGGGCTACTGGCCCCTATGCACACGGAGGGGCCCACATCCCATAGCCCACTGCTCCTTAAGGGCCACCCTCTCCCAGGCAGAGTCCCCATTTCCTGCCCCTCTCTCTGCAGCTACGCTGACTGCACCGGGCTGGAAATGCCCGTATCTGCCTGTTCCCCACACCCCCGCACCCCTCACCAGGAGGCATATAAATCCAGGCCCTCCCCACAGGATGGTGGAAGGGCACTGGTGGCCACTCACCCTGCGGTTCCGGTTGTGATCCATGGTTTTGAGGTGCTTCTGGATGATCCCAAACTGCATGGGAATGAAGAGGTCACAGGCCGCGCAGTGGGCTGCCTCCACCTTCTTCACGAAATGTTCCATGGCAATTTCTGTAGGGAAGTAGGAGGGAGTTGCCGCTGGTCCCAGGTGCCTGAGACAGACCCAGGAGTTTGGGAAAGACACCAAACTATCTCCACACTTCACCCTGCCACTTCCACGTGGGTCTGAGGCTGCTCTCACAGGTGCTCCCTGGAGGAAGAAGGGTGTCGTGACCAGGAGGGCAGGGCGGCAGTGGGACGGAAGCTCCTTACCTTGCGTCAGATCCTGGTCTCTGTAGAGCTGCTGGATCAGACCATCAAGGTCTTCCACGGTTTTCCGGAGCTCCTCTGTCTTCTTGGTCTTGTTGGTGACGTACTCCTGCCAGAAATACCAAGGAGAGACCAAGGTTCGTGTGAGCTGCTCTATTTCCTAAGGCAGAGGTATGCAAACTGCGGCCTACGGGCTGCTCCATTTTTAATTGGCCCGCAGCAAATTCCAAAAATATATTTAGTTTACTTAAATAAACCAGGTGAGGCAATACGTATTTCACCTCGAGTGAGTGGCCTGGCTGTTTGTGTATTTTACCACATATGGCCTTTGGTAAAAAACGTTGAAAAAAGTTTGGACACCCCTGTCCTAAGGGGTCTGAGAATCCAGGAGCAGCTGAGCCACTCCAAGGCTCACCTGCAGAAAGTCAGCCGTCTGCTTCGGGAGCTTGGTGCCTACATACTTAAAGTGCTCTTTGTGGAACTTGCTATCGAGGTGGCTGGTCATCTCATCCTCATAGAAGGTCCGGTATTTGCAGAGAGAACACACAAACTGGATCCTGCCACGGGAGAGAAACGAGGGGCTGGAGCTTCAAGGGTCCCACAAAACAGTGCTGCCGCCTCACCCAACCCAGCTGCAAGCCCTGAAACAGGCCTTGCTCACGGGCCTCTGAAGTGCAGTCCCAGCAGGGGGACAGGCTGGGACCAGTGGGGTCGGGAGTAGAAAGGGACAGAAAGTCTGCAGGCTGCAGTTACTGCAACGTAGGGGACAGGGAAGGAGCTCTTCCTTCCCACAGGCAGGAGGCTGAAGCCTGAGGCAGCTGCTGCTGCAACAGGCAAAGAGTCGCTGGAAGGTTGCCGGAGGACCTCTCTACCAAGGCTGGGCAGGAGCTTGTGCACTTGGCCCAGCTGGGGACCGGAAGGAAGGATGCCCTGGCGTGAGCCAGGTGGCCCTGAGGTGCAGAGTGGAGTACGCAGTCCCGAGGCAGGGCCCGAAAAGGTGCTGCCATCTTCCTTCTGGGGCCTGGGGGACCGAAAGGCCCAGCCCATCCTCTGCTCAGAGTGCTCAGGGGTGGTGTTGGGAGGGATGGGAGGCAAGCAGGCCTGGGCACCTGCTGCCTCATCTTCCTCTTCCGAGAAGAGACCAGTCTGAGCTGGAAGGAGGGCGCCCGCCCGGCCTGCCAGAGGGCAGCCTGGAGTCACCTGAGCGAGGTGCTCTGTCTGGGCCTGGTGTCCACAGCAGAAGCCCGGGGTCTGGGGCCTGGGCCGGAGCAGGCCGCCGTGGCAAGGGGCGGAGGAGGCCAGCCGCCACCGAGGCCTCGGGGCGGGTCCCTACCTCTGCCGGACGTCCTTATCTGGGCCACGGGGTCAGCTTTGTCTGGAGAGCCCAGGGGCCGGGCGCCGGCGAGGCTGAGGAAGGTCCAGCAAGAGCAAGAGTCTGAGGCGGAGGAGGAGGAGGCAAGCGCCAGTGCGGGAGCCCTGAGGGCAGACAGACCCGACCAAGGGGCGTGAAGGACTCAGCCGCAGATAGGGCCGGCCTGACAGGGCCGGCGGGCAGGGCAGAGGGCAGGCCCAAGGCTGCCACAGCCCACAGGTGCTGCCATCTCTCCTGGGCACGACGGTGGCCTCTTGGCAGCTAGTTGGGGTGGCACAGGCGCCTTGGACCTTCAGTCTCTGATGAGCTGGCCCCCTCCCGCAGGGGCATCAGGCCCCCAGTGCACCTCGGAGCTCGTGCACCGAGTGACTGAGCGCCGGAGCTTCTGGGCAACGGTGCCGAGCAGTGTTGGGTCTTAGGCCAAAGACGCCAGCGGTCGCCAGGCGGCCGCAGAGGGACAAGGGACGAGTCAGGCCTTGGGAGCTAGGCCTGGCAGGAAGCAGGGTCCATGCACGGCCGAGCAGGTGGTGGCTCCCAAGGGAGGCCAGAGGGTGGTGAGGCGGCAGAGCTATGGCCCTGCTCTCCTGTTGGCAGCCCCACTGCGAGGCAGGCAAAGGGGTGGAGGGAAGCTGGTTACCTTTCCACCATGCGGTCTCGCTGCCGCTTCTTCTGCTTGTCCTGACTCTTCTTGCCTGCCTGTAACTTGCGCTTAGTCTGGCCACTCTCATCCTGGGCGCTCAGGGACCCTATGGGAGCAGAGGGGCACAATCACCAGCTTGACTCCGCCAGGTCAGGGAAGGCCTGCGGCCTCTGGCTAGAGCACCCGCCGTCTAGTCCAAGGGGTCCATTCTGAGAGCAGCTGTCTGAGCAAAGCCTCTGGCCACGAGCAGACGAGTACCCTGGGCTAAACAGGAAACAGTTGTGGCCAAGGCCCTCAAGAGGGGAGGACACCCGCTGACCCCACCATTCTCTAGGATACCCACATTCTGCAGAGTGGGCCACAGAGAGTCTGGAAGGCAAAGAGGCTGTCTCGGTGGGAACAATGGCACAAGCTCAAAGGGGCTGGGCGGTGGGATGCAGGGAGGCTACAGCTGAGGCCTGAGTGCAGCTGCCAGGGGCAAAGACCCCAAAGCTCACATGGCCCTGCCCACCCCTCACCAGGCACCGCGGCAACAGTGGGCTGAGGCTGGATTTACTGTCAGGTTCCTGCTGGCGCTCATCACTCGGGTGGGGGGACACGGGTCCCAACACAGGGGCTGGAGAGGCGCTAAGGGAGAGGACACGCAAACCAGAGCCGTAAAACCTGCACCAAGGGTCCCAGCTCGGACACCAGCCACTGAGACTCGGACTGTATGTTACTGAGGGACCAAGGGCAGGGTGTACCTGGGGTTCCCCCACACTCTGCTTGTTGCCCCACCTGAAGCCAAAACCCATGTTCTAGGCAGGGGCCATTGCCACCCATAGCCTCTGCCTAGAAGAACAGGGGAAGAGCGAGAAGGGGACAGTGGAAGAGGAACCTCCTGCCAGCACATACCCAGCCCTGCAAGGGAGGGCCCAAGCTGCCACAACCCTGCCTTCAGCTGGACCCCTCCCACAATGAGAGCCTGGAAGAGCCACCCCAGCACCCAGGCGACTCAGAAGACTCACCCTTGTCTGCGTCCTCTTTGCCGTCTTCTTTTTCCTCCTCTTTTCCCTCTTCATCATCTCCTTCCTAAGACACGATTTCAAAAATATAACATCAAAGTGTCAAAGCATGTGCAATTGTTTATTAATGGCTCTGCTATGGGCCAGGCGCCTCACATCCTCCCAAGAGCCCTCGCACAGAGGGCTCAGACTGCCACTGGGGGGGCAGCCTGCCCACAGCCTGACTCCCTCTCCCATAGCTCCCCACGTCCGTAGGCGGGTCACGCATGAGTGCCGGGCTGCCTCAGGCCAGCCTGTGGCCCCTGCGAGAGCCCAGCTCTGTGGCACAGGGGCTCAGGCAGCCTGCTCTTCACCGGCACCCCTGCAAACAGAGCATGCGGGGTCGGGGCCACTTACTGCTCTGGAACCCTTTTCCACAGCGTCTGCACTTTCAGTGCCCTCTGCAGCTTCCCCCTCGGTGCCCTCATCTGGAAGGTGAGAGGAGGCAGGCTCAGCCCAGGAGCCCCAGGGGGCAGGAGGCAGGGGCAGTGGCCAGTGCCCTGGCTCACCGTTGTCCGAATCACTATTGTCTGAGCAGTCGGTCCGGAAGGCTTTGCTATCGGGCTCGTCAGCACTACCGCTCTGCTTTCTCTTCTTCTTCTTGGTCTGGGTGGGAAGGATGGAGCCAGGTCAGGGTGGGTGAGCCCAGGCGCTTTGCTCCGGCCAGCCAGGGGCCAGGAGGGAAGGCCTGCTCCACTCACCCGGAAGTCAGCTGTGGTCCAGGTCTTCCAGGTCCGCCTCATCTGCTTCATGCCATTGCCAAAGCCGAAGCCAAAGCGGGAGCCGCCTGGGAAGGCGCCCCCGCCACGCATGCCCTGGAACATGCCGTACTCGGGGATGATGTTCTGGGAGAAGAGGGAGGGCAGCCGGGAGGCACCAGGCATGCACTGGCCCCGGGCCCCCATGGGGTCTTCCCACATGCGCCCATAGCCTGACGCCATTGGCCGGCCACTCCGGGAGTCCCGGGCCCAGCCCTGAGCCCGTGGGCCAAAGGTGTCGCCGCCACGCATGCGAAACTGCTCTCGGTAGGCATCATACTGGCCCTCATAGGCCATTTCCATCTCAGGGTCAAGTTCGCCGTAGTCATAGCCCGACCGGTAAAGGTCACGCTCACTCAGGACGGCCCTCGCGTCACAGGCCTCATAGGAATCATATCTGCAAAGTGAGATGGCAAGAATCAGGGAAGGCCTCAGGCCCCATCACCCTGGCCATCCCCAAACCTCCCCGTCCTGGGGACAGAAAGCCCTGCTCCAGCACCTGTGCCCCTTGCCGGAGAGGCTCAATGTTCAGAAATGCCAATTAAGAAGCCCCTCAGGAGCAGAGTGCTAGAAGTAGGAAGGGCCCGTCAGCGGATGTCCCCAAGACTGTGCTGCCACTCACCTGCCTGGGGACCCTAAGGACAACTGGGATGGAGCAGGTCTCAGGGGCAGAGACATCGCATAGCCCTTAGTCCTTTGGAAACACGTACACGTGTCTGTGGTAGCCACAGTGCACAGAGATGCTTCTTGGGGCGTGCAGGGAAGTGGGGAGGGGGCAGAGCCGAGCACCCCAGCATCCTCCAGCACACGAATGCCTGTCCAATGGGCTGATAACACCCATGAGAAACCCTGCGCAGGTCTCATCCCTCATGGCTGGGGGAACCTCTATACCCGCCAAAATCCCTCACTACCCAAGAGGAGAAGAGGGACAAAATGGGGAGTGTTTCCCAGGAAAGATACCGCGAGCTTGCCCAGGGGCTAGAAAAAGTGCTCTATCTCCTCAACCAGGAGCCCAGGATGAGGCATCAGACCCTACAGAGCGACAGGGAAGGCAGAGCAGCCTCCCGCAGGGAGACATGGCAGCACAGAGAGCTGTGCTAACGGTGGAAGCTGCAGTCCACAGCCCCCCAGGCCCAGAGCCCACTCGTCTCATGGGCACAGGAAGCAGCCAGTGCTACCCAGGTGCCACGCCATCCCTCACCAGTGCTCCCCGGCTCCAGGATGTGGCACGATGGCACATATGCAGTAGTACAGGGTCCACATGGCCATAGAGACAAGAGCCAAGCCCCTCCTTGCCTTTGGCAGCCTTAGTTCCAAGCACTGTACCTGCCAGAAACGAGGGCAGGGAGTGTTTCTGGGGGTTCCTCTCACACTTTTTGTTTGCTACGGAGCCCATGCAAAGAAGTCCCCCTGGCACCCTCTGCTTCCCAGTGGCCCTGGGGTCTCACCTGACCCTACCAGTGCCTGGCCAGGCCCCTTCTCTCTACTCTCCCCATTAGGCTGCTCCACGCTGCTCTGCGCTAGAAACCCACGTGCCCCTCTCACTGAAGCTCTTGCTAGGGCACAGGACCTCCTGGGCCCGCACCAGTTTAGACCACAACAAACACCTACAACGTGAGGCTGGGGAGCAGGGCAGGTTTGGGTGCTAGGTCCAGCTCCACCACTTACTCCTGGGTACCTTCAGGCAAGGGTGTGACCCGCCTGCGCCTCATGTTCCCCATCTGCAGAAAGAGGACGGTGACAGTTCTTCACAGGGCACTTCCAAGGCTCAACAGGCGCACATTTGCCAGGCACTGAAGAGCAGCCAGGAAGTGTCCCAGGGCAGGACCTGTCCCTTATGTGGAGATAGCCCAGCCCGTTGTGATCAGCCCCAAAGGCTCATCCCACTCTGCACACTCAACCCAACCTGTCCTGCCCTGACAGCAGGCAGGATGCCAAGTCTCGTGCGAACTCCAAATGCCTGTCTCCAGAGGGAAGGGCCACTTAACACTCTGCTCCTAAGAGGCATTTGGAGGGTCCAGGGAAGCCAGCCCAGTCTGGGCTTGTTCTTCCCCCTATAAGCCGGGGGAGAGGCTGGCCGTTAGGCCATGGAATGAGGGGGGACAAAAGCCAGAGAAAGGACGAGCACTAGATCCCAGCAGAGTCTCTGAGAGTCCCAGCAACAGAGCAAGGAGGGAGAAAACAGACAGGAAGATGATTCAGAGAGGGAGAAGCCAGCAGGCAGGAGGTGGGAGGTGCCCCCGCCGAGCCTCAGCCCCCAGGCAGGCACCCACTCACCTTTCTCCACCTGAGCCGTACACACTTCCTTGTATCATGTCTGTTTCCAAGTGCGGCACCATATCTAAGCGCTGGTTCATTCTGGACAAAACGGAATCGGCACTGGCGCTACCTGTAGCACTAGGGTTTGCATTTGTGTCAGAGCTGGGCGTTTCCCAAGAGTTTGAAGTGGCCATACCGTACCCATAGTTGCTGGTGTTATCCTGGCCATAGCCGTAGCCATAACCATAGTTCTCGTAGCCTGCAATGAGAGACACAGGTAGAGATGGCGGGGGGAGGGAGAAGAGAGGCAGAGACAGAGAGAGAGAGACAAGGACGTTTTCTATCACAGAGACAAGTTGGGGACCCTAGCCCCCCGAGGCTGGGTGGGCCCTAGCTCTCCCGATGAGGCCTTGTGTGAATGAGTAACTGGTCCAGAGCCCCTAAAGGTAATCACCCCAACACCCGGGGCCAAACTGGATAGTGGCAGAAACACATCAGTTCAATACCAAGGGAGAGGGGAGCAATCATGAGAATCATACTTGCCTCTGTTTGCCCCAGAGTTCCAAGTTCCATATCCTACAAAAAGTAAAAGGGTAATTACATCTACAACTGCTTACGAGACTTTAATTCAGGCACAAATGAAGACAATGACTCCCAGTATCTGACTGGCTGCAGGAGCCTGAACCTGCCCGGAGCTGAGAAACCTGGAGCTTGCGAGCACCATGTAAATGGTCCAGGCCACTTGCTGCCCTGGTGCTCCACCTTCTGTGGCTTGGACCATCTACTATTCGAGGGACCTCCCCTTCACAAGATCCTTGGGAGCTAAGGAATTTGGCTCCTATACTCCTCCCTCAAAGAGCCAAAATTAGAAGATTACCCCCAATCCCATAAGAGCCTCACACAGACTCTGCTGTACAAGAAGCTCAGCACAGAACCCTCATCCACTCTGAAGACATACCCTAGTCTCACAAATGTCTGCTTTAACAGGGTCACCCAGCCCTTGAATTGTGCGAGTTGCGCTGGACATCAACAGAAGGAAGGACAAGACACAACTCTGGATTATAAATTAATATGCTCTGGAGTTGAAAGAGCACATGAGAAAATTTCATTCCTTCAAGAACACACAGCCACTGAGAAGTGAAGAAATGCAGAGTTAAGTGAGTCAAGCAGACACACTTCCTCCCCAGGAGAGTCCATGAGAACAGGAGACCACCTTCCCAGTGTCTCTGGTGGGAGCCCAGAAGCATCTCCTACTTCCGGTTCTCTCTGCCCTGCAAACAGACCGTGCTCATCCCAGGGCAGGACCAAAGCTTCGTGAGACGGGAGGATGATACATGGCAGAATCCAGCCACAGAGGAGCAAGCGTGCACACAACGAGAAGGTGAACCAGGGAGAACAGGGAGCAGGCCGAGGTTCTCCTCAATCCAGCACACAAACAGAATGGCAGGTATCAAAAACCCGCGAGGGACTCTAATGACCACTGCAAGGAATGAACACGGGCGCGAGAGAGCTCCCAAAGCAAAACTCCTCTTCGTCTGGGGAAAGCAAAGCAGAGGCTTCTCATTCATTCGTTTAGTCAGCAACTATCATCCGGAGCAAACAGCGCAGAGGCTGGCAGGTCTGGCCACGACTCAGGCCCAGAGCACTGCATGTGAAAGGAGAGACACCACTAGCCAGTAAGCAGCAAGCCAGCCAGGAGGAGGGAATCACATAACGAGTGACGGGCAAGCAGAGAGGCTGGCAGAGTCACACAAGGAATAATGCACACTTAGCCCTGGCAGCTAACAAGGGCCTGGTCTCGTGGCTGTTTGCACGAGGGACAGTGGACACTACTCAAAAGGAAACAGGACTGGGAGGCAAAGGCAGACCCACCTGGGCTCTGCTTGTGAGGCTAGAATATGGTGCCCTGGTTGAACTGCGGAGGGCCCAGCAGAACAGCAAGGAAGCACAAGAAAAGGAAGCAGGAGTGGGCACTGGCTACTAAAACAGGATCAGACAAGCACTCCCTATGTGCTATTTGCTATGCTCGGAGCAACCCAGACTCCCTGATGGGCTCCCCAGCTGGGTCCCTTCAAGGGAAGCCTTTGTCTATACTATGGCATTTGGGGGCTCCTAAGACCTGCCCCTTCCAAAAGAACATCCAAACTCACGTCGATCCTCAGAAAAGATGAGACCATGGCTGACAAAGGGAATTTTTAGTACAATTTTTTTTAAAAAAAGAAAAGAAACAAACACAAGAAAAGGAGATGGTCATAGTAAGCAATACTTATAGAGCAAAAATAAATACTCAGTGAACTATCTCATGGAGGAATCAAAAGAGAATCTATTAAGCTTTCTGTAGCACAAAGAAAAGCTTCTAACAGTAAGCAAAATAAAGCAGGATACACAATTCTATCCACCTATAAATTATTCAATCACCTAAGATAGGCATGTTGATGGTTTTTCAAAATGTTATTTAAATGTTATTATATTTTTCTTGCAGTTTAAGCCAGAAGGAAAAACACAACTGTCCCTATTCTTTCACAACATGGTTGTCTACATAAACACTGAAATATAAGTATAACAAAATAGGATCTCTGTGTTTGAAACTACAAAATATTAATGAAAGAAATCAAAGATCTAAATAAATGGAGTATTATGGATTGGAAGACTTAATATTGTTAAGATGTGAATTCCCCCAAACTAATCTATAGTTTCAAGGCCATCCAAAATCTCAGCAGGACTTTTTATGGAAATGGACAAACTGATTCTAAAATTTATATGCAAAAGCAAAGGAACTAGATTATCCAAGTCAATTCTGGAAAAAGAACAAACCTGGAGGACTCACATTAACTGATTTCAAGACTCACTACATAGTAATCAAGAAAGTGTGGTACTGGAGAAAATTTAGACACGTAAGTCAATGGAACAGAATTACAGCCCAGTAACAGACCCACACATGTATGTTCAATTGATTTTCAACAAAGGTGAAATAGAATCTTGACTTATACTGCACACCTTGTAGAAATATCAACACAAAATGGATCACAAAATAAATGTAAAATGTAAAAACTATGAAGCCCCTAAAAGAAAACTTAGAAGAAAATCTTTGTGACCTTGGGTTAGGCATAAATTTCTTAGACACAACTCCAAAATCACAATCTATTAAGACTGGTAAATTGGAATTCATCAAAATGAAGAACTTGTGTTCTTCAAAAGACAATGACTGACAAAAGAAGAAAGACATAAGCCACAGTCTAGAACAGGGGTGTCCAAACTGCGGCCCGCGGGCCAACTGTGGCCCGCAATCCATTTTTAATTGGCCCGCAGCAAATTCTGAAAATATATTTAGTTTACTTAAATAAACCAGGTGAGGCAATACGTACTTCACCTCGAGTGAGTGGCCCGGCTGTTTGTGTATTTTACCGCATATGGCCCTTGGTGAAAAACGTTGAAAAAAGTTTGGACACCCCTGGTCTAGGAGAAAATATTTGCAAATGGCGTATCTGACGCTTGGACCCAGAATATGTAAACCAGAGGGAAAATAATTCAAAAAAGACTTGCAATTTGGTACATTTAATTAAAAGGAATGAGGCAGGGAGGGCAGGAGAGGGAAGCCATGCAAATCAAGTTGCTCCTCACTTATGAAATACCTGATACCTCTTGATTCAATTTCAAAACATGTTTTTCTTACCCCCTTCCCCCCTTCAACTCCGAGTCAGGCCGTTGTTCTCAGTCTAGTTGTGGAGGGCGCAGCTCACTGGCCTATGTGGGAATTGAACCAGCGACCTCGGTGTTACGAGCACAGCGCTCCAACCACCTGAGCCACCCGGCTGCCCCAATTTCAAAACATTCTAAGTCTCCCTCTCCCACAGGGACTAGCTGCTAATACTTCCAGGAGTTTACTTATGTCCATTTACTCAGTAATTTCTAAGGGAATGTCACATGTAGGTCCAGTCTTTCCCCAGACCTTGGTAGTAAAACAAATTACCCATCTCAGCAACTAAAGCATTATCCTTATTAATTCCAAAGAGGGTCACAGACCATGGAAATACCAGCTTTATTAGCAGTGACGCCCGCCAAAGCAAGCCGACACAATATGTATGACCCCCCGGGGTCATACTGAATTAGATTTAGTTCGAGACTATCCACACTTGAGAAATCAATCAGAGATTTTCCCTTAACCCTATGTGCGAGGAGCTGCATGGCTTGAGACAGGCTGACATCTCTAAAAGCCTGCGACATTCAGACAGGCAGCGCTAGAGAGGCTGCCTGTCTGTGCACTACCCTGGGGCTACGTTAACCGTTTGATTTCTGCTCAGATCAATCCTTGGTACTCCTTCCCAGGCCCTCAGTAAGAGTTTCTGAAGCCAGACCTTTGTCACAGACTTCTAACAAAATGGTAAAGTGTTAAAGGAACCAATTTCCGGCCCTAAGAACTCCAGCTTGCTCAAAAACACAGATCTCTCTCCCGTGATTGCCTCCAAGGAGAGCACCGGATACTTTAACAGCCCATCACACCATTTTGTACAAGTTTGATTTAGAAAAGTAAGACAGGGTGACAGCAATGCCAAAGGCAAGAAGACACCAGACTGCTCTGCCACTAGAAGGAAGACCACTCACCAGTGCTCTGATTCCCAGGGGCCCACACTTACCATAATCACAGGTGGGCTGAGCGCTGGTGTCTGAGTACGTTGACTGCAAAGTGGTTTCAGATCCCTGGACAAAGCCTAAACAAATGCACAGAGCGGTTAATTTCCCCAAACAAGACACATGATGATGACCTAAGACTACCGTTTATGTAGACTGGCGGGCAAACCCTCACCTCACTGCAAAGCCACCAAAACTCTAGCTTCTGAACACTTTAATTGCACCTCCAGAACCTATTAACCAATGGAAAGGCAGGCTATGTTTAACTTGCTACACCAGAAGAACAGGATAAATATTTTCAAATACTTAAAACCAGTAACATATTTTGATAAATGAGTACTCAAATTATCATTCAGTTAATTGGAGGTGAGCCACCTCCAATTCAAATAAAGATAGGGTTACTTTTGAACAATGTTAAGACAATAATACCCCTTTTCTTCCCCCAAATCTAAAATCCAAACTGCTTTGTATTTTTTCAGTTTTCCCATTAAAATGTATATATTCAATTACCTCTTAAACATAATTACTTGGGTCTGCATGTTTATATGGAATAAATATTATATACAACATACAGGTATTATTTCCTAATCTCTCAACTCTCAAGCTATTTCTCAACTTAAAATGAGTTAGTACCAAGAAAGGAAAACTTGAACCTCTATCAGGAACTACTGCTCTTAAATGCTGGTTGTAACAGACTATGATGAACCCTAACACTTCTTTAAACCTACATTTAAAAATTTTTTTAACGATTTACCCATAGCACTAAAATTATGACAGACACCGTCAGAGGCAATATTTGCCTATTCCCATCAGAGTCAACTCATGCCCTAAAAATGAAAGCCAGTGCCTCCAATAACTTATTTACCACAGAAGCATAGACCAAGTGCCTTCCCCTCACTGGGCATTCGTCTCTTTGTTGGCAGTCTCTAGTTCATCTCTTAAAACCGCAGCGAAAGATGACAGCAACCGCTGCCAACACTGAACAAGTGTTTCCACTGCCGGGTGCTAGGAGCTTTACCTGCATTATTTCATTCCATCCTCACCACAGTCAACAAAGGGGCCACGGCCAAGATCCCTGACCCTGCAATTCCATAGTCCAAAGAGGTCTGCAAACCAAGTGCTCTCCTCAAATGTGGTACAACACTCATTTGGGGGCAAAACGGACCTCTTGAGGACAATTAAAGTCTTTCTTTACCCCCCTTGGTACAGAAATAATACATTTATCAATAATTAGCAGGTGCTGGCCCAGATCCCGGTGCGGGTGCTGTGGAATCTCCTCCTTTCAAGCCAGAAATCCAAAACACACCCAGCTCCAACAGTCTCAAACAAGGATCAGTGCAGCCACACTTCATCTTTAAGCCCCAGAGGAGGGAAATGAGAAGAGGTGTTGGGGAAGGAGAAAGCCGCAAGTATACAAACCCAATCTTCTTCACCTTCCCTATTTAAACAGGGCAAATTCAAAGGGATTCCCTCCAGGGACCCAGTCCCTTCCAGAGATGCCTAAATTCTAAGCATTGATGATTAACTGTCCACAAGAAACACTGAAAGCACTCTTCAGATGGTTCATCCATGAGGAAGCCTCGTAGTGTAAAAAAGTACCCTAACACCTTTCTCCACCGTTTGTTCAACTAGCCTCTAGAAACTACGTGTTCAGTAATCGACAGCAAAATGGCCCCAGACTTTAAGTAACATGGTTTGTAAATACTGCAGCTGCAACTGGAACCTACCACACACTGACAAGAATACACCGTGGAACACAGAATAAAAGCTGCAGAGCAAAGCTCTGTCTATTCAGGGGAGGGAGCCCCTGGTTCTTTGTTCTCTGGGAAAAAGGAAAGACAATCTGTCCAACCTTCCGAGCTCAATGGCAACCTACTCGTTCTCCCCACATTCACATTCTGCTCCACAACATTGTCTGCAGGGCAGGGCCTTCTGTGGCCAGTTACACTCCAATTATGAGTAAAGCCTTTCTGGTTGGGTTCGTGAAGCGTTTTCTTCTCGGTTTGATTTACCAGCCTGATCAGCTCTGAGTGAAAAAAATAAAATAAGCAAAATTTCGGTCCTATAAAGCTAAAGGTCAGACCATGGATTTAGGATAACCACGCATCACAGCCCCTCCCTCTGAGCCAGCCTCTCTGACATCTTTTCCCCACAAAAATACACCAAGCTTCTCAGTTTTATTCTTTTCCTTCTTTTTCTGAAAGGGGATACTATCTGGTAGTCACCAGCCTGCAAGATGGCCTCTAATGCGTCTTGCCTCCTGACATGTCCCTTCCCAAACTGATAGAGGTAGCCAGTGTAACCAATAAGAGATTGTAGAAATGACTGAGTGTGACTTCCGAGGCTTCCCCTTTGTTCTCTCTCAGATCGTTCACTCTGGGAGAAATTAGCCATCATGTTGCGAGGACCCTCCAGCCGGCCTGTGGAGAGGTCCACATGGTCAGGAGCCAACAGCCGCATCAACTGACCGGTCATGTAAGTCTGCATCACTTTGTGGGGGGGTGGGGTCCTTCAGGTCCAGTGAATCCTACAGATGACTACAGTCCGACTAACATGCAAACTGTAACCTCATGAGAGATCCCAAGCCAGAACCGTCCAGCTAAAACCACTTGTGTGTTCCTAACTCACAGAAACCGTGAGGCAATAAATGTTCCTATAAAACGATGGGTAGCATTTCAGACCTTTGTTTGAAGGCCTGATTCTGGATTTTTCTGTCCAGTGTTTCCACTGGATCATCTTTCCCCTCAGTCCCAGAGATGGAGACTCCTTTCCTAAGTACATAGAAACTAACAAGGTTCAAAAGCTGGACAAGTTATCAGAAAGACAGATTATTTTCATCACCTTCTACGAGTAATGGTAACATTTGCTTCACAGCCTCCAGAACTTCTCCTTAAACGCGAAAGTCGTCTGAGATGTGACTTAAAATGCCTTTGACTTTAGTGGTCTGCTTCTTAAAAAGGAAAGGCTTTATAAAGCTACTGTGGTTTCCAGTTGATCAAGACCAAGGAAAAACTAATCATTACCTCATTAGCTTGGCTATCTCAGGGCCTATTCAAACCCAGAATGACAGCCTACAAGATCTGGAGTTGAAATTCAGACTTAGCCGTTAGTGACCTCTAACTCAGTTTCCTTGTCTATAAATATGAATGCTCCATTATTAAGTTACCCCACAGAACCCAACCATACATCTTCTGGTTTCTTCAGTAATCTTGCCCCTAAAAACCACAGAACCGTCTTCCAGTTCTCAGTGAGACTTGGTAAGAAGGATTACATCTCAATTCCAGAGATGCCAGTAACAACCCTACTGCCTTTCCTCCTGAACCAGGAAAGTTACAGAAAGGCCTAGGGCAGGGGGTGGCCCAACCTTGGTACTACTGATTTCTGAGCCCGGTAATTCTTTGTGGTGAGGCCTGTCTTGTGCACTGTAGGATGTTCAGCAGCATTCCTGACCTCCATCCACTGGATGACAGGAGAACCCCACCCAACCAGACGTGACAACCAAAAATGTCTCCAAACATTGCCAAATGTCCCCTGAGAAGCAGAATTGCCCAGGTTGAAAACCACTAGTCGAAAGGATGGTTGCTTGAAAAACTGGGGTTCTTGCCAAGCTCCCGATCTGGGAGCCAGAGGAGCAAAGCCTGGCACCACCTCTTTGCCTAGGCCAACATAAAGCAGCCTGTAGGAGCCGCAGAGTCTCAGGTTCCATTCTCAGTCCCAAACACTTTCAGGAGAATGTGGGTTACCAGGCAACCACACAAGTTCAGCCTAATACCCTCATCAAAGAGGGAGGCCTCCTCCATGGCTCCTGACTGAGCAGCCTCATTGGTCACTGCCAAGGCAAACACAGCAGTTCAATTCATCCAGAGAGCTTTACAATCACCCAAACACATCCCAGGCATGCCTCTCTGAACTCATCCCCCCCGCCCCCTTTGTTCAAGTCTCACTGGTCTCCCTGGAAGATTTTCCAAGGTGCCAGGCAGCTCCTGCCCCTGGGCTTTTATGTCAAAGGCTCCCGGGCCAGATATCCTTAACTCTGTTACTCTATTGCCGTCTCTGCTTGAATATCACCTCTTTACAGATCTCCAACCACCCCATGTAATACAACAACCCCCTTGGGGTACTGACCACCCCACAATATATCCCAGATTCATTTGCTTGCCTACTGTGGTCTGCCCTGGCCTATAAACTGCTTGAAGAATTCTTGCCAGTATTCCAATGTCTATTCAGCCCCTGACACCAAGAATTTGACAATGGTGAACGAATTACTATGGAAGCCCAGCTATTCCTCGCAAGGCTCAGGCTCAGCCCCTCAGGACCCACGGTGCCCCGCTCAGCACAAATCCTCCAAATATTTACTCCCCGGCCTGGGGCCTGGCGCATCTCCCAGCCCGGGGCAGGCGCTGGGCGAGGGGAGCTGCGGCATCTTGCAGGGACACTGCGCGGGGGAGGGTGCCGTAAAGGCGACGGCAGGCGAACCCGCTGGCTGACCGTAAGAGCCGAGACCTGAGAAAAAGGCACCTGAGGTGTCCGAGGAGGCCAGGCCGGGGTGGAGGTGTTGGGAGGAGAGACGTCGAGCGCCGAGGGCGGGGCCCGCGGACACCAGCGACAGAAGCTAAGATCTCGGGTGGCCGTGACACTAGTGTGCAAGCACAGAGCACTGAGGAGCCGAGGGGCGCGAACCTGAGGCCACCGGCCCGCGGCGCCATTTTGTGACCGCAACAGAGGACAGTGTCCAGGCCCCGGTGAAGGCGCGGGTGAGCCGGGCGCGGCCCGGGCACGCCCCTGTTCCTCCCCACCCGGAGCTCAATCCCTAGCCCCGCCGGGCCCACCTGTGTAGCTCATGGCAGCAGCGAAGACTGCACCCGCGGACTCCGGTAGCTGCTCCGTTCGTCCGACGCTGCGATAGCTGCCACAATCCCCCGGGCCCTTTCTACACACAACCGAGCCCCGCCTCCCGACCGCATTGGCCCGCGCCGGGTTCTGGCTTCACATCTATGGGGCCACCATGCTGTCTATCTCGGAGCATCCCCATACTAATGGTTAGGGATGATGCCAATCTAATGAGAGCCCCGCCCTAATCCCGCCTCCTGTTATACCAAGACCGCGACAATTGGCTAAAAGAAGGAGGTGGAGTTCCAAGGGGCGGAATTATGCACTACGGAGAGACCTGAGGTTCAAGCGCGGCCGGCTGGGAGGAGGGCCTGTGCCCAGAAGGCCCGCCAGAGGGAGCCGGACCTGCAGCGCAGGGAACCACTCCAATCCCGGCTCTGCCACCGGGGTGCTGTGCCAACCTGGGCTGTTTCTTTTTTTGTTTTACTTTTTTAATTTTCCTTTTGTGCTAAGTTTCTAATGTCTCTGGCTTTAAGCTCCAATATGAGCACGGTAAAACCATGTTGGAATGAAAATTAAAACTAATCTCCACACAAAATGCTGAATCTCATGTTCAAACCTGAGATAATGTACGTAAAGAAATCAGTCCAATGCCGAGTGCACTAAATAAATGTTGTGTTTTGTGATTAATGGTTACATAACATGTTTATATAGCATGTTTATATTATATATTTAATAAATATGTGTTGTTTATCATCTCAAATGCTCCCTCATACCTGCAAGGATCTTTTTTAAAAAAATAAGAAAACTAAGACTTGGACTTTATGATTTGTTCAAGAGCCTTGACAAGTGTTAAAGCTGGAACGCCCCTTCTAAAACCCTCTTGGTTCTTTCTGGACTTCTAGAGATCCTGCAGTGGCCCAGCCAGGCTCCAGCCCTGTCCTCAGCACCCTCACTGGATGTTTGGAATCCACTGTCAGACACATCTCATAACTTCTAAGAGATTACTGGACAGAGCTGCGGACACTGAAAATGGTAAAGTGGGTTTGTGAAAACTCATCAAGCTATACAATTACATGTACACTTTTCTGTTTTACTTAAATATTTGTTTTAAATCATGCTGGTTTATATTAGAGAA
Source organism: Rhinolophus sinicus (assembly GCF_057876585.1). NCBI lineage: Eukaryota > Metazoa > Chordata > Mammalia > Chiroptera > Rhinolophidae > Rhinolophus > Rhinolophus sinicus. The sequence continues at coordinate 85,159,021 of NC_142515.1, read as the reverse complement.
GTGTCCATTTCTTAAGGTGTGATAATGACCTACTATTAAGAGATTAATTGATCTGATGACCAGGATGTGCTTCACCATAATTCAGGTAGGGAAGTGGGAGGAGGGAGTGGAGGGGTTATAGCTGAAACAGCTCGAGATTGGTCATGAGTTCACAATTGACTAGTACATGAGGGTTCATTGTACTATTCTTCTGTAGGGTTGGAATTCTCCATAAAATGTTAGAACTCCTTTCCCAAAAATGAGGCTTCTGCAGAACTTGCTGCCACATGGGACATGGCTTACGATGCGCTGAGAAACTCCATACATGAAGCACATCAAACTGATTCATGTGGACTCCAGCTTTGGGGCTCATTTGTGTCACCCTCAGGGATATCTGCCTGCCTGTCCTCCAAATTAAAGCAATCCCCTGGACACTTCTCCTGGGAAGCTTCCTTCATGGCACGTACCACAGCCATCATTTTACCCTCATTTGATGAGTTTAACATCCAACCCTCTGCTTCTGAGACCCAATGGCTTAAGAAGGGACATGCTCAGAAGTTTTAGGAAAAGACCCCTCTGTGCTAAGAATGTATGTGACCCTTTCAAGGACTCACACAGCTAGCACTACACGATTGTGGGGAGGACGGGCTTCTCATTTTACTTTATAAATTCCTGCATCTTTTGAACTTTTTAAAATATCCAGCTTATAACACTTTTTAAACTAATTTGTAAAAAGTTGAAAGAAGTGCCTTTGGGTCAACTCTCATCCCAAGAGATACCCTCTCTGCTTTCAAAGTCTCAGACACTCCCACCCAGTGTGGGATGGACAGCAATGGTTGTGGCCTTCCCCCACTGGGCAAGGGCTGTGTCCTGACCTCCCACGAGCAGAAAGCCAAGTGTGCGGACCAAGACCACTCCTGTGGGCATGTTGTCACAGCTTCTTAGCCTCTCCTTCCCGGCCACAGTGGGAGCCAGGGTTAGAGTTGGGGGCTGAGGAGGCAGGCTTCTTCTGTCTACATCCCATGAGGTCATTCCCACTTTCCAGCCCTTGGCCATCTAAGTGAAAACAAGGAGCTGAAAAACCACATGCAGTAAACAAGGAGGAGCCAATAAAATCTCTTACAAATCTCAGAAATGTTCAATAAACATTTGCAGAGTGAGAAAATAAATAACACTGCAGAAGAGCCAGCAGCTCCCTTTTCCCCCTTGTGTTACTGGGGTACAGGGTGCATGTCTCCTAACAAGTCACATGTTTTGAGGGCGGGCCAGTCCCAGCTCTCTGAAAGCTCCTGGCAGCTGTGCGCTCCTCTCTCCCCCAGCAGGGCATCACAGGGCCCTTCGGCCTCAATCGGCCTCAATCGTATCTCCATCCTGGCTCCCTTCCTGGACCAGCTGCCCAGAGCCCTGGTTCCTTTCCTTTGCTCACAGGAGCCACTTTACCAGCTGGCCGGGGCCCCCCACCAGCCATGCCATTGAGGACCAACAGCTGGGAACTTGGGATCATCCCCAGCTGGGTCTGGTCAGTTTGGTAGCCAATGGGAAAACCCAGGCCTCTGGGCAGAGGCGACTTGATCTCAGCCCCAGCTGCCAGCCGATGCCAGCCTGTCCACTCGACAGAAAAACACACGCTGGCCGCCTGCCCCCGGGTGTTTCCAGAAGAGAAATTTAATCTAATTTACATACTTCTAGGTACATCGATAACCAAAATGTGGCCACTGAAAAAAGTTAAAAGATCGATCAGCTCCCGGTTTCTAGCTGGCCCAGGATTGCAAAATAAAAAGATCCACGTTCCTTATTCTCTACACAAAACGCATTTTTAAAAAAGTGAAAGGTCTAGGGAGCTATACATAGAAAGGAACAGTGAAAAGAGGGAGGGGGGAGGAGGTGGGGGAGGACAGTCCCACCCCCGCCCCCACCCCCTCCAGGGCCCGGAGCCCCCAAGGCTCTGGGGGGCCTGGACATGGCAGGAGGCAGCTGTCAGCTCTGAGCTCTTCCCAGCTGGGAAGGCCCCTCTGGGGGGCAGGGGGGCAACAAGGATTTCCGTGGCATTGTGGGCTCAGTGGGGGCTCCCAGGCCCTGGTGGGCCCGCAGAGGGAGTGTGCCTTCCCCTGAGCAAGCACCGTGGCATGATGTGGTCGTTTGACTCGGGAACTGGGGGGCTGGGGCAGATCCCGGGTTTCACGAGGTGCGTGCGTGCGTGCATGTGTGTATGTGTGTGTGTTCGCGTGTGCGTGTGTGTGAGAGAATATTCATGGGGGCAAGAAGGAACCAGGACAGGGGGTCTTTGGGGTCTTTGCAAATGGCCACGGATGGCAAACAGAGCCCGCCTGGCTGCTAGACTCAGGGGAACACTGACCTTCCTCCCGTGACCAGATCACCTACCACCAGGGACCTGGCCCGCTGCCCCCACTGAATTGGGTGGGCGTGGGCTGAAGGAAGATGCCCTGGGTATGGCCCCAGAGTCCTTGGGCTGGGGGAAGGGTGCCCCGGCTGTAGTGTGCCCGGCCCCCGAGGGTGCCGGTTTGAGGTTTTGGCTTGCTCCTTTGGGAACGGAAAAGAGGGAGGAGAGGGAGAAGGAGACGGAAGAGGAGGAGGAGACAGAGGTGGCATGAGAAGGAATCTGGAATGCTTTTGTGTTAGGGCGCCTCTGCCACCGTTGTCTGTGCCGGTGGGGCCTGGGGCTCCTCGGGCGGGGGGTCCGCTTTGGAGAAATTCATCTCTAGGATGTGCCGCTGTAAGTGCCGCACCCACTCCTCTTGGATGGAGAGGGGCCCCTGGAATTCTACCTCACAGAACCTGCATGGGGGACGGAGAGAGAAGTGGCCAGTGTCAGAAGAAATGGCAGATGTGTAGCCCTGGCCACACCCTGAGCATCCGGCACACCTGCTGCTGCTCAGTGTGGACAAAGCAAGCCCCAGATTTGAAGAAGGTGGCCCAGAAGCCAGATGTTCCCCTATAGACAACTATTTCTACCCATCACAGGGTACTGGTGGAGTCCCCATCTCTGTGCTCAGTATAGTCTGCTGGCTCAGGTGCTGGGTACGGGCCATCCAGCTTCCCAAACACCTCTGCCATCTGACTAGAGCATGTGCTCTGGTGGGAGAGGACACAGAGAAGAAGATCCTGCCCTAACAGGCTCCAGGACAGAGGATGTAGCTACAGAAAGGGGGCTCGGGCACTAACTCGCACCCAACTCACCAGTTCCCTGCCCTTGAAGCCCTAAGGGAGGTCTCACAGCACACGGGCCCCAAACCTGAGCTCATGGCTACAGAGACCTGAATTCAAATCCTACTTCTGACTTGGCCTGTGTGGCCTAAGGGGGCCCCATCACATCCCAGAATCCATTTCCTGGCCTCTGACGTTTACCTGGACTTTGGTAAGAATGAACTAAGATCTATTTTTTTTTCTTAATCAGGCAGAAATTTGTCGAGGGCTTACCATGTGCCAGGCACAGTTCAAGTACTTTATACATATTCAACTCTTTTAATCCTCATAACAAATCAATCAGGTAGGCCTGCTATCAACCCCATTGTATAGGTGGGAATATTGAGGCATGGAGCAGGAAGTCCTTGCCCAAGGTCACTAAGCTGCTAAGTGTCAAGGTCTTGCTGGCTACAGAGCTCAGAATCCCAGCCCAATACTCTGAGGCATCTCTGTCTGTGAGAAGCCCTTAGCCTGTACCCAGCCCACCCCAGGACATTCTTGAGGCTCCCTCTCCAGACTCCCAGCAGCCCACCCTGTTCAGAGGCTCTAGGTAGTCAAACTCCAGGCGAGTGGCCTACCTGCCTCCTTGCCTCCTTCCCCCAGGAGCTTCATACCTGCACTTGAGGGTATAGATGTTGCCCACGAACTTGACCAATGACGTCTGGGGCGGCCGGGGCACCAGGGAGGGGACCGGCCGGACCCGGGGTGGGGGCTGCCGTGCCTCCTCCAGCTTCTGCTGCAAGTCACCGGCCTCCTCGCCTCCCCTGGCCGCAGAAGCATCTGCAGGGCGGGCTTGTCGGCGCTCAAATTCTGAGGTGAGAAGGGGGGAGAGGAACGGGAGATAAGCTGGAGGCTGAGGCCCTCAGGGAGGTTGCTGCCTTCAGCAAGTGATGAGCAGACACCGTGGGGATTTATAAGACAGGCCAGTTGGTGACTGGATACCACCAGGCCCCGGTGACAGGCGGGATGGTGAATGGATGAGTGAATGGGCGAGCAACTGAGGAAGTCACTCCAGGGCAGAAGCACAGCAGAGAACCTGGGAGGCAGTTGGGTGGACCCACTGGTGCCCGCCGCCCTCACAACTTTCCACCCCCAACACTCACTGTTGATGTTCTGCCGCTGGTGCTCCTCAGCTTTCACAGTACCCGGCGGGCTGGCTGCCAGAGGCCGCTCACCACTGTCAGCTGCCCGGCCAGCCTCGGGCCCCGGCTCACCCCCAGCACTGCGGCCCACCACGGCCAGGCCCCCGGGTGCCAGCCCCAGGGGCGGCCGCTTGTCGCTATCGCGGCCATGGCCGGCACTGCGGAACTTCTTGGTGAAGGGGCGGCCGCCCTGGATGTAGCTGCGGTAGGCGCCCACCTTCTGGGGCCGGTGCTTAATCCACTCGCTCAGCGTCTCAATGGGTGACCCATTCACACACCACTCGGTCACGCCGAACTGTCGCAGGTGCGCCCGTGCGTGGCTGGCCAGAGCCTTGCGGTTTTCGAAGTAAAGGCCACACAGCTCACAGCAGGCCTCGGTGGCTGCAGGCAGAGGGGGCGCTGCTGAGCCCCAGCCCCAAGGGAGCAAGGGTACCCAGAAGGCACCGCCCAGGTCGGGAGCCAGTCCCGCCTCCCACTAGTGCCTTGACCCCCACTGGGGGAGGGTGAGCATGAGGCAGTGCCCGGCCCTGCAGGCCCCGGCAGATGCCCTCCCGGGACCCTGCCACCCACTGCTTACAGGAGTGGGAGGTCTTCTCGTGGAGGGTCTTTGCTTTGAAGGGCAGTTCAGTCTGGATGAAGGTCTTGGCCTTGACCTCTGCAGGGAGGAGGCGGTCCTCCTGCAGGGGCCGCTTGGCTGCCACTGAGCCCAGGTAGCTGGTGGCTGAGGGCTTGGCACCGGTGATGGGTGCCAGGCTGAGCTCGCGGGGTACCTGGGCCGGCCCAGCTCCTGGTTTGCCTGGCCGGCCAGCCATGGGTACCAGCGGCAAAAGGGGCTGCACAGGCCCAGGAGCCGCTGTGGGGGGCCCATCCTCAGCCAACGCAGGGGCCAGGTCTCCGGCCGGTGGCTCCTTCTTGATGAGGCACGGCTTGGACTTCTTCTTAAGGATCTCCCGCAGCGTGTCGATGGGTGAGCCGTTGACGGACCACTCAGTCACCCCCATCTGCCGCAGGTGCGAGCGTGCATGGCTGGACAGGCCCTTGCGGTTCTCGAAGAACTCGCCGCAGAACTCACAGCGGATGTCACGCACTGGCTCTGCCCGGGATGCTGTACAGGGTCGGGGGAGGGGGGAGAAGAGGGAGGTGGCTGCTGACAGGAAGCCTCCAAGCTTAAAGCCAGTGTTAAGTGCCCTGCTGCTCCATCCATGCATCCACAGACCCAAATGACCTGCTTTCTCATCTGCCTCCAAGGGTCCTAAGTACATCCAGCCCTTCTGCTTGTTGTGTCACCTCAAATTCTAGCTGGCTTCAAGATGACTCTGTGACATGGTGACATGTTAAGGAGCCTTGATCCTGGGCTCAGATGCCAGCGTGGCTGTGACCCTGTGTGATGCTAGGCAAGCCACTTCCCCTCTCTGAGCCTGTTTCCTCCTCTACAAAATGGGGATGGAAACCTCTACCTCCCAGTATTACTGGGAGGTCCTACAGTGGAGCAGAGCAGTTCAGAACATGTGGCACGAAGTCACATGAGTGCTAAGGCCAGGGCTGGGCCGTCCCACCTGCTGGGCACGCAACAGGAGCTCAGCCAACCGGACTGCACGAAAGGGAAATGAGTGACAGGGACATGACGACTGCTGCACACACACAACTTGTTTCGCCAGGCACACCGTTGTAATAAGTGCTTTATACCACTTCAGAAAACCGTAGAGTGGGAACCATACTCATCTCCATCTTCCAAAAGAAAAGAAGAAACTTGCCCAATTTCACATACTGCTAGACTGTGGAACAGCTAAGATCCTAACTTGAACCTGGCTCCAAATGTCAAATTTAGCGACCACAAGTGTCACACACAGTTTAGACACCCGCTTCTGATGGGTTTCTACTGCTGCCAATGGCAGACATCATTAATTTATCCCTACAGACTCTCCCTGGGAATCTGGTTGGCAGCCACTACCAATTGATTGCAGATAGCACAAGAGAAAATTCTTTTGCCATCACTGAATGTATGAAGGAAAATCAAGCAGCAGCTCAGCTGGGTGTCTGCACAGCAGGACTGCACACCTAGGCCCCTGTCCACTGGACCCATGTATCCTCCCTTCCATTTCAACCCTGGGCCTTCTGGGTACCCCCAAGGTGGGGTAGAGGAGGGAAGGTAACCCCCCTACCTGTTCTCCCTGCCTTGCCCCAGGGTCACACTTACACAAGTTCAGGGGAGTCATATCTTCCCGCGGTGCTACCCAGGGACCCTCGGATGGGTGCGGCTCCCCGTGAAGGGCCCCTGGCAGCATCTCACGCTTGATTTCCACCCGCATTTGTTCAGGCTTCAGCTTCTTGGTCAGGGAGGGTGTGGTGAGGCCCGGGAACATCTTTCGGGCCGTGGGAGGAGGAGAGGCAGTTGGTGAGTGGCCCAGGGGGCTGCCTGGTGGCGGTGGCAACTTCTTGGCCAGGGGTGAGAGGTGAAGGTCCGCAGGGCTGCGGGCTTCCAGTGAGCTGCCTGGACCTCCGCTGCCTATCACCTTGGCCAGGGCTTTCGGGCTGGGTCCCGGCGGGTTGGGGGGTCCACTGGGCCGGGACTGGGTCCGTCTCTTGAGGATCTCCCTCAGCGTGTCGATGGGTGAGCCGTTGACGTACCACTCAGTCACCCCCATCTGCCGCAGGTGCGAGCGTGCATGGCTGGACAGGCCCTTGCGGTTCTCGAAGAACTCGCCACAGAACTCACAGCGGATATCGCGAGCTGGCTCTGGGCCAGAAGCTGCAGCAGGAGGAGAAAGGGGCAGTTAGCACAGCGGGCAACGTCAGCAGCATCACCTGTGGGTATCCTGGTCAGCTGGGTGTGGACAACGGCATGCCCACAGGCTAGGGTGGTGGTGGAGGGCAGGTGCAGGCCAGGGAGCTGAGGAATGGGACAGGGGCCAGACACCCGGCAGGAGCAAGGGGAGGCTCGAGCCATGGGCCCTCAGTCCTGGCGGAGAAGGATGGAACCAAGACTCCACGACTCTGCGGGTCCCAACAAGGACGGGGACGGAAGGGCAGGAAGTGGCAGCCTAAGTGCCACCTGCCATCCAGACCAGGGACAACTATGGGCACCTTCCACACCAACAGGCAGCACCCCACCCTTGGCCTTCATTCTCAGTGAAGGTCACAATCATGGAGGTCAAAGGCCAAGAGAGAGGGCCTAACAGCCGACTGCCAATAAGATCTCTGGGCATAACCAGCCCACTGCCAAGGGCCCCTGTCTACTCCCTGCCCCAGCAGGGAGGGAGCCGTGACCCCCCCGGGAGGGGCTCCAGGGCCCGCAGGGAGGAGGGGGCGGCTGAAGCGAGAACCTACAGAGGTTGAGAGGAGACGGCTCCACATCAGAGGCCCAGAAAATGCCGGCGGCTGCGGCGGCCGAGAGGTCCTGCTTCCCCCAGGGGCTGGCCGCACCCGCGGCCTTCAGCTTGGCCTTCTTGGCCGGCGGTGGGGGGGGGAGCAAGGAGAGGGCCGTGGAGGTGGGAGGAGGCCGCCCCAGCTGGGCCAGCACGCCGCGCCCCGGTGGGAGGCGATTCTGGACGCCGACCCTCCTGATGAGCCCGTGGAGCACGTCTATGGGGGATCCCTTGGCGTCCGGGTCGCTGACGCCCAGGTGGCGTAGGTGGGCGCGGGCGTGGCTGGACAGGCCCTTGCGGGTCTCAAACCAGGCACCGCACAGCTGGCAGTCCAGCTCTCTGCCCCCGTCACTATCTAAAGCTGCGGAGACAAAACACAGGGGGGGTTCACGGCCGCCACCTTGGCTGGCCCTGCGGGACTGAGGCAGGAGGGCCTGGTGTGTGATTCTCAGCTGCCCAGGCCATACGGAGTCTGAGACTCATGCTGCAGGTTGATTTTTAAGAGGTTCTGGGAAGCAAGAAGCCCTGCTCCCTGCCTCGCCCTTCGGCATCAAGATGAGTGTAAAGAGCTCAAGCGTATGGAGGCAATGGCCCAATTCCAGTGGTCAATCTGATGCTCCCAGGACCTTGTCCCTGGGACCCCAGCTATAGGAGCTAGGCAGGGTGGGTAGCAGGCACAAAACAGGGCCCTACCCAGCTGCCCAGCAGCGTGCAGCTGAGGGCACACCTGCTCAGGGCCCTGCTCCTGAAAGCACAGCAGACCATGGAAGCAACTTCATCGGAACCTGAGGTGCCAACTGGGGTGCCCCGTTGGGCAGGGGGCCAGACCCTGGGCTCACCCCCAGGCTCTAAGGGCCACCAATGTGTGGGAAGGCCTGACTTCCTAAGGGCTGCTCAAGTTATACCTGCTCACCGCACCTAGGGGTTTCTTCCCACACTGTCTTAGCCAGGCCTGCAGGCAGCCCAGAGGCGTGGCTCCACCCTGGGCAGTCAGAAATGAATCTGCACAGGACTGACAGACAGGCAGGAGCATGAGAAGACAGGGCCAACCACGGGACCTGTCAGGTGGACCACTTGCCTACCTGCAGGGCCCAAGATGCGCCATGGGAACCCTGGTTCCCTTTATTGCCCCAACCCTCAGGCCCAGCGAAGGCCAAAAGCTGTCCCTAAGTGGCAAGGGTGACCCTGGCTGGCTCAGCAGCCACAGCCAGGCCTCTAGGGGAAGAACAACAAAGTAAAGTGGGAGACAGGTGATAATATGCAGGGCGACCGGCCCAACAAGAGACACAGCACTGTGACCAACACTCTGACCCAGTCGACCCAGCACAGAGGAGCTGTGGCCCCCGGTGCCCCCACCCTGGGCCCTATAGCCCAACCTGAACCGCGGCCCTCCCAACACCAGGACCTCCCTCAGCCCCCGGAACCCACACTCACTGAGGTTCAGGGGCCCCTCGTCCTCAGACTGAGGCCACTGTGCCTTTGGGGAGGCTGGCCGGGGGCTCAGGGACAGCTGGGGGCTCTTGTCCTCAGGATTCTTGGGGGTAGGGGAGCCCGCCAGGGCCAGCGGTGCCTTCTTGAGGAGTGGGGAGCTGGGTGGGTGGGCCAGGCCCTTGGCTGAGAAGCCAGGAGGCGACTTGATGGCCTTGTTGACACCTGGGGTGTCCAGGGGCTTGGCCAGAGTCAGCAGGCTCTGCCGGGGAGCCCCAGCAACCACTTCCTTTGGAGAGCTGGACTTCTTAGTCAGGCCCGGGGGCAGCCCGAGGGGTGTGTCAGGCAGGCCCTTCTGCTTCACGAGCTCGTAGAGGAGGTCGATGGGGGCACCACTGCTCTCGGACTCGGCCACACCCAGCTGCCGCAGGTGGGAGCGTGCGTGGCTGGACAGGCCCTTGCGTGTCTCAAAGCAGGCACCGCAGACCTCGCAGGTGGTCAGGCTCTGGGCTGGAGGGCGAGATGGAGGCCAGGAGAACCAGCTGTGAGGCCCTGTTCTCCCACTTCTCTCCCACTTCCCACTCCCCTCACCCAGGCTCCCTGCAAGGGTTTTGCTTTTGTCAAGCCCCTGTGATCCTTAAAATGACTCTAATGAGGTGGGAATTGGCCTGTCCAGTTTGCAAATAAGGAAAATGAGTCTCAGAGAGTGGAAGAGTTGTGTCCAAGGGCACAGAGCAAGAGGCAGAGTCCTTCTGCGGTCTAGCCAGCAGAACACCTTTCAGATCTCCAATGTACCAGTGTCCTGGCAACAGGTTTTCACAGAACTGCTGACCTGCCAGCCACATGCTTCACAGAGCTAAGTCCTGGCCACCCTCTGCCACTCAACTCATGCCCTAAACGCTGGGATGGAGGCCTCAGTCACGGTCTTCGTGGTGCCCTGCACCCTCTTCTGCAGAGCCCTATCCCTGCCTGTCTGCTTCTTCGCCTCCCTGCTCCCCACCTTTAGGACCCCAAGGACAAGGGCCAGGTCTGTTTTGCATCTCTCACATCCCTGGGGGCCAGCACTGTGCCTGTCACTACTCAGTAAGGACCTGAGAATCAACGCACAGATAAGGAAGTGTCATGAGGAAGATCAAACAGCTAACGAGGGTCAAAGTCAGCCAATGAACGGGTCTGAGTGTGAGCCCTGACAACTATGCCCATTTCTTCAGATGCCCCTCCCTTGTCCAGTGAGGGTAAAGCTCAAGGCCATGTGTACCCAGGGCAGCAGCAGCTCACGAGAGAAGACAGCTGGGTGTCTCCTTGGTGCCTTGGGGTGGAGAGAGAGCTGTGGCCAACCTGGGGCCCCACATTAACCCCCAGGCCCAAGAGCTCCCTGTGTGACCAGCCTGGCCAGCAACCCCACCCTGCCAACTGGACCACTCACCCTTGAGGTCCGGCAGCTCTTGCTTGCTGCCATGAGGAACCTCTGCAGCCACTTTGCTGCTCAGCCGATTGGCCACCTGCTCCAGGGGCCCTGGGAGAGGCAGGCTCTTCTTGGGGAGCGGGGGGGAGCCCAAGTCCATGGCCACCATGGCGTTTTCCTCAGAACCCAGGCCTGTGAGGTTGGGAAGACAGGCTCAGCCCAGGCAAGGCATGGGCTGTCTACCCTCAAAAGGACTGAAAGTGGGGGCACAGTGTGTGCATGGGGGGGGGGAGCCTTCTTCCTCATCCTTGGTGCCTGCTCTCACTCTGGATAGCAACTCACTCAACGAAAGTTGAGCTTCCATCCATAACCCCCAGTGCCAGGATGACGCAGGGACATCAAGGCTGCCCACTGACAGCAAACACAGACAGGTGAGGTGAGGGGACACAGTGCTATGCTGAGACTTCCATCCTAGGAGATCTCAGAGAAAATCTCTGGGCAAAACTTGTGGAGAGCATCTGTCAGTCTTGGGGACCGGTGGGGGTGGTCAGAAGGGGAATTCAGTAAGAGAAGGCCCGGGTCAGAGGCCAGAGAGGGAATGGTGGGGAGCCAAGGACAGGGAGTAGGCTCCAAAGGACTTGTGGGAAATCTCTAACCAGACAAGACAGCTGGAGCTGGGGCTGCAGAGACAACTGCAGGGAGGGAGGCTGGCCTACTGATCACAAGCTGAGCCCTAAGGGGGGTAAGGTGAGAACAGACAGCTTGCCTGCATCAGCAGAGATCTGACTGGGGACAGGAGGAGTGGGAATCACAGAACTTTGTAGAAAGTTTGTGAAGCATCCACCAGGCTAATAAGCTTCCCTGGGTGAGGTGTGTATGAGGACTGGGAGTCAAAGGTGCATTTTCATAGTCTAATTTTTCAGAAAAAGAGGACTGGGAGAACTGTTGAGCCCCAGGTTTAGCGCTTAGAGAATGGACATCGCTCTGAGGATGAAGGAACTGTGTGTCAGATGGGGCCTTGGAGGCACTCAGTGGTGTGAGCAGGTAGCCGGCGGGTCCCCTGCTCAGTGTGAGTCCTACTGAAGCGAGGAAAAGGCAGGCAGAGGGGGCCACGGGGACACCTAGGACTTTGTCAAAGTCTCCGGGTGAAGTGGGCGCGTCTGTCAGATGGGACAGATACCGTGTCAGGGCTGAAGTGACTTGGAGTGGGTTTCTGCGCAGCAGGGACCGGAACTGTGGTGAGGGACGCTCCCGGGCTCCAAGAGGAGCAAGGGGCATCTGTCAGACGGGGCGAGGGTCCCACGGGGCAGCAGCGGAGAGTGTTTCTGTAGCCCGGGACCCTGCGAGCGGCGACAGGAGGCCTGGGGCCCCGCGCGACTGGAGGGCCTGGGGGAAGGGGGAGTCCGGAGACTGGACGGCGGGCGTCAGGAGCGGCGGCGGCGGGAGGGGGCGGGCGGGACGCCGACTTTGCCCTCCCGGAACCCTCCCTGGCTCGGGCTCTTACCCGGCGCGGGCGCGGGCCCGGGCCCGGGCTCCGGCTCGGCCTTGGGCCCGTCCCGCGGCGGCGGCGGCGGCGGCGGCGGGGGTGGGGGCGGCGGCGGCACGGGGAGGGCCGCGGGGCCGGGGCTCGGGGGGCCTGGCGGCGGCGCCCCCGTAGGCGCGCGCTCCCGGGCACCTCCCGCGCGCGGCCCCGCCGCCGCCTTGCTCTCCGCTTTTGTCACTCGGCACTGGGCGGTGGAGGCGGCCATCTTGGCTCCGGCGCACGCGGGGCGGCCGCCTCAGGCGGAAGCAGCCGAGCGCCGAGCCCCGGCCGCCGCCGAGCCCACTCTGCCCCGCCCCTCGGGGCGCGCCCAGGGTACCCGGCCGAGCGCCGAGCGCCGCGAGTGAAACTCCCTTCCCGGCCCCTGCCGCACCCTGGCTCGTGGATGCATGCACACCGTGCACCCCGCGGCCCCCGACGGCCGCTCCAGCCTGGGCCTCGACGGGCTGGGAAACTGTCCCCCACCCCAGACAGCCCTAAGGCTAGGATGGAATCATCCGTCTACACGCATCCGTCTTAACAGCATACAGGCTCCGCCACGACCGACGGAGCTAGGACCTGCCCCAGGACCCTGTTCCATTCCCTTCCCTGTAAGTTTCATCTCCAGGTCGGGGATCCTGAAAGATCCCTGATCCCCAACCACGAGGACCGGCCCAACATCATGCTGACGGCACTGTCCCGCAATCCTACAGAACTCCCCACACAGCCTGCACCACATTTTAAGCACAACTTGCGTCTCCCTAACACCAACCCTATTGCCCCCAGCTGTTCCTTGACAGCTGGGTGAAGCCAGAATCTGACCGTTGCCCCGCCCCCAACCTGGCACCTGCCGCGTACAGGGAGGGAATGGAAGAGGCTTCTAAGAGCCTCGTAGGGCCAATGCTAAGACGTAGCCCTAATCTTGGGCATCCTTCCTCAAGGCCAGGCTCCCAGGATCTATCTACTCAACACTCCTGAACTGTTCCCGCATCCTCTCCTCGGTGTTCAATGAAAGACTGATCGCACCCTATTGATTGGCCTGCTCCCTCAGCACTAACTGGGGGGCTAGCACATTGGTCTTCTGGTGGAAATAGCTTAGCCAAAGCTGAACCTGGCTGCTGGGTATGTAAGGGGTGTGAGCCTGACCTTCAGGCCTCTGTGGGAGTGACAGAAAAAGAAAGGGGCAGAGCTGGAGCCTACTAACTGCCAGGTGTGCCTCCCAGCCACCCCTGAGCCCTCACAAACCTAGCCAGGTGTGGGAGCTGAATGCCCACAGGACAGTTTCAGCAGAGGCAAGAAGCCTGAGGTAATGTCCCCACTCTGCCTCTTCCCAAAGTGTGACCTCAACCAGCCACTATTCTCTCTGTGCCTCGGTCTTTTTGTCCAAAGAGGAACGGGGGCTTTGATAGCCCCACCCTCCATTCTGCAGACCTTCAATGCCCTTCAATGGTAAGGGGGCTTGTAGAGGGAACCAGCCGATCCCAGAATACAGATGTAGGTACCATCCTGGAAGCTGCAGACAGGAGAAACATAGGAGGAAGCCTCAGACCCAAGCAGCCCCTGGACAGTCCCTCCTGTTCAAGCACCTTCTCCATTACCCAAAGCCTACCTACTCCTCACTGCCGAGTTCTTTGCCTTGAGGTTCAGTAAAGGCTCCCACAAAGTCAGGCTTTGCAAGGCTGGGTCTTTCACATTTCCGCTCACTCCACAGTTCCAAGCCCTAGGCCCCTTCACCCCCAAAATATTACTTCTGGATTTCCCAAGCCATTTTCACTGGAGAGACCACCAAACATGGTGTTCAGAAGTCTAGCTCTGCTGCTTTGTGGCTGTGGCAAAACAAATGACCCAGTTTCCTTATCCGTAAAACAGGAACACAACAATCCTTAGCCCCATGGAATTGTTTTGCAGCATACATGAAACCTTAGTACACAGCAAGCACCCAATTATGGGAGCGATTATCAATGCTGCCGGACAAAGTAGATACCACTGAAAATCTAGAATGTAGATTCTAGATCCACACTGCCCAATAGGATCAGACTAACTCTGTACTAGCCACATTTCAAGTGCTCAATAACCATATGTGGCCAGTGGTGACCCTGTAGGACAGCACAGATATCGAGAGAACATTTCCATCATCTCAGAAAGTTCTACCGAACAGCACCGCTCTAGATAGATGACGTTATTAAGAACAAGGATCTGGAGTGTGACCTGCCTGAGATTTCAAATCCCAGCTCCACCACTTCTGGCTGTGTGACCTTGGGCAAGTTAATTAAGCTCTCTGTGCCTGTTTCCTCATCTGCAAACTGGGAATCATCATACCCTCCTTATAGGGTTGTCATGAGGATGGATGTACATGAGTTCATGTTTGTAAAGTGCTTAGAACAATATCTGGCCCTTAGAGCTCAGTAACCATATGTTAAAATCACTGTCAGGCAGTGCAGGGTGAAACTGGATTCAGGAGGAGCCCCAGGTCAGCCCTTGAGTAAAACAGAAGTGGCCCCTAAGTGGTAGGGAAATTGTGAGGACAGTTGTTAACGTACTTTGTAGAGTAACTAGAAACACTTTCAGGAAAGAGGAGTGGCTGCCCCCCTCCCATCCTTCCAACTCTCTGGGCTCCTGAGAAGGGTCAGGGCTCCACAGCTGCCCACCTTCTTTCCCCTTACCATCTCCGTAGGCTGGCCCAGGGTCCTCAGCCCAGGTGGGTGGGAAGGGCACTGTGAGAGGTAAGCGGGCCCTGCGGGAGGTCAGATAGCCACCAGGGGGCCCCCCAGGCTCACGGCCAAGGGGGCTGGGGGGCCTCTCGGCAGCTGAGGTGGCCAGCAGCTCCTGCAGGATGTTGATGGGCGAGACGGTGAGCTCCCAGTTGGTGATGCCAAAGTCACGCAGATGGGCCCGGGCATGGCTGGAGAGGCCGGCCCTCGTGTCAAAGCCAGCCCCGCAGAAGTCACAGCGCATCAGGCTGAAGGTGCCAGGGTCGAAGTTAGCCACTGTGGAGAGAGACAGGACATGGACTACCTGGGAGGGAAAGGGGGGCAACTCTCCAGCCCCAGCCCTCCCCTCTCCCAGGGCAGCTCACCTTCTGAGTATCACACACCTGGTACTGTTCCTCACATAGATGCCTCCCTTCCCCTTTGCAGATCACGCGCCTGCCTGCATCACCTCCTGTGTCCCCCCCAACTCCAAAAAGCCTTCTCTACTGACCTCCCAGGTTCCCCCTCACACAGCATCAGGAACCCTACCCTCAAACATTTCTTCAATTGTGGATTTGCAAGCATTTGGGTGAGTGTTCAATGAAGACCCTTCTCGTGTCTAGAGCTCATGCTCCACAAGCTTCCCCCATCACAGCTCTCAACATCCTAACTGCCTGGTTTCTGTCTGTCCTCCCCTGCCCCTCATCTCCAGTGCATGTGCACACGCATTTTCTCAAACACCATACCGGCACCTCCCCAAGTGGTTTCCGGATCTGTCAGCATCAGAACCACCCAGGGCACTCATGTTAGAGACAGACCTCTGGAATCAGAACCTTGGTGCCTGGGACTCTGCATACCTCACAGGCAGCCCCGGGGGTTCTGAAGCCGGCCAGGGTCCCACCATTGCTGTGACTGGGCTGTGAACTCCAGGAGAGCAAGGACTGCTGTTTAATTCACTGCTGTGGCCCCAATGCCCAGAACAGAGGGGACCTCACTCAATAAATATTTGTTGAATGAAGGAACCAATGAAATCCCCTGCCTGGGGCTGACTCCTCTGCCTATACTCCTTCCTCCAGGTGCTGGAAGGGTCAGGGCATGGGACCGTCCCCACACCTCCACCGACGTGGTGGCCTTTGTCGCTGCTCCCAGATCTTCCCAGAGGGGAGGCCCCGACTTCACCCCACTTGGCACTATGGGAGGATTTAGAGTGAGGGTTGGTTGGTTCAGACTCAGCTGCCCAGCTTTGTGTCTCGGGGGCCTCAGAGGGAGGTGGGTGCTGGAGTGAAGCCCCCCCTACCTTTTTTCTTCTTCTTCTGGAAGGAGAACCTGCGTTCGATGGCCTTCACCTCCTCAGCGGAGATGAAATGCCGCACATTGTAGCTGACACCCACGCGGTTCAGGTGGCCCCGCACGTGGTTGGCCAGGCCAATGCCATTGTGGAAGCGGTCTGGGCAGTAGGGGCACTTCCGCTCCTCATGCTTCAGTGCCACTGCTGGGTCCCCGTCCAGCAGCACATCCAGCCCCAGCGGGCCCCCCAGTGGTGCATCCAGGAGCAGGAAGTCCAGGGGGTGGGTGCCTCCCAGCCCCAGCTCTTCTGGCTGCAGCCTTGGGGGCGCCCTGGCTGCTGCAGCCAGGACCTGGGACCCCAGCTTGGCCACCAGCACAACTGGCACCATAGCACGGAGCTGCTGCTGCTGTGATGGTGAGGACTCCGCTGCCCACAGGGCTTCTCGGAAAGTCCGCTTCAGCTCCAGGGCTGGCTCTGGGATGAGGCTGGGGACGGCTGGGAGTGGAAAGACCCCATTTTCAGGGGAAAAGTCCATTTCTGAGGCCAGTTGTATTTCCTCCTCCTCATCATCACTCCAGGGGTGCCTCAGGTCCCCCAGTTGGGCTGGGAGACCCTGCAGGTGAATAGCGTTTTTGCTTCTACCAGGCAGTAAGGAGTAGGGGACGGATGCTAGTGGTGAGGGGAACGCTGGCCTTCCCAGGGGCCTCTGGACCAAGCTGTGAGGGAGTGGCTTTGATGGTGGGAAATCCCTTGTGCCCAGCTGCTGGCAGCCTGGGCCAAAGGCCAGGCTGGGGTTGTATCCAGCGGGGTTCTCCCGCCACATGGGGGCTAAGAGCGGCTCAGCATTGCCAAAGTCGTCCTCAGTGGCTTCAGGGAAGCGGGGGTATGCATCCTGGCTGGTACCAGGCTGGCTGGCAGGATCCTCCTCGAAAGCCTCACCATCCTCCTCCCAGTGGGGATGAGCATGCACAAGCCTCACGTGCTCCCTGAGCAGGCTCTCGTTGGGTGCTGGGAAGCCACAGAAAACACAGGCACTGAGGCCCGAGGAGGCTGCATAGGGCTGATAGCCGAGGGTGCTGGTGTCAGGGCCTGGGCTGCCGCCCCCAAAGGGCTCCTTGGCAGCCTGGCCTGGCAGCTCGCGCACGTGCAGCTTGGCATGCTGCACAAAGGCTTTGGGGGAACTGGTGCCAAACATGCACTTGGGGCACTGCAGCCGCGCCTCCCGGCCCTCAATGCTCGGGACCTGCTTCAGCTTCTGGATTTCCTCAAGGATCTTCTCCCGAGAGGCCTGGTGCAGCTGCCGGTGCTGCTCCAGGGCACTGGGGTCGGTGAAGGCCCAGCCACACTCACCGCAGGCCAGGGGGGCCAAGTCAGCGGGGGGCTCCTGGCCTGGGGCTCGGCGGTGCTGGCTCATGTGCTCCAGAAGGTGCTCCTTCTGCTTGAAGTAGATGCTGCACTCGACACACGGGAACACAGCTGGGTCCTCGTCCTCGTCCTCATCTGGGCTGGCCACCCCCTCGGCTACCTCCTCCAGCAGCTCACACAGGTAGGGCCCTGTCTGGACTGGGGGCGGCACTGGCTGCAGCCGCTCCACAGAGGCCTCCGAATTCACTGTCCAGGTCTGCGTGGCCACCTCAGAGGCGGATCTGGGCAGGCCCCACTCAGTGGGTGGCTGGGCCAGCCCCTCCAGGTCCGGCAAGTGCTCTCTGGCGCCCACCACAGCCACATCCAAGGTCTTCACGGCATCTTCTATAGGCACCAGCACCGTCCTGAAGGAGGTGAGGGGTGGCGGCGGGGGCGGCAGGTCCAAGGTTAGCCCTGAGTCCCGCGATGGGGCCTGCTCATCCTCATCCTGGAGCCAGTCTAACCTGGGGTGGCCCCGGGGGGACTTCTCCAAGAGCTTCGGTTCACCCTGGTGGTGCAAGAACCTTCTAGACCCCTCAAGCTCAGCGTGGGGCTTCACTGTTCTCACAATGACGGAGTCCTCAAACCTCCGCTCAGATGGGATGCCCTCCCTGGCTTCCTGAACCAGAGGGTGCTCCCAGGGCCCCCGACCATCAGGGAGGCCAGGGAAGTGGCCCAGGAGATGGGGTGGTGGGGAACCCGGCCGGAAGTCCAGGCTGCCTCCATCCCAGCAGCTGCAAGGAAGTTCCAATGGGGACAGGTTAGCCATGGGCCTCAGTTTCCTTTTCTCAGGCAGGGGAGGGGAGTCCTCCCAGGCAGTCTAAGACAGGCCTCAGAGACTCAGCCCCAGGGCAACCTCACAGTGGCCAGAAGTGTGCAGGTGAGGATGGGGAAGTGGGGGGAGTACATGTGGACCCTTCCAGAGCCATTGGATTAAAATCCAGATTCAGCTCCCAGCATGCACCTGTGCATATAGCCCAGGCCCACTGCAGAGACCACACTGGAGTCACAAGGCGTGCCCCCAAGTCCGGTGGCACAGTCAACTCTCATCTGTCCCCTGGGAGGGTCCAAGGCTCTGACTTGTGCTCCAGGCTGCTTTTATCTTAGTCCTCCACAAACTGGGGTGCTTTAGTTTATTTAGATTCACCTTTCCAGCAAATTTGCTGAAACTCTATGGCATGAGCAGCTCCAGGAGATGCAGTCACCTCCCCCTACATCCCCCTCCCGTAGCTCCCATTCTGGAAGGGTAGAGTCAGGAGAGGTGCACAGTGCCACTGAGCCTCTGGACCCAGTGACCCTGACCTCCTTCGGGGGAGGCGGAGGCAAGGCCACATCACTGAGCCTCAGTTTTCCAATCCTAAAAATGGGACAAGTCCCAAGAACCAGGAGCTTCCCACCCTTACGCAACCTCTAAGGAGCTCGCTCATATCTGTAATCAAAGAAACCTTAACACATGGCAAGTGCTTATCTAAATAATCCCAACCACAGCCCTTCAACAGGAGACCTTGACCATATGAAGTGTTAAGGTGAAGATGACACAACTCGGTGCTGGGGAAACACTTTGCTTGGCCTGATGCCTGGCTCCTGGTCAGCCCATGACTAACGTGGGTTCCTACTATAACTGTTCCTGATCCATCTCCCTTCATTTTCAAGATCCTGCCTCACGGCGGGAGCTGCCAATCATACTGAGAGGATGAGCGCAAATCACAGGGTCACGTCTCTCAGCCCTATCAGCGAAAAGCAATACCAACAGGACCATGCCCTCAGGGCTCTGGCAACAATTCAGTGGGACTGAGAGCCCAGCACACAGTAAGCACTCAATAACAGGGAGCTGTTATTAATCCTGGTATGTCTATTATTATGCATTGGCACCGCCAAGCCTTTTAATAGAGGGTCGCTGCTGTCGGCATTGTTGTTGTTTCCTGCTCCTATCCAATGTCCCTTGGTTCCTCAAGGCAAGTTTGTGAGATGCATCTTAGGGACTTTACAGATGAGGAAACTGAGGCTCAGAGAGGCTTGGCATGGTTCTAAGGGTCACCTGGCAGAGACAGGACTTCAAGGGTCCAACCTCCAGGCTCCTGGCCCCCTGGCTCTGGTCCTGGCAGGGATAATGAGAGTTGACTGTCTGTGTTCATCCCAGTCCTCCCCCCACCCCTTGCACACACCCAGGGGCTTGCCTGCTGGGAGCCACCTCCTCCTGCCTGGCCTCCTGATTCCCTCCTGTCCCCTTCTCACTCCCAGGGGCTTCTCTCGGGCTTGGGCACATCCTGCTTGCCCCCCTGCCCTCCCTGAGGTCAGGGCCAGCATGGCACTCACCAACTGCTGATCCGATGGGTGGCGGAGGTGGCACGGGGGAGGGCTTCGCTGAGGCCGGGATGGGGCTGCCCGTCTGCAACAGAGAGGGGAGACCCTGAGGGGCTGGGGTCCCCCTGGCCGGGGCCCTTTTAACCCCAGCTCCAGAAGCCCTTCAGGGACCCTTGGGAGGGCCCTGCCGGCTCCTTACCCCTCTCCCCTGAGAGGCCTTTGGCCTCTACATTCCTGAGACCTGAAAGGGGTTTCCTTGGAGGAGTCCCCTTAGAATTCCTGGGGGACCCCAGGGGCTTGCTGCCTTCAACCCTCCTCTCTTTGTCCCTGCTGGGCAGTCACGGTGATTTTGAAAAGTCACATCCTGGTAAAAACCCACCTGGCTTCTCATACCTACAATAAAAGCCAGATTCCCAACCACCACCTACAAGGACCTGCGAGGTTGGACCTCGGCAGTTCTCTGCAGCCTCACCTCCCTCTCTTTGCCCCTCACTCACTCAACCCTGACTGTTCCTGAAGCCTCAAGCCCACCTAACTCTTTCTGGCCTCAAGGCCTTTGCACTGGCTATTCCCTCTGCTCTGGCGAGCCCTTCCCTCGCTACCTGCTAAAGTAAGCTCCTATGATTTTCTCTTTCATCACTGATTTCATTTCTTACGTAGCACTCTTTAAACTGCCTGGTTCCTTCTCTGAATGATTGCTTGCCTGTTTCTCTTATTAGCATGTAAGCACCCGCGAGGGCAAGGACCTTTTCAGCCTCATTCACTGCAGCATCCAGCACCTGGCACACAACAGGTGCTCAGCCTATACTGGCCCGATGATGAATGAGCCCGGCTAGAGCTCAGCCCTCTAGCCTTCGCTACGGAGATCCCATCCCTGTGTTCCACACCCCATTCCAGGCCTTCATCCTAGAATCAAATCCCCTCCTGGGACCCCTCACACAGATAGAGCCAACTCTCCATTATCACCTGTGGAGCCAACGCCTGGAGCGACCACAGGGATCCTGGCCTGTGCCTCCTCTGCCGCCGCCCTGACTGACACGGCAACCGTGCCAGTCGGGGCTCCCGCCAAAGGCCTGGGCCAAGGTTAACACACTGGGGGAACTTGCACCCCGTCCAGAGCCTGGCAGATGCAATTGCTGGATTAGCTTCAATTTGAAGAAGAGCCAGAAAGAGGACTAGTGCCGGGGCTCATTCTTTTTCCAATCTCCCACCACCAAATTTGCCCAGGACAGTGAGAGCTGACTGGCAGGAGCCGAAGAATTAAAAGTACTGGCGGGAGGCCATGGGTGGAAGGGTCAGAAGGTTATAATCACTGCCCAAGCGTCTTTCTGCTGAGCCTGAGAGAAAGGTTAGGACTGTCCCATGTCCCGTGGCTTCTGGAAGGTGAGAATGCGGATGGGGTTATAGAAATTCATTGTCCAGAGCAGTTTATCATCCTTGGTGCTGTTCCTATTTGGGGCCCGTCCTTCTCTGGTGGGGGCTGCCCTGTGTATTACAGAATGTTGAACTGCATCCCTCGTTTTCACCCACTAGATGCCGGCAGCCCCCTGCTCCCACCCCTACAGTCAGGACGAACAAAAATGTCTCTAGACCTGGCCATCGTGTCCCCTGGGGACAGAATCATCCCCCTTTTGCGAACTCCTGGAGTAGACGGATGGGGAGCAGGGCCAGGCCAGTGGTAGGCTTGGATGCGCAGGTCAGTGTCAGGGTGGGAGGATGGGGTGAGTGGGCTGTTGGAGAGGGTGTGAGGGTTGGGAAAGTCAGGCCTGGACCAGCCAAGGGAGCATGACCACAAGCCTCAGAGGTATGAGCTTCTCAGGAGTGGGCAACAAATTTAACCGGCAATAGGCCCCAGCACAGCCACGAGTCTCAGGATCCAGCGTCCTGCATCTGAGATTCTGGGACCCCAAGCTTCTGAGATTCTGGGTGTCCCAGATTCGATGATTCTGCGATTGCTGTTGTCTAAGAATTCCACGAGCCAGAGGGCCGTGTTGGCCTCTTTGAGCAGCTCCAGTGAGGCTCCTATTTTTAGTGGCAGTAACTTTGAAGGAAGCAGGCCAAGCAGGGCCCTGTATCCAAGACACCTGGGGGCCGGGGGCCTCACCCAGCCAGTGGGGATCCAGAAATCCCTATGGGTCAGACAAGGCACCTAGGATGCAGCCCGTGGCAGTGGCCATGTCGAGAGGTCATCATGGTCTCCCGCCTTCTCAGGTCCCCGAGAGGTTTGAAAATGAGAGGGAATACAAGGGTGTCCGAGAGCAGCTTGAACCCCAAGCCAGGCAGCATGGCAGAGTGGCCAACAATCTAGACTGTGGAGTCAGACAGATCCCAGTTTAAGTCCCAGTGGTGACCAGAAGGGCATGCCTTTCCCATCCCAAGCCTCAGTTTCCTCCTCTGTATAGTGAGAACAGCCACTGGCCCAGTCTTACAGGACAGGCGACTGGTGCCAAGGAGATCACAGTACATGCTCCATCCAGAGAGGCAGTGGGGTGGGGGGGGGGGAAGGAGGAGGTGGGAGTGCCCAGGGAGATGGAGGCTGGCTCGGAGATGTCCCAGGTTGGAAGCCGGAGGCTGGCTCTGGAACCTCAGGCCCCCACTCACTCCACGCTCTGATTTTCTTCCCAGTCTAAGGCCCCGTAAGGGCAGAAATGAAACACTGTTTGTCCCCAACCCCCTGGTTCCAATGCCAGGTATGCATTAGACTCTTCATCAATCCGTGTGGACCATCTCAGTCCCCCAAGCCTTGGCTGCACCTGGGAGGCTGACCAGAAAGGTCAAACATTGGGCAGAGGCGGCAGGGAGCCTGTGGGTGCTCCAGGCCAACAGTCATACTGGAGGACAGAGGAGGTAGTGAACGCATTCACATCTAGGCAGAGAAGTTTGGAGGTATCCATTCCAGGGGTACCCTTGGGGGAATCCAAGGGCTGGGTGGGGCTGAGGGAGGGCCCAGGCTTTGGGGTGGAACAGCAGCCCCAGAAACTATTCCTATTTATAGACATCACAAGACTCCTAGGGCAGGTACCCGTGCCAGGAAAATGGGGTTGAGCAGGCTGAGAGGGCAGCAGGGGTGGGGGAGAACGCCATGTCTGAAGCTCAGGCCCTCCTCCAACTGTCCGGCTGAGGCCCCACATCAAGCTATCCCTCCCCCGTGCCCCTATTCGCTCAGGGACACCACTACGGGTAGGCCTGGCACCGCTCAGCAGCCAAATTCCCCTCCTTCCCAGGCCCATGCACTGGCCCCTGGTTAATTCCCTGGGGAGACTGAGGACGCACCTATCTACCTACCTGGGGCTTTTGCCAGGTAGAGAAGAAGCACCCCATTCCTCAGAATCAGACCCAGAGAGGAACCTGGGACCCCAGAGCCTGTTCCCTGAGGATCCCACAAAGTCAAGGTCCCGGGGTTACCCTAGCCAGCATTGTGACCTGGGACAGAGTTCTGCCTCTTTCGGCCTTGGTTACTAAGGGTTTGGAGAAGTGGATTGCTCAAGTTCGCTGAGCGCTGGTACTCTGCAGTTCTCACCCTGCCATTCCCCTTCATGACACCTTCAGGTGCCACCAGTCATTTCCATACCACTGCATATGTGGAGCTCACTACCTGACTCACTGTTCCTCATCCATGACTCCTGGATGCCTCTAAAGGCTGGGCCAAGCTAGTTTTCCCCCATTGCAGCCCCAGCAACTGTGTCATAACACTTTGTGGCTGGTCTGTCTCCCTGATCCCAGATGGCAGGGTCCATGAGGGTGGGGATGGTATGTGTGCTTGGTCACTGGCTGTGCCCAGCCCCAGAAAGGTGCTCTGTAAATATCTGGGCATCATGAGCATTTCTAAGGGTGAGCGAGGCAGGTCAAGGACACCTTGACAGAGCATGGTGGTTAAGGATGCCGGCTGTCAAGTCAGGTTACTGACTAGCTGTGTGACCTTGGACAACTTAACTCCTCAGGGTCTCAGTTTCCCCATCTTTAACATGGGATAATAATAATCAAGGTTACCCCACAAGGTTCTTTTGAGAATGACATGAGATGACCACGTAAAGGGGTTGGTATGTAGGAAACCACTAACGGGGTGCTTGCAGGTTCCTCGAAACCAAGGCTTTCAGGACAGGCCAAGGAGACGAAGGGAGGTGTATCTGGTCTATCAGCCTGCACTGCCCCCACCACTCTTCGGCTATATCAGGCTTCTGCCTGGTCTTTGAACATGCCAGGCTCCTCGTCCCCACAGGATCTTTGTACCTGCCATGCCCTCCATGTGGCTTGCCCTCCCCCCCATTCATTCCATGCTCCACTCAAATTCCATACCCTCGGGGATCTTTCCCGAAGCCTGTCACTCCATGGAATACCTTCACAGCATATGTCACTACCTGCCCTTATTTATTTGGTTACTTGTTGTCTGTCTCACCTATTAGAATGTCAGGCCCAGGGACTTGTGAGGAGGGCAGGGACTTGTGCCTCTTTTGTTCACGGCTATACCCCCAGCACGTAGAACAGAGACTGGCATGTAGTAGGTGCTGAGTATTTAATGCATAACAAATCTTGAGGTGCGGACAGTGTGAGATCCCCTTTTGCTGGGTAAATCGAGGCAAAAAGGGGTAGCTGGCATCCCTGATTACCCAGTCTTTCCTGAGCCACTAGAGGGCACAAGCTGTTTTGGCTTATGGCTCAGGGGCAGGACTCACCAAGACAGTGCAGCAAGAGAGCCAGGACAGACTGCTGAGGCAGGGAACACCTGGGGAATAAGTGTACTTGGGACAGGGAGCTTGGGATGCTAAGCTGGGTACCTGGACCCAATTAATGTGCTCAGAGGAGGGAGCCAGACAGACCTGAATTCAAGTCCCAGCTTCTTGCCACCCATTGGGGGGCCTTAGTCAGGTCATTGGCTCCCAAGGCCTCTGTGTTTCACAACAGAGTGCAAAGAGAAGGCTCTGGACCAAAGCAGAATCCAAATCCCAACTCAGCCCCTGCTGGGTTGGGTGACCTGGTCCCCTCTGAGCCCTGGGAACACGGAGATGGATGTTCTCCCAGGGCCACAGGGCCCACCTTCTTACCAGAAATGCCACCTCTGCCATCCAGAATGTCTCGGGAGCTCTCCTTGGTGACAGACAGGTAATGGGTGGACCGGAAGATGCCACCATCCCCCTCAGCAGCCTCAGCCCCACCTTCGATGTCCTCCCTTGGTGCTGGGCCAGGCAGTCTCTCTGGGCCTCGAGGACGGTCTGGGGTAGCCAGGCCGCCTGCCAGGGGCCCATCCATGGATGCTCTCTGCTTGGCTCCACTCAGCTGCCAGGCTGGCTCAGTGAGGCATTGTAGGTCTGGAGGAAGAGAAACAGGTGCTTAGGGAAGGTAGGAAAGGGACTCTGTCTTAGTTTCTCCTTCCTTGAAGCCCTAGTCCTTACCCTTGCCCACTGCCTCAGTTTCCCTTCCAGCCAAGTGAACTAAGTAAATGGTGCTGAGGCCCTAGCCACATACAGTGTACCCTGAATGGTCCCTATTTTCAGTATGCCTCAGTCTCCCTATCAATAACACCTCTCTTTACACAGATCCTGTGCTGCCAGTTTATCCATTTTTACACGTGCACACTCAGCCACCTTGTTTTCTTGCAGCATTAATCCTATCACTTCTCCCAGATGCCTCCCTTCTGCACTTTCCCCAATTATGCCCTCACATCCATGCGCTCATATACCCTATGCCCATGCCTTGGCATGCATGCCGGCCACTTCTACACTCTGATCCTATACCCTCTCAAGTCCCCCTATCATTATCCCTGCACTTTTCCCACATTCCAGCCCTCCCTCCCACACGACCTTAGGGTTCTCCAGTATTAACCCCTTCACCCTCACACACAGCCTCAAGTGATCCCAGCATTAACCTCTTCGCTTCCCCGCAACATTACCCCTCATGCACATCCAGCCTGGGTTCCCCCATCCCACCCTCCCAAGATCTCAATAGTCTGCAGGCAAAAGGGATGCATAGGGCTCTTGGTCCAGAAATGAGGACCTTGGGGAGGCCGTGGGGGTGGGGGCTGTCTTCTCCACCTATAAATACCTTCAAGGTAACGGCGGAAAGTGAAGGGCAGGAATGAGGCGCCCTCCCCAGGGAGATGGTGGGGAGGCCGGGCCCAGGCAACCGGGGCGGGGCCGGGGCTCCAGGCCTGGCTGCAGGCGCTGCCCTCGGGGGCCTGGGGGCTCCCAAGGGACCCGTCCGTGGACTGGCAGTCGTGGCGGGGGTCCCTGCCCAGGCCTGGAGGAAGCACCTGCGGGTGTCCACCCGGTGGGCACTGCCCGCGGGGAACCGGCGGGACCGCAACTTCGGAGCACTTTGGCAGCGTGGGGAGGGGGCTCCTGTCTGGACGCCCCCGGGGGGTCGCAGGGGTGGGAGTGGCGACGCGCCAGCGCACCCCTCGAGGGGCCAGGGTCTGGGAGATGCGCCCTCCGCCCGTGCATCTCGGGGCGGGAGACCCCGCGGGACGCGCCGAGGTAGGGGGGACACCTGCCCCAAGACCCCCGCTCCTCCCCCCACCTGCCCTGCCCCGCCCCCGATCAGGCCCCGCCCCTGCAGGCCCCGCCCCGCCCCCCGCCCCAGGGGGTCCCGCCTGGCCCGGCCCGGCCCGGCCTCCCCCTCCCCACGCCGGCTCCGCCCCGCCCGCGGGCTTCCCAGGCCGGGCCGGGCCTCACCGGGGAGGCGTCGCCGCCGGCCGGGCGCCGGGGCTCGGAGCTCCCCTCTTCGGTGCGGCCGTCGCTGTCGCTACCGCCGCTGCCGCTACCGGTGCCGGTGCCGCGGCCTCCGCAGCCGCCGCCGCCTCCACTGCTCGGGGGACATTGTCCCTTTAAATCGCTCCCCCCGCCGCCCCGCCCCCCCGGCGCGCCGCCGTGACCTCAGCGCGACAGCCCTGCCGCGCCGCCATGATGGGGAGGTCTGGGGCGCCCCCCGATCCCCCCTCCCGCCCGTGCCTCCCGGGGCGGGGGGGTGGGGGGTCGGCCAGCAGGCCCGCGCCATGTTGGGAGTGGCTCGGCTGGTCACTCTTAAAGGGCCCACGCGGCCTGAGAATCCAGGGAGAGGCTCTATTACCACGACAATACTCTTGTCCTGCTGCCCCTGATGGTACCTCATCACCCCACTGGTTCTTCTAATGCTATGTCACTAATAGTACCAGAAGAGTGGAGAGGGGGCAGAGAAGTTCTATGGGTCACTCATAGGTCATTGAGGACTCCACTCAGCCAAGCCTTAGCCTTCTGTCCCCAACTAGCTTCTTTCCAACCACAAGCTCACTCCTTCCTTCCTCGTTATCCACACTGGACTTCAGCACCTTCATGCCCCTAGAGCCTGCCCTAGGTCCCCAACGCTAAGCCCCCCTTCTCCATCCAATCCAGAATCATAGCCTCCAGGACTACCCCATCATGCACACATAATAGGCCTGCTGCCTTCTCCCAGCTACCAACCATCCATATGTCCAACCACCCATTCATCTCCCTACCCATTCATCCACACACCCATCCAATCAACTAACCACCTGTTCATCCACTCTTCCAACCACCTATCCATTCATCCATCCATCCAAATACCCAAACTACCCATTCACCTCCCATTTACCTACTCATCCGTCCACCACTCAACCAACATCTGATCCCGTCAGCCAGCTGACCACCCTCCCAAATCCCCACACCTATCAACCCATCTGAACATCCACTCAATTCAACTATCTGTGTCCCGTCTACCTGTCCATCCATCCACCACCCAAGTAAATACCTACTTATCCATGCAACCAAGCAAATACCCACCCTCCCCTACAGAACCTTCCACCCAGCTACCCAAATATCCATCCATCAATTGCATGTTTACTTGATTGTCTCCTCCACTAGAGTGTAAGTTCCACAAGGACAGGAATCTTGTCTGTCTGGTTCATTACTGTTTCCTCACTGTTCAGCTCAAGATTCTCATGTCACCTCAATAAATGTTCATATAATATATATATAACCACATGCTCAATTCAAATACTTATTTCCTACTACGATCCAGGCCTGGGCAGACATATCCATCCCAGCTAACCACCTACTACTTAACTATTCACCTACTAGTGCAAACATCCGGCAATGTTAACCTAGACCCATGCCCTCCCTGCCATGAGTGAGGTGGTGTGGGATTTAGGGACTCTGGAAGATGCTGTCATCTGGGGCCTGAGGGTTGGTGGAGGTGAAATCTGGGCTTCATTGAGAAGCAGGTGCTGGTCCTAACAATTGTGAATGAATACCTTTTTTTTTTTGAATACTTTGAACTAAGGGTCTTCTACTGTGTAAAGAACTTTAGATCCAATTTACAGAAATGGACATTGAGGTTCTGAGAGAGTGAAGGCCTGAGGTTACACAGCTGGTGAGAATCTCTTTACATCACCCACTACATTAGACTCCAATTAGGGGAGAATTTGGGAGAGCTGAATAGGGGGTGCTTTCTGATTGGCAACACTTAGGGGCAAAGAAACCATTGATTTTACTGAAATCAAGATTTTACTGGGTAACCTCACAGTGCCAGAATGCTTGGCACCTACAGCTCCACTCCCCACTGAAGGCCATATAGGGCTGAGGCAGGGATCAAATGGGCCCCTAATATGGCTATCTCTTTACTCCCAGACCACGTAGGGGCGGAGTAGGCAGCTCAGGTGGTGTCTCCGTTGACAGAGGGTGCTTTGAGGGGCAGGGGCTGGCTCCGGGACACCGGCATCCCTGGAAGGAGCTGCAGGCTCAGTATGGCATCCCTCAGCTGGGCATGAGAACTCTCCATCTCAGCCAGTCGGCGCTCCTGGGGAAACAGCAGCAGTGGGCTGGGACCCAGGGAAGGGTTGCATCCCAACTCTCATTCCCTCACCGCCCAGATCTGCCCCAGGGCTTGCGCAGGGGGTCTCACCAGACTTTTTAGCCTGTGGGCCTCACTGCTTGGAGGGTCGCGCTCTGGATCGAGTTGCGAGGTCCTGTGGAGATCAGGGGCAAAGAGGGAGGCTCAGAGACTGGGGAACTGCCCTCCAACCCCTGATTGGAGAGACAGGTATTCAGGCTACCGGGCTTGGGGTGAAGGCAGGGTCTGTCCAGAAGGAGGGAGGGGCCTAAGTAAACTTGAAGAAGGGGCTGAACCAGAGAGCCTGGAATGCCTGGGATGAGAGGACCAACCAACCCTTGGAGGCGGGGCTTGGCCCATCCTCGTTAGGGTCTTGACCGGGATGGGGGCGTGCCCACACTGAGGGCCTGGACTACCCTGTTTGGAAGGGGCTGATTGAGGGATGACGCCTAACGAGAGGACCCGCCCGGGACCTGCGGCGGGTTTACCTAGGGGCTGGCGAAGCTGACCAAAAGGCGCCTCCTAGACAGGTGGGTTGGGCGGGGCTGGCCTAGGAGGTGTGGCCATACCAGGCGGGATTTGAGTGGGACTGGTTGATTGAGAGGCAGGGCCTGAAGGAAAGTGGGTCCCGGGCTATCCGATTACGTATAACGGGTCCACCTGGGGGCGGAGCTAATGGAGAGAGCAGGCTCACCCTCCACCGAACCTGGAGTTCAATTCCTCCAGCTGGCAGCGAAGCTGCTGCTGCTGCTCCATCAAGGCCCGGTTTTGGGTGCTCAGCGACTCCACGATGCCAGACAGCACCTTCTGTTCCTTGCGCAAAGCGGCCACCTCGCCTTGCAGTACTGCCAGCTGTAGGGGAGGGAGCAACTGTAACCTGACCCACCGCCGTCCTGCCCCTTCTCACCAAGACCCTGACCTCCCTGTCCCTTGCTCTCTGCCTCCCCACAGCCTTGTCTCTTGTGGAATAGCGCTCTCTTGTAGAGAGGAGGAAACTGAGGCTCAGAGAGGGTTGAGGTAGGCCCGGGGTCACACAGCGCTGGGGGCTCACATTTGAACCCAGACCTGCCTGGCCTCCAGTGTCATCTCTCCCCTGTGTGAGGACCTGGGCTGGACCTCACCTTCCCGACCGGTCGGTGTGTACCCAGCGCCTGGTCTGTGTCCTGCGGCTGGTCAAGCTGGCGTTGCCAGGGTACTGATGGCTTCCGAGGCAGCGAGGCTGAGGCCCTGGTCCAGGGTCGGCCGTGCGGCGCGGGGCCGGTCCGTAGGGAGCTTTTGGGTCGCGGTCGAGGCCCTACAGATGGGCGGCGGCGAGCGGGGCGGCCAGCTGGTACGCTCTGCGTGCGCTGCACCAGCCGGGGCAGCCGTAGGGGCCTCTCCTCCTCTGGCCTCTGCAGGATCCAACTGCCTGCACCGCGAACGCTGCGCAGGGACTGGCTCTTGGAGATGAGAGGGGTGTGCTTGGGGAGGTCTCGAGGAGGCAGAAAGCCGGGCTTTTCCCCTGCGAAAAAGCTGGGGGTGGGATGGAGGAGCTCAGACACTTGACTGGCCCCTGAGCTGACCCCATCCCTACCTCTGACCGCAATGATCCCACATAATCTTTTTACTTCTATGTGACCTTGTCTCTGATGACATCACATTTGGACCTCTGACCCTGTCCTGGACTTCTAGCAATACTGTCCTATGACTCTTGACATGGCCCCATTCTAACCTTTGACTCCTCTGTAGCCTTGTCACTGAACTCTGACTGCAAAGATGACTCTGCTCATACCCTTAACCCCATCTGACCCTGACCTCTGCTTACAGTATGAACCTGTCTCTGACCCTTGGTGATGTATCTTAACATCTGATCCCAATCTGACCCCTGATTTGACGCCATCCACAGCCTCTCACTGAAACCTGACCTTCATTGCTGACCATAACGTCACTTTCTCTCTGGCCCCAGATGTGACCTGTCCCTGACCTCTGCAATGACCAGTTCTCACCTAGAGTTCAATCTGATCCTGTGCCTGTCCTCTGACGATACTGTAAGCCTCTCCCTGACCCCTTGGATGAACCTGTCTCCAGCTTGGGACCTCCATCCAATACACTTTCTGACCCCAACACCAATGTGACCCTATCCCTAACCTCTGACATGATCCTGCCTTCACCTCTGACCCCCATCTGACCCTGTGCTTGCCTTTGCCCCTGCTCCCACTCATCAGAACTGGACCAGACTGGAGGCCGGCAAGTTACCTGGAGTGGACCTGGGCTGGGGGTGGTGGGAGACGCATTGGCACAGACACAGGTACAGGCCGGCCCTCCTCTATGGCCTGCAGAATGGTGGGCAGCGGTTCCAGGCTGTCACGGGTTACCTGGTGAGGCATGCATGGAGGATGTTGAGCAAGCTCTCAGGGGCCAGAGGGTCCCTGCCTTCTTGCCTCCCTACCCCATGTCCTGGGCTCTGGGCTCAGGTCACACCTGGTCAAGTTCAGCAAAGATGGTACAGAGTTGGGCATGCAGTACCGCCAGCTGGAGGGCCAGGTCACTGCTGCCCTGGTAACTACTGGGTGCTGCGTCCACATCCACCATGGCCACTTGGTCCAGGAAGTGTTGCATGGCAGGTCCATGATCCTCCAGGAAGCCATTCATGAAGCCCATGTAGGCCTCCTTCTCACCAAACCTGAGTCAGGATCCGAATGGGTGGGTCAGGTCAGGCATCTGCCACCCCCATGGACCCCACCAGGGCCCTCCAGCCTCCCAGCACCTACGGTGCACAGTTAGCGAGGTTCTGGATGACCTTGGCGATCAGTGTGAGGGCGCGGGCTGGGCCAGGGGCTGGGTGCTCTGGTGCCAGGCCAAAGAGGCTGGGTGCCAGGATGGCAGGACACAGGAGCCGCAGAAAGAGAGAGGCACACACCAGGCGGGGGCCCAGTGCATCAGAGCCACGTGCCTTACATGCTTCCCGCCAGCCTGAGAACACAGTGCCTAGCTCCGCCGGAAACCAGCTGGGGAAGAAGAGCCAATGGTCAGAGAGAGGGAGGGGATGGGTATGGATGATCAAAGTCCTCAGGTCAGGGATCAGGAGTCACCTGCACTCTGGGTTTCAAGATTGCAGACATCAGGGGTAATAATGCTTGGGGCCAGGGTTTATGGTGTTATTATTGTGGTGCGCTCTGGAGTCAGTAATCTTGGAGTTGGGGGTACAGGTTCACTTAGGGACAGAGGCCATGAGCTTGGGATCTAGCTATAACTGGACATGAGACTGGGGTGCCACACAGAGTACATGATATGAAATAGAATAGGCTTGGGGTTATGGGTTCACCTAGGTTCAGAAATCATGGTATTGTTTTCCCAGGTGATATGGGATTAGGCATATATGTTAACCTAAGGTCAGAGATTATTGAATTGGAATCCCAGGTTTCCTGTGATCAGTTGCATGGGATTTGAGGTACAGGGTCACTTAAGGCCAGGGGTCATAGGATTGAGGGCATGGCATCACCTGGAATCAGAGGTCATAGGATTGAGGTCCTATGTTAACTGGGGTCAGGTAGCATGCAATTAGGGTATGGGGTCACCTGTGGTTAGAAGACAAGGAATTGGATCCCAGGTTACTTGGGGTTAGGTGGCATGACATTAGGAATGGGTTGCTAATTTTAGCAAGTAAAACTTCAACTAGCAGTTAAACTTGAATTTCAGATAAAAAATTGAATAATTTTTTAGTATATGTAGATTCCAAATATTGGGCACCCTGTATTTTATCTGGCAACTAGCACAGTGGCTGAGAGGCAGTGGCAGGCTCAGGTGCTGGAGCCCTGACTCTTACTCATAGGAGTTGATGATGTTCTGGAAGACCTCCTCGCAGCTGTTTTGCAGTCTGGCTTGGTGCAGGGGCAGCTCTGAGGCCGGGCACTTGCTGGGGTCCACTTCATAGTCCTCAGTGGAGGCACAGAGACGCCGCACGACCTGCCCTGCAGTCCAGCACAGCCAGACAGGGGCCAGGGCCATGACCACTAGGACCCACCACACCCAGCCTCCAACCCTATCTCCAACTTACTCCGGAGGCACCTAACATCTTGGGAGTCCTCCATTTCCATCCAGCATCCCAGCACCTCGAAGGCACCACCCAGTACCAGAATCCATGTTACCTAGGGACTTTCAGATCTCCCCTGGGGTCCCCTAGCCCGCCCAGCAAGCTCTGACAGACCCCGTTCCTCACCGAGCGTCTCTTGGAGGTAGTCCTGTGCCACCAGCTTCATGTACTCATCGATGGCTTTGGTGGCCAATGTGTTTTCCCGGAACAGCAGCGCTTCACGGCCTCCACTGCGTGCCAGCTCCGCGGTGCCCAGGTCTGTCACCAGTGCCTGGGCATAGCGGAGGTTACGTTGCACGAAGCGCAGATTGAGCCAGGGGCAATCCCTGCGCTTGGCGGGTCCCTCCCACCTGGTCACAGGCCCCTCCTTTCATAGCGACAACTCTGGCCCGGCCCTCACTGACTGCTAGGGCACCTAACAACCTAACACGCGGGGACCTCCAGCTCTCACCGGAGAATCTTAAACCTTTGAGCGCGGAGGCTCAGCTCAGGCCCCGCCCCTCTAGCTGAAGCTCAGGCCGTGCCCCTCCAGTTGCCCTGCCCCGCCAGGTGCCCCATCTTTCGTAGATGCCACTTGGTTCTGCCCCCCCCCCACTCCCACCCCAAAGCGCGCTGTCGGTCAGCCTCTGGTCACCCAGGTCCGCTCCGTCGCAGAGCCGCACCTGCGCCCGGCCTGTGGCCCGCAGCACGCGCACCATGGCAGCTGCCAGCTCCTCCTTGGACTGCGCGGACAGAGCGGGCTCCAGCGCCCCGCAGAGGCGCGCGTAGTGGAAAGTGAGGAACTCGGCCAGCTCCTTGTAGCGCTCGGACGGCAGCACGCGCAGGCGCCGCGCCCGGATTCGAGCCCGCAGCGCCGCGCGGGCTGGCGCCCCAAGCAGCGGAAACCAGCGCTCCAGGCCGGCGGCGGGCGCGCGGGGGGCGCCCAGCTCCTCCAGCGCCAGTGTAGCGCGGCCGAGCGCTGCGCCCCCCGGGCCCGCTCCGCGCAGCCGCAACGACACGCGACGCGCGGGCGGCAGCGCCTCGAAGTGGAAGCGTTCCGCCCAGAAGAGCGGGTCTGGGCCAGTTCGGGGCGCAGTGCGCGCCAACAGCGAGCCGTCCAGCCACAGTTCCGCGCGCACTCCTGGCGCCCCCACGGCCGCCCGGGGCAGCCCCTTCGCCTCGTGCACCCACACGCTCAGCCACGTCTCTTCCCGCTCCACGTTGTCCTGCGGACCAGAATGGTAGGGAGAGGCATAGGTGCTCGATGGTGAGCACCAGCGGTGAAACGCAGTGCCCGAGCTGGGCCCTTAGGGGAAGACGGTGGGGCAGCGGGGATTCCAAAGTGGCCATGCGGAAGCCCTCTAGCTGTTCTGGGATCTCTTGGATAGATCGGAGCTACAGAGCTTAGCAGGGTAGCGCGCTGGCTGGGGACTTGACTACTGCCTGGTAGGCGGGGCTTTGGGTTGCAGATAGGGCCCGGATTGAATAGAAGGGACAGGGTCGTGTGCAAGGGGCTGGTACTAGAAGGGGAGGGTCTAGAAGTGGTTGTACATTTGTGAGCACAGAAGGGTCAAGGCGGTGGGACGATGGAGTGGGCGGGGAGTTGGATTGGTGAAGGGACGTGGGGCGGGCTGTGGGCGGAGCCTCTATGTCCCTGACTTTCCGCGGTACTGACTTGGCTGGGTTGGAAGTGGCGACGAAGGTCCTCGATCCAGCGATCTCTCTCAGCGGCCGAGCGACAGGAGAAGCAGCAGCTCCCGCCTGCCCAAGTTACCTGTTGGGAAGGGGGATCCCAAAGGGTGGTTGAGACCAAGTGTAGAGCCAAAGCCAAAGGGTCGAGGTGATGTGAAGAGTGAAGAGTTGCCTGCATTTACCTGGAAGCAGTGGGGCTCCTCCAGGAGGCTGGGATGCAGTGGCCATACCCGCACATCTCGCTCGGAGCCCAGGTCCAGCTCTGAGAGTGTGGCCAGCGATTCCCGAGAGCCCAGAGCACTGGGGGGTCTGGGGAGGGGGCGAGGAACAAGCTTCGTTCTCCCTCCTCCCCCTACCATCCCCTACAGCCTGAAGGGTGGAGGGAAGTCAGGATGGACTTGAACCTAAACTGAACTTGAACCCATCCCTTTTAGGCTCAGCCAAACTCCTCGTGGTGGTCTGCATGACCTTGCATAGTATATCCTTTGTCACCTTTTGACCTCACTTCCCTTCACTTAATCCCTACCTGTCTGAACTCCAGTCATACTGGCCTTGTTTTTGTGTCTTCCAGCCTCTTAGCCTTTGTGCATGCTATTCCCTCTGCCTGGAATGCTTTCCCTACACTTCTGGACCTAGTTAAATTCCATCCATCCTTCAGATCTCAGCTCAAGGGTACCTTCCCTGACATTCCCAGACCAGGGTGTTGACATAGCTTCGGTTTTAGGCTTATTGTGTCAGACTCTGCTCCCACGCTTCCATGGAGGACTGGCACCATGTTATGGTCTTTCAGTGGCCCCAGCATGGCCCAACATGGGGCAGAACACAGAGGGGGCCACAGGGAATATTTGGTGAAAGTCAATGATAGGCAGGGGGTGGGGGAAGGGGCAATATTGAATCCCAGCCCCTCTGGTCCCTCAGAGACCCTTACCCATCTCGAGAGGCATTGGCTCCCAGCTCCGACCTGGCTTTTTTCTTTTCTTTCAGCCGTTTGAGCAACCCCTGTAGGGAGGGGTAGATCAGCTGGGCAGAACCCTATGCTCCCTCTTCAGCTCCTTTCCCCCCAGGGTGTCCTGGAAGATCTGCTGGTCTTGGGGTACCACAAGCTCAGGCTGTATTAGTAGGAATAATAAAAGCAACCAATAGCTCCCCTTTCTAAAGCACCAATCATATGCTTCCCCGTGTTTTCTATTGATTTCTCACAAACAGCCCAGAGAGAGAGAGAGAGAGAGAGAGAGAGAGAGAGAGAGAGAGAGAGATTCTCTCATTGGCTCCATTTGACAGATAGAGACACTGAGGCCCAGAGAGTTTCAGTGACTTGCCCAGGATCACCCAGTAAGAGTCCCCTTTCACTTCTGAGGGTCTGAGAATCTCTGCTGTCCCCTCCACCCCCCACTGGATGCCTCACCCGAACATTGTGGACCTGGTTGGGGCCAGCAGCCTCTGGATCAGTCTTTCCAGGGATCCGATCTGTGGGTGGTCAGGGGTGGAAGGTTGGGGGATGGGATCATCTTGGATTCTGCCCCACCTTGACAGGCTCCCAGATGTCCCACCCTTTCCCACCTCTCACACTTACTTACCTGGATCCCTGAGGTTCCCCATGGTCACCTGGATGCTGCTCTCGGAGCTAGCGCTCCCCATCCGGGACTGATGAGGACCCTGTTCCCCCACAGGAGTGGGTAGTCAGAAAGGGGAGGCAGGCAGGCAGACCGAGGGAGAGGCAGACACCTTTCTATTATTCCCTCTCCCATCCCCTTCTTCCCTCCCCTTGCCCATGGGCCCCCTCTCACCTCCTCACCACCGAGAAGCACCAGCCTCCCATCAAGTAGGGTGAAAGCCCCAATGTTCCAGACGGGCACATCAGGTGTGGGGGCCTCGGGGATCTGTGGTGTAGGGGTCTCCGGCTCTGGCTTAGGCTCTGGGTAGAGGAGGAGGTGCTGAGCACCCGGGAGTCCTTCCTGTCGCTCAGACCACCCTTTCCATTAACCAAGGCTCACTGGGCGTTCCCTCCAAAGTGCTTCCTCTTCTTCCCTCCCCCCCGAAGCAGCCACGCCAGGGCCTTGTCTCCACCAACCATGGGTAGTGGACACAGCCCACCTACTATGTACTCTGTACTGTGTTTACTGCTCCACACTCCTTCTCTCATTTAATCCTCCAAATCCATTCAAAGGGCTATTATAACCCCCGTTTACCAAAGAGGAAAGTAGAAACCAGAGAGGTTGTGTCACTTGCCCATGTTCGCACAGCTTGTGAGTGGTTGAGCTGGGCTTCAGACCCAAGCATTCTTCTGTTAACCAAGACAGTAGGTAGGCCCAAGTGGTTAAACAACAAGACAGCAACCTTGGTTCCTTACATAAATAACTAATCTGAGGTGGAATGTATTCAAAGTTTGAGAAAGGAACAGAAAAAGGTCAGGGTAAGGGGAGGTGGTAGTGCAGTGGACCAGGGAAGACTTCCCAGTGAGAGTAAGTTTGTGCTGGTACTTGAACAGCAGGTTGGATTTTGACAGAGATGGAGGAAATGATGGCAGGAACAGCTTGATCAAAGGCTGGGAGATGACAAGGGCCGGGGAAATAAAGGGAAGCACAAAACGGTTTGGGAGCTCAGAAGCTGAAGGGGAAGATCCAGGAAGAATTGGTGCAGGACCTTGGGTGCCAGTTAGAGGGGGTTTTATCCTGGGGTAGTGGGGAGCCCTGGGAGGTATTTGGGCGGGAGAGGATCAGTCTGCTTATCAGAGAGTGCTCTTGGATCCTGTGGAGTGGGCAATACCTAATACCCTAGACAGGGTTGAAGAGATGACTTTGCAAAATGGGAATACAAACGGTGAGAATTGTTGGCTGAACCAACCATCCCAGATTAGCTGTCTGCCCTATTGTTTTACCACTAGGGAAAGAAACAATAATACCCACTCGTTAATGGACCGCTTAAAATACGCTGGGCCCTGGGCTAGCTCTTCATTCATGAGTTCCAATCCTCAAGATACTCTTCTAGATCCCTCTTTGTGACACTTAGCCCCATCTGTCCTTTTCTTGTTTACTTGTTAACTGTCTGTCATGTTCACTATACTGTGAGCCTCATGGGCCAGGTAGTGACATCTATTTAGTTCACTGCTGTGTCCTCAGTGTCTAGATCAGGTCGTGGAACATACTAAATGCTCAAAAGACCTCTGCTTGAATGAATGAGCAAATGAATGAATGAATGAATGAATGAATGAATGAATGAATGAATGAAATCATATACCCTTTAAGGTAGGATAATGATTGCCATTTAACTGATAGGGAAACTAAGACCCAAGGTAGTGAAGAAACTAAGACATGGAAGCTGGAGGGCAGGAGAGCAGAAGGCAGCTGAGGTGTATAGCCAGGCAGGAGAGGATGAGCCTGGGCCATTGGATATGAGAAGAGATCCACTGGGCCCAGGAGCCATTTGGCATCTGGACAGCATTAAAGTTAGTCTATTCCCTGTCCTTTCCACAGGCTGGACCCCCTTTCCTACAGGTCCCTGGCCACACTCCACACCCCCAGGCCCTGGTAAGCGGGGAAAGAGGGAAGAGGGCAGCTGGGCCCCAGACACTTCCTGTTGGGCTTTTGCACTCCCCACAACTTCCTGTGTCTGTATAGAGCTGATGCTCCGGAGGCACACAAAACCCAGCATCCGGCCTCCCAGCCCAGCCCAAGCTCCGGATGGGGGAACCATGTACCTGAAGCCTCTGGCTCCGACTCTGGCTCCAGCGATGGGCTTTTATGCCTCCCCCAGAGAGTCTTGGATATTCGGAGGTGGCTTGTGCGTGACTCCTTGGGGGGCGCAGAGAAGACCCGGCGGAACAGCGAGCGCCGGGCCGGCCGGGCCAGCTGGGCCGGCTGGCTGCTGACCATGGGTTCCTGGTGGCTCAGTGCCCTCCCCCAGCCCGCAAGGCGGCCCCAGTGGGACCCTCCAGTCCTCTTCTCCCCACTGCTCCCTGTGTGCCAGCGGTAGGAGGCTAGTGGGGATGGGGCTGCAGGCTGGGCTTGGGAGGCCTCGCTTGTTGATGGTGGGTCCATGGTGGGGATTCTCCTAGGGGACGAGAGGGTGACAGTTTTGCCCAGTGTCTGCCCACATGCTGCCCTCAGCTTGGCCCCCTCCTGACTCTCAGCTTTGCCCCCAGGAAACCCCCTTGTGGGCCACAAGCACTCTCTCCCTTACCTTGATTTCCTCACCAGCCCCAGAATCAGCAGCCGTCTGTACCCTGCCTGGCTTCCTCCTGCTGAACGCTACTCCACGTGACCCTGTTTGTCCCACCCCACCCCACAGCCAGGCAGCAGGGCACAGTGGGGGCAGGATGCGGGAGGAGAGGAGGTGACAGAGCAGGACCCAGAATCTCTCACTGACCAGGAGGCAGCACATGCGCCTCTCTGAGCCTCAGTTGCCTTATCTGAAAATAGGTACACGTTGCCAAAGTGCTGGAGCCTCTGGAACTCTCATCCACTGCTGGTCTGAGTGTAGACCAATTCTCCCAAGTTGGAAAACTGTTTGGCCTGATTGACGAACATTGACTGTACACTTCTCCTCTGACCCAACAGCTCATCCAATAGATGTGCCCACTGGCGCTATTCATAATAGCCCTAAACTGGCAACAACCCAATTGTCTATATACTGTAGAATGGATAAATTGTGATCTCTTGCTATAGTGGAATACCATGTAGCAATGAGAATGAACAAATTGCTCAATAATTGAACTGGGATGAATCACAAACAATGCTGAGCAAAAACAAACAAACAAACAAAAACCCAACAATGAAGACTATACACATGGTCTGGTTCCATTTATATAGTTCCAAACAGGTAAAACTATGTGCAACAAATCAAGATGTCAATTTCCTTTGGTGGGGGCTAGTGGGTGGGGGAGCACGGTCATGGTTTTTTTTTGTTTTTTTTTAAATTGAGGTGAAATTCACATAATACATTTAAGAAGTCTATGTCTTGAGCTGGGTGTTGGTTACATGAATGTGCTTGGTTGTGAAAATTCATTGAGCTGTATATTTTGGTACCATTCCCTAATAAATATTTTCTTGAAAAAAAGAGATGGGCAAATTCTATTCTGAGGAATAAGTGAGTCAGCATAGGAGTCAGTAGAATCCTGGTCCAGGAGTGGGTTCCAGTGCCAGATGATCCCTCTCTTGCTTTGTGACCTCAGGCAAGTCACTTCCTCTCTCTGAGCCTTGGTTTCCATATTTGTACAACACAATGATAATATCAGTTTCAGAAGATTCATAATGGGAGCCTTCTTTTATTCAACAAATGTTTCCTGAGTGCCTACTATGTGCTAAGTGCTGGAGAAGTCACAGGGAACTAAATGAACACAATTTCTGCTCTCCTGGAGCTCACAGTTTAGGCAGGGAAACAGATCCTGAACACAAATGCGGGGCATTTCTAGCAAGTGAGGAGGACTTGGAAGAAAATAGACAGATTGCAGTACAAGCTGAGCAGAAGTGACACTTTTTGAGCTGCAA
Organism: Rhinolophus sinicus; assembly: GCF_057876585.1. Taxonomy (NCBI): domain Eukaryota; kingdom Metazoa; phylum Chordata; class Mammalia; order Chiroptera; family Rhinolophidae; genus Rhinolophus; species Rhinolophus sinicus. The sequence continues at coordinate 85,119,244 of NC_142515.1, read as the reverse complement.
AAATCCAGGAGGGCCTCCCTGAGGAGGTGACATTTGCAACCTGAAGCATGGGAAGCGCATGCTAGGTCGAAGGAACAGTTTGTACAAAGGCAAGGTGACCAGAATCCACCAGGTGAGGTGCGTGGGACCATCTTGATGTGCAGTAGTCACTCAGGACCCCACACTCAGAAGCACTCCACACTATGTTTGAGTTAATGCTCTGCTATTGCTGTCTTGAAGTTCTTGCTTTTTGAACAGGGGCCCTGCATTTTCATTTACACTGGCCCTCACAAATTCTATAATCCATTCTGAGCAGGAGAGTCTTCAGTAAGAGCCAAAGACCCTTCTCCTGGAGCCAGTCGTGTTCACGAAGGTGCACATGCCTTAGCTATGCCCACCTTATTCATACTGTATCAGGCGACTCACTGCACACACATGTGGAATCTCCCCGTGTTCTACCGTATCCCTGAGCATTTACCACTTCAGTGCATATTGGCCCCACTCCCAATTCCCTGCATTTTTGCTGGAGGACTTTCTTTGACAGATGGAGTCCACTCTGCCCATGCAACAAACAGCCCGAAAGTGCCAGACAATTAACACCTCCCCAAGAGTAGCCCTCAGCCAATGACTATGGGAGCTGGAGGATCAATACCCCAGCTCCCTTGCCCCTTGGGTGGGATGACTTTGAGGTGTGTGTCCTATGCTGTACCCCAGAGGTTCACAGTGGGAGTGAGCACCTGTGCCCCCAGTATCAACTTGCTTGATAAAGCACCCTTTCCGCGCTGCCTTCCCTTCCCTACCACTCATCCTTATTCCCCAACTGTTATGTACTGGGATCACCTCCAAAACTACTTGCACTGGAATTCTTTTCTCAGGGTCTTCTTCTGGGCAAACCAAAACTAAGACGACGTGTGCAAACACAGATGATGCACAGACACAGGTTTTCTTTCCACAGTCTCTTTATTGGAGGTTTGTGGCTGGCAGGGTCACTGGAGCTGGCTTTCTCTTGGAACTCCTGGAGGCCCTCCTGGCGGTTCTTGGCTTCACATTCTAAAAAAGATGAGAGAGGGTGAGGCTTGGGGGGTGGGGTGGGGCTGGGTCTCCCCTCCTCACGGTGGGCCACTGCATGGGGAAGAGGACAAAGTGAGGGGGTGGGTGCACCACTGACTGCAGTCCAGCTTAATGAAATAAGAATGGCAGTATGCAGGTAGCACGAGGTCCTGCAGGTGTGTGAGTATAGAGATATTTTAGTGATGGAGGTCAGGGGGTGGGGCCGAGGTTGTGCTGGCTGGGCCTAGATTGCTCCAGCATAAGAATTGTCATCAGCAGTCAGGGAGCTGGGGCTGAGTAAGCATCCCCAGGGCTGAGATTGTCTAGGCAGAAGACTGCAACACAGGGTTAGCAGCTTCACAGAGATTATGCAGGAAAAGGGGTTTTCTGTAGAGGGTAACGGGCTAGGTGAGTGTTGTGTGGACAGAAGGCCTTTGGGTAGGAGGCAGGGGTGAGGCCAAGGTTGGATAGGCTGGAACGCGGTTGTGTGGGCAGGAGGTTTGTGACTTGGGTGTAGGTGATGCAGGCCAGGCTGAGGTCGTGAGGGCAGAGGGTCTGCTGCAGGGGTCTGGGTCCTTTCTCTGGTTAGGAGGGCAGACGTGTTGGAGGCTGAGGTCAGGGAGTAGGCTGCGGTTGTGCAGGCAGAGGACGCGATGGCGGGGAGTAAATGTTGAGAGCAGAACAACTTAAGGCTGGGCCTAAGTTGCCTCAACAGAAAGGCTGCAAAGGAGATCAGGGGCCTGGCTGTGTGGGCATAGGGGTTACAGGAAGGAGAGAGGGGCCTGCTGAAGTTGTACAGGCAGGCAGGCTGAGCTTGTGTCAGATGGGTGGCAGGCCGAGGTAGTGAGGGCATCGCCGACTCACAGCATCAAAGTGCGGCCAGGTGCGCAGCAGGTGGAAGAGCGCGTCACCAGGACAGTCGGTGCGCACAAGTTGGCGGTGGCCCAGCAGCACGTAGTCCGGCCTCAGGAATCCCGCACGCACCGCGCACCTGGGGAACACGTCGCGCACTGTGCGCAGCGCGGCCTCGGCCGGCAGCTCCGCGGTGTAGTTGCCCACGAAGGCCACGCCAAAGCCGCGGGAGTTGTGGCCGAGTGTGTGCGCGCCAACCCGGTCCCAGCCTCGGCCTTCGTATACGTAGCCGTCTGAGCCCACCACAAAACTGCAGAGAAGAGGGGAGCAGGTATTGCGCGGTGTCAGGAGGCGCCCGCCCCATATCTGTGCCAATGGCCACACCCACCCCAAGTCCTGCCTGGTCGCGCTGTCTCTGCCTGGCCCAGCCTCGTCCCACTCCCCCACCAAATGCCACTTCAGAAACCCTCCTGTTTCTCTGGATCCGTCCCTCGGCATTGGCCACGCCCCTTTATGTCCAGCCCCCTCCCCATTGTTTCAAGTCCAGTTCTTTTCCCGTTCACAGCCCTTTTCTGTCTTAGGCCAAACCCCATCACTGCCCCGCCCCAGCCCTAGCCGCTACCACAGGTCCTGCCCCCCTCTCAGGTCCCGCCTCCTTTCCTAGTCCCACCGCAGATCCAAGGGTCCCAGTGTTGAGTATTGGTCTCTGTTAAGGCCCCACCCTTGCCTAGGCCACGCCTCTCTCCACCTTGGCCCCACCCACCTCACACGCCTCCGTCTCGCCAGGTTTGCTGTTCCAATCCCGACCCCTGCGTCAGGCTCCGCCTACTCAGGGTCTACCTCTTGTAAAACCGGCCTCGTCCCCATCCCGCCAGGTCCCGCCTACCTGTAGCCAATGTCGTTCCAGCCACGCGTGTCCTGGTGGTAGCGCTGCATGGAGCGCATGTTCGCGGCGCAGCGCGCGAAAGCGGTACAGGGTGGCGCAGGCAAGTAGGTATGATGTACGTACAAGAACCTGAGCGGCAGCTGCAGCGGCGTCGGGCTGCCCCGGTATGGCGCGGCGCCCCAGCGGCAACGGGGATGGATGGCGGGGCACCCTGCGGGTAAGGGCGTCCAGGGCTGGAGTCAGCCATCGTTTCTCTGCCTGCTAATTGCACCCCGTAAGAGCGCATATATGGGCCACTCTCCCAGCCTCCTTCCAGATTTGGGGACAGTTCAATTTCACACCACACTGGCCTCCACTGGGATCTAACTTAACTAAATCTAACAGCATTCCAGTCCTGTTGGAATAACCGCATGACTCCCACCCCCTTCAGGATAAACCCCAAGAACTGTAATTCAGACTTCAAGGCTCTTTACAATCCAGGACCCACTTTCTGCAGCTGGCCCTGCTCTGAGCCCTAGGAGAGACAGCTATAATGAAAACAGAGGGATCTTGGCCCGTATTTTTTATACTTCACTTGTGTGCTACTTGTTCTACATGTTTATTTTTCTTAAACCATCCAGCAAATACAAGAGGTAGCTATGATTTCCCGGCCTCACTGAAGAAAGTTAGGTTCAGAGAAGTGAAGCAACTCACCGAAAGATACACAGGAGTAACTGGCTGAACTTGCATTTCAATCTCTGTGCCTTTACATGTGCTGAGCCCACCTCCTGCAATGCTTTCTTCCTCACTTTTTTGTTAGATGAACTCCTATATATCCTGCAAGACCTGAATCTAGCCTTTCCTCACCTGTACAGGTGCCCTGGCCTCTTAGTCAGAGCCCTATTGCTCACTCTGGAATCCCCCAGTCCTGGATCTCCCCAGATCACATGGGGCTGAGAATGTCCCTGTCTGTGAGAGAAAGAGTCACAGGGGGTGGCAGCCATTCTCACCCAGGAAAGCCTCAGTGAACTCCTTGGTGGCACGGATGGCTACCTCCCCCAGCTGTTCTAGGCTCATGCCCTGCAGCTGAGGGTGTGCTGGCTCCAGCCTCTGTAGCAGGATGAGGGTCCCCCACACCTGCTGGGTCAGGGCGGGGGCTGAAGTTAGAGCAGCTCCATTCTGCCGTCTGAAGTTGCTGCGAAATCCTGGGTCTCCAGCCACCCCAGCTCCATAGTACTGGCTTAGCAGGTGGCTGAGGGGTGGCCGGGGCTCAGAGGCCCGACTCAGGTAGTCTCCAAGGAGGGCCCCATCCAGAGCACCATTGAGGAAGGCTGTGGTGAGTGGTGATGCCTCAGGGTCCAGGAGCGTGAAGTTCCGGGGGTCAGAGAGCTTGTCCCAGCAGCCCTCAGCTCCTAGGCCTGGATTTCTCCGGGTCTGGGGGCTCTGGAGAAAAGTGAGGCCCAGGTCTCTGGCCAAAGTGACCACCAGGAGGCTGTCCACAGTGGCCGGGGACTCGGTTTTAGCATCTGGCGAGGAGGCTTGGTCATCTGGAGAGGGTGCTCTGACACCTGGAAAGGCGGCTCCCACATCAAGATTTGTGGCTCTAACATTTGGAGATACTGCTCTGACATCTGCAGAGGTGACACCTGGAGAGGTATCCCTGAGTTCTGGGGAGGTGGCTTTTATATCAGGAACCACAGCTCCAACATCTGGAAAGGTAGCTCCGGCACCCAGAAGGGTGGCTGTGCTATCCAAGGGCAAGTTTATGACCCTGTGCCCCTGCAGCCCTGCTTCTAGCCCTGCCAGAAGAGGCTCCACAGCCACTGTTGAACCATCGGGTGCCAGCACCACCCCATATTCCTGCCCACCATGCACACCATGTCGGGCCACCTCCTTGATCAAGCCTTGAAGCTCTGGGCTCAGTGCAGGGGGATCCAACTCCGTGGCCTTGAGACTCCATCCTTCCAGCACGAAGGGATAGAGGGGATCTTGCGGGCCAGAGTCCTGGGCTGACAGCCACCATACAGTGGCAGTGTGGGTGGCCTCGGTGACTGGCGCCTTCTGCTCAAGTTCAGCCAGGGCCTGGATGACCGAGTCCATGAGGAGGGGCAAGGATGCTGCAGGAGGAGGGATGGCATTAGCTTCACGGCCCAGCACCCTCTGTTCCTGAACCTCCCTCTGCTTCTTCCACATCTTCTCAATGCCCCCAACTTTCCATCTGACAACCTGTGACCCCCAACACTGTCCTCGTGTGAATGAGGAAACCGAGGCACAGACAACAGGTTAAGGAGCTCAGACTATCTAAGCACTGCGGAGCCATGGTAGGTTCATGAACAGGAGAGACACACAGCCAGGCTGGTGCTCTAAGATTGCTCCTTTGGCGGCCACGTGGAGAATGCATTTTTAGAAAGCTAGTTAGAGTAGAGAAGGGGAGCCAGTGTAGAGGTGAGAAATAAAGGTGGCCAAAGCTAGGGTGGTGGCAATATGATGGACAAAAGGGGCAGAGTCCCCAGGTATTTTGAGGGAAATATGGACAATATTTTTGTGATGGGTTGCAGTTTGGGGAATTTTAGAGGGAAAGGTGTATGGAGGATGCCCAGGGGAGGAGAGTTTGGACCTGTGCCTTGTGGGGGAAAAGTCAGCAGCTCAATCTGAAACCCAGAAGTGCTGGGCTCAGAGCTGGAATGGGTTGTTAAATAATAACTAACATTTATTAAACATTTACTATATGCTAGACACTATTCTAAGTGACTTACATAACTTAACAGATTTAATCTTCACAATGACCCTATGAGCACAGAGAGGGTAGATGACCTGCCTAAAGTCACACCACTTGGAAGAGGCAGAGGCAGAGGCAGATCTGAACCCAGAAATCCAGGGTCTTCTCCAGAGAGTCCACACTGTAATTCCTCTGTTCTTCTCTCTGCCTAAAATGCCCTTTCCTGCTTCTCCCCAAGTAAAACTCTTCTCCTTCCTGTCATATATCTAAGTCTCCTCCTCCAGGAAGCTTTCCTGATTTTTGTTCTTCTGTCCCCAGGTCTTTCCCCTACCCCTACCCAGACCTTGTGGACCTGGGAGCATCTGTGTCCCCTGACTGGTGGTTCCTTGAGCCTGGGGTCTCTTGGGGGTCTCCAGTCACTCTGTACGGGGCTGAACATAGAGGGGACAGCAGTATACTTCTGCAGAACTGATTGTCCTGCCCCAAGGCCTCTGCCTTCTGACCCACCTGTTCCCGGCTCCGGCCACAGCAATAATCCAAGCAGGATCCAGACGATACCCTGGACCACCATTGTGGGGTTCCAGCTTCCGGGGGACATATCCGGTTGACCTCAGCAGAGACCTCGGCAAAGTTGGAAGAAGACAGGCGTGGAGAACTGAACGGTGTCTTTGGCCACTGTCAAAGTCCAGCGGTGAATGACACAGCTGCCCCTTGCAGAGCTGTGGGCGGGAGGCAGTGGTGGCATGGGGACAGAGTGCCTTGGGCCAAGGTCATGTGGGTCTCAGGGGCTCCCCCATTCTATCCTGTCCCCCCAAGGCTGAGGTCAAGAGTCAGTAAGCCAGGCCCTCCCAGGAGGCACCAGGAGGCCAGGTAGTTCAGACTCCAACAAATTGCCCATTCTCAAGAGAGGTAGACTGAGGCCAACCCAGCGAGCCCTATCTGGTTCCTGATTATTCAATAACTGCTGCTGGCCACCACAGAGTACTCTGAGGTGCCCGCCCAACTGGTAAGACAGGCTGTGCGGGGGGGAGGGGAGAGAAGAGACCTGAATTTGGCACTGCCTCCTGCCTTTGCTGCCAGCTCTTCAAGCTCAGGCAGAGAACTGGTGCAGGGGCTGGGGATTATTTTGGGCAAGGTCCACTCTGAGCCCAGGGGACCAGGAGATGTCCCCTCTCATCCAGTTCCAGCTCCTGATCCCAAGGCACCAGGTGTAGCTGAGAGCAGGGATTGGGCCAGGGCCTTCCTGACCCTGGTTTTGTCCCATGCGCTGGCATCTGGGCTCACCTGGTTGACAGTGAGGGGTCCTCCTTCTTCCCCTGGTCTGTGGCTGAGTCCGGCAGAAGTGAGCCTGCCTCCCCTTTATTTGAGCGTCAGGTAGGATGGGCTCGATGTGGCTGGGGCTGCCGTGTAAATTGCTTCACTGTGGGCCTCCCACCTCAAAACCAGCCTGGTGAGTTTCCAGGTAACCCACCAGGCTGTGCATTCAGTGCAGGGCGGGCCCTGGGCGAGCCTGGGAATGCCCAGGGTTAACCAGGCCTGGGATTTCCCAGGGGGCATGCTCAGACATCCAGTTTCCTCTTTCTGGGGACCCAACATCGCTCACCACAAAGCTGGACACACAGTGGAAGCTCAGAGAATAGGGTGCTAGGGGAGAGAGTGAGTGGGGGCCACTCCCTAGGGTAATCCGAGGAAATATCTTCCTCTGAGTCCCCGTTTCCAAGGATTTGGGGATGGAGGCTCTGCCTGGTAGAGCCACATGCAGATGTGGGCTGTGTGTCCATCTGGGGCAGGGACTAGAGTGAGGAGAGTGAAGCATCCTCCTCATGCACAAAATTTAAGGCAGTGCCAAAAATCTCAGCCATTAAGATAAGTAGTATTTTAATGCAGTATTTTAAAAAACCAAAGTGAGTGCAAAAAAAATCCACGATGAACAAAATACCAACATTTTAGATAAAGACAGGATCAGGAACAGTGTTGTGTGAAGACATACTGGAGCCATGGATAAAAGGGAAAATCATGAATTCGGATCCTGTCTTTGTGCCTCATTTGCCTTTAGTCCCAGCCCTGCATCCACCAGGGGGGAGCCCCGGGATGCTGTGGGGATGACTGTCACATGAGATTCCCCCCCTGATGCCCACTTGGGGATTACCTTGATTTAGCATTATGGACCCTGGGTGTTTACCTCTGATTTTCCCACTGATTGTGGCTTTGGGGGACTCTTGCAGTTTTATTTAACTGTTTTATGTCCATTTTACCCAGCAGGTGAATGAGCTCAGAGAGGTTAAGTAACTTGGCCAAAGTCACAAAGCTAGCACCTGGAGAAGGCTTTAAGCCAAGTGCACGTTTCCTGTGGCTGGGTCAGAATCAATGTAATTATGACCTTTTACACTGGAGAATTGTTTGCAGACTGTCTGCAGAGCGACTTCACACCCAGGAATTCATGGGCCAGCCAGACAGGCAGTCTTGATTCCCTTTTAAAGCTTGGAGTTGGTGGCAGAGGCTGGGTCAAGTTTGAGACAGGGGCATATCATGGCTGGCCATCATTTCCCTTAGGGTCTGTTTGAGATTTGTGATCTTCTGGGGTAGGAACCTACCTCCAAGAAGCCTCCCTGATGACCCGTGGCTGCCTGATTTTCCCATCCTGGCTCCCTAGCCTAGGGTTCCTCCTTTTGACCCAGACCCACCCATTTAGGGCTGGGAGTTTCTCTATCTGGTTCTATCCCCCTGAGACTAGGAGATGCTGAGTCTTGGGGTACCCAGAAGTGCCCAATACAGGCCAGGGACCAAGTGGGCTGCAGGGAGGGATTGCTGAGTGCATGAAAGGCCTGATTGAGGATGTGGGGTCAGTTTGGGGTCAGGCGATGAAACACACGCACACATACACGCATACATACACATACAGGCCCCCACTCTCCAAGACACCTCGTCTGGGCTGGGCCTGGGTGACAGCGAAAAGGCTGGGGTTCCCATGATGAATCAGCCTCCTACCCCTACTTCACGCCCACCTCATGAGGCCCTCTTGCCAGGGTAGGTGAACAGCCCTACAGCTGCGGACAGACCAGGGGTCTCCTGAGAGCAGTCCCTGTCCAGGGAGTGGGGACAGCTCTAATGGAGGTGGCATTGTCATAGACAGGCAGAGCCCTGTAGCCTGGATCTGAAGTGAGGCTGGGACCAGGGCCAGAGGCCAGAGGAACACGAACTTGGGGCAGGACTGAGCTTGGGACCAAGGTCAGAGTTAATATTTACTTTGGTAGCTGTAATATTATAATAATGAAGACCCTGATAATAATAATAATACAAATTGCTGTCTGCGGGTTTTTGAGCTAAGATTTTATGTGCCTGTGGTTTTTTTATTCAGCTCTGGGTTTTGTTAAGAGATGTCATACAGCAGGAGTGGGTGAACTACAGCCTATGGACAAGCTGTCTGTTTTGTAAATAATGTTTCTTTGTTTGTTTGTTTATTTGTTTTCAAGGTGAAATTCACCTAACATAAAATGAACCATTTTAAAGTGTACAAATCAGTGGTATTTAGGACATTCACAATGTTGGGCAACCACCACCACTATCTAGTTCCAGAACATTTTCATCACCCTGAGATAAAATCCTGTACCCGTTTAACAGTCACTCTCCATTACTCTCCAGCCCTTGGCAACCACCGGTCTGTTTTCTGTCTCTATGGATTTGCTTGCTCTGGGTATTTCATACAAATGGAATCATATAATATGTGACTTTTTGTGTCTGGCTTTTTGTTTTTCACTGAGCATAATGTTTTTGAGGTTCGTCCACGTTATAATAACAATCAGTGCTTTTTATCATGCATCATTACTTTTTATGGCCGAATAGTATTTCATTGTATGGGTGTACCACCACTAGTTTACGTAAATGAAGGTTTATTGGAATACATCCTTTTCCATTTGTTTATATATTGTTTATGACTGTTTTCATGCTATAACAGCAAACTTCAGTTGTTTTGATAGAGACCATCTGGTGTGCAAAGCTGAAAATATTTACTGTGTGACTTCCCCCTGCCCCCAGCTTTATTGAGATACAGTTGACGTATAACAATGTGTAAATTTAAGGTATATAGTGAGTTGGTTTGATATTTGTACATATTGCAAAATGTTTACCACAATAAGATTAGTTAACACATCCATCACCTCATATAGTTACCATTTTTTGTGGCATATATATATTCTTCTTTATCCATTCATCCATCGACAGACACTTAGGTTGTTTCCAGGTCTTGACCAGTATAAATAATGCTGCAGTGAACATGGGAGTGCAGATATCTCTTCAGGGTAGTGATTTCATTTCGTTCAGCTTTATGTGGCCTTTTAATAGTTTGCTGACCTATGGTCAGCCAACTCACCCAGATTCAAATTCTCACTCTGGTGCTTACTAGCTGGAGCAAGTGGCATAATCTCTAGCTTTCATTTTGTCCATCTCTAAAATAGGACCATAGTACCAACTTCATAGGGATATTGTGAGAGTTAAACCAGCTGATAAATGTACAGAGCTTAGAACTGTGCTAGCTTGTGGAAAGCATTAGATGAGTAAGAAGTCATTTCTACCTATCTACCCACCTGCTCCAGCCTCGCCAGCAAAGGTCCAGCCCACAGGATAATCTATTATGGCCAGACTCCCACTTTCTGGTCATATATTATCAGAAATAATACATCTGGGGCATTTGTCCAACCCAGGCTTCCCTGCTAGCCCTGGCTCCCCAGCAGCCAGCTGGGCCTTAGAGCTGAGCCTCAAGCCAATCTGGAACCACAGCCAAATCACTGAAGCTGGGGCAGGCCAGCTCCAGAAGTGGTTGAACCCAATTTGCCAAAGGGAAAAGCAAGTCGTGGTACGAGTCATCAGTCCCACCACCTTCAGCTGGGGCTATTCTAAGGTCCGCCACAGTCACAAGTTGACTTTAGTTGCGCCTTTCTGGGAGAGCAGAGGTGAGATTTAATCTCAGACACCTGGTCCTGGAATAGGAAAGAAGGGAGTTTTGTAACCGAGGACTGGATATTATAGCGAAATTGTGAGCTCAGCCCTTGGCAGTATGCTAGAGGCCATGAACAAATGTGAAGTAAATGGGGCCAAATGTTGGCACTCCCTGAGAAATATTTACCAAGCACCTATGGGCTTCTAGGTGTCACTACCTGGCTTTGAGAGAATGACACAGGGCAAAGGGCTTTAAACCTTTCCTCTAAATAGAACATTTCAAACATATTCTAAAGTAGAGAGAATTGTATAATGAGCCCCCATGTATATCCGTCATCCAGTTGACAAGAGTCAACTCATGAGCCATCTTATTTCTTCTGTAACCTCTACCCATTGTCTCTCCTTTGTGATGTTATCTCCCATTGATTACCATTGCCTAGATCTATTAATTCATTAGAAGTTATAACAGTGATATTGAAATGATATTAATATTATTTCTTCTTCATTTATTAGCTGGAATACCTCTCGAAAGAGAAACATGCTCTTATTTGCCATTTTGTTACCCAGTGGGACAATTCACATGGGAAAGGCAAGATAAAAAGATAAATGCGTGGGCGGCCAGTAGGCTCAGTGGGTTAGAGCACAGTGTTAGTAACACCAAGGTCACTGATTCGATTCCCACATGGGCCAGTGAGCTGCGCCCCCCACAACTAGAGGAAAAACAACAGCTTGACTTGGAGCTGATGGGTCCTGGAAAAACTGTTCCCCAGTATGCCCCCCAGTCCCAAAAAAGATAAATGCTTGGTTCTTTTTCCCCCTAGTTTTCAAAATAATTATTGGGCCCCTTAACATCCTCCAAAGGCAGATAATGACATTCCTTTCCTATACATTTATGAACTCATGAATTTACTGAAATGGGCCAATTCACGGCAGTTCTTATCATTACTGATAAATTATTCTTCCATTTTTGGCCAGTGGGGTTCTCTTCACTTTGACTCTGTGTTCTTTTGATAAGACTGTTAGGTAGCTTTCTTGCTTTATGATGTAACAAGATAAGTCAGGAACATCTTGTACGTTTCTTGCCTCCAGCCTGGGCTCAGCCATTTCTCTAAGGAGATCTTGTTTTTTTGATTAGAAGGTGACACTTAGAGACCACAGTCGAGGTGCTAGGGGTGTGCATGGCTGTTGGGTTAGGTGTTGTTTCTATGTCTTTTCACTGGACATAAATAGGCAATCCCCACTTCTTTTAAAAAAAATAAAACACATCATGAATTTTTGCTGATACTTCCAATTCATACATGGATTTTTACCTAACCTGATCCATCTTCTACCTGCACTGTATGTTCTTTTTTCCACAGTGAAAATCCAAATTCTAAATGATACCAACATTTCCTTTATTCCACAATACACACATCAATTCTCAAAATAACATACCAACAGTACCTTAAATAATACAATTAATGAAAAACAGTTTAAGGTGTTTTTTTTTCTGGTTCTTTTGTTTTTTTGAATAAATCCCATTGTGGGTGTGCCATCATCAAATTACTGTACTACAATGTTCCTTGAAGTAGTTTCTTTCTGTAGTTATGCCATTAACCTGAAGCTTTTGATTTTTAGGGAATTTTTTTGAGGATAGAAAGTTTTTATTTGCTAGTTGCAGGGGGCACAGCCCACCATCCCTTGCGGGAGTCGAACCGGCAACCTTGTGGTTGAGAGGATGCGCTCCAACCAACTGAGCCATCGGGGAGCTCAGCAGCAGCTCAGCTCAAGGTGCCATGTTCAATTTTAGTTGCAGGGGGCGCTGCCCACCATCCCTTGCGGGACTTGAGGAATTGAACTGGCAAACTTGTGGTTGAGAGCCCACTGGCCCATGTGGGAATCGAACCGGCAGCCTTCGGAGTTAGGAGCGTGGAGCTCTAACCGCCTGAGCCACCGGGCCGGCCCCGAAAGTTTTTATTTTTGAAAATAGCAGCAGCAGTAGACACAACACCTCTTGATAAGATTGTGTGTTATAATTGTACAATTAGGAACACTGTCTAATTACAAAGCATCTCAAATAACAGAATTAATTGTAATAATTATTATTATCAAAAATTTCACCTTACTATTTCCCCCCATTAAAAAAGTATCTCTGAAATATACTATAACAAATGCAATTTATAGTAACTGGGTCATTCAAATGAGGTAATACCATATTACTTTTTTTATTGTAGTAAAATATACATAACATAAAATTTACCATTTTAACCATTTTCAAGTGTACAATTCACTGGCATTAAGTGCATTCACATTGTTGAACAATCATCCCACCATCCATCTCCCGAACTTTTTCGTCTTCTAAAATTGAAACTCTGTCCCCATTAAACACTAACTCCTATCCACCTCCCCCAGCCCCTGGTGCCCATCATCTATTAATACTTTCTGTCGCTATGAATTTGACTACTCTAGAGACTTCATATAAGTGGAATCATGTTGGTCTTTTGTGTCTGGCTTATTTCACTTAGCAAAATGTCTTCAGTGTTCATCCATGTTGTAGAATGGGTCAGAATTTCCTTTCTTCTTAAGAATAAATAATATTCCATTTTATGGATGGACCACATTTTGTTTATCCATTCATCTGTTGATGGACATTTGGGTTGTTTCCACTTTGGGCTATTATGAATAGTGCTGCTATGAACATGAGTAGGCAAATATCTGTTTGAGTTTATGCTCTCACTTCTTTTGGGTATATATCCAGAAGTAGAAGTGCTAGATAATATGGCATTGGATGTTTAATTTTTTGAAAAATCTCCATACTGTTTTCCATTTTCCATTACCACCAACAATGCACAAGTGTTTCCATTTCTCCATATTCTCACCAATACTTGTTAGTTTCTTTTGTTTTTATAATAGCCATCCTAGTGGGAGTAAACTGAGAGGATTATTTTTAAGATATATTATATTAGAATTATGTAAGATATTTAGATGCTTCCTAAGTCAACTCTACAAAACATATAGAGAGACATCTAGCTTCTATTCCTGTACCTTCCATCATGTTCTTTGCCTCTTCCTCAGGTCACCATTGATAATTTTTCATGGTCTATCTTTTAATTAAAAAGTAATTATATATATATATATATATATATATATATATATATATATATATATATGTAAAAATCCACTTTGCTGTTTTTCCACTTAACACGGTTTAACCGTTTCCTGGAGGTCTCTCCATACCAGTACACAGAGATCTTCCTTATTTCTTTTTACAGCTGCATAATACTCTATTGTGTGGCTGTGCCACAATTTATTTAACTAGCACCTAGTGATGGACATACAGGCTATTTCCAGTCTTTTGATATTTTAAATAGTGCTGCTATGAAAAGCCTTATTCATTCATGTTTTCTTATTTTTGCAAGAGAATCATTGGGATATATTTCTCTAAGTGGATAAATGCATATATAATTTTGCTAGATGTCACCAGTTTTCATCCCCGCTAGTAAAGTATATGATTGTGTAAACTATACTGACAAGCTTTTTCATTTGCCTATATCTTTGCATTTTCACTGGTAAAGTATACAAGTGTGTAAAATACTCATAAGCTTTTTCATTTGGACTCTTATAGATGCTTCAAAACCTATTTCCTATATTCCCCTTTCTAGGAACGCTTCCTTTCTCTAGCTCAGTCCTGACACTGAGTGGTCGGGAGTGTCTATGTCTAACTCTGTACTTTCCAGAGTGGGAGCTCCTTTGATGCTGGCTCCAGAGCTGCCTTTTGGGGGCATTCAGCACAAGACTGAGCACAGAGGAGTGATAATAACAGAAAGTCTTTTCTCTGAACCTAGGACAGCCACTTAGCCCTGGGCCTCCCTGGCTGGGTTCTCTTGGGCCAGGAGAAAAGTACCAGGTCCAGCTGGCCAATATCCTGGCTTCTGTTGTCTGCCCTCGCGCTGAGTCGCCTGTGCCCTAGGGTGGTGACTTCGCTGTGTCACCTGCATGGCTCCCAGACAGAGGAGTGGACCTGCTTGAGGTCAGGGAGATTCCACATCTAATTCAGGCTTCCATAACACTTTCATCACCCCAGATGGAAGTCCAATATCGATAAAGTAATCACTCCCCAATTCCCCCTCTCCTCAGTCCCTGGCCAACCACCAATCTGCTGTCTGCCTGTAAGAATTACCTACTCTTGATATTTCATATGAAAGGAACCATATAATATGTGTCCTTTTGTGTCTAGCTCCTGTCATTCAGCATAATGTTTTCGAGGTTCATCCACGTTGCAGCATGTGTCAATACCTATTCCTTTTTATGGTTGAGTAATATATATATATATATATATATATATATATATATATATATATATATATATATATATTTTTTAATTTATTGGGGTGACAATTGTTAGTAAAATTACATAGATTTCAGGTGTACAATTCTGTATTACATCATCTATAAATCCCATTGATGGTTGAGTAATATTTCATTGTGTGGATGGACCATTTGGGTTGTTTCCACTTTGGGCTATTGTGAATAGTGCTGCTATGCACATGTGTGTACATGTTCTTGTTTGAGTACCATTTTCCATTCTTTTGGGTCTATGTCTTGGAGTGGAATTGCTGGGTCATGTGGTAACTCTACGTTTAACTTTCTGAGGAACTACCAACGCTCCACCATTTATTTCTGTGCACATTATAGCTCTGATACCTCCCAAAGCCAGTGAGGAGAGAATTCTAAGTGGAGGGTTCTAAGTCCATTTGCAGCCAAGGAAACCAAGGCTGGGAGAGGTGGCCCCACACCACCGTACGGCTAATGGTCATAAGAATAGCTCTTGTCTGCTTAGTGATCACAGGGTGCCAGACGCTTGCTAAGGAGGATCTTAGGATTGGGTTCTCTGTAGCCTCGCCATCACTGGAATCTGACGGTGGGTTTAAATCCTGACTTGAACGAATGAATTCCTCCCTTTGAGTCACCATCTCTTTACCTATAAATGATCCCTGCCTTATTGTAGAGAATGAATGTGGTAATGTAGGCAGAGGATGGTGCCTGTATTAAGCCTTTGGTTTACAGATGGATCAAAAAACAAACAAAAAAGTAGTCAACAGGTTCAGAGGGGTGAAGTAACTTGCTGAAAGTCACACAGCAATTGGTGACTGAATCCAGCCTGCAAGTATTTTTGAGAAGTTTCCTGAAGCTTAACCTCTCTGGGAGCTAGTGAAGAGGGAGAGATTCCTAAGGCAAGTCCTCTGGGGAGTGGGGATAGTTTGCTGCTGTGTTGCTTTGCTCTTTGGGGAGCTGACCTCTGATAACACAGAAACTTGCTGAATCAGCCTGGGTGGCCTGTGGTCATGAACCACAGCAACTGGTTCCCTGGTGGAGGTCACTTTTGCCCTAACCCATTTACTCCTTTTCTTTGCTGTATAGTTTATATCACGCAGACAGAGGCAGGGTGACATCCTGTATCCCAAACAGGTGTGGGCCAGGCACGTCCTTGCATCCAGGTGTTGGCTCCTGCTTGTCCCTCTGCTCTGGGGCATCCTTCCCTCGTCGTTCTCATTTCTGCCTTGTATACACTAGAACCATCATGATCTGGTTTCCCCTCTGTCTCTCCAAGTGGGTCCCCCACACTAGCCCACGGTCCTCTTGCTCTTTGAAGATGCCACCCTCATTCAGCCCCAGAGCCTTTGCACTCGCCACTCACTGCTTGCAATGCTCTAATTCGTGTCTTCCTATGACTCAGGAATCACTCACACGTTACTTCCTCCTAGAAGCCTAGCCCTGACCACTTTATCTAAACTAGATTCCCAGTCCCCCCCTGTGAGCTCATTTTATTTGCTAATCCCAGCCAGTGAGACTTTGCCTGTTTGCCCACCTAGTTCAGAGTGATCCGACCAGTAGGATTTCTGGCCCAGGTTGTACAGGCAAGGACCTCGCCTCTGGGTGCAGTGTTGGTCCTCCCAGCTCTTACGCCTCCCCAGCAGCGCCCCTGCCCCAACTTTCTAGGAGGACATGCTCTCCATCTCTCTAGTGACTTTCTGAGGACCACGGCCTCTCCTCCCTGTGCCCCTCGAAGGCTCTCCCTGCACCCACCTGCCTCTTCGTGGCGATTGTCCTCCTCCTCCCTCAGGAATCCTCTCCCTCTCCTCCCATTTATTGTCTTTATCTCTTTTTCCCTTTTCTCCTGTTGTCCATTGAAAATGGAGCCTAAATATGGCCCTAACCTATTTACTCCTTTTCTTTGTTTGCTGTGTAGCCCCAAACCTTGAAGTCACCTGTGACTTTTCTGATTCTCTCTGTCAAAAATAAATAAATAAACAAAATAATAGTAATAATAATCCTATAAACGGAGCCACTTTAAAATGGAGCCAGACCTGCCATCCCAGAGGAATTGCCTTGTACGTCTTAGACCTCAAACCTCTGGAATGTTAAAACGGCAAAATCACCTTTGGACAGGGCCTAAAGCAACCTTGTGCCCCCCAAAATTGTTTGCAAGGGTAACCACAAGATATGGTGACTACTAGACTAATGACAACCGGACTGAAAAGTAAAAACATTGTTTAGAATTTACATCATTATGTTATGTTATCTTCACCCACAGAAATGCCTTCCTTCTACTGATGTAATTGTTCCCCTTCCCTTTCTCCTAAACACCCCTTGCATTTGTTTCCTAATTGGAACAGTATCTGGGCTTCTGCCTGAAGTAATGATTCACGAAGAGCTATTCTTTTGGACCACAAATAAACACTTGTTGCTTCTCACTTTGAAAGGGCTTTTTTTTTCTAGGTTAACATCTCACAACCACATCTAATGTGTCAGCAGAGATCCTCTCTGCTCCACCTTTGAAATAAATTCCTCCTTTCACAACTCTCAGTCCCTCCATCGCTGCTGTGCTGACCCAGGGCCACAGCCACTTCCCTAGTATCCTCCTGCTGCTCTTGCACCCCCTTTAGTTGGTCCATAATATTGCAGCTAGAGGGAGTCTGTTAAAACCTAAGTCAGGTCCCATCCTCCTCTGCTCTGAACCCTCCGTGGCTCCCACCTTTCTCAGAGTAAAAACCTAAGTCCTGCCAGTGGCCCTTCAGGCCCTGCACAATCTATCCTGTCACCTCCCTGTCCTCATCTCCTCCCACTCTCCCCCTTGCTGACTCTTCTCCAGCCTCCCTGGTCTCTTGGCTGTTCCTTAAGACACAGTCCAGCCTCAGGGCCTTTGTACAGGCTGTGCCCTCTGCCTGCAATGTTTTTTCTCCAGATATCCCCTCCCTCCCTTCTGGACTCTGCTCAAATATCACCTCCTCAGAGAGGCCCTCCTTATCTCCTTAACTTGCTGGATTTTCCTCCCTAGCATGTAACACATAGAATACACTTTTATTCATTATGTTTCTAATTATGCTTTATATAATCTCCAGGGAGTCTGTGATCTCGTTTATTCACTGTAGGACCTCGCCTAGTACTCTCTGTGAACTTGATGTTTGTTGAATGAATATGTGCTCTCTGTCAGCTGGGGCTGGGGGGAAAACAAAAAGGATAGGTGAAAGACCCTGCCTACCCATATAGCGTTCACTAAACAATCATTCCAAGAACAATTTTGTTGTGACTGAAGATGCACAGGGAATGTGGCCACGTAGAGTATGGGCTTGAACTGAGCCCAGAAGGTGGGGAGGCCCTCAGAGAAAATGGCTTTTGAGCTGAGACCGGAAGTGTAAGTAAGAGTTAGCTGAGCAGGTGAGAGGGAAAAGAGTTCTAAGCAGAGGGAACAGCATGTGCAAAGGTTTTGAGGTGGGAGAGATGGCCTTGGTAGGTTTAGAAAAAAATGGCTACAGGTGGCTGGTGTGTGGACCATGAGCAAGAGAGTGGTGAGTGAAGAGTTGGAAGGGGCTATTTGCTCCCCCATTCACCCCACTCTTCTGAACTGCTCTTGTTTTTGTTTCAAATCTCTGGTATCTCCTATCTCATCTCTCCCCCCTGCTTCCTATTTTGTGTCCTGGGAGGCTGACTTATATGGACCACTCAACAGGCTCCTTTGCCTTGTGGCTTCCGGTTGGTTTCAACCAATGGGGGAGCCACAGCAGGCATTGGAGGGAGGGAGGAGAGTGAATTCAGGGTGTTAATACCTCATCTCCTTTCCTGTATGGTCCATGCATGGTGTCTGTGTCCCTGGACTGAAGATTCACAGCCCCTGCCAGGCAGACCTCCCCACATAGCTCTATCTCGTCCAGGTACCAGTAACTACTTTGGCCTCAAGTCCCAGACCCCAGGGGTGGTGATGGCTCCTGGCTGTTCCTAGCCCCCGGGGTGCTGTACTATCTCTTTGAAACTAGTGCTTATTTTAAAAAGATATTTATTAAAATATAGCTAGCATACAATATTATATTAATTTCAGGTATACATCATAGTTATTCAACAGTACCCACCTACCACTATACAGACTTATTACCACATTATTGATTATATCTCCTGTCCTAAAGAAGTGATCACCGTGATAAGTCCAGCAACCATCTGACACCATACCACGCTATCACAATATGATTGATCTTTCCCCTCTTTTAAAATTTTCCAATTAGAGTTGACATTCAATATTATTTTATATTACTTTCAAGCATATAGTATAGTGGTTAGACATTTATATAATTTAGGAAGTGATCCCCCTGACTAGTACCCACCTGGCACTAGTTATTACTGTGTTATTGATTCTATTCCCTATACTTTACATCCCCATGACTATTTTGTAACTACCAATTTGTATTTCTTAATCCCTTCACTTTTTTCACCCTGCCCCCAACACCCCTCCTATTTATCACCCCAATAAGTCTAGTACCCACCTGACACCATACATAGTCATTACAATATTATTGACTATATTCCTTATGCTATACCCTACATCCCCATGACTACTGTGTAGCAACCAATTTGTACTTCTTAATCCCTTTCCCTTTTCACCCACTCACAACCTTCCTCCTATCTGGCAACCATCAAAATGTTCTCTGTATCTATGAGTTTGTTTCTGTTTCATTTATTTATTTTCTTTAGATTTCACTTACGAGTGAAATTATATGACTTTCGTTTTTCACTGTCTGACTTATTGCACTCAGCATAGTACCCTCTAGGTCCATCCATGTTGTTGCAGATGGCAAGATTTCATTCTTTTTTTCTGGCTGTGTAATATTCCATTGCATATACATATGTACCACTTCTTTATCTAGTCACCTACTCATGGACACCCAGGTTGCCTTCTTGTCTTGGCTTATGTAATAATGCTGCAATGAACATATAGATGAGCATATCCCCTCAAAGTAGCATTTTGGGTTTGTTCAGATAAATACCCAGAAGTAGGATTACTAGGTCCTTCTTTGTTTCTTGTTATAGTCTTCATTTTAAAGTCTATTTTGCCTGATATAAGTACTACTACCCCCAGCTTTTTGTTTGTTTGTTCGTTTCCATTTTCAAGAAATGTCATTTTCCATTTCTTTACTTTCAGTCTGTGTATGTCTTTTGATCTGAAGCGCATTTCTTGTAGGCATCGTATGTAAGGGTCTTGTTTTCTTACCCATTCAGCACCCGTATCTTTGATTGAAGCATTTAATCCATTTCTATTGAAAGTAATTGTTGATAGGTATGTAGTCATTGCCATTTTATTATTCTTTTATTTTATTTTATTTTATTTTATTTATTTTATTTTATTTTATTTTGTTTTATTTTGTTTTATTTTATTGTCTTAAAGAAGTCCCTGTAAGAATTCTTGTAATACTGGTTTGGTGGTGATGAACTCCTTTAGTTTTTTCTTGTCTGGGACGCTCTTTATCTGTTCTTTGAGTCTAATAATAGCTTTGCTGGGTAGAGTAATCTTGGTTGTAGGTCCTTGCTTTGTATCGCTTTGAATATTTCCTGCCAATCCCTTCTGGCCTGCGAAGTTTCTGCCGAGAAATCAGCTGGCAGTATTATGGGGGCTCCCTTGTAGGTAACTGCTTTTCTCTTGCTGCTTTTAAGATTCTCTCTTTGTCTTTAACCTTTGTCCTTTTAATTATTATGTGTCTTGGTTGGCCTCTTGGGTTCATCTTGTTTGGGACTCTGCACTTTCTCAGCTTGTTATTTATTTCCTTCACCAGGTTAGGGAAGTTTTCTGTCATTATTTCTTCAAATAGGTCTTCAATTCCTTGCTCTCTCTCTCTCTTCTCCTTCTGGTACCCCTATGATGTGAATGTTGTATACTTGATGTTATCCCAGAGGCCCCTTAAACTCTCCTCAATTTTTTGGATTATTTTTTCTTTTTGCTGTTTGATTGGATGGTTTCTGCTACTTTATCTTCTACGTTGCTGGTTTGATCCTCTGCTTCATCTAATTTACTATTGATTCCCTGTAATATAGTCTTCATTTCCAATATTGTATTTTTTATTTCTGACTGGTCCTTTTTTATGTTGTCTATCTCCATTTTTATGTCTCCTATCTCTTTGTTGATATTTTCCTTGAGATCATTGAGCTTCCTTATAACCAGACTTTGGAACTCTGCGTCTGGTAGATTGCTTGTCTCCATTTTGTTTAGTTCTTTTTCTGGAGTTTTGTTCTGTTCTTTTATTTGAAACACGTTTCTTTGTCTCCCCATTTTGGCTGCCTGTGTGCTTGTTTCTATTTATTAGGTAGGGCTGCCATGTCTTCCGGTCTTAGTAAAATGGTGTGATGTAGGTGTGCTGTGGGCTGGATGGCACAGTCTTTCTGGTCACTTGAAAATGCACTCCAGGTGAGGCCCTTGTGTGCTTGTAAGTGCCCTCCTCTTGTTGCTATTTGCCCTTGTTGCTATTTGCACATCAATGGGAGGGGTTGACCTTCTGGCTCACTAGTTGTGAAGACTGGCTGTGACGCCAGTGGTGGACTTGTGGAGCAGGGGTTGACCCTACTGAGCAGGCTCTGCCTGAGCCTGGACTCTGGCGCCTGCCCAATCCACCTCTTGGGTGTGTTATTCTTGGAGGCCGCTGGGTGATGCTCCAGCTCATTTCGAAGCTGGCCACTGGGGGCGCCAACCCCTGGTCTGCCTTGGAGGGGATCTGCTGCAGGTCAAGCTCAGCTGCAGCCCATGTCCCACCTGGGGCCACCCCGCAGGAGCCACAAAGAAACTCACAGGTGGCTGCTGCCCATGCTGTGCTTTGAAGTGCCACAAGTGTCCAAGCTGTGGCCAAGGCTGGCTATCACTGGTGCCAGGCTTAGGGCTGCTCAGCCAGAGGTACAGGACATGCTCAAGCCAGATTCTGATGGTCTGGGTTCCACGGATCTTTGAGAGGCACTAGGAAAGTCTGCAGCATGAGCTAAGGCAGGTGTTTGTATGAAAAAGCCACTGGAAACGGCTTAGGTGTGCCCGAAAGTTGGGTGGGATGGGGTCTCAAATCACGAGGGCATGGTGAACAAACGGGGGAGACTCAGAGATGGTGACTGCCTGCGTCCCTCAGACTTGGAGGAGGGAGGGTTCAACAAAGAGCTCAACAAAGATACAGTGACCTTCACCAATTCCTCCGTCCAGGAGAAAGCTGCTCCTCCAGCACCCATCCCAAACAGACAACTCAGTTCCCCACCATGTGTCCCTGCCACCTTTCCAAGTGCTGCCCCAGCACTAGAGCTCAGAGAAAGTCCTTGCACGGTCCCTTTAACAGGAGCGACTGGGAGTGCAGCCGCCCTCCATCTCACTCGGTCACCATCTCTGCTGGTTTTCACAACCAGAAATCATGGGGACTTCTCTTCCCAGCACTGGAACCCTGGGCTGTGACCTCTTCCTCTTCCGGGGACAGGGAGGGGGACTTCCATAGCCGAGATATCCCTCCTGATTTTTTTTCTTTTTCCATTTTATTGGTGAATGTTGTGGAACAGTGTGTTTTTCCAGAGCACATCCAATTGTTGTCCTTCAATCTAGTTGTGGAGGGCACAGCTCAGCTCCAAGTCCCGTCACCATTTTCAATCTTTAGTTGCAGGCGGCACAGCCCACCATCCCATGTGGGAATCAAACCGGCAACCCTGTTGTTCAGAGCTCGTGCCATCCCGCCGCCCTTCCTCCTGACTTTTAATGGTCATATGCAGGTGTGGGACCAGCCCGTTCTGCGTCTCTGCCTCTCCTAGCAGTCTCGAGGTGGCTTCTTATATTCACATAATATAAAATTAAGCGTGTCCTTTGTTTTAGGTCTTCAGTTCAGCAAGATTTTATGTGATTCTCAATGACGGTTGTTATGTAGCTTAGTTGTAATTTTGATGTGGCCATCAGAGAAGGTAAGCACAGCGTTTACCTACTGCACCTCTTGACTGGAACTCCTCAAGGAGACTGCCAGGTGAGGCCTTCCCCCACCACCACTTGGTCACGTCTCCTTCCTTGGCCTTCCCCACAATCTTCCCTCTCAGATGGCCTCTGGGGCTTGGGTCTTGAAGATTCTCAGGAGAAGCTGTGCCCGAGAGCAGAGCAAAACTCTGAAGAGGACGGTTGGGCCTGAAACTAGAGCTTTTATTAAACATCATTCAAATGATCCCATTTGAGTCCTCTGTTTCCTGCCAGAGCATTCTCTTTTTATTTTTTATTGAGGCAAAATTCACATAATATAAAATTAAGCGTTTTAAAGTGTGTAATTCACTGGCATTTAGTACATTTACAATGTTGGGCAACCATCACCTCTATCTAGTTTCCATTTTTTTCATCATCCCAAAAGGAGATCTTATACCGCTTTCCCCTGGGTTTGTGTTTCACTCCATTCCCTCCTCCCAGAGGCCCTGGCAACCACTAATCTGCTTTCTATCTCTATGGATTTATTTGCCTGTTCCGGACATTTCCTATCAATGGGATCACACACGATGTGGCCTTTTGTGTCTGGCTTCTCTCACTCAGCATCATGTTTTTGAGGTTCATCCACATGGTAGTGTGTGCCACAGCTGCATTCCTTTTCATGACTGATGAGTATTCCATTATGTGGATGGAGCACATTTGTTCATTCATTCATTCACCCATTGATGGACACTTGGGCTGTTTCTACCTTCTGGCAATTGTGACCAGTGTTGCTATGAACACACATGTACATGTATCTGAATCCCAGTTTTCAAATCTTTTGGGTATATTCTAGGAGTGGAATTGCTGGGTCATATGGTAATTTTATGTTTCGGTTTTTGAGGAGCCACCAAACTGTTTTCCACTGAGGCTGGACTATTTTACATCCCATCCGCAGTGTATGACAAGATCTCTCTTCTTTTTATCGCTTCCCATAAAAGTCTGCCATTAGCTGCTGGAGCCCCAGGAAAAGCCCTGCCCTCACCCTCACCATGCTCTGTCTTTATCCACTTCCAGATGTCTTTCTGGTACCATCTTCACTTCTTATCCTCTCCCTTTGACCTTAGTTCACTGAGACCTTGGCCACTGCCAGGTTGAGGACTCTGGTGACCTACTACCCACATAGTCCTGTCCCGTCCTGGAGCCTAGGCTCTTTGACAACTGGGCACAGATAATGGTGCCTATTACCACTCTTCCTCAACCTCCCAGACATGGCTATCTCCAACTCCAGTGCTGTGCCTGCCTGTCCTCTCTTTAAATGCAGCATCTGTCTCCCCACCCTCTTCTCTGTCTGCCTCCCTCCTTGCGTGACCTCACTGACCTACTCCAGCGCATCCACTGTCTTCCCAATACAGGTGACTCACAGACACACTTCTCAAGGTGTGCCCGGATGCCTCATGGGAGTCTCCCTGAGTGGCCCACAGGCCTTTGTGACTCAAGGTAACCCGGAGTGTCCCAGCCTTGCTATTGTTGACATCTGGGGCAGGATCATCCTTTGGGGTGGGGTTGTCTTGCGCATTGTAGGGTGTTTAGTAGCATTCCTGGCCTCTGTCGACTGGATTTCTCATCTCCCACTCCACAGTGTGACAACCAAAGTATCTGTGGACACTGCCAGATGTCCCCTGGGGGGGAAAATTCGCCCTGGTTGAGAACCGCTAGGATAGCACAAATCAAACCACAAGCTTGAAGTGCTGAAGTTTGTCCAGTCCGAGCTCTGTGCCAAGCATGGGGCTGAGCACTCTGTCACCACTACTTCATGTTGTGGTCATCTCCTCTATTTTATCTGTACAGGATGGGGGGGGCCACAGTGGTCACGTGACTTTCCCAAGGTCACACGGCCAGGAAGCTCACTCTTAGTAACTCCTCGTCCCCAGCCCTTCAACTTGTTTCTCTTTTCTTGTCTCCATCTCTCTGAGGGCAGAGAAGCTGGGCTGACAACCTCTTCTTTCCTCCTCCTGCTTCCTGGAACCCCATATCCAGCTAGTCACCAATGTGTATATCCCCCACATCCTTAAAAAAATCCATACCCCTAAAAAAAAAATAAACTCCAACGTGCTTTAAAACAAACCAATACAAAGGGGGCACCTCTCCTGCTCAAGCACCATCTGTGGCTCCCCATTACCCACCAGATCAAGCCTTAGCCACTGGGACTGGTCTTCAAGGCCCTTCATATCCACCCCTGTACCTCTCCAGCCTCTTCCCTTCTCACACCCCAAGGCGAGGGAAAGCCAGCTGCCCAGCCACACCCTCAGGTTTCTCTGCGCCTAAGCCCCACCCCCTCTCCTGCACCTGTTGAAATCCAACCCCTCCCTGAAGTCCCTGCTCAGATGTCACATCCTTCACGTAGCCTTCCCTTTTGCCTCCTCCAAGCAGCAAAGCTTCAATTATTTGTATTGCTTCTTCTTCACCTGGAAACACCACCCCCTCTCACCCTTGCTGAGGGCCCAGCACCTAGTGAGGGAACATTATTGAAATGAAGAGTCCAAGGTTACCACCTGCTGGGGCAAGGGAGGTGTCTTATACTTGTTTTAACATTTTCTCCTTTAAGTGTTGAATCCTCTGCTTCTTGTTTTCTGGAATTTGGGGAAGATTGCTGCCCTAACATTTCCAAAACTCAAACTTAGACGTCCTGAGTCTCCTGCTCCACCTTCTTCATCCAGACAAGATGGTGTCTGATTCTGAAATTTCAGCCATTCACAATCTTCTGTCACCACTTTTACAACCCTTCTATGTATTATGTTTCTATTAATTAATAGTTTTCTTTCAGTGGTCTTCCTTTTAAACACTATTTATTTTAAAGCAAAATTTATGTCACTATTATACCCAAAAGGTATAATGATTTAATATACAGGCCAAGTATATTTTTTGCTTTATTCATCAAACCAAACCTCTCATTTAACATAAATAGAAAATAGAAAATGAATAGAAAATGTTCCTCCATGTGCCATCTAAAATTATTGTGCATAACAGCTAAGAATTCTTGCACCAGATTTTGGGAAACAGCCAGAGTATTTTCTGTGAGGTTCTGACTCGTGAAAATTCATCCATCCATCCATCCATCCATCCATCCATCCATCCATCCACCCACCCACCCACCCACCCATCCATCCATCCCACATGTATTCTTTTCCTCCCAGCTTTATTGAGGTAAAATTGACAAATAAAAATTATGTACGAGGTCTGACAATTAAGTTCACGAACTTGCCACCGTGTGCTTACATTGGCAGCACTGTACAAACAGCTCGGTAAGGTTTGTACCTTGGTAAGGTTTGTACAAACAGCTCGGTAAGGTTTCATAGCCATGGTATATCAGTGTCTCACGGCTGTGTTCGTGTCGACATGTGGTGGTGTCTTGCTGAGTGGCGTTCATTATCATTGTTGCATGTTTTTGTGTGCTGTCGTGAGAATGTCTGAGCTTGACTTAGAGCAATGAACAGATGTTAAATTTCTTGCTAAACGTGGTAAGAGTGGAACTGAAATCAGCGACATGTTAATCCAAGTTTATGGGGATAATGCCATGAAGAAAATGGCAGTGTACAAATGGATTAAATGTTTTTCTGAGGGGAGAGAACGCGTCACTGATGAAGAGAGGTCAGGGCGGCCAGTAATGAGCAGAACTGACAAAAACATTGCAAACATTCATGGAATTGTGCATGAAAATTGTCAGCTGACGGTGAGAAGCATAGCAGACCAAGTAAACATCGATAGAGACACCATTAGGAAAATCTTACCTGAAAATCTTGGCATGAGAAAGGTGTGTGCAAAAATGGTCCCGAAGGAGCTCACTAATGAACAAAAGCAAAGGAGAGTCGAAGTTTGCCAAGACCTTTTGGAGAGGCAAGACGATGTTTTGGGCCATGTTATCACTGGTGGTGAAACATGGGTGTACCAATATGACCCTGAAACAAAGTGTCAAAGTGCTGACAATGGAAGTCAGCCAATTCTCTACGACCAAAAAATTCCATCAGTCCAAATCAAGACTCAAAACGATGTTGCTAACCTTTTTTGATGTCAGAGGGATTATTCATTATGAATTTGTACCAACTGGACAAACAGTTAACCAAGTTTACTATTTGGAAGTGCTGAAAAGGCTGCATGAAAAAGATAGATGAAACGACCTGAACTTTTCACCAACAATTCATGGCTCTTGCATCACGACAATGCACCAACTCACACGGCACTGTCTGTGAGGGAGTTTTTAGCCAGGAAACAAATAGCTATATTGGAACTCCCTCCCTACTCACCTGACCTGGTCCCCAATGACTTCTTTTTTTACCCCAAAATAAAGGAAATATTAAAAGGAAGATATTTTGATGCCATTCAGGACATCAGGGGTAATACGATGACAGCTCTGATGGCCATTTGAGAAAAAGAGTTCCAAAATTGCTTTGAAGGGTGGACTAGGCACTGGCATTGGTGCATAGCTTCCCAAAGGAAGTAGTTCAAAGGTGACCATAGTGATATTCAGCAATGAGGTGTGTGGCACTTTTTCTAGGATGAGTTCACGAGCTTAATTGCCAGACCTTGTATATTTAAAATGTACATTATGATTCAACATTTATTATCACTATTCAGGTTTTGGTTGGGAAGGTACCTGACACCCAACCTCAAATACCAACCCCCCACCCCACTGCAAGACTCTATGTCAGATCCCTTCACTGGTGGCAATTTCCTGATGGATATGTTTATTTTCTGCTTTCCTCACTTGAGTCTCGGTTCCACGAGTGCAGGGACTTGGTCTGTCTTTATTCTCTGCCATGTTCCCATGCTTGGAGCACAGTGGGTACTCCACTGTGGCACAGATTTATGTTGAACTGAGCACTGCCCAGCCCCACTCCAGCTGATCCTGGAGACCCTAGTCTCGGGGAGACAGAGCCAGGCTGACAGAAGACTTGCCTGACTGATTGCACTTGCCTGACTGACTGGATGGGTTGAGAAGCCACTGCTTTCTCTGAACTGGGGCACGCAGAGCATGGAGTTAGCAATCAGGATTTGCCAATGAGGGAGAAGCCTGGAAGCTCCATGGTGCTTATGAATAGAACTCAGCACTTACTATGTTGTAAAATACAGAAGTGCTCCCCATATCTTGAAGCAGGGTTTCTCAACTTTGGCACTGTTGCCATCTGGGGCAGGATTACAGGTTGTGAGAGGCTGTCCTGTGCATTGTAGGGTTTTTAGCAGCATCCCTGGCCTCTACCCACGAGATGCCATAGCACTCCCACCCCCAAGTCTGACCTGACACGTCTCCAGATATTGCCCAATGTCTCCTGGGGGGCAAAATTGCCTGGGGTGAGAATCACTGTCTTAAAGCATTACAACAACCTTCCGAGGTTCACAGTGAGTATACGACAGAGGCCCACTGCTTCCAGAGTCCATGCTCTAACCACTGCGTACATCGCTTTGCATTTGGCCTTGGCCCCCATGCTCTGTTCTCTGAGAGTTCAGCACTGCTCTGGACCAGCTCTACCCCTCGGCCCCATCCACCAGGCTAAACCAGTCAGACCTCCCACCGGGCTGCCTGCAAAGCAAGGACTGGCTCACCTGCCAGGCACTAAATCTGTCACTGCATCCAAAATTTATTTTGGGCTTTGGAATAGCCATCCTGAGGGAATATATCTCTGCTGCCTTGCCTTTCTTCAGCTTCTTTATGGTTTACTATGGTTTTAACTTTGGAACTCATTGTTTTCCCCTAACTTTGGGCTTCTCAGTGTCTGACCCCTGCCTGAACTGGGGAAATGCATGCCTCTCTTTGAGCCCACAGCCTGTGCCTCAATTTCCCCAGATGGGCCTGCAATAATGACTGGAGTCTTTGCTCTCTCGTCTCCTGTGGCTTTTTTGCCCTTTTGACATATTTCCTGGGCTTCTGGTTTGCTCAGCTCTGGGGAGATGGTGGGGAACCAGAGGTCAGCTGTGATTCCTCCCATCTGTCTGCCCACTTGCCCAGATCAGTCATTCACCCACTCACTGACCCAAGGATTATATCTCTGTCTCCCATCTGGAGGCTGGCTGACCCTGTCTGGGCATGTCTGGAGCAGATGGGCTGGCCAAGGACAACATCCTAGCAGGAGGGACAAAGTGGCTGGCAGTGGGTGGGTGGGGAGGGAGGAGCAGAACCAGAGTCTGCTGCTTGTTGAGGCCAGAGGTCTTCCTGGAGGGAGAGGCTGCTACTGGCTGCAGACCCCAGGGGGGTGGGTTGGACCCAGGATCCAGAGGGCACAGAAGGGCTGGTTCCCAAGGGCTGGTGGAATCTGAGAATTCCTGGCGGTCCCAGAGGAAGCTCCTGGGGGCCAGTGGGGAGTCAGGGTGCTGGCTTAGGGATTCCTGTCCAAGCTTGGGAGCAGGCCCTGAAGTGGCGGCCTCGAGGAGTGTTAGTGTGGGAGAAGAGTGTCAAGGCAGGAGAGGAGGAGGAGGATCTGGTCGCTACGGGGAGCCAGGCAGGGGCGGGCAGGGGCCGGGGAGAAGGAGCCCGGCGTTCGCAGTTTCCGGGTGTCCCCGTCTTTGTCTCTCCGCATGTCTCTTTCGACTGTCTCTCTGTGTCTTTCCCTTTCTGTCACTCTAGAGTCCTCCCAGCCTCTGTCTCTCACTCTCCGCGTCTCTGGAGGCCGCGCCTCAGTCCCCGCCTAGTGGCCGGGGAAGCCGGGGGCGGGCCGGGGGCGGGCCTCGCAGCACTGCCGGGTGGGGTTAAAGACCCGTGCCAAGGGACCTCGCGGTCGGAGTCGAGGTGGCGGCCTGGTCGGATCTGGATTGAGGGTCGGAGGCCGAGACCCGCGGGGTAAGTGTACCCCGTGGGGTGGCGGGATGGGTAGTGGCAGAGGGGGGCGTAACCCGAGCTCATTCAGCACTGAAACCTGACGAGCTCCGGCTCTGGGGCTGACAGGACAGTTGCGAGGGTCTGCGCTCAGCCGCCCTGCGGATCTCCCGGACCCAGGATCGGGCTACTCGGGTTCGGGGATATGGTTGGTTGTGTCCCCGACGGTCGCTGTGTATGAACGCGGATTTTTCTGTGCGCGCCCAGGAGTCCTGGGTGTGTCCTTTTTTCTGGGTGTCCGTGATGGGCGAGGGTCTCAAGAAGACCCCCAACCACCAGGACATCACAGAGGGATCCAAGCCCAGCCCTGCCTCATTAGGGCTGATTCGAGTCACTTGTAATTTCATTGTCTTAAAGGGGAGGCTGTGCGTCCCACCAATGGACTTTACGCTTGTGGTCCGGCTGCCTTCTGGTCCCTCTAACCCAACCCTGGCAGGCGCAGCACCGTAGAGTGCCCCTCTGTGAAAATAGGATGCCCTCCTGGGCTCTTAGAATTGGTTGTGCGGGTTGTATGAGATCCTGCAGTTGGTCCCAGCTGATATTTGTTGGATGCTGATGACAAGATGCTTGCTCTCTGGTGTCTCAGGAACCAGGCCCTCACCCCTTGCACCAGGGGTAGCTAGCTTTCCTGGCCCATGCAAGGTGGCTGAGGCCCACTAGCTGGGGAGTCTCAGGCTGGAGGTGGGAGAGAGACAGGGACACAGAGGGGAAGCTGGGATTTGAATACACCAGCCCTGTATGACCCCTTCCTGGGCGCTTTCCAATGGCCCCGGGACTCTGTGTATAGCCCAGCTTGGGTTTCTAAGTGGTAACATTAGCTCTGGGCTCATGGCCGGCGATGACCTGGGCTGGTATCTGCAGAGAGGCTTGGATGACTCAGGAGCCATTCACAAAATGGGACCCTCTCTCTCTCTCTCTCAGGCAAGCCTTGGGCCTAATTCTGCAAATCCCAGGTGGCTGGGTAACAATACTGAATATGATGGCAGCACCAACAGCAGCTTGATCAAGGGCTTACTGTGTGCCAAGCACTGAGCTGAGCACATTAAAAATGCTGTGTGGTCATCACAGCCCCATGAAGTGGGTAATATGGTTCCTGTCTTACCGAGAAGGAAATTGAGGCTCAGAGAGGTGCCGACACCCTCCTGAGGTCACACAGCCGAGCTTTATAGAATACTTTCCAAGTCTGACATTCAAGTGTGGCCACACTTGCTCAGGATGGTGCACAGAGATGATTGCAGCCCTGGAATAATCTAGATTACTGATGGTTTTTAAACTTCTTTTTCTGTCAGGATTTCCTACCATATGCCCAAACCTGCAGTGAGACTCCCCGCCTCCCCATGCTTATTTGCCAACTCGGCTTTTCCCTCAGAACTGCCCCTGAAGCTCTTTCTCAGAACTCCAGAAATTTGGGATAAGCCCCCTCTCAGTTCAGGCCTTCTGGAGCCTGGCACTTTGGAAGAGTATGAGTCTTGGGCAGCCCTTTGGCATATGGGGGGTTCATGGAGAGCCATGAGCCAAGATGGAGGGAGGCTGTCTTGACTACAGGCTGTGAGAGGGGGTGGAGAGAAGGGCTGGGATGTGGGGCAGTTGGAAAAGTCTGCTACTACTTGGCTGTCAGGCTGCTGGTGGGCCCCAGGGCCTGTAGTTCAAGGAGAGGCAGATAGGTGGTTTCTGGTGGGTCAGGGTCTCTGTCCTGCATTCCTTCTCAGGAGCCCACACACCTTGTACAACAAGTACCTGGCTGGTGGCTGGGCTAACCTGACAAACCAGCACTCCATGGGCGTGGACCTTGGAGCTACTAGCACCTCCATCTCCAGATAACTCAGGCCCCAGGAGGGTGGGCGGGGCCACCTCTGCCAGGGCGGGCTGCTGGGTGCCCTGCCTGGTGTTTGGGATGAGATTGGGGGCTGATGCAGAGAGGAGTAGGTGTTCCAGCCTCCCATGGCATCCCAAGTATCAGCTTTGAATTGCTCTCAATTCTACAAAATAGTAACAGCACAAATAGAAATAATGGCGAAAATTTTGCATGCTACCTGCCAAACCTCATCTCACTGAAGTGTCCAAAACAACCTGAACTGGTAGGTACTGCTACTGTGTTTCCCTGAAAATAAGATCTAGCCAGACTATCAGCTCTAATGCGTCTTTTGGAGCAAAAATTAATATAAGACCTGGTATTATATTATATTATATTATATTATATTATATTATATTATACCCAGTCTTATATTATAGTAAAATAAGACTGGATCTTATATTAATTTTTGCTCCAAAAGACGCATTAGAGCTGATGGTCCAGCTAGGTATTATTTTCAGGGAAACACGGTAGTAGTAATCCATTTTCCAGATTGGTAAATGGAAGCTGAGGGTGGGGACTGGACTCACTCAAGGCCGCTTACTTGGGGAGGAGCAGAGTCATGATTTGAACCCAGGCTGGTTTGAGTCGAAACTGCACATTTGAAAGGACGATACCGTCCCCAAGCAACCTTTTATTTTACTTTTATTTATGTAAGTGGAAGTGTACTATTTGTATAGGAAAGTGCTCATCCCAGAACTGGACAGTTCAGGAGTTTTCACAAATTGAATCCACACACGTCATCAGCATCCAGAACAAGAAAGGGAAGACGACCTGTGCCCCAGAACGCTCCTCCACCAATGAAAGTATCTTAACTCCTTTTCATTCATTTCAACAAATTAATTTTTAAATAGACTTTATTTTTTAGAGCAGTTTTAGGTTTACAGAAAAACTACGCTGGAAGTGTAGAGTGCCAGCACACCCCCTCAACTCCCTACAATTTCCCGTTATGAATGTCTTGCATTAGTGTGGTGTGTTTGTTACAGCTGATACACCAATATAGACACATTATTATTAACTATAGTTTACAGTAGAGTTCACTTTTTGGGTTACATAGTCAACTCATTAATTTTTATAGTTAATTTAATATAATTAACTATAGTGCTTATGGTATAGAAAATAAAAAAGTCCCCAAAAATGATGAGTGAAAGTTAAGTCTCCCTTCCACCCCTACCCCAGTTCTTCTAGGCCCCTTCCAGAGGCAGCCATCCTGAGAAATTTCGCAGGAGCCCTCAAAGCACTTTTTTTGCCTTAAAAACACAGAGGCAAAACTCACCTAATATAACTATTTAAAGTGAACAATTCAGTGGCATTTAGTATATCAGCCCCAAAAGAGACCCTGTCGTCATTAGCAGTCACTCCCCTTCCCCCTCCCCCAACCCCTAGCAACCTCTCATTTGCTTTCTATCTCTATGGATTTGCCTGTTCTGGATATCTCATTCATCATACATGGGATCATATTCCATGGGCCTTTTGTGTCTGGTTTCTTTCACTCAGCATCATGTTTTCAGGGTTCATTCATGTTTTTTCTGTTTGTTTTTTTTTTGTTTTTCTTTTTCTTTTTTTATATTTTATTGGGGAAGGGGAACAGGACTTTATTGGGGAACAGTGTGTACTTCCAGGACTTTTTTCCAAGTGAAATTGTTGTCCTTTCAATCTTAGTTGTGGAGGGTGCCATTCAGCTTCAAGTTGTTGTCCTTTCAGTCTTAGTTGTGAAGGGCACAGCTCAGCTCCAGGTCCAGTTGCCGTTGCTAGTTGCACGGGGCGCAGCCCACCATCCCTTGTGGGAGTCGAACCGGCAACCTTGTGGTTAAGGTGACACGCTCCAACCAACTGAGCCATCCGGAGCTCAGTGGCCTCTCAGCTCAAGGTGCCATGTTCAATCTTTAGTTGCAGGGGGCGCTGCCCACCATCCCTTGCGGGACTCGAGGAGTTGAACTGGCAACCTTGTGGTTGAGAGCCACTGGCCCATGTGGGAATCGAACCAACAGCCTTCGGAGTTAGGAGCATGGAGCTCCAACAACCTGAGCCACCGTTGTTGCTGTTTTATTTATTTATTTATTTATTTATTTATGTATTTATTTATTTATTGGGGTGACAATTGTTAGTGTTGCTGTTTTTTTAAGGGGGGGGGGCAAAGCTCACAGTGGCCCATGTGGGGATTGAACTGGCAACCTTCGTGCTGCCGTCATCCATGTTGTACTATGTATCAGTGTTTCATTCCTTTTCGTGGCTGAATAATATTTCATTGTATGGATGGACCTCATGATATTTATCCATGCATGAGTTGATAGCCATTTGGGTTGTTTCCACCTTTTGGTGATTGTGAATAATGCTGCTATGAATATTTGTACCCCGTATCTGCTTGAGTCTCTGTTTTCCATTCTTTTGGGTATATGCCTAGGAGTAGAATTGCTGGGTCATGTGGTAATTCAATATTTAACTTTGTGAAGGACCATCAGACTGTTTCCCACAGTGGCTGCACCACCTTTAAGCTTTTTGTAGCATCT
Source organism: Rhinolophus sinicus (assembly GCF_057876585.1). NCBI lineage: Eukaryota > Metazoa > Chordata > Mammalia > Chiroptera > Rhinolophidae > Rhinolophus > Rhinolophus sinicus. The sequence continues at coordinate 85,085,412 of NC_142515.1, read as the reverse complement.
TCTTTTGGGGAGTTGGACAGAAGTGCTCTTGTTTGCGGGGCAGGGGGGACCCAGCTGAAGAAAGTAGAGGATTTCCTCTATGTACTCATTTATTGAGCTTCTCCTGAGCATCAGATGGATCTCTTACTATTATTCTTATTTTGTAGATAAGAAGACTGAGGCTCCCAGGGTGAGAGCCAGTTGGGGACCCATAGCATATGCTCTTCCTGCTAGGAGCAGAGCTGGTATCTGTCCTAGGAAAGGCTGCAGACCTGTGCCTGGTATACACGGGGGTGAGGTGGGCACAGGCTTCAGAATTGCCCTGCCTGGCCCTCCCCATTAACCGACTTCCCCAAGCACCTACTCACTTATGAGGTGGGCACAGGGCTTCACCCACTTTTTTCTCTCACCTCCCCATAGACCCACCTACCCAGAGCAGGGTCTCCTTTTCCAGGGCTGGTGCTTTCTCTTGTTCCAATTTCTTCCTGTTTCAATTTTTTAAGAAGACATTTTCTTTGTCAGGATATCAGCTGGGATTTTCCTGGGTGGGGGTGGGGCTCTTGCTGTTACTACACTCAGAAGTTCCCCAACCCCCTCTGAGGGCTACTGGGAAGATGAAAGGAATGACTGTGAAAACCACCACGTAACAGCAGGTGCTCAATAACTCTTTAGAGAGTGAGGGAAGGGGGGTGGCTGATGGTAGCGAAAAATGGACTATCGAGGCAGAGTTGGGCCTGGGAGAGGAGGAACCACCATGAGCTGAGCTGGGGGAAAGTCATGCTGTGGTAGAAACAGAATGTGCAAAGGCTCTGAGGTAGAAATGAACTTGGCCTGCAGCTGGAGTAGCCGGAGTTGCGTGAGCAAGGGGGAGGGTGTTGGGAGACAGGGTTGGAAAGGTCAGCAGGGGCCAGGCCACACAGGGCGTTGTTGTGGTCCACAGAAACATCTCTGAATTGTGTTCAGAGTGTGAAGTGTGAAGGGAAGCCAGCGGAGGATTCTGAGCTGGGGGAGGCCGTGATCTGATTTAACTTTAGGAAGATCCCTCTGGCTGCTATGTGGAGAATGGACTGTTGGGGGGCAGGATAGAACTCGGGAGCCCAGTGGGAACATCCTGCGGTGGTGGCCTGACATGGGATGATGGGGATGGAGAGAAGTGAATGGTTGTGAAACATGATGAGGACAGACAACTGGCAGGAACGGACAACAGATTGGATGAGGGGAGAAAGAGGGAGGTGACGTGAATCTGAGGGTCTAGGGAAGTACCCAGGAGATGGCTGGACATTCAGAGTGGGGGATATTCAGAGCTGGACACGGAGACATGGGAAGCACCTCAGAGATGGGGTCACAGCAGCCATGGGACAGACTTAGATCCCCAGGAGGTGTACACAGAGGGAGAAGAGACGACCCAGACCCAAACTTAAGGAACCCCAACATTTCTAAGTTGGGTGAAGAGGAGTCCAAAACAGACTGAGAAGGGGGATGGATCTTCATGGCTGACACGGAGGGTGGGCAGGGATCAGCTCCTAAAGGGCTTTGGATGCCAGGCAGAGGGCAATGGGGAGCCATGGAGGGCTTGAGAGCAGGGAAGAGGCAGACCTTCAGAAAGGTAACTGGGAGCCGGACTGCAGCCAGGGTGCCCAGGGATTCGAGGTGACCCATGTGTCCCCCTGTTGGCTGAATGTATTGACTCCCCCCCACAAGAGTCTTGGGTGTGACAAGATAGGGACCTCCCCTCGCCCTCCGAGATAATCTTTTACACAGTTTCAGAGGGGGAAACTGAGGCATAGGGCACACAGCCAGTCAGTGGAAGAGTCAGGATTAGAACCCAGCTACTTATGGTGTGTGTGTGTGTGTGTGTGTGTGTGGTGTGTGTGTATGTGTGTGTGTGGTGCGTGTGTGTATGTGTGTGTGGTGTGTGTATGTGTGGTGTGTGTGTGGTGTGTGTATGTGTGCATGTGTGTGCATGTGTGTGTATGTGTGTGTATGTGTGTATGTGTGTGTATGTGTGTGTGGTATGTGTGTATGTGTGCATGTGTGTGTATGTGTGTGTATGTGTGTATGTGTATGGGTGTGGTGTGCATGTGTGTGTGTGTGTGCACGCGCGTGAGCATCTAATAGCAAAGCCCACTTGATTTATGTTCTTCACATCACTTCGGGTCTGCCCAGATCGCCCTCTCCAGACAGGCCCTCCTGAACCACCTCAGCTAATAGAGTTGCTCTTTACCCTTTCACTCTGTGTATTAGTGTCCTGGGGCTGCTGTAACAAATGACCACACACTGAATTTTGGCACCCCACACAGACTCAGTTGTGGAGTCCAGAAGTCTGAAATCCAGGTGTCAGCAAAGCACACTCCCCCTGAAGGCTCTAAGGCAGGATCCCTCCTGACCCTTCCAGCTTCTGGTGACCCCAGGCGTCCCGTGGCTTGTGGCCACATCACTCCAGTCTCTGCCTCCGTCTTCACATGGCCTTCTCCTCCTCTGTGTGTCAAATCTCCCTGTGCCTCTCTCTTAGAGAGACACCTGTGATTCCTGTTAGGACCCATCTGAATGATCCAGGGTAATATCCCCATCCCAAGATCCTTAATCCCATCTGCAAAGACTTTGCCATATAAAGTCACATTCCCAGGTTCCCAGGGATTAGGACATTGTGTCTTTCTTGGGGGGGGCGGGGGGGGCAATATTCAGCCCCTCTTTTACCTCCTTCATGACATGAATCCTTTATATGGTGCTCTATCATGTCTGTTGGTGGTCACCCCCCCTGAGGACCTGAGCTATATCTGTCCTGCTCACCATTATATCCCCAATGCCCAGAACAGAGTTACACACATCGCAGGGCTCAAAGAATGATTCACCAACTGAATGCTGGAGAAATGCATGTAGAGCACTTGGGGAAGAGCGTGGCATGTGGAAACATTAGAGGAAGGTCACAGTTCTTAGTAGGAATCACTAGCTGGCTGCTTGGCAACGCTGGGGAGACTCATTATCCACTGTTAAATTGGTGAAGAAATAAATACCCATGGCTACTTCCCGTCGAGCATGTCACCTGGAGCTGTCCATGCAAGAGGCAGCCCAGTTGCCCACCAGTGTCCCCAGTTCAGAGCATCTGCCTTGGACTTGTGACTTGGAGCTCTCTGTGCTTCATTTTGGGAGGTTGCCTATTCCCCACCCCTGCCCCTACCTGGACCTTTTAGGGGGCATATCGTCTACACTAAGAAGTCTGTATTTTAAAAAAGATTTTAAATTGAGGTAAAATACACATAACATTTACTATCTTAACCATTTTAACTGTACAGTTCGGTGGCATTAAGTACATTCACACTGTTGTGTAGCCATCACCACCATCCATCTTCAGAACTTGTTATCTTCCCAAACTGGCATTCTGTCCGCATTACACACTAACTTCCACCCCCTCCCCCAGCCCCTGGCACTCACCATCTACTTTATGAATCTGACCCCTCTAGGGACCTCATATAATTGGAATCGCACAGTATTTGTCCCTTTTGTGACTGGCTTATTTCACTGAGCATAATGTCCTCGAGGTTCATCCATGTTGTAGCAGGTATGAGAATGTCCTTTTCTGTGGCTGAATAATATTCCATTGTGTGGATGGACCACATTTTGTTTATCCATTCATCCATCTACGGACACTTGGGGCGCTTCCACCTTTTGGTCACTGTGAATAATGCTGCTACGGACATGAGTGTACAAATATCTGAGTCCCTACTTTTACTTCTTTTGGAGGTCTACCCAGAAGTGGGATTGCTAGAACATATGGTAATCCTATGTTTAATTAGTTTTGAGGAACTTCCATACTGTTTTCCACAGCATAACTGTACCTTTTTACATTCCCGCCAACAATGCATACGGGTTCTGATTCTCCTCATCCTCACCAACATTTGTTATTCTCCTTTTTGGTAGTAGCTCTCCTAATGAATGGTCATGCCATCTTCATTTTAAGTCAGCCCATCCCAGGGGGACTCCCCAAATTTGGTGATGATCTACCAGCTTTTCCCCCAGGATGCAGTAACCAATAGAAATTTCATGTTTTCTTTGGGGTTGATGTGGTTGGGTGTTGGCTAGTGGAAGAGCCAGTGAGTCTGAGCCCCTAGTGGGTAGCACCACTGGCTGGAGTGGGTAGAGATTGGGGCTCAGGTGACCTGGCGTTCAGGGTTCCTTTGTCTGTGTTGCCCAAGGAGGTAGGAGCATAGAGGGAATCCTTGGCTGCTAGTACTGGGAGAAAAGAAGAGATGAGAATAAGACCCACCATTTTCAGGAATCTCCTTGGCAGTGTCTGAGCTCCGTGGGTCCCCAAAGTGAGGGTGATTGAGGTTGACCTCTGGTGGGGCCTCCTGTGACCTGTGAGCTCCAGTCTCCCTAGAACTTGAGGAACTGACCTTCAGTTGTCTGGAAAATGGAGAGGATGATAGGACCTTCCTCCAAGACCTGCCTTAAGATTCCATGAGATGAAGCACGTACATCCCTGAGCACGGCGCATGGCACCTAGGTCACTGTGTTATTCGTGTTATTGTTACCCACTCACTTCGTTTTGGTTTCTTCAGGAGCTGACCCTAGGTCAAGGATTTGAGTTCAAGTGCTTTATCTGGGACATAATCACAGAAAACACCAGTAAGAAAGAAGGAAATGAACCCTAAAGAACTGAAAACAAGGACTCAAACAAATACTTGTCCATGTGGGTTCATAGCAGAACATTTCTCAATAGGTAAAAGGTGGAAACATCTGAGATGGTCATCAACAGATGAATGGATAAACAAATTGTGATATATCCTTACAATGGAATGTCACTCAGCAGAATAAATGAAGCGCTGACACACACTACAACATGATGAACCTTGAAAACATGATGCGGAGTGAAGGACGCCAGACACAAAAGGCCACACAGTGTATGATTCCATTGATAGGAAATGTCCAGAGCAGGCAAATCCATAGAGACAGAAAGCAGGTCAGTGGTTGCCAGGGGGTGAAGGTACGGGGAATGGGGAGTGACTGCTCGTGGGGACAGGGTCTCCTTTTGGGGTGATGGAAACATTTTGGAACTGGACAGAGGTGCTGGTTGCACAACACTGAATGCCCTAGATGCCACTGGATCGTGCACTTTAAAATAGTTCATTCTACGTCGGGTGAATCTCACCGTATTTTAGAAAAGAAGAGGACGAAGGAGAAGAAGGAGGAGGAGAAGAAGGAAGAGGAAGATGGGGAAGGCAGGCATCTAGTAGAGAAATTTTCTATTGTGGGCAGCTGGCGTTGATCCCGCTGGTAGCACCTGTGAAACCCACACCTCAGGGACATTGCACGGGAAGGGAGAAGGCGCTGGAGTATTTACCAGTAATGCTCATCAGTCATTGATGAGAGCTGCTTTCAGGGCGGGGTGTGTCACTTTCCAGCACTCTGGCCAGCCGTGCATGGGCAGAGAAGTCGGGAGGGATGTCCTGCAAAGTCAAGGCTGAGGGCATATGGTGGGGCACTGGTGCATCTATCTGGCCAGCTGGCTGGAGGTCACTGCTGGGGGCAGGAGAGGTATGTAACCTTGGCATCTGGAACTTCCAGGTATTGAGCTCCTACTGTGTGCCAGGCATACCATGCCTGACTCCACAGGTCACTGTATGTACGGCACACGTGCGGCTGGAGGGTGGTTCCCGCCCGCATTGACTCCCATCCCGTGTGTCTCCTCAGGATGCTGCCCTTCACAGAACACCTGCTGCACCTCCTGGGACTGGAGAAGACTGCCTTCCGCCTGTATGCCGGCTCTGCGCTGCTCCTCTCCCTGCTCTTGGTTCTCTTCCGCCTGCTGCTGCAGTTCCTGAGGCTCTGCTGGCGCTTCTACGTTATCTGCCGCCGGCTGCGCTGCTTCCCTCAGCCGCCGAGGCGCAACTGGCTGTTGGGCCACCTGGGCATGGTGTGTGTAGGGGGCCAGTGGGCTGGGAGGGGCAGAGCTCGGCGGGTCCCAGGTATTCAGTGAGGATGATGGACTGCTGGCTTCTCGCATCTCCCCAAGAACCGGGTTGGAACCATGAACAGACCCACTTTACAGGATATGAGTGAGACTGAGGCTGGGGGGGGTGGGGGTGGGGGTGGGAAGCAGTTTACCCAAGGCCACACAGCTGGGATGAGGCAGAGCTGACTCCACAGTTTTCTCTGTAATTCCAGGCTATTGCTGTACCTTTCATATGATATGTCCTATCACATAATAAGACATGATATATTCAGAATACAGGTACCAGTACCTGTGAAGTTCATCAGGTTCTAGGACCCTGGTGGTGGACGAGGGGGGCACAGATTTGGTAGCTCCATCCCCAACCCCAACATAGTTCCCCCTCTCTCCCTCTTTAATGCTGTGGTCCCAGGTCAGGACCCCTTTCCTTGCCCTTCATTTCTTATGTCACATGTATGTGCCAAGTATTATTCTAGGCGATTTGTAAGTGTCAACTCATTCAGTCCTCTTGACAATCCTAGGAGATAGGTCCCACGACTACCCTTATTTTCGCACATCAGACTACTGAGGCTCAGAGAGCTTAAGTAACTAGCCCTAGGTCACACAGCGCTTAAGTGGCAGCGCCAGGGTTCAAACCCAGCTGTGTGGCTCCAGCACTCTTAGCTCTCTTCCCTTGGCTGCCTCTAGTTTCTGGATGAGAAAGGCTGGACTTTCCTAAAAGGGCATCAGAGGACAGGGGATAGAAAGCCAGACTCCCAAGGGCACTGAGCCCCCATACTGAATGCGGAGGTGGATTTAGAGAGGCAGTTCAGGGCAGCAGCCATCAGTGTGGACCTGATGCCTGCATCTACCATCTGCTGCCTGTGTGATCCTGAGCGAGCTCCTTCACCTCCCGTGACTCAGTTTCCCCATCCGTAATGCAGGGACTATAATTGTTCCTAATAACCTCATGGGATTGTTTTGACAATTCCTGCAGTAATGTCCAGGGCAGGCTTGGCACTAAGTCTGCTACACAATGGTGGATACACGTGCTCAACTCCTGAGTCCTGCAGCGACGGGAAGTATCAAGTGATTCTAGAAATATTTTAGATATTGTTTGGATGGAGTCTCAGAAGAAGGATGCGTGTCCAGTCAATAGAGCAAAGAACATTTATTTTATTCAGTTTTTGGAATTATCCCTCAGGGACCAGCACTCACCAACTTTTGCCTGTTTGTGCCTGAGCCTCCTCCCTCTTTTCCACCTTCCCACTCCTGCTCAGGCCTCATCCTCCCCTGTCGCACCATGGCCCGGCCTCTTCCCTGGGCTCCTGCCTGCAGTCTCACCTCTCCAGTCCATCCCTCATCCTGGCCCCAGAAAGATTCTTGAATCCTCCCCTACTCACACACCCTCCATGGCTCCCTACTACTGTCTGGGGGAAAGTCTCAGCTCCTCAGCTGGTGTTCACGGTTCTTTCATTTCTGACCCCCAGACTCCTCACCGGTTCCACCATCCCCCTCTAGTTCCATAACAAGGCTCCAAGTCCTGACCACGGTCTTTGCTGAAATTGTGCCCTCGCCCAGAATATCCTTCTCTGTTAGATGAACTTCTACACATGTTTCGTGCGACATCTCCAGTGCCCTTACTCCAGGAAGCCCTTTGGTTTGGATGGTGGTCCTAGAGGTAGGAGCTAGGTCCAGGTGACCTGGGCAATTGGCAGGGCTGGTTCTGAAGCCCCACCTTGACCCCATGGACTCAGCCATCTCCTGGGGCCACAAGACCTAGGTACGGCCATGATCTCCCTTGGGTGTGGACAGGCTCAGGGCTGAGCCTGATAGGGAAGGAGGCATAGGATCCAGACAGGAGTCATTTGTTCATGTATTCATTCTTTCATTTGACAATTGCTGGGCCCCACCACTGGCCAGGCACTGGGTTAGGCCCCTTCATACCTGAGCTCTTCTTTAATTTTCACAGTATGTGAATTAGGGATGGATCTGCCCTGTGTTATAGATTTGATCTTTGGGGCTGAGAGAGGTTAAATGACTTGCCCAAGGTCACAGAGTGGTTGAAGGTGGATTTGAACTCAGATCTGTCTGACATTGATCCTGAGGCGCTTCTGCCTTGTAGCGCATGTTGGTTAAGAGCAGGCATTTTGGAGCTGGGTGGCCTGTGTTCAAACCTTGGCTCTGCCACGATGACAGACGGTGCCAGTGCCTGCCCATGTGCACTGGGCCCATTGCTGGGTGTAATGGCCTGACCTCTGGCTACCAGTACCTGTGTTCTAGGGCTTTCTCTAGTAGCCAGAGCCCATGCTGCCTGTATGTACTGTGAGCTTGAGAGTGAAAGTGCCAGGACCGCTTAGCCAGTGACTACGGGACTCTGTGAGCTGGTGTAGAAACAGCCCAGCCCCCTCACCCTTGGGTGGGTTGACTGTGAGGTATGTGTCTTCCAGAGGTCCCCAGTGGCACGGAGCCCCGGTTGCCCACGGTGATAACCTTCTTGACAACTCACTCTTTACTGGCTGCCTTCCCTCCCTGTCTCACTTCCCCACTCCCTTACCCGTGTTTTCGGGGATCACCCCTACAAATAAGCTACTTGCCCTAGAACCCTTGTCTCAGGACCTGCTTCTGGGGAGCCCAAACCAGGATAGTCACTTAGCCATCTATAACTTCAGACAAAGTAAAATGGGGAAATAGTAGCAACTCTGTCATGGGGTTCTTGTATGGGTTGAACACACAAATCTAAGAAAAATGCCTAGAGCAGTGCCAGACACTACAAGCACACGCATATGTTAAATATGACAATACTAGTGATATTTTATTATGAACAGAGCAAATACTCGATAAATGCCAACCATTATCATTATTGTGTTTACTGTTCCTGTTTTTATTTTTTGAACATCAGCTGTGTGTCAGGCCCCGTGCCAGGGTTCTTACTTTTTATTATGTCAGGAATCCTCTCAGCTGCCCTCAGGTGGAGAGTTGATTCTTCCCCACTTTTCAGATGAGGAAGGCTCAGTGAGGTGCAGCCAACTATCTGCAGTCATACAGCCCTTCTCAGCTTGTTTCGAGGGCAAGGGAGGTGGCAGGAGGGGAAGGCTAGGGGAAGATGGGGCTGGGTATCTCCTCACTATCCTTCCCTACCATCCCCTGCAGTATCTTCCCAATGAAACGGGCCTCCAAGATGAGAAGAAGGTACTGGACAGCATGCACCACGTGATCCTGGTGTGGGTTGGACCTTTCCTGCCACTGTTGGTTCTGGTACACCCCGACTACATCAAGCCCTTGATGGGTGCCTCAGGTAGGTGGGCTGGGTCTCTCAGTGATGGGTAAACCCTCAACTTCCAGAGCCCACCAGGTGTCTAGGCCGGGCTTTTTCCAGAAGAAGGGCTATTTGAGTAGGGCTTTGAAGGATGAATAGGAATTCACCAAAGCAGAAATGGCAATACAGAGAGAGGGAACAGCATGGGAAAAGGTATGACAATGTCTAAGAGTCCCAATAAATTTAAGAGGATTCCCATCCTCTGGGAAGTCAGAACTAAACATGTTCAGATAAACAATTATTTGCTCAAGATTTTGTTAATTGGTTGTTACTCAGTTCTAATGGCACTCTCATCATTTGGGTTCTGACACTCCCACTCTGACTATCTCAACCTGCAGCCTGCTCTCCTCACCTGGGCTGACCTGGACTGGCAGAGAGGGAGATGTAGAAGAATTGCTTCTTCCTTCTGCAAGCCACACCTATCCCAAGGCGTAGGACTCCCAAGTACGCTTGGCAAGCTCTTGCTCAGCCATCAACACGCAGCTCCAATGACCCTTCCTCCAGGAAGTCTTCCCTGACTCTCCAGCAGACCATAGCCTGCTCTTCTGGACTTTCCCATTCTCAATCCTAACGTTTTCGGGCTGAGTGTGCCTGTGTCCAGCTATATCTTTGTCATAATTGGGGCTCTGGATCCTCATTGTGGCCTTGCATGTAGCTGGGCACCTCAGAAAGCATCATGGGACATTTGAGAGAGGAGGGATGGGAAAAGAACTCCAGGAATTTTAGGATCTCTGGCCTCAGCTTGGGCCTCCTCAAATACACATGTGTAGACTGCCTTCAAGGCTGCCACCCAGGGGCCATAAAGGGCAAGGGGCTGCTGTACTTCCCTCCTCCAGCCATGCCCTCCCCGTGCCTCTTCATTTCCATTATTGCATCTATGAGGGCGTGATCATCTCCATTGCACAAAGGGGAAAACCTAGACCTTGGTAGAGGTGACTCTTCCAAAGAATGGACACCAAGTTGTAGGAAGACCTGTGGAAAGAACCCTGGGCCAGGACCTGGGTGGGCTGGGTTCCAATCCTGGCTGGAGCACATACTTGCTGTGTGATCCAGCAATTCATCTAGCCTCTCAGGGCCTCAGTTTCTGATCTGTAAAATGGGGCCATTGTGAAGACTCAGTAATATAATGTAGGTAGGTGCTAATGAGGGTTTCTTCTCTTCCGACTATGTAATTTACTTTTTTTCTTTCTCTCCCCTACTCTTCCTTCTCTCCCTCCCACCTCCTCTTCCCCTCTGCTCCTCAGAGCATCAATTTCTTGATTACCATCCTGCATGGTTTTGAGACTCCAAGTAGATCAGGAAGTAGAGCCCCCAGCATGGGCTTGGCACTTAGTAGATCTCAAGCCTCTTCCTCTCCCCACCCTCCCTCAGAAACATGCAGGATATCCACTGCCTCCCTCACCAGAACAGGATGGAAGACGCCAGGTTGGGGAAGGTGGGGCTGTGAGTCAGGCGAGGCCTGGCCCCAGGGTACCCCTCCCCCTCCGTGCCTGCCCACTTGGGATGGGAAAGGCCTGATCCCAAGTATCAGACTCCATCTCCCTCTGGGGCCTCCTTGGGAAGCCATCCCTGGGGGGCATTGCTGTTCTGAGCTTAAACCCACACAGCTTATGGGCCCTGAGTAAGGCAGGGATCCTCTTAGAACCTCTGTTTCTTCAGCTTCTAATGGGCATTTGGGATAGAGAGCATTAATGGGAAAAAGTAGGTAAAGATGCTTTACAGAGGACAAAGCATGACATATAGGCATATAATTATAGATTGGTTTTATACGTTCTTTTTTTATTGAGATGAAATTCACATAACATATAATTAATCATTTTAAAGAGTACAATTTTAGAGTATATGATAATTAGTGTCTTGACAATGTGTGCAACCATTGGCTCTCTGTAGTTTCAATTTTTTTTTCATGACTCCATAAATCACCCTGTACCCATTAAGTAATCACTTGCCATTCCCCACTCTCTTCATCTCCAGGTAAATACTAGTATAATTTGTGTCTCTATGGATTTGCCTAGTCTGAATATATCATAGGAAAGGAATTATACAAAATGTGGTCTTTTGTGACTGGCTTCTTTTGCTCAGCGTAATGTTTTTGAGGTTCATCCACGTTGTAGCAGTTATCAGGACTTCATTCCTTTTATAAGGCTGAGTAATATTTCATTATATCGATGGACCACAATTTGTTCATCCGTTGATGAACATTTGGGTTGTTTCTGTCTTTTGGCTGTTATAAGTAATGCTAGTATGACCATGCATATATAAGTTCTGGTATGGACATATATTTTTAATTTCTCTTGGGTCAATTACCTCAGAGTATTTACCGAAAAAATTGTGGGATCATATGGTAATTCTACGTTTAACTTTTAAGGAACATCCAGGTTATTTTCCACAGAAGCTATGCATTTCTCTTTTTACTAATAGGGGCCTGCTGTGAGCTGGGAGGGGAGACCCAGATATTCATCTCACAAATTCTTGACACTGATGACCAACAATTATAATTACAGTAATAAAAATAGCCAACAGTTGGTTAGTTATTCATTTACAGGCACAGATAGTGAATGAGTACTTTCTATGTGCCAGGCACATATTAGCCCGTTGAGTTTTTGTAGGGGTGCCATTAGGCAGGCAGGATTGTTCCATTCCCCTTTGGCAGATGAGTACATGGAGAGGCATGGTAGTAACATGTCCAAGTTTACACAAGCTAGTTAGTGGTAGGGCTGGGATTTGAACCCAGACCTGGCCAGACCAAAGGCCAAGCTCTCAACCATAGTGATATGCAGCTTCCTGCTGCGCACTGTGTGGAGGCTTTATTAAAAATATGACTTCCTCCAGGGTAGACGTTACTATTCCCTTTTTACTGGAGGAAAAGTTGTTGGAAGAGGCAGCCTGGACACAAACTAGCATTGAGTGGTCAAGGTTGGAGTGGAGGAGGGACCCAAGGATACGAAAGCAAGGGTTCAATTGGGGGAGGGTTTGGGAAAGGCTTCCTGGAGGATGCATTGGTGAAGCTGGGCTTTGAAAATTGCATAGAAGTTTGCCAGATGAATAGGTGGAGGGTCCTACTACTGCAAAGGTGCAGATATGTGGAAGTGTCAGGGGAGTTCAGGTGACTTGGGGTATCTGGAGTGAAGGTACCTACCTAGGTGTGGGGAGAAGTAGGAAATAATACAGGAGCAGGACTCAGAGCACCTGTGTGCAAAGTGAATGAGCATGTGTTTACCCTGGGGGTGAAAGGGAGCCATGGGAGGTGTTTGAGCAAGATCACCATTGGACAGGTCTCTGTCAGAAAGACTTCTGGGGGTCCTAGCCTGGAGTCCAGGGTCCAGAGAGGAGAGGAACAACTAGACATACACTTTCCTCTACAATGTTTCCTCTTCTAGAAAGCCTGCTGTGACTTCCAGCAGCCTTTTTTTTCTCTGTGCCTCCCTTCTTTCCTGGCACACTTCCTACTTCTTGATAATTGCATGGCATGCCTCCGCTTCCCTTTCCCACCCCACCCCAAGCTCCTCGGGGTGTGGCCATGAGCCATCTCTCTCCCCAGCATTGCCCAGCATGGGTTGGGTACAGAAAGGTGGCAGAAGAGGTGTGTGTTGAATGGGAGAGTGAGTGGACAGATGACTGTGTGTGTGATTGGCCAATTCCTGGGGAGTGTGTGTGTAGGCAGCTGAGTCACATTTCAGGTACAAGTGACATCACTTGAATTTCAGGTATTTCCTTCCTGGGCACCTGCCCCACTCTGTCCCAAATTTGTTTAGCATGTAGAAAGGAAATCTACTCACTTATTCATTCACTCATGTATCCATCCATCCATCTATCCATCCATCCATACATCCATCCATCCATCCATCCATCCATCCACTCATTCATTCCTTGGTTCATTCATTCATATAATAAAAATGTAATGAGCACCAATATATCAGTGTTTGATACGGTCCCTTCCCTCAAGGGTCTCGTAACTAGATGGATACAATCCAGAGTGGTTGGTGGGGGTGGGTATGGCATACAAGCAGAGACTAGAAGGATGAGAAAAGAGTATTTTAGGCAGAGAGGGCACCTAGTGGAATGACTCAGAGCAGAGAGAGAACACAGCTTTTCCAAGGAGCTGAGAAAAGTTGTGTGACATTAGAACATTGAGTGTGTGTGTGTGTGTGTGTGTGTTTGATTGGGGGATAAAGATGTTTTGAGAAAGGTCTGGACTAGACTTTCAGGACTTTGAAAGTGGGCTGAGCAGCTGGTACAGGAAAGGATATGGTCAGATCTAAAATCAGATAAGATCCCTGTGGGGCCAGGGTGCAGGCTAGACTGGAGAGGGTAAGGCTGTTGGCTGGGAGCACAGGAAGCATAATTCAGATGGACTGAGTTGGCAGAAAAGATGGGATGGATTAAGATGAAGAAGGCCATTCTGGATGAAAAGGGCAGTCTAGGCAAAGGTTTAGAAGTGAGGGACAGCATGTGGGGTTATTTGGTGTATGATGAAGGATGATGTGGGAGAGGCACACAGAGACCAGACGGGACAGGGATTTCAGAGCTAACCTGAACTTGAACTTTTTTCACCAGGGCGATAGGGAGCCCTGGGAGGTGTTTGAACAGGGGAGCCTCATGTTCAGATTAGCATGTTATAAGGCTATTTCTGGGGCAGGTTTTAGGATGGACTAGAGGCGAGGTGGGAGGTCAGAGCTCAGAGAGGAGCCCCAAGGCGGTCATAAGCAGAGGTCAAGGGTGAGAACTCCATTTTGAGTCATCATAATTCCATCTCTCTCCACAGCTGCCATTGCCCCCAAGGATGACCTTTTCTATGGCTTTCTGAAACCTTGGCTGGGTGAGTGCAGGGCTGGAGTTTCAGAGAAGAGGGGCAGGGCATGGGTTTCTTGGAGTGTTTCAGAGTAATGGGAGAGGCTCCTAACCCTAGTCTTTTGGACCCAGGAGATGGGCTGCTGCTCAGCAAAGGTGACAAGTGGAGCCGGCACCGCCGCCTGCTGACACCTGCCTTTCACTTTGACATCCTGAAGCCCTACATGAAGATATTCAACCAGTGCACCAACATCATGCATGTGAGTCCCAAAATTTCATGGGAAGAAAGTGTCCTGGGAGTAAGAGTGGTTCAGGCTCCAACTCATGGGAGAGCCACGTGATGCTACGAAGCCTCACTTCCTTTGTTTATACATTGGCTTGTAGTGAGCATGCAGCTAGGTCACTGTCAGCCAGGCTTTAAGTCTGCGGTCTCTGTGCCCATGTGCTCTCTCTCTCTTCCAGGCTAAATGGCGGCGCCTGGTGGAGGGCTCAATGGTCTCCCTTGACATGTTTGAGCATGTCAGCCTCATGACCCTGGACAGTCTTCAGAAATGTGTCTTCAGCTACAATAGCAACTGCCAGGAGTGAGTGTGGCCTCCCTGGGGAAGATAAAACCAGGTGCTTCAGAGGCAAGGTGGTAGGAGGAGAAAGGTGATGCTAGGCACCTTTGGGTTGCTGACGCTCTGCCACTGACAGGCTGTGTGGTTCTGGGAAACTTACATCACCTCTCTGAGCCTTTTATCTTGTTTAAAAAACATGGAATCCCAATTCCTTCCCCATAGTCATGGTGTTAGAATTAAATGAGATAATGTGAGTCAATGGCTTTGCACATAGTAGGTGCTCAGTAAATTCTAGTTTCTCTCATTCCTCCATGAAGACTATGTGGTCTTTGGAAAGTATCCCCCCCACTTTCTGAACCTCCATTTTCTTGTTTGATGACAATCCCTGACTCTTGGAGAGATGCTTTAAGGATAAAGTGATGTATCACTGCCCTGACACGTAGTAGATGTTCAGTGAGTATTTGTTGAATGAATAAAATAACCATTGCCCTGGTTCACTCCCTCATTCATTCATCAAATATTCCCTGTGTACCTACTATGTGACGGGCACTATGCTAGCTACTGGGAATATGGTGGGGCAACAGGTGAAATCCCAGTTCTTTGAGCTTATAGTCTCAGTGGGGATATAAAGAATAAGGAACATAATGAATGTCAAGTTTTTAGTACATAGTACGTTCTCAATAACAAGCTGCTGACTTTGTTACTCTGGGCCTTGTAGGAGTATGTTTCAGTTAGGTAAGGTGGAGATGGCCTTAGTAATTAATTAATCCAAGAAATATTTACTGAGTGCCTACTATGTGCTGGTCCTGGACTAGGCACTGTGAATACAGTGGTGAATAAAAACAGTTCTGGAACTTACATGTTGGTGGGAAGAAAGGCAGTAACCATGAACAAATAAGTAAACAAAAAAATAACAGACTGATAAATGTGTGAAAACAAGCACACTTCAGGACCACGGACAGATCCTTGCAATCCTGCCCTAGTGATTTTTAGTAGTTGTTTTAATTACAGCTTTACTGAGATGTAATTCACATATCATACAATTCATCCATTGAAAATCTACAATCCAATGGTTTCTAGTATAGTCATAGAGTTGGCTGACCACCACATACAATTTTAGAATATTTTCACGAGAAAGAAACCCTGTACATTTTAGCACTTATTCCCTATTACCCACTTCTCCTCCAGGTCTAGGCAATCACTAATCTTCCTTCCATGTCTATAGATCTGTCTCTTATGGAAATTTCATAGATGGAATTATGCAGACTTTTGTTTCTGGTTTCTTTTACTCAGCATAATGTTTACAAATTCATCCGTGATGTAGCATGTATCAATAATTCATTTTTTAAATTGCTGAGTAATATTCCATTTGTCATATAATACCACATTTTTGTTATCCAGTCATCTGTTGATGGACATTGGGTTGTTTCCACTTTTGGCTATTATGAATAATGCTACTATAAACATTAATCTACAAGTTTTTGTGTGTATATATATTTTTAATTTTCTTGGGTATATACCTAGGAGTGGAATTACTTGGTTATATAATTCTATGTTTAACCTTCTGAGGAACTGCCAGATTTTTCCCATAGTGGTTGCCCCATTTTATGTTCACACCAGCAGTATGTGAGGTCTCTGATTTCTCCACACCCTCACCAACACTTGTGATTATCTATCCTTTTAATTAGAGTCATCCCAGCCAGGGTGAACTGGTATCTGACTGTGATTTTGATTGGCATTTTCCTAATGGCTAATGATGTTGAGCATCTTTTCATGTGCTTATTGGCCATTTGTATATCTTTTTGGAGAAATGTCTATTTATATCCTTTCCCCATTTTTAAGTTGGGTTGTCTTTTTATCATTGAGTTTTAAGAGTTCTTTATATAGTTTAGATACAAGTTCCCCATCAGATATATGATTTGCAAATATTTTCTCCCACTCTATGTGTTGTAGCCATTTAGTTTTAGTGATGTTACATCTATTTGGAAGTTCTCATCCCTCTGTGGGCCTGTTTGAAAATGTACACAGATTTTGGTTTTCTTCAGGTATGGTGAGGCCAACAGATCAGGAGATGATTGCCAGTGAAAAGACAGTTTGTTACTTACGGTTGTCAAGAGGAGGGAGCAGCCACACCACACTGAGCCACCAGGAAGGCACCAGGAGAAAGCATAGCAAAAGCCTTTTGGGGGGGATTTCTGCAGGAAGAAATGGGAAAGGCAGGGCATGCAGGTTTAGGGTTGCCTAGTTTGGATACTTTCAGTAGGCTCTGGGTCATCAGAGTGCCCCTAGTTGTCCAGTACCTGGCCCTGGGGTGATTAAGGCAGGGGAATAGTGGCTCAGCCAGATAAAGTTTGGAGTAGGGGATCTAGACTGGTTGGTTTGCAAAAGAAAGGCAAGAATAGGCTACTCCTGGGAGAAGCAGTGTCTCTCTAGTCAGTGAGGCCCCAGGTGGCAGAGCATCAAGAATAAAAAGAAAGAAAGAAAGAAAGAAAGAAAGAAAGAAAGAAAGAAAGAAAGAAAGAAAGAAAGAAAGAAAGAAAATATTGTTAATTCAGGGTCTCTTTTTGTTGCCTACTCACTGGGAGAGGACGCTTGTCTTAGGGGATGGGCCTATGCTCATGGCCCTTCTTCTCCTTGTAGGAAGATGAGTGATTACATCTCAGCCATCATTGAGCTGAGTGCGCTGGTGGTTCGACGCCAGTATCGCCTGCACCACTACCTCGACTTCATCTACTACCTCACAGCAGATGGGCGGCGTTTCCGGCAGGCCTGTGACACCGTGCACTCCTTCACCACGGAAGTCATCCAGGAGAGGCGGCGGGTGCTACACCAGCAGGGGGCTGAGGCCTGGATGAAGTCCAAGCAGGGCAAGACCTTGGACTTCATTGATGTATTGCTCCTGGCCAGGGTGAGGCTGGGCCCTGGAGGGTGGGGCCCTGCCAAGCATGGCCTCCTCAGGAGTTTCACCAACTGCCTAAAGTAATAAATGTCCAAACTAATATAGACCTAGGATACAGGCAGATGTAAACACGTAAGACTTGCTGTATTCGCTTGCTAGGGCTGCTGTAACAAAGTGCCCCACACTAGTTGGCTTACACAACAGAAATTTATCTTCTCAGTTCTGGTGATTAGAAGTCTGAGATCAAGGTGTCAGCAGGGTTGGTTTCTTCTGAAGGCTCTCTCCTTGGCTTATAGATGGCTGTCTTCCCTTGTATCTTTACATGGTTTTCCTTCTGTGCATGTCTATGTTGTAATCTCCTCTTACAGTAAGGACTCCAGTAATATTGGATTAAGGTCCACTTAATGACCCTTTTGTAACTTAATTACCAATGCAAAAGTCCTATCTCTAAATACACTCATTCTGAGGTCCTGGGGGTTACAACTTCAACATATAAGTTCAGGAAGTAGGGTTGGGGAAGAGACACAATTCAGCCCACAATACTTACAAAGATTAAATACATGACCTTGAAGATATGTGACTCTTGCAGAAAAAGGTGGTCACCTATTTGTGGTACTTCTGTAGAATTTTTGAGCAGCATCTGGGTTCTGGATTCAGACAGTCCTGGATTCCAGTTCTGACTCTGCACCTTCATGGATGCTTGACCTTAGTCATCTGATGCTTCCCTCTGAGGCTCATTTTCCTCATTTACGACATGATGATCATATGACCTGATCACAAGATTGTTGTCAGGCATCAGGCAGCATGCTTGGTGCTAGGAGCTACTCAAGAAACATAAACTCCCTTTTTCCCCTCTTACCATCCTTCCCTGTTACCATCTTTCTTAGACAAGTTGCATACAACCATGTGCCTGAAATCCTTTCCCCTACAGCTTAGCTTGAGAGAGAGAGGGGGGAATCTTTGACTTTGGAGGATCCCTAAGCATGCAGAGGGTGGGATGAAGTGGGCTGAGCATTGTCTACTGCCTATTCCAGGATGAAGATGGGAAGGAACTGACAGATGAGGACATCCGAGCTGAGGCGGACACCTTCATGTTTGAGGGTGAATATGTGGCGCGAGGCTGGGGAAGGATGGAGATGTGCTCACTGTCTGAAGATAGCATCTCCACTATCTTCAGGAAGCCTCCATTTGAGGTCCTCATCTGTCTGCAGGTCATGATACAACGTCCAGTGGGCTCTCGTGGGTGCTGTTCAACTTGGCCAAATACCCGGAGTACCAGGAGAAGTGCCGGGAAGAGATCCTGGAAGTTATGAAAGGCCGCGAGCTGGAGGAGCTGGAGTGGTCAGTCTGGGGTCATGGGGATGGTGGGGGCCGGTTAAGTCTAGAGCCTTGGGTATGAATCTCGCTGCTCTACCACTTATTACTTTCTGACCTCAGATAAGTTACTTAAGTGTCTTGAATTTCAATTTCTTTAACTGTAAAATGGGACAATAATGTGTCTGCCTACCTCATAATGCAGTTCTTAGGAGTGTCTTAGTCAGCAATCATTGCAGTATGTTCCATAACAAACAGCCCCCAAACTCAAGGGTTTGCAGTAAGCATTTATTTTATTTCTTGCTCTTGTCTACATATTACTCTTGTTACTACTGGGCACTGCTGAGTTGAGTGGAGTTGCTTCCAAACTGAGGTTTGGGTTCTGCTCTGTTCCACATGTCTTCTCATTCTCCTTGAACCAGCAGCTACCCTGGGCATGGCCATCTCAAGGTAGACTCCAGAAGCACAAAGAACCACACAACTTAAAACCTCTGCTTGCATCGTAACATTCCATTAGCTAAAGCAGGTCACATGACCAAGCCCAGTGGGGTGGAATGTATACGCCACACATCTAAGTGGAAGGCACTGTAGAATCACAGGGCAGAGGGCATAGGTGTAAAATTCGAATAAAGAGGAAGTAAAGAATCAGGAATAATAATCTGATTGACTTCAGATGTGTGCCGTGTAGAGCATATTCTGGATGATGCAAAGAAAAGAGCATTAAGTAGCATTGAACATTGAGAAAGTATTTCAATGTCAACCTTTTGGATTATGAACTCAGGGAGAAACTCTCAGTTGGGTGCTATTGGATCTTCAGCACCTTGCTAATCTTCCTTTTTAACAAAGGGAGAAGATGCCCCAGGTTCTGAGAAGTGGGCAGGAGATAGTGTCCAGCCAAAACTTAATAAATCTCTGCTGGTTTCCCAGTGGCGCTTATGTTTGTGACACTTTTATTCCAGGCAGGCTGTTTGCCCTTTAAGGTAGCAACATAAACTTTCTTTTTCAAGAGAACCTGTTCTTGTAAAGAAAACGATCTAGATCATGAACCAAGAGTTATAATAATTAATTCAATTTTGGGCCCTAAAGTCCAAAGGAAAAAAGTATATATATAAGGAGAGGATTTATGGTATTTTTTTTAATGCAGAAATTGATCCATGCAAGCTGGTGAATTGCTGCTACCCGGGCCCTCCTAGTTGTCCTGGCACCTCCTCCAATGCCCCCTGATTTCTACATAATTCATCAGTTAAAGGGTTCATACCACCCATCTCTCCCCCCGCCCCAGAAGCCTGTTAGCACTGCTCTAATTGGGTGGGGGTCAGATGCTGAGGGTTACTTGCGTGTGCAGGACACAACTGCAAATGCCAGAAGCTGGGGGCAAGTCTGAGATACTGGACTGATTTCCTGTGTGGTTGGTCCTGAGCATGTGTGTGCCTTGCTGTGGCCTGGCCCTGAATCATCCCCCTGTTCCATGCTCCCCAGGGAGGACCTGACCCAGCTGCCCTTCACCACTATGTGCATCAAGGAAAGCCTACGCCAGTTCCCACCTGTAACCTTGGTCTCCCGTCGCTGCACAGAGGACATTAAGCTCCCAGATGGGCGCATCATCCCCAAAGGTACCCTGTGTGCTCCCTGCTGCCTGGCTGCCCTGTTGCCCATGGGGGCCTGGTCATGGCTGCCCCGGGTATACCACCCCTTTGGATGGGGCAGCTCTCAGTGTGGCTGTTGCTTCTGGGGTGATGAGGGAGACCAAGCTAGTAGTGGGGGACAGACAGGTGGGTGAGTCTGGGTGAAAAGTGGGTGTGGCAGGGTGGGCCCTGTAAAGGTGCAGGTAGTGGAGGGTTGGTTTCCTTCAGTTGCCAGATGTATCCTGGAGACCCAATCCTGTCCTGGGTGATGCTGGGAATCTGGAGAGGCCTCACCCCTGGGGCCAGGCTGGGGAGATACAGCAGGCACAGCAGGCACAGGGATGGGCTAAAGGGAGAGACAAGAGCTGGAGAAGCCCCAAAGAAGGAGTAATGGCTCTGTCTGGGGCAGAAAGCAGGGAGGGCTGCTTGGAAGAGGGAACGTGGGACATTCGAAGTGAAAGAGAGCAGTACCTCAGGGTGACGATAGTGAAAGGCCTTCAATGCCAGATTGAGGCACTTGAATTTGATCCTCAGGGCAGTAGAGAGCCAAGGGAGCCATGAGCTTGGGAGGAGCAATGTCAGATATGCAAGTGAGAAAGATCCCTGTGTAGCCAGCCGGGCAGCCAGAAAGGTAATGAGGAGCTCTTGGGGAGAGGTAGGCAGCAGAATTTTTTCAGGGAAGGATGGGTAAGAAAGGGTGACAGATGGCTCATGGAATGCCATGGCTCCAGGGGAAGCCAGGAGTGGGGAGGTCTGCAGAGGAGGCCCTGGCTCCCCTCTGCCCCAATGACCCCACCTCTCCCTACAGGAATCATCTGCCTGGTCAGCATCTACGGGACCCACCACAACCCCACAGTGTGGCCTGACTCCAAGGTGAGCTCCTCCTTTTCCTCGGCTTCTTCCTCAGAAGCACCAGTCCTGGGGCATTGGGGCCTCCCCTCCCCTGCTTCCCAGGGAGCCAGACAGCAGGGCTAGAGGCAGGGCTTGAGCACTCTTCCCTCATTTATTCACTCACTCACTGTGAATTCAGTAGATCCAGAAATATTTATTGAGCACCTATTGTGTGCCAGACCCTGTGCTGGCACCCAGGACAGAGGAAGATATTGTCTTCTTCGTCCCCATGGAGCTCACGGTGAAATGAAAAGGAAGAAAAGCAAAAATAACTTGAATTGGGGTATTGATAAATAAAACTGGAGGGGGGGGAGAGGAGCACTTTAGCTCACATGGTGAGGAAGTCTTGCGGAGGCCTGAAAAGTGTGAAGAGCAGGGAGAAATGTGTTCCAGAGTTAACAGCAAGTCCAAAGGCCCCGGGGTGGAAATGAGCCTGTGTGCCTGAACAGCAAAAGGAGGTGGTGTGGCTGGATTGTAGTGTGGTTCTCCCTGTCCAGCTGGGCTGCTCCCCAGAGGCTATGGGAGGGGGCCAAGCTGATATGGGTGGGTCAGTCCCAAGACTTATCCAACCTGCTCCTGCTTAGGTGTACAACCCCTATCGTTTTGACCTGGACAACCCACAGCAGCGCTCCCCGCTGGCCTTCGTGCCCTTCTCTGCAGGACCCAGGTAACTCTTTCATTTCCCCAGTCCAAGCCAAGCGTAGGAGGAATACCAAGGCCAGTGGAAGGTCAGGGATCTGTCTGTCAGGGGCAGAGACTACATCCCACCCAGGTGTCCATTCCAGCGACCTGGCACTCTCTTGTCTTCAATGCATCCGGTAGCCCCCAAATCAGATCTGCCATAGCATCTCTGGGTATTAAGCACACCTACTGTGTGCCAGGCCCTGAGATGCGGGAAGAGGAGGCTCAGAAAGGGAGATCATTTACCCCGTCTCAAGTACCCCGCTTACACAGTTGTCCTTCCCCCAGAAACTGCATCGGACAAAGCTTCGCCATGGCCGAGATGCGCGTGGTCGTGGCGCTGACGCTGCTGCGCTTCCGCCTGAGTGTGGACAGAACGCGCAAGGTGCGGCGGAAGCCCGAGCTCATCCTGCGCACGGAGAACGGCATCTGGCTCAACGTGGAGCCGCTGCCTCCGCGGGCCTGAGTGCAGGCGCGCCCCTGCGGAGCCGGGGGTCCAAGCCCCGCCCAGAGGCCGAGGCCCCGCCCCGAGAGACTAGGCCCCGCCCCAAAAGTACTGAGGACATGGGCTCCTCGAAGTTCAGGCTCCTCCACTGAGCAGCTTGTAGGTGCAGGCCACGCCTCTCAAGGCCGGGCCCCGCCTCCTGAGGGTTTGATCCCGCCCCCTGAGTGTTCATTCCTGCCCTCTTCGTTGAGGGACCAGGCTAGGCCACGCCCCTCTGGCTCAGACTCCGCCCCAAGCATTCCACGGATTCAGGTCTTCAGGCCCCACCCACCGAGTCTTCTCAGGACCTAAAACCAGACATCAAAGGCGTCCGGATTGAAGCTCCGCTCCCCGCGGATCCCGACTCGGTTCTAAACGGAGGATTTGGGAGCTGGAGTCCGAGGTCAGAGTCTTGAACCTGTACATCACCTTCCTGAGGCCTCCAGTTCAGATGGGCAAACTTCTCAGGCATCAGGATACACCCCAGGGCTGGGCTGTTTGCTTTTGTTGTTGTTTTGTAAACTCAGACCACCCCTCGCAAGCCCCTTGCTTCCTCCCTTGCTCAAAGGCCCTTGCTAAGTGTTCTGATTTTGGTAGAATAAAAGCAAGGGATACAGACATCTTCCACCATCCAACCCTCTAGCCGGACCAGATCCTGACACCTGGAGCCCAGCAAGGAAATGAAGGGCTCTGGACAGTTGGGAGGCGGCTGAGGGAAGCTGTGGGCTAGGAGGCTGGAAAGCCATTGTCCTTAGACATAAACTCAGAGTTTTTGTGTATTCACTTATTTTATCAACAGACTACACATTGATTGTCTGCTGGCACTGGGTCAGGGAGCACAGCTAGCCTGATTCCTGCCTTTTGGGGAGCATATGTTGAACAAATAATTTTATATAATAATGTTTACTGAAACCTGTGATAAGTGCTGCAAGGGAGAGGTCCTTGGTGCTGGGTGAGCATAACAGTGGGTGTGGGTGGCTCAGGGAGACCTTCTCTGACGCTGAGTGGGGAGTAGAGTTTGAGTGGTGATGAGGGAGAGAAGATCATTCCAGGCAGAAGGAACAGCATCTGCCAATGTCCTGAGGTGCGGGGGAGCATGGTGTGCTTGAGGAATGCACAAGGGGCCAGGGTGGCTGGATCTGGGGAGTGGGGCAGAGTGGCGGAAGGGTAGGCATGGGCCAGCAGCGTGGGAACTGTGGGCCGCATCACAGTTCAGGCCTTATGCTGAGAGCAATAGGGAGCTATAGAGAGTATGAGAGCAGGGACAGCACTGGCCATGAGGTGGCAGGGAGGTGGCTTAGAGGGAGGACTGGGGGGCTGGGAACACGGGCCTTGTAGGAGCCACCGGCTCTTGCCGACGCTGCTTCTCCCACACCTTGGGCCCGACGGAGGGTCTCCCACTGCGCATCATTCCCCAAACATTGCACTAGCTTTCCTCTTCCCCGCCCCCACGCCTCGGTGTGACACTGTCATCTCCAGCAAAAATAACTTGGCCTCGGGAAGCGACATATATAGGTTCAAACCCCGGCTCTGCTCCTTCCTAGCGGTGACCTTGGCACGTGACTGCCCCTCTGCACCTCGGTTCTCCCCTGCCATGTGAATTTTACAGGATCATCATGCTTGTAATACACATTGGCTTTCCGCTAGGGTCTTGATGATGGATGAATGGGGAGGAGGGGAGGCGTGGGGTCCGTGGGGCCCAGGGCTCGACTGCACCTGCGTGTGGTTCGTAAGACAGAGCTGTCACTGGCGGCTGTGGGGCCTCCTTCCTCTTCTGAGCGTATCAGAGGCTCCCTCTGCTGGACAGTTCAGGGACAACAGGCTCTAAGGAGTCAGGTCTCCATTCAGAGAGAGAGAGAGAGAGAGAGAGAGAGAGAGAGAGAGAGAGAGAAGAGAACTCCACTCACTGAATGACTGTAACTGGCCACATCAGGCTGTGCTCTTGCTCAAGGCAGAAGCCACTGTCCAGACCTCAGCCTTGCAGCACACAGGACATTCCAGAGAAATAATGTCCTTGCCAGCAGCCCTGACTAATGAGAGTGAGTGCATGTTCTCTGCTCTCCCCCAGAGGTCCCCAGGGGGACTGAGCCCCAGGTGCCCACAGTGGGAACTTCCTTGCTAAAGCATTCTTTCCCTGTTGCCCTCTCTTCCCTATCTGACTTCCCCATGCCCAAATAGCATTTTCTGGGATCATTTCCCAAAGAAAACAACTTGCAGTTAAATTCTTGTCTCAAAATAAAGTATTTGCTCTTGAATCCTTATATCAGAGTCTACTTTCAAGGAACACACACTAAGACACACAGTCTCGTTCCTCCAATCCCCACAGGCCTATTATTATGCCCCTTTTCCTGAAGAGGAATGTGAGGCTCACATTACTTGCCCTAGGGCACACAGATGGAGAGTGGCAAAGCTGGGCTTTGACCCTGGGGCATCTGACCCCAAGCCCAGTGCTTGCTCCCTTTTGGGTGCCTCTTTGTTAAGGGCTGAAGAAATGAGCGTCATTCACAGCCAGTAAGGTCCCTGAAGTATACACAACAGGGTCCTAATGCTCATGGCTGGTCCTGTGTCTTCATTCTGTCATGAAATAAGAGATATAATGGCAAACACATGCTTGCTTGGTGTCCACTGTGAGAATGTCAGAATGTTGTCAGCACTTTATGCATTTATCTCCTCTCTCCAAATATTCTTTGGGCTTGATGTAAAAAAAACAAAAGTTACAAATGTGGAAATTTAGAAGGGAAATCCTTCCACTTCTGCTCCCTAGCCCCACCCCCAGTCCAGCAGTTTGGTTTGATTTTATTCCAGTTTTTAAAAATTGCATATATGAACATTTTTCAATGTATATACAAGTATTTATGCATACATACCCATTTTTTTGAGGGCTCCAAACACGTTGGGAAATATAACCTGTTCCAGTTAGCAAACTGCCAGGAAGTTTAGTAGCCTCAATTGACAAACTTTAGTTTCCTCACGAATTTACAATTTGGCGGGGCTCAGCTGCGACAGCTTTCTCCACTCTACATGACATCAGCTGGGGTAGCTCATCTGCAGCTGGAAGATCCACTTCCAAAATAATTCACTCTCATGGCTGGCGATTTAGTGCTGGGTACTGGCTGAGGTCCTCAGTTCCTATCAACCTAGGGACGCAGCGTGGCATTGCCTGGGCTTCCTCTTCACATGGCAGCTGTGTCCAGGAGGGCGTATTCCAAGGGTCCTGGAAGGAAGCTGCGAGCCTTTTATGATATAGACTTGAAGTTCCCGAAGTCACTGAGGACAGCTCAGATTGAAGGAGAGAGGCGTTAGATTCACCTCTGTATCAGTCAGGGTTCTCCAGAGAAACAGACTAATAACATCTGTCTATCTGTCTGCCTACCTATTAGGTTGGTGCAAAAGTAATTGCAGTTTTTGCAATTATTTTTAACCTTTAAACCGCAATTACTTTTGCACCAACCTAATACATATCTATCATCTGTCTATTTATTCATTCACTCATTATTTATCTATCTGTCATCTACCTACATCTATCTATATCTATTATCTACCTATATCTATCTATCTATGTCTATTTACACCCATCTATATATACATATATATTTTTCTTAAGGTTTATGTGTGATATCTTATATATAAATCTTAAAATATACAATTTATATTTTAAGATTTCTATGCTTATCTTAAGGTATATATTTTTCTTTAGTATATACATATATACATATACATATATGTATATATATACATATACATATATGTATATATATATATATATATATATATTAAAGGGGGCTGGCAGTTGACCCTGTCTATGGGGAGGAGAGGGGACAAACGACTTCTTTGTATGACACCACAGTTTCCAAAGTTCCCTTCTCCAAATCTCCCTTCTGTGGCTTGAGGTGGTGGTCAGGTTAGTTTTTTGTTTGTTTGTTTTTTTAAGTGTATTTTTCCAGGACCCATCAGCTCCAAGTCAAGTAGTTGTTTCAATCTAGCTGTGGAGCTCACAGTGGCCCATGTAGGGATTGAACCAGCAACCTTGTTGTTAAGAGCACCGCGCTCTAACCAACTGAGCTAACCGGCCGTCCCCTGGTCAGGTTAGTTTTTTGTGAACAATCATCACCCAATAAACAGAGAGAGAGAGAGAGAGAGAGAGAGAGAGAGAGAGAGAGAGAGAGAGAGAAACAGTAGATATATTAATGAGCTATCACCACATAACACAGAGCCCCCAAACTTAGTGGCTTGAAACAATGACCATTTTATTTTCTCTTATGATTCTGCATGTCAACTGGGCTCAGCTGGATGGTTCTTCTGTACCACGTAATGCCACCCCACCCCGCCTGGGGCAGTCATGTAGAGGCTCACCTG
Organism: Rhinolophus sinicus; assembly: GCF_057876585.1. NCBI lineage: Eukaryota > Metazoa > Chordata > Mammalia > Chiroptera > Rhinolophidae > Rhinolophus > Rhinolophus sinicus. Next base: position 85,058,584 of record NC_142515.1, on the reverse strand, counting down.
GGCTGGACCACCCAAAGGCTCGCTCATATGGCTGGCAATTGACACTGGCTATTGGCAGGGAACTCAGTTGGGGCTGTTGATCAGAATTTAAACAAGTGAGGACTTTCCAGGTGGCCTGGGCTTCCTCACAGCATGGTGACTGGGTTCCGAGGGGTGTAAGTTGTCAGCCCTCCTCAAGGCTATCACTGGCATGGCACCACCTGAACGACATACGATTGGTTAAGGAACCCCCCGGCCAGTCCAGATTCAGGGAGAAGGGACAGAAACTCCTCTTATTGGGGACAATGGCAAAAATTCTGCAGTTATCACCTTGGTGAGTCTGGGTTAGAGCCTGAGATTGTGCATTTCCAAGATACAGCATGTGATATCCAGGTCTGAGGACCACATTTTGAGCAGCCAATTCTTAGAGCTCATGGCTACAAAGTCCCTTTCTTCCCTAAATAGTTAATGAGCACCCACTATGTGCCAGGATTCCCTTTTTTCTGTGCTGTCATGTTGAATGCCTTTGCTGTGTGGCTGGTGTGAGTTACTGTACCTCTCTGGACTTTGTTTCTTGTTTTTTTTTCTCCTACTACTCCCCCGATCTATGTAGCCAGCCCTGTTGCCTCTCACCTTCCCTGGCCCTGCCCCTGGCTTTTCTCTGGGTGGACCTGTCAGCAGGTGGATCCAGCCCAGCATAGGAGGAGGAGGTGCTAGGGAAGTGCACCCCAAATTGCCAAGGACACCAGGAACAGCCACCTGAAGCTGGATCATGTAGGTCTAGAAGGAATGAGGGCTGGGAGTTTGGGCATTTCTCCAGCGTTCTATTATTAATTGCAGGAGGAAAGCATCCAATCCTTTCACTCAGCAGCTCCATTTTTCAAATTCAGCCTCATCTTGGAGCCTGACCATGGGCAGATCTCATAAGAGCTGAGACCCCCTTTCAGGGAAATTTGGGACAGGAACTGGGTAAGATCAGCCTCTTCTCAGGCCTTCATCCAACATCCCCTTTTCCAGATGGAGGACAGCCCAGAGGGGGTTGGCACATCCAAGAGTCAGAGCAAGGGCGAGGCAGAACTTACTCAAGGTCTCCCAGCTCTGTCGTCCTCTGTCTGGACCCCTCAGACTTACCTCCCTCACCTTTAGGTGCCCTCTTCCCAGTAGGCCTTTCCTCCCCTGAATCTGATGAGGAAATCCCCAGCCAGGCTGGTTTGTTTGTTTCTGTTCCCAGCAGGCAGTTCTCAGCCTAGGCCCTGGGTGGCCTGGAAGCAGGACTTGAACTCCTGCCAGACTGTGAACCCCAAAGGCCAGAGGCTTTTTGTCTTCTGTGAGTTTCATATGCATAACTCTGAGCGGATTCTGGGCACCAGTGTGAGAGGAGCCTGTGAGATGTTTGGGACGAGGCTCACCTGGCAACTAAAGCATCAAGCTTTTACCTGCCACAGTGTGGCCTTAGAACGCTAGGGGAGGCAGTACACTGGGGGACCCAGAGTCCCCTTTGCCTATTCTCAACTTGCCCTCACCCCACATCGGAGGTGCTAAGTTCTAAGGATCCACTGCTCACACTGTGTGACCTTGGAAAGCTTCCTCTCTGGACCCAGCTGGCTCTGGCTTCAAGTTTTATGCAACTGCCAGCGGGGAGGAAGCAGTCTCCCATTCAGGGATTGGCTAAGTCAGCCAAGCCCAGCCTCCCACGGTTCAGAGGTCAGTCCGTCAGGGAGAGACCTTCCAGGAGCAGGGCAAGGAGGTTGTGTGGGGCAAGCTGCTCCAGGCAGAAGGTGCCAGGCTAGAGCTGGTGGGGCTAGGGGTCCTGGTTCAGGACGGGGAAGGGCACTGCCCAAGGCAGGGGTGTCTCCAGGGAGTAGGAGTGGCTCAGGAGATGGTGATTTCCTGGTAACTGGAGCCCCTGGCAGCCTTCCACTGATTTAGTTTGGGTGTTTCTTCCTTAGTCTTTTTCTTTCTTCCTTCTCTTTCTCTCTCTCCCCTTCTCTCCTTCTCTCTGTCACTCTCTCCCTGTCTCTCCCTGTGTCTCTCAGTCTCTCTATCTCTGTCTCTCTGTCACTCTCTCCCTGTCTCTCCTTTTCAGTCTCTGTCTCTCTGTCTCTCTCTTTCTCCCTCTCCCTCTGTATTTCCCCCGTGGTTCTCCCTTCCCTCCTGAGCCCCCCCTTGCCCATCTCTGAGCCCTCCCTGCCCCTCCCTGTCCCTCACACCCTGAGCGTCTCCCGCTATCTGTAAGCTGTCTCTGTCTCAGCTCACTATTACCGCCCCTGTCCTGGGCCCAGGAGCTCACCCTGTCTGCCCTGCAGGATGCCGCAGCTGAGCCTGTCCTGGCTGGGCCTGGGGCCGCTGGCGGTCTCCCCATGGCAGCTCCTGCTACTGGTGGGGGCCTCCTGGCTCCTGGCCCGCTTCCTGGCCTGGACATACACCTTCTATGACACCTGCTGCCGCCTCCGATGTTTCCGGCAGCCCCCAAAGCGGAACTGGTTTTGGGGTCATCTGGGCCTGGTGAGTATGGGCAGCAGGACGAGTCTGGGGTACCAGGGTGGATGGACCTCCCAAAGGGTTAGGAATGGGGCTCAGACATGAGACCTCCCAAAGGGTTAGGAATGGGGCTCAGACATGAGACCTCCCAAAGGGTTAGGAATGGGGCTCAGACATGAGACCTCCCAAAGGGTTAGGAATGGGGCTCAGACATGAGACCTCCCAAAGGGTTAGGAATGGGGCTCAGACATGAGACCTCCCAAAGGGTTAGGAATGGGGCTCAGAGGATGGGCTGGGATCTAGGACAGCAGGGAAGTGAGGTAGCCCTCTTTCCTCACTCCCCCACCAGGCCCATTCCTCTCTCCTCTGTGCACCCCATGACCCAAACCTTTCTTGTTCTTACCCTTCTTTACCCAGCTTCTGCTTTGGATCATATCCTGCCTGTCTTGGCCCGGTTGGTGCTCCTCGGAGGGGCTCACAGGCTCGGCTGCACAGAGCCAGGTCCCCTGGTATTCCCTCAGTCTCCACCTGTGGGTTTGAGGCCTCCTCAGGGTCTGCTGTCTGCCAGGCCTCAGGCCCATGCCCGCTCCTTTCTGGGTGTCTTCTTCCCCAAAGGAATTAGCTGTGACCTCTGTCATCGCTTCCCCTCACTCGGACACAGCTGGGCCGGAGGAGAGGTGTGAACAGTCTCTCCTCCCCCCCTTCCTCAGGCACCTTCCTTTCCTTATCTGGCCTTCCATCCCCAGACACATTCATGGGCCTCATTGTCCAACTTATGTAAAAGTGGATCACTTCTTGTTTCAGAAGGAATCACGCTGACCTTTGCCCCTGTGACCAACCTTCCTGGGAGAGGCCCCGATCCTAGCCTCATCTCCAGAGGCCCTTTGTTTGTGCTGCGTCCACCCCTTTGCCACAATCACACTTTGGACTTTGTCGTCACCTGTAAAGGTGCTGCCACCAAAGCCATTGACCTGAGTGTTAGGTCCTCTGACCAGAACCCCCTCTTCCTTCCAGCCTCTCTCTTCTTCTACTTCTCGCATCGTAAACTCTGCCAGGATGTCCAGTCGCCTTCTACATTCCACTCCAATAGCTTCCTTCTGACCCCACTTCCTTGGATACATTTAGCTTTGATTCCACCCTTTGCACAAGGGCTGAAGTCTCTTGCCGATGGAGCTTTCATTCATGGCCCTTTGGAAAACCTTTGCCTGTTGGAGTTCAATCCCAACATCCTTTGATCCATTCTCCATGATGATGATAGAGAGAGTCACAGAATAGGACAGAGGAGTGACAGGGAAATCCCCAGCCTCCTACCTGCAATGCACCCCATTCTGTACAAAACCTCCTGTCTGCTCGCGCTGCTGTCTCCTTATGGACAAAGACTTGTCTTCACTCATTGCCTCCGTTTCCCTGCTTGATCCCCACCTGCTCTAGTCTGACCCATATTCATCATGCTCCTGTGAGGTGACTGGGACCTCCAGGTCCCTAAATCCTGTCTCATCCACCTCCAAGCAACTCTCGGAATTGTTGACCATCCTGTCCTCCCGGAACCTTCTTTCTCTCTTGGTTCCGGGACAATGCCCGTGCTGGTCTTTTCCTACCTCCCTGTGGCTCCTCCTTCACCCTAGCTTTCTTTTTTTTTTTTTTAGATTTTTTTTTTTTTTTTTTTATTGGGGAAGGGGAACAGGACTTTTTCTTCAAGTCAAGTTGTTGTCCTTTCAATCTTAGTTGTGGAGGGTTCTGTTCAGATTCAAGTTGTTGTTCTGTCTTAGTTGTGGAGGGCGCAGCTCAGCTCCAGGTCCAGTTGCCGTTGCTAGTTGCAGGGGGCGCAGCCCACCATCCCTTGCGGGAGTCGAACCGGCAACCTTGTGGTTGAGAGGACATACTCCAACCAACTGAGCCATCCGGGAGCTCAGCGGCAGCTCAGCTCAAGGTGCCGTGTTCAATCTTAGTTGCAGGGGGCAGAGCCCACCATCCCTTGCGGGACTCGAGGAATTGAACTGGCAACCTTGTGGCTGGGAGCCCACTGGCCCATGTGGGAATCGAACCGGCAGCCTTCGGAGTTAGGAGTTAGGAGCACGGAGCTCCAACCGCCCGAGCCACCGGGCCGGCCCCACCCTAGCTTTCCATGTGGGGATTCCCCAGGTCCTCACCTCTCCTCCCTCTCCTGTCTCTCCCAAGTTCACCTCCTTATCCAGGGCTCCAACTCCTGAGTGGACCATCAGTTCCCTCCATCAGTGAATTCCAAGGTTACCTTCCTCCTGAGTCTGAGGCTACATGTCAGCCCCCTTACTCTCCATCTCATGTGGGCATCTCATAAATACCTCGTTCCACCAAGCTGGAATCTGGACTCATGGCTCCATCCACAATCCTGCACCCCCATCTAGTCCATCTTTCCAGTTGCCCACATTCCATACTTTAGAGTCCCCGGGCCCCCCTCTTCTCTTACCTGCACATTTGGTCCCTCAGTTCTTCATCATGTGTGGCTGGGCTGCCTCCATAATCTCTGCTCAGTCCATCCCTCTCTGCATCTTCCTGTCACCCCTGGCCATAGCCACCATTATCTTTCTCTGGAAGCCTCTTCCAGCTCCCTCTCTAGTCTCCGCATTGTGACTCCTGTTCCCTATCATCCACTCTCTCTTTAGTCGTGGAGATATTTTTCTGAAATTTAGTTGAGATCACACGTCTTCTTGGCCAAAAATGGTTTAATGACTGCCCACCACTCTGAAGACAAAAACTAAATTTGCCTGGCCAGGTCTGCTACCCTCTCCAGCCCTATCCACATCCTAGATATTTCAAGCTCCTGCTTTATCTCCTTAGTGAGCCAATCTCTTCCCACCCCAGGGCCTTTGCTCAAGCTGCCCTTTTAACTGGAAGTGCTTCTCTTCCTGTGGTTATCGGGTTGATTCCTCATACTCCCATTTTCAACCCAAATGTCACTGCCTTCTAGAAGCTGTCCTTGATCTCCAGATTTTGACCTCTGACTTGACCCTGCTCACAATTAAACTTAATTGTCCAATTATTTATTAGTCATCTCTCCCACTAGATGGTGGCACTGGGGGGGTAGACATATAGTACCCATGCCAGAAGCTGACATACAGTAGGCAGTTAATAAATAATTGATGATGTCATGGTAGAGTTCATGTTCTAGGCCTAGGTGAACTTGTCATCACCTTCCTTAGTCATCCAAGGTCAAAGGGGTGAGTGACCAACTCCTCTCCTTCCATCTCCCAGACCAGATCATCACAGAACAGGATATTCCAAGCTCATCCTGAAGGCTGAAGGTTGCCTGAGATTCTGGGTCCTGGAATGGTCTCTGAGCCCTGGGAACAGGAATATTATAAAGTTACCGTAGTTCTGACTTCCCCTTTGAGGGCTTGGCCATGGGGTCTGGCCTTGGTCACTCTTCCCTTCTCCAGTCCCTCTTGCTTTGTGACCTCAGCTGAGTTTCTCTCTCTCTCTCTCTCTGGAGCAATCTCATCAAATGTCTCAGGGTCTTTGGAGAGCAGAGAGCAGGTCACATAGAGGAAATGGCTTATGTCACCTGCCTGGAGCACCGGGGGCATTTGTCAGGCTCTGATGGGGCATCCTGAGGGACCTGGAGAGGATGCCTAGCCAGGAGGCGACCTGCCCTCCTCCCCTTTTGGGGGACGTGGCTTCAGTTTCTCATTTGTAAATGGTACAATTGATGGGCATTTTCATAAGTTTAGGAGAGAGAGGTAGATAGACAGGATGCACTGTGAGAGATGACGGATAGATAGATAAAGGATGGATGGATGGATAGATGGTTAGATGATGGATGGATAAATGGTTGATAGATAGCTAGCTAGCTAGCTAGCTAGCTAGATAGATAGATACATACATACATACATACATATGAGATACATGTATTTGCATCTGTGTGTGTATTCATTTCTTCTCCTTCCTGTTTATCTGTCTTTTTTTATCCTTCTCTCTGTCTCTCCCTCACTCTTTCTCTGTATCTCTCTCTTTCTCTGTCCATCTATCCAACTCCCCATCTGTTTTTCTTCATCTCCACACTCTCCATGGCTCCCCAGCACCCACAGAATCAGTCCCCTACCTCTGCCCAGTCTTGATGCCCTGCTACAGCTGCTTTCCTGTCTACCTTTTCTCTGCCCCTCACCCATTTCACTCTAGCTGCACTGAACTCCTTGCTGCTCATGGCCAAGTGCTGGCTTTCTGCTCCAGGGCTTTGAACAGGCTATTCCTCTCCATCCATCCTTTATCTATCTATCTATCTATCTATCTATCTATCTATCTATCTATCTATCTATCTATCTGTCATCTATCTATCATCTATTATCTATCTTACCTATCTGTCTATCTACCTACCCATCCATCTATCTAATCTGTCTATTTATCTATTATCTAAAGAAACAGAGAGATGAAGAGAGTGAGGGGACAAGAAGAGGCACATAGGTAGATAGACACAAATAAAAGACAAAGACCAACAGAGAGAATCTGACTTAGTGAGGTGGAGACAGACACAGACCAATACTACAGGCAGCAGGGGTGAGGGGGTGAGTGGGATGTGGTGGATTGAGGGGTACGGTGGCAGTTGTAGCATCTCTGGCCCCTTGCCAGGCCTGGCCTCATCCCCACCCATCCCCAGGTGACGATCAATGAGGAGGGCTTACGTCTGTTGGAGCATCTGGGCCGCCACTTCCGTGATGTCCAACTCTGGTGGATTGGGCCCTTCTACCCTGTCCTGCGGCTCGTCCATCCTAAGTTTGTTGCCCCCGTGCTCCAGGCCTCAGGTATCTCTCCTAGGAGCCCTCAACTCCAGCCTCTCCCCTGCCCCTGCTTCCAACCCTTCCCACCCCTGGACAGACCAGGTTGAGCAGGGGAATGGGAAACGTTGACAAAGACCATGGCTGTGACACTAACCTGCTCTGACTCTGGAAAGGTCCCTGTCTCTCTCTGGTTGCCAAAGTCTCTTTCAGTTTTGAGTGGTGGAAACTCAACACTGTTGGTTTACGTAAAGAAAGGGAATCTATCTACGGGAAAGCTCAGGGACGTTTGTCTTCAGGCATGGCTGGATCCGGGTCTTCAAACAAAGCCGTGGGAAATCTGCCTTCATCTAGTAGTTCTGTGTTCCTCTCTGCTGGCTTCACTCTCATGTTGGTAAAGAGGAATCTCAGAGCTCAACCCCCACAGAAAAATGAGCTAATTCCCCACAGACCCAGGAAAAATTGCAGGATTCCTTCAAATGGCCTGGCCTGGGTCACAGGGACCAATTCCTCATCTAATCACTGCAACTCGATTGCCAAGGCTCAGGGTCATATGCTGAGCCCTGGAGCAGAGGAAGGGCTGGCACAGCCATACCCCTAACTGCTCGCATTGAGGGTGGAGAAGAGTGGTTCTAGGAGAAGGGGATGGACGCTGGACAGGCAGGTGCTAGATGTCCATCCACCAGCATCCTTGCTAGGTGGGCATTTCCTGAGTGAGGAAACGGAAGCTCAGAGAGGCACAGTGAGCTCTCAAGGCCACAGAGCACGCTGAAGCTTACCCCTTCGTTCTGGATGTTCTCAGCTGCCCTAGATGCCTCTGATGGGAGGCACCCTAAGCGAGAAGGTGATTTTGAGGGTGGGGGGAAGATGGCCAGAGCATTGTGGGTTGCTTAACTGTGTCGTTGGTCCTGGGGGCTGGTCTAGAGGGAGCAGTGGCAGCTCTTCACGGTGAGTGAAGCTCAGCATCGGAAGTGGGGGCAGCATCCTTTGGTCTCTTTAAGGAGAGAGGAGCTAAGCACCATGCTGCATATAGGGTGGAGGGGAATATTGAGGAAGTCTGGGTCACACACAAACCATGTTTGGGACATTAATGAGACCATATTTAAGTCCTATCTGGGGCCCGTCTGTGGGACACACTGAGGTCATGTCAGATTGTCTTTGGTCCCACGTCAGAGCGTGCTGTATCATGTCAGGGCATGTCATATATGTTGGGGCCATATCAGGACATGTTAACACATGTTGGGGCCATGTCAGATGTCCCAGGAGATGTCAGAGAGTGCTGGGGCAGACAGGGTCTTGTAGACCTCTGTAACGGTGTTTTGTAGAGCGCTGAGCTATGTTTGCGTGTGTACAGCATGTTGGACCATGTAGGAGCCATGTCAAGGTGTGCTGGGCATGTTGTTGCATGTTGGGGTGTGTCTAAGTACATGGGGGTATGTCTGTGGGCTCTGCCTTTGCTCTTCTCTGCTGCAGCCTGGTCTAGTCCCTCCTTGCTTCCCTCCTCCTGCTCCCTGTTTCTTCTGCCCTTGTCCCATTCCTGCTATGCTGGGCTTGGAGGGGGAATGCAGACCCCTGGCTGGGAGCCTCCTTGCCCCACCAAATGTTCCTCCCCTCCCCCTCTCCATGGTTCCTGATGGTTCTCATTCATGTCAGCCACCATTGCACCCAAGGACATGTTTTTCTACAACTTCATGAAGCCCTGGCTGGGTGAGTAACTACAGGTGAAGGGGGTTGGGGAGAACCTCTGGGGACCAGGGGAAGGCACTGACCTTGCCCACTCCCCTGTGGCTGCCTCTATTAGGGGATGGGCTCCTGCTAAGTGCTGGTGACAAGTGGAGACACCACCGCCACCTGCTGACACCCGCCTTCCACTTTGAAATCTTGAAGCCTTATATGAAGATTTTCAACAAGAGTGCAGACATCATGCATGTGAGTTCCTTGAACCCAGGGTCCCAGCTGGAGCCTTAGAAAAGGGGGAGTGGCCTCACACACAACATCTGGAGAGTCCTTGTTCTGCTAAATGGCTTTGGGGCCATTGCTTCTCATTGCCAAGCTTCAGTTTCCTTATCTGTAAATTTAGATAATTATCCCTTTTAAAGGGTGGTCAAGATGATGTAATGGAATCATATTCCCAGCACTCGTAGGTGCTCAGAAGGCTTCAGTTTCTAGTCTGCTCACTGAAGCCCTCTAAATTGAAGACGGTAATGATGAAGATTGAATAGTAGCTTTTCTGCATAACACACCACCTTAAAACTCATGGGCTTGAAAAAATTAGTGTTTGGTATTGCTCCTGAGATGATGGGTCAATTGAGTCATTCTTGTCTTGGATGGAATCACTCAATGTCTGTGGTCATGGGTGGGTTCCGTAGACAGCTCTGGTCCAGGCTCAGCTCTGTCACATATTTGGGGGTCAGCCAGCTCATCTAGGATGGCTTTGGTGGGACAACTGGACTCCTGCATTTGTGTTTCTAGTATGCTAGCCTGGCTTTACTCGTATGATGGAGGCTACATTCTAGCAGAATGAGCAGAAACATGCTGTACCTCTTGAAGCCTAGTTTCAGAATTAGCACACCATCATTTCCATCTTCTCCTATTGGCCTAATCAAGCTCTACATCTAGCTCAGATTCAAGAGGTGGAGAAAGAGGTTCTACCTCCAAATAGAAAAGCTGCAAGGTCTTATTGCAAAGGATGAGTCTATAGGGAAGGACAAAGAAATGAGGACATTTTTGCAGCCACCAGCACTATGATAATGATGAAGAGGAAGATAATAGCTAACAGTTACTTAACATTGACTGTACAGCAGAAATGATATGCCAATTCTATGGCATATGTTGTCTAATTGAATTTTAACAATGCCATCAGGTAGAGATGATTATTATTGCCACTTTACAGATGATGAAACAGAAGGTCAGAGAGGTTAGGGAGCTAGCCCAAGTTCACATTGCTAGTAAGTTAGCTATGAGTGGTAGATCAGGGATTCTAACGTGGTTTGTCTGACACCAAAGCAGGCCATCTTCACTGGTACTGAAGATTTGACAGGTGGAGCCAGAGGAGGGCAATGAGTTGACCCTTGTGGCACACAGAGCATAATAGACAGAACTGGACCTTGATCCCAGGTCTTCTGACTCCAAGCCATGGGGTTTTCGTGTCCTAAGTGTAACAGCTTCCACTCCCACTCAAACATGGTCTTTCTTGGGGATGGGTGCTTGGGGCAGAGGACCAAGAGGCTGGGTCTTGGGGAGTCCATCCAGGTGGTTGGTTTTGTGGAGGGGTTCTAGGGAGGCAGGTCCTAGCCTCAGCTCTGCCCTATTCTCTGTCCAGGCCAAGTGGCAACGTCTGGCCTCAGAAGGCAGCGCCCGTCTGGACATGTTTGAACACATCAGCCTCATGACCCTGGACAGTCTGCAGAAATGCGTCTTCAGTTTTGACAGCAATTGCCAGGAGTGAGTCTCTGCCCAGAGCCCGGGAACATGAGCCATAGACCTAAGGGAGTAGATGGAGGGAGGACTGACCAGGGCAACCAGAAGTGCCTTCCTAGAGGAGGTGGGTCAGAGATGGACATTAAAGGACAAGGAAGAGGAAGGAGAAAGAGTCATCTTTTCAGGTGGGTAGAAATGTTTGGTAAACGCCAGGAGTCTAGGAGGAGCAGAGTGTGTGCAACAGTGAGGAGACATCTTGGAAATGAGGTTGGAGGGCTTGGCAGGGGTTAGATCTTGAGGCCATTCAAAGGCCAGGGAGAGGGGTATGAACTTTATCCTGAGGTTTCCAGAGAGCTATGGAAGGTGTTTGAGCAGATGAGGGTGGTGGTCAAAGCTGAGCTTGGACGTCTGACTCTAGAGATGATTGACTGTTGTGTAGACACAGTGTGCAAGGAGACCACAGAGAGAAGAAGGGCTGAGGTTGGTGGAGAAAATGGGGCAGATTTGAGAGAAACCATGGAAGAATGGGCAGGGCCAGATACTGCGTAGGAGAGAGAGCTTAGTATGATTTCTAAGCTCTGTCCTGGGGTCTAGGACATGAGGCGGATGATAGAGATGGTAGCATGTTTGGAGGGCACCTTTTTCCAGATGGAATTTGGTCCTGGGTTCTGGCTGGGAGGGCCTCTCGGGGTTTCATGTGTGTTAAGGAGCTGTTTTCTCTCTCTGGCCTGGCCCTGCAGGAAAGCTAGTGAATACATTGCTGCCATCTTGGAGCTCAGTGCCCTCATGACTAAACGGGTCCAGCAGATCTTCCTGTACATGGATTTCCTGTACCACCTCACCCTTGATGGGTGGCGTTTCCGTAGGGCTTGTAGGCTGGTGCATGACTTCACAGATGCCGTCATCCAGGAGCGGCGCCGCACTCTCCTTAGTCAGGGTTCCCATGACTTCCTCAAGGCCAAGGCTAAGACCAAGACTTTGGACTTCATTGACGTGCTCCTGCTGGCCAAGGTGGGCTTCTCTGGGATCTGAATTCAAGAGGTAGAATGGACCTTGATTTCAAATGTCAGATCGAAGAACTCGGGCTTGATGCAAAGGGCACTGGGGAGCCATGGAGGGTGCTTGAGGGAGGGAAGAATGAGTCAGAGATAAGCTGTAGACATGACTGTGTGGAAGGCTGTCTGGAAGGAGTAAACAGGAGGCAGGAGACCAGGGAGGAGGTGTGTGCGGTGAGCTCTGGAGATGAGGAGGGAAGGATCCTGCTTGGATGATGGAGCGTCAGGAACTGTTTCAGCTTAGACATAGGCACCCTCAGAGCTGGTGTGATTCGAGGCATCTTGCCCTTTCTCAAGGATGAAGATGGGAAGAAACTGTCAGATGAGGATATTCGAGCTGAGGCTGACACCTTCATGTTTGAGGGTGAGGGTTCCAGTGTGAGACTTCAGAGGGGTTGCAGCCTCTCTATCCCATCGACTCGGCAGCTGAGCCCTGCGCTACCCCATCTTGCCCCATCCTCTCAACCCTCCCTTAGGCCCTTAATGTAAGGGCGCTGTCCACCCTCCGGTGCTGAAGCAGCCCAGAAACCCAAACCTGTCTGGCTGCCTTTCAGGCCACAGCCAGCGGCCTCTCCTGGGTCCTGTACAACCTCGCGAAACACCCAGAATACCAGGAGCGCTGCCGGCAGGAGGTGCAGGAGCTCCTGAGGGACCGTGAGCCTAAAGAGATTGAATGGTGAGTGCAGGTTCTCACAGCCTCTTCTGAGCCCCTCTCATTGGCTCTGCTCCCAATGTGGAGAAGAGGGAAGATCTTTTTGTTGATTCTGTCATCCTGTCATACCATTTAGTGGGAATGGGAGCAGAGCCCAGAGGCAGGGTCTGCTATACAGCCTGGATAGCAGGGGAAATGTTACAGGCTTTGGGGACAGAAAGATCTGAGTGTCCACACTTATTGCCCCACTAACTTGCTACATGACTTTAGTAAAATCAGTTTCCTTTTCTGAATGCTACCTTTCTCCTCTGTAAATTAGTTGTGTGTGTGTTTGTGGTCTCTTCCCCACAGGGCTGCTTGGAGAATTGTGACAATGTGTGTAGAACGGACGCCATCCATCATGTGTTCACTAAATGAACTTCTCTCCTCCCTTTCATTTCTGCCTGAAGTTGCAATTTTTTTCCCTCACTCCCCTTACTTTTGGCTTTTTTTTCTCTAATTCCCATCTAATAGTCTATTCCAGGGATTCCCAAGAGATCTTTGGGGGTAAAAATAACCATCCATCTCTTCATTTAGTAAACACATACGCACGGTCTGCCCTTTCCCAACTCAGTGTCCAGTCCCATCTGAGTCCTACCTGGGCAAGGCGGGGGCTGAGAGGAAAGGAGGTGAGACTGGGTAGTGAAACCGCAAATATGGAATCACCACATTGGGTGTGGGTAGCACCCCAATGTCTAGTGCTCCTGGCCAGGGGATAGCTTGTGTAAAGGCCAGGACAGAAGCATGCAGGAATGAGCCTGGCGTGTTTGGGAGGAAGTCAAGGTGCCTGGATCCTTGTGCTATTTACCGTGTGAAGAACCAGAAGGAATCCCAAGGAGGCTGAGCTGGTAATGGAAGCTCCCCTTGAAATGCTTTGGAATCTATGTTTAGAGTTTCCAAAAGTGTCACTTCAACTCTTTGGGGAAGTTGATATTGGATAAAAGGTAAAAGCGGGCAGGAATGCTGCCATTAGTGGTCTCACATTTGGCAGAAATGGTCAGATAGTCATGGCCGGTGCTCAGGTAAGTGTGGCCTTGGCTTGAATACTGCAGCAAGGCCCAGAGATCCTTCAGCTGTTCTCCTTGCAGCTGTACAGCAGGTTCTTTCTTGAAGGGAGATCCATGACTAACTTAGGGCAAGGGGGAGCCATGGGAGATGTTTGAGCAGCAGAGAGACACATGTCAGATATGGGCCTTAGAAATATCTCTTTGCAGCTACGGGGGCAAACTGGAGGGGATGAGCTGGGGCCTGAGGGCCTCGGGGGCAGATTCTGGCCAAGGGCTGAAGGATGGAAAGGACATGTTGGACTGGAAAGCACTTTAGATGTAGTGCCCTCAACTTCAAGGGTTTGCTCAGCACAGCAGTTCTGTGACATGGAGAAATGTTTTCCTTCCAACTTCAAAAAATTACACAGTTGGTAAAAGTTCAAGTAGTATTAAATGTTTTACAATGAAAATAAACCTGTTTTTTTTCTCCCAACTTTATTGAGAGATAATGAACATATAACACTGTTTAAGTGTGAGATGTACAATGTGATGATTTGATATACATATATATTGTGAAAGGACTACAATAATGTTAGTTAACCCACCCATCACCCTGTAAAGGGAGTCGATAAATATCTAGTTCTTTTCATTTCCATGTCGCCAGTTGTCTGAGCACCTTCTACCAAACTATCCATCCATTGCCCAGAGGTTTGTGGAGTCTCCTTTACCAGATGCTAAATTTTCACTTGTTCATGTGTGGTCTCCAAGCGCTCTATTCTATACCATGGGTCTGTTTTCCTGTTCTTGCAACAGTACCACACTTATTTTTTTATTACTAGGTATACTTTTGTAATAGGTCTTAATATCTGGTAGATTGAGTTCTCTTTCTTTGATCTTTTATTTTTAAATTGACCTAGTTCTTGATGAACTTTAATTCTTTAAAATAAGATAAACAAGTTCCAAAAAAAGAACCACTAGATTTTTATTGGATTGCATTGATTAATTTAGAAAGAATTGGTACTTTTATATTAGATCTTCCCACCTTAGAGCGTGGAGTGGATCTTATTTATTCAAATAACTGTATAAGTCCATCATACACACACACACACACACACACACACACACACACACACACACACATGCTTTTTAAGCCAAGTATATAGTTTAAAAACTTTTTAATGCAAATGTATTAAAGCTTTTATGGATACCCTGTGAGTGTTGTGTTTTGCTCAGAAATGCTTGTAAAAATACCAGCCTACATTTTCTTCTAGTTACTTGTGATTTTGACTTTCTAATGCTTACTTTTTGGTCCCTGTGCAATTTATTTTGTTATAGGAGTGAGGGTCAGAGCAAGGTGGGGAGAGGCTCTCTTGGGGCAGAAGGACTGCGGGTGTCTGGTTTTGCTCCCTGAATAACTGTTGGGGGGTGTTCCTTAGGGACGACCTGACCCAGTTGCCCTTCATAACCATGTGCATCAAGGAGAGTCTGCGCTTGCACCCCCCAGTGACGGTCATCTCCCGCCGCTGTACCGAGGACATTAAGCTCCCTGATGGCCGTGTCATCCCCAAAGGTGCTGGCAATGACTGACGATGGGGGCAGAGGGGGGGATGGTCCCATCAGCAGGGCCCTCGTCCTGACCACCCCCCACTTTTCCACAGGGAACACCTGTGTCATCAGCATCTTTGGGGTTCATCACAACCCGTCTGTCTGGCCAAACCCTGAGGTGCTGCCCCCCTCCCCCCCACAGCCCATCCAGGGACCTGGTGAAGGGGCAGGGTCCTGACCCGGAAAATCAGACACTCCTCCTCCACTGTATCCACATGTTTTCTGGGGGGCGTCTGGGTGTCCTGAGAAAACCCACCCAGCAGCCCTGCCTCTCTCTGCTCCCAGGTGTACAACCCCTTCCGCTTTGACCCAGAAACCTCCCAGAAGAGATCACCTCTGGCTTTTATTCCTTTCTCAGCGGGGCCCAGGTGAGACCAGCAGGTGTCTGCGGCGGGACTGGACCTTGGGTGGTGGGGCTCAGGGGACATGGCAGCCTACGTGGGGGTCCCAGGCACAATTACCCCCCTTCTCTACCCCTGCGGGCTGGGATGGGCTCTGGGTCAGGTCCCACCCGCAATCTGAGCCCCTCCTCCCTCACGCCCGCAGGAACTGCATCGGGCAGACCTTCGCCATGACCGAGATGAAGGTGGTCCTGGCACTCACCCTGCTGCGCTTCCGCGTCCTGCCGGACGAGGCGGAGCCGCGCAGGAAGCCGGAGCTCATCCTTAGAACCGAGGACGGACTTTGGCTGCGGGTGGAGCCGCTGAGCACCGGCCTTCAGTGACCCTCCACCACCCGGCCTGAGATCTTCCCTGACCTAAATACCTCCCTTTGCAGGTTCCCAGGAAAAAGAAACTGTGCTGTAACCTCTGTCCCAGCTTCCCCAGGAGGCAGCAGGGTTTGCTCGGGGCCTGCAGGACCTGGGGAGTGCGCGTGGTGGAGGTGGGGTCTGGAGTTTCTGAGCTCTGTACCCTGACTGCCTCTCCTGCTGACCACCGGGGCGCCCACTTTGATTTCAGGTTCTCCCAGAGCCCAAGCATGGATTTTATCCTGCGGGCAATGGGGAACCATGGGAGATGTTTGAGCAGGAGAGGGACCAAATGGAGGCTTTGAAACAATCCAAATATCCGTTAGCACATGAATGGATAAACAGAATGTGGTATATCCACAACAGGGAATATTACTGGGTCATAAAAAGGAATGAAGCATGGATACATGTTACAACATGGGTGAACTTTGAAAACATTATTTTAAGTGAAAGAAGCCAGTCAACAAGGTCATATATTATATGATTCCATTTATATGAAATGTTCATAACAGGCAAATCCACAGAGACTGAAAGCAGTCTGGTGGTTGTCAGGGGCTGGGGGAGGGGAGATAGGGAGTGACTGCTAATGGGGACAGGGTCTCCTTTTTGGGTGATGAAAATGTCTTGGAACTAGACAGAGGTGGTGGTTGTATGACACTATGAATGTACTAAGTTATACACTTTATAATAGTTAAAATGGTACCTTTTATGTTACGTGCATTTTACCTCAAACAAAAAGGCTATTTTATCATGCATATCTTTATTAATCTGGGTTTTTCATATAATAATATGTTGTGAACATCTTTCCATGCCATTAACTCATCTTTCCATGATACAAAAACGTCATTTTGGGGTCTTTAAAATCCTTAAGTGTTAAGTATTAAAGCCACTCTATTTTTTAAATGGCATTATGTTAGAAAATAATTTAAAAGTTTGTCTCACTTTGTGCATTCTCTTCATGTACATTGATGGTTGGAGATATTGCTATCAATTACACATTGAGTTACTCTTAATGAAATAACATTTGGTGTAGAAATTTTATTTTTATAGCAATAGATACACATACATTCATGTAAGATATGGGTGTGGTTAAACACCTTTCATAGAACGTGTATGGCCTGGCAACTTCACAGACACTGAGATTTTTGGTCCTACTAACAGAGGTAGACCACTGAGAAGGGACTAGGTGACACTTCAGGTCCCCCAGGTAAACACTCTCACACCGGTCTTGTGGATCCAAGAGATTAACTCACTTGCTCAAGGTCACTCAGTTGGTGAGTGGTGTTGTTGGGTGAATTTGGCCAGCTTGGCTTCAGAGATACACGTTAACCTACAAAGGATGTGATTTTCAAGGTGTGTCTCATTCCTAGGCATATCTGATCACTTGGGGAACCACTGGAGGCTCACTAGATGAGACGGACAGGTGGTACCTACATTTTTAAATGTCATATTTTTGACAAGGGATACACTCACTCATGAAAAAGAAATGCACAGTGGAAAATATTGGTCCTCCATACGTCCTTTGTTTGCCCAGCTTCTTTAGGTAAACACCTTTGCTTTCTGTATATCGTTACATAGTGTATTTATGCCAATAATATATGTGCTTAGTTACCTTTTGCCTCATCTTAAAATTGTATATAAATTTACAAAATTTATAAAAAGTAAAATCTGCTCTATTGGGTGTACAATTCTGAGTTTTGGCAAGTGCTTAGAGTCCTGCAACCACCATTACTATGGTCACCTCCCCCCTGGCAACCATTTCATCCCTACAGTCTGTCTTCTTTCACTGAACACAATGCATTTGAAATTCATCCATGTTGTGTGTCTTAATACTTTGTTTCTTTTTATTGTTAAGTAATATTCCATCACAAGAATGAGCCACTTTTTTTCCCCCCATTGGAGGACATGTGGATTGTTTTTAGTTTGGGGCTATTATGAAAACAAAAACTGCTCTGAATATTTGTGCACAAATGTTCCCTGCTCTTGGAGTGGGATAGCTGGGTTATATTGTATATGTATGTTTAACATTACAAGTAATGCCCAAACTGTTATCAAAGTGTCTGTGTTATTTTCCAATCAGTAATGTATGAGAGATCTAGTTCCTTCACACACTCACTGGCACTTCCCCCTGATCGTTCTTATGAGTGTTATATCTATCACTTTGATTGTAGTTTGTTTCCTAATGATTAATGAATGTTGAACATTATTCCTGTGTCCATTTGCCATCCATATGTCTTCTTTGGTGAAATGCCTGTTCCAATCTTTGCCCATTAATTTTCCTTGCATTGTTTGCCTTCTCATTGGATTTGGGAAGTTCTTTATATTTTTTACATACAAGTTCTTTGTCAGATGTGTGATTTACAGGTCTTTTTTCCTATTCAGTGTCTGATCTTTACATCATCTTAAATTTCTTTCACAGAGTAAATTTTTAAAAAATGCATAAATCACAATTTATCAATATTTTCTTCTTATGAGTTATGCTTATGGTGTTATATAAGAACTCTTTATCTACCCCAAATCCCAAAGATTCTCTCCTATTTTTTTCTTCTAAAGGTTTTTAGTTTTAGATTTTACATCATTTAGTTCTATGATCCATATTAAGTTCAATTTTGTCTAACGTGTGAGTTATGAGTTGACTTTTTTTGTGGCATGGAGATATCCAATTGTTCTAGTACCATTTATTAAAAACACTATCCTTTGTGCATTGACTTGCCTTGCATATTTAAAGAAAAATCAATTGACCAAATTTGGGAGGCCTACTTCAGGACTCTTCTGTTCCATTGATTTATGGGTTTAATCTTTGGCCAATATCACACTGTCATGATTACTGTAGTTTTATAGTATATCTTGAAAGGGGTCATGTGAATCCTTCAAGTACATTTTTCCTTTTCAAAAAAATTTTTTTTGGCTATTCTAAGTCATTTGCATTTTCATATACATTTTATAATTGGTTTATCTATTTCTAGAAAAAGTCCTCTTAGGATTGTGATTGTAATTTATTCAAATCTATAGATCAATTTGAGAAGGCTTAACATTTTAACAATGTTCAGTTTTCCAATCCATGAGTATTGTATGTCTCTCCATTAATTTGGGTCTTCTTGGATTTCTCTCATCAATGTCTTGAAGTTTTCATCACAGAGATCCTGCACATATTTTGTTAGATTTATGCCTGAAATTTTCACTTTTTCTGGAGTCTACTACTTTTTAAAATGGTACTTTAAAAGATTTCCAAGTTTTAAGTGCTAGTATATATCAGGGTTGACAAGCTTTTTCTGAAAAGCACATGTAACAAATATTTTAGGACTTGCACAGCCCATCAGGTTTCTCCTCCTCCCCCTCCTCCTCCTTTTCCTTTTACAATTACTTTCAAATACAAAACAATTCTTAGCTTAGACCATACAAAAACAGACCACAGGCCATATTTGGCCTATAGACCATAGTTGGCTGACCCCTGGAATATAGAAATAGAATTGATTTTTGTATATTGACCATGTATCCTGAACTCCATTGGATCATGCCCATTGGAATACAAATAATGCCGTTATTTCCTAAATCTTAAAATACTCTTCCTTTGACCCCCCCCCCAACTTTCCCAGCCGCTAACGCACATTTCTTTCCTCCCCTATACAGCAAACCCCTTCAAAGAATGATCTAAACTTAGGGTGTCAAACGTGTTCTCGCCCAGTATAAACAGGCTTGGATGGTGGATGAATGAGGGAGGAGGGGCGGCATCGATCCGTGGGGCCTCAGGATTTGGCTGCACCTGCGTTTGTGTTTCTTAAGACACATCTGGGCTCGTGCTGTCACTGGCAGGTGGGTGTTAAGAGCCTCTTTCCTCTCCTGAGCGTGTCGGAGCTCCCTCTACTGGACGGTTCCAGGATAACAGTCTCTAAGGCGTCTGGTCTCGTCTGGTCTCTATTAGTTCAGTGTGTAGGGGAGCACGTGTGACTGTGTGTAAGTGTATGTGTGACTGTGTGTACATTGGGTTAACCGTATACATGCATGTGTGAGTGTGTGTCTGTGTGTATGTAATTGTATGCTTATGTGTGTGAGTGTGTGCATGTTCGCACTTTTGATGCACACGTGTGAGTGTGTACATTTATGTATGTGACTGTGTATGCAGTTGTCTGCACGTATAGGTGCATGTGTGTAAAGGTGTGAGTGTGTGTGTCTCGAAGTCAGTGAACCAGGTTCACTAATTCATTGCTATAGCTGATGTCAGAGGTTCTGCTCCTCAGACCTCAGCCTTGCAGCAGGCAGGACATTCCAGAGAAATAACGTCCTCGCCAGCAGCCCTTACTAATGGCAGTGGGTGCATGTTCTCTGCTCTCCCCAGAGGTCCCCAGGGGGACTGAGCCCCAGGTGCCCACAGTGGGAACTTCCTTGCTAAAGCACCCTTTCCCTGCTGCCTTCGCTTCCCTGTCTTACTTCCCCACTGGCCAAATGGCATCTCCTGGGATCACTTCCCAAAGAAACAACTTGCAGTTGAATTCTTTTCTCAGGGTCACCTCCAAATAATTTGCACTTGAATTTTTGCATCAGAGTCTGCTTCCAGGTAACCCAACCTAAGACACAGAAGTAGGCTCTCTCTTCTAACCCTCATAGACCTATTATTACTACCTTTTTACCAAGGAGGAATAGGAGGCTCAGAGAGGGCAAGTTACTTGCCCAAGGTCACACAGCTGGAGAGTGGCAAAGCTGGGCTTTGACCCTGGGCCATCTGACCCCAAGCTCAGTGTATTCTCCATCCTGGGAGCATCCTCCTTGCTAGGGACCAAAGGAATTAGAGGGAGGTTCACAGCCAGTAAGGTGCCTAATGTGTGCACCAGAGTGTCCTAAGGCTCATGGCTAGTGCCTGTGTCTTCATTCTGTCATGAAACAAGAGAAATAATGGCAAACACACGCTTGGCACTGATTGTGTGTCAGGGAGGGTTGTAAGCACTTTGCTCATTTCAACTCATCTGATTCACAGCCACCTTGTTATTACAAGTTTTAGGTGAAAAAACAGACACAAAGAGGTCTGCCTAAATTCACACAGCTCGTTCTGATTTGAACCCTGGCACCTACACTCCTTGTTCTTCACCACGATGCCGCAGCATGTATTAAGTCCTACCAGGTGCCAGGCCGCATGTACTGAATCCTGGCCTTGTGTATTAAGTCCTACTACGTGCCAGGCATGATGCTAACCATTTTTCCTTTTAAAAGTATCATTTAGAATTACATAGATTAGTAATTATCATTTGAAATGCTATGCAGGCTTCCCCAAAAGAAAAGGAAACAATTGATAAGAGTAGACATTGAAAAGAAAAAAGTTCTTCTGTCCTCTCCCCTTTCCCATTCCTGGTGCTAGATGTCCTTTTCCAGATTTTTCTGTGCCTAGACAAACATTAGTGAGCGCCCACATTACTCGTTTGCTCATGATTCCCATCCGTTTGGGGAATGTAACAGTTGGATCTTGGTAGTGACCTTAGATAGGCTAAATAAAGAAAGTTTAAGAATGGGTGTCATGCAGGGTGTCATGCGGGGTCTCTAGTCCCGCTCCCCGCATAAGAAAACAGGATATGGTGAGGCCAAAAAGGAACACCCACGGAGCCATAGATAGGAGAGTCATACCACTATATTCTCGCCGGTGGCATCCGCCTCTCTGCAATCCGCAATCCACAATCCGCCCTTGCTAGCCCCCATTTGCTGCTAGCGTAGACATGGCAGTTATATTAGTGGCCAATGGCTCACTGGTTACAGCTGATGGCCAACTAGCCACAGCTGATGGCCATCCAATCACAGTTAATGGCCATTTACTACCTGAGCCAGCACCTTTCCACGTGAGGCCGAGAGCCTGGAAACTGCACTCCTGGCTCTGTCCCCTTGTGGGACAGAGGTTGTCATTTCCAAAGACATGGACAGGGCCAAGGTACGCCTTCAAGGCTACTGCAGTACCTGGAGCTGCCACCTTCCTCAGGCTGATGGGACAAGGCAGCAACTGTTCTTGGAAACCAGAGGAAGTAGCTACAGCTGAAAATCATTTTGGCAGAGGACGGATATCTTCCCCCAATCCCCTCTGGTGGCCCGCAGGTGCCTCCCACTCACCAAATACCACCTCATTATTGACTCAAGGAGGCTGCAGGTAGGTAGCCAAAGACGACTGATGTAGCCCATGGGCTCTACCTGGGTCAATGTCAGTAGCACATGCTGCCCCAGACGGGCATTCATTCAGCTCCTCTGTACCTGGGAGGCCCCCTTGCAAGCTGGCTAAGTAGATACCCAAATGGGGAGCAAAATTCTGTCTTTCCCCCTGCAGGCTCCTCTGCTGCTTTTGAGTGATACCCTTGGGATGCCCCATTGTTTTTTGGATGAGAAACACCCTTTTCCCTTCCACAAGGATGGTGTGAGGGCAGAGCCCCAGAAAGTAGTTTCCAGGCTCTCGGCCTCACATAGACAGGTGCTGGCTCAGGTAGTAAATGGCCATCAATTGTGATTGCATGGCCATCAGCTGTGGCTAGTTGGCCGTCAGCTGTAACCAGTGAGCCATTGGCCACTAATATAACTGCTGTGGCTACACTAGGAGAGAGAGGAAAGAGAGAAAGAATGGGGGCTAGCAAGAAGATGGTGGCTGGGCTGGCAAGTGTGGATCCAGCCTCCAGTGAGAGTATAGTGCCGCCAGAGAGAATATAGTGGTATGACTCCCCTACCTATGGCTCCGTGGGTGTTCCTTTTTGGCCTCACCATATCCTGCGTTCTTGTATGGGGAGCAGGAGCAGAGACCCCGCAGGCCGCCCGGCACGACAAATGGCACAGCGAGCAGGGCCTCCCTGCACGACAAATGGCGCAGCGAGCAGGGTCCCCCGCATGACAGATGGTTTCTGTTGATCCCCCTGTGTCCCTCCCTTCTTTGTGTGGTAGTGGTCAGGCTACTTGTCAGAACCGGTACCACCTTGTGGGGGCAGAGCCCCAGAAAGCAGTTTCCAGGCTCTTGGCCTCACATAGACAGGTGCTGGCTCAGGTAGTAAATGGCCATCAACTGTGGCTAGTTGGCCGTCAGCTGTAACCAGCGAGCCATTGGCCACTAATATAACTGCTGTGGCTACGCTAGCAGAAAAAAAAAAAATGGGGGCTAGCAAGAAGATGGTGGCTGAGCTAACAAGAGCGGATTGCAGAGAGGTGGATGCCGCCAGTGAGAATATAGTGGCGTGACTCCCCTATCTATGGCTCCGTGGGTGTTCCTTTTTGGCCTCACCATGTCCTGCGTTCTTATGTGGGAAGCAGGAGCAGCGACCCCGCCGGACGACCCTCCATGATACACCTCAAAAATCCAGGGGACGTGGATGCCAACTATTGTGGGTTCCCAGGACTTTGCTGAAGTTTTCCTCGCACACTATTTTTCCAAAACCAGCTTTTGAGATTGTCTGGTACCTCTCAAAGAAGCTGGCAACCTCAAATTACAGACCTGGACTTCACTGGAGGATGTGAAGTCCTCCAGTTTACTGGGTCCCAGTTTACTGGGACCTTTATTATGGTAAGTGAAATGCAGCAGCTGCTTCTGGCTTGTGTGTGGACCAGATTTCACCACAACTGTGAGTTTCCAGCAGCGCTGGTTCCCACTTCTGTCAGGCGATGAGTAAGCGGAAATTGCGCTGTCTCTGTTTATCTGTTTATCTCAGAACATTTGAGGAAGGAAGCAAGAGTGACACACTTTTTAGGCCATGTCATTGTCCCACCCTGTGCTGGGTCTTTACAGTCTGTGGGGACAGAGCTGGGAGTGCAGTTTCCAGGCTCTCGGCCTCACATTGAAAGGTGCTGGCTCAGGTAGTAAATGGCCATCAACTGTGATTGGATGGCCATCAGCTGTAACCAGTGAGCCATTGGTCACTAATATAACTGCGGTGGCTACGCTAGCAGCGGATGGTGGTTGAACTAGGAAGCGTGGATTGTGGTTAGCACAGCGGATTGCCGCTAGCAAGTGGGGTTGGTTGGTTGGCAGAGAAGCGGGCAGATTGCAGGTCGTGTGGCTCCTGCTTCCTGTGTCTCCAACCCAGCCGCCAGCGAGACTACAGTGGTACGACTCTCCTATCTATGGCTCCGTGGGTGTTCCTTTTTGGCCTCACCATGTTCTGCGTTCTCATGTGGGGAGCAGGAGCTGAGACCCCGACTGACACCCTGCGTGACACAGTCCTAGCCTGGCTTTGGGGCTGGGGGCGGGGGGCTGATCTTTATTCACCGCCCACTCCTTCATGTCATTCAGGCTCCTGCTCAGAGGTCACCTCCTCTGGGCGGCCCTCCCTGATTGCCCTGTCCAAAACAGCCCCGTCAGTCACTTTCTAGTACGACTCCATTGCTTAATATCCTTCATTACCACCCCCATCTGACTTGGTCTATTTCCTGTTGGCTTCCCCCATCAGACATGAGCCCTGTAATCCAGAGACCTCATCTATCTTGTGCATCCCGGATCCCAGGTCCTAGCACTGTGTCTGGTACAGAATAGGTGCCCAACTACAGTTTGTTGTTAAGGCACTAATTACCTGGGAGGTATACATCCACCTCCCCATTTTACATAAGTCTCCGAAAGGGCAAGCAACTTGCCCAAGTTCACACAGCCAGCAAGTGGTAGAGTTCGTGTTGTGGCTGGTCACTCATGGGTTGTGAAAGCATTCATGAGGCAGGTAGAAATACAGAAGGAAGATTTATTAAAGTAAGAGAAGGGTCAGCTGGGCAGAGTCTGCTGGAAACTACTGCCTCGAGTCTTTGTTTTGCCTGAAATGTTATACTTCGTATTTTCTAACCAGGATGTAAATTGCTTCAACCTGTAATGGAATCTCCTATTATGTTTGGCTTTGTTCGGTGGGATGGGGGAAAGTGAGGTTAAACTGGTTCTTGAAATCTTTGTATATGCTACATAGATTTAAGTCGGAGCCAGGAGTGGATCCCATACATATGCAAAGCCTCTCCCAAGTCCTAGGGCCAGCACTGGGCCAAGTAAAGAGAACCATTGAAACTGGTCTACGTAGTGAGTGTGTAGTACACAGAGTCATTAAGGCGTGGTGGAAAGGAGGCAAAGAAAAGAAAGAAAAGAAAGCTTTCAAAAAGTCCCAAGCTAAATTACACTTGTTAATTTGAATTATACCAGAGATTCAAATATGAAAACAGAAGATTTAGTGCCACCGTTACAGTCCTCCCTGTCTTATCATCCCGCATCTCTGATCGGCAATGAAAAATCTGTGGAGATGGGGATGAGGGTCCGTCTTCTGTAACTGCTTCAGAGCTGGGCGGGGGCGTAGAGCTGTCCCTGCCTATGAGATTGCCGGTCAAAGATGGTGGAATGACCTGGAAAATCTGGGTGGTTCTATCTAGAAACCGGGTCAAGTGAGGGGCTCCAGACTGGGAGTTGGAGCTCTGGTCTCTGGGGCCGAGGGCCGTTTCAGGATCATCCTCAGGGAGGGACTGGAAGCCGTGCGTGAAGTGCCATCTGCCATTAAGTGGACTCGATTCTGGAAGAGACAAATTTAACCAGCAGGTTAAAAAGGCATGGCCCAGATAGAAGTAACCTGAAAATAACAAGGAGGGGAACTAGTAAAGGTGACAGAAAGGAACGTAACTAGGATCCCTAAGAGTGAAAAGGGGGTCCCAGGTGAGGTGCAAGTAAAGAGGAAAATAAGAACTCTTAGGAGAGGTCATAAAGAGCAGCTCCAGGAGTCTGGGCTTAGTTATTAGAACGTATCAGTTCTGGGAGAGTGACGTGTTTGAAGAGGAGCTTAAGATCTTCCATTGGCTCCAGGAATGGGAGTGACAGTCTTCCTTTCTGGGGGAGTCCTGTGGGGACTTAAATGAAACACGTTTGATTGGAGGGAAGGGGACCCAGCTGCTGAGTTTCTGTAGCCCAACAGCAGTTGGGGTGCTCGGGAGAACTGTGTAAGGTCCCTTCTATTTAGGAGTTAACTGGTCTGTCAGGGACCCCCTCACTCTTTAGGCTTCTAACAATACTTGGTCCGCTGGCTTTCCGGGGCTACAATGTGTAGAGGGTTTGGTCTGGGGGGTGGGGTGCCAGTCCTTATATTTCCTGAGTGCCTGCTGAGCCTCTCCCAAGTTAATAATACAGGAAATAACAGAATTGAGGTCCGAATCTAAAGCAATGAGCAGTAATTAGAGCCATGGCGTAGAGGTCTCCTGACCAAGCTTTCCCAGAGTCCTTTTCAAGGGGCTGTATTTATCTTCACTGAGCAGGTTTCAGAGGAAATAGATCCAGAGTGAATGGTTAAGATAGAATAAATGGTTCCCATAACAATTAGAAAATGAACAGGCTTACCTGCCACGTCAAGGGTCACCCGTGGCTTTGCCCCCGTGATGAGCACAGCTTGGAAGCCTCTGGGAACTTTAGGCCCATCGGTCGATTATAGTCATTTGTGGGGCGGGAAATGGTCCCTGCTCCCTTCAGAGCCCTTTTTAGCTTGCACAGGGGTCATGGCTGATTTGGAGGATCAGGACACTCCTTACTCCATGGTCCGGGCTTCCACATCCAAAGCAGGCTCCTTTACTTGGTGTTCCTTCTCTGGGGTTGCCAAGGTGCCCCTGAAGTGGCTTTGGCCTGTACGTTAACTGCAGCAAAGAGGGTGGCCTGTCTCTGGCCTCCTCCAGTCTCACTGTTCCTTTCTTTCTTTGTCTTGCCAGTCTTGGTTGTTGAAGACATTTAAACAAATTTCCTGGCCTTCTCTAGGATCTGTGCCTTTTCATTAAGATACAACAACGGGTCAAAATTACTATCATATTCTGATAGGTCATGGAAAATATTAGGTCAAACTTAATGAATGTATCTTAAACTTAACTAGGTTTTTGGTAAAAACAGTTAAATCGTGCTTTACACTGGCTTATGTCTGGCATGAGAAGGGTGCATGACCTCCAGTAGTCCTAGAATACAGAAGCTTACCTAGCTATTAGCAAAACTTAGTTCTTACTACTGTGGAGATTTCGTTTTCTTCAGTAACGAAGGACCTGATTAGGACAATATAAAGCATATAAATTATTCTGATGACACATATAATCTTTGCTTTTTAGGTAGAAAACTTTTCAATAATATCAACAGCAGAACAATAGTCTGAGAAATTTGTCCTTCTTAGCAGAGAGAGAAAACTCAACTCTACTAGCTTACTGTTGATATTTAAATTTATTTACTTGATCATGTTTAGCTTAACTATACGTAAAATTCTCTCAAGATTTTTCTCAATCCTATCGAATAATTAATACTTCAGCATTTCATTGTTTTGCAATACTTACATAGTCAATAATTTTTGTCGTTTAACACAACTTAGCGAAACTAAAATCTTAAGTTACCAACAGATGCTGGGAAACTGCATCCAAGCATCCACATTATATAATTGTTACTGAAAAGTTTCATTTAAAACCGTATTTTAGTTACTTCTTAATAGTTCTTAACTCTATGAGATCACAAAGTCAATTCTCCAAGCTATGTTCTTGGCGAATTTTGCAACAGAGATAACATGAATTTACTTTAAAAGCAGGCTTATTCAGAATGCCAGCACCCAGGGAGGATGGCGGACTCCCGTCCAAAGGCCATCTCCCTTATAATGAACCCCACTATGGGCGGTCCCTGCAGGACTTAGACCAGGACCAGTGGAGTAAGGGGAAGGGGTTGCAGGAGACAGGGAAAGGGATGGGGTGGAAGAATGGGAGGGAGAGAAGGCAGGGGATGCTGAAGCCTGGGGAGGAGGAAAGTCCAGAGGCTGTCTCGGCCATGGGGGAACGTAGGATAAGACAGGATCATCAGGGAGGTTGGGGGAGTCTACCCGAAGGTATTTAGCCAAGCACATGGGGCATTGTTTCCAGAGGTCCGGATCTTGACTTAAGGCATTAAGGCTTGGATATAGGGGGCAACCAACGTAAAACCTGGTACACAACCTGGCTCCACTAACTGTGTGACTTTGGGAAAGTCGCTCAAATAGAATTCAGCCTCAGTTTCCTCATCTGTAAAATGAAAAAAATATATATCTAAAGGGCTTAGAACATATTCGGTGACATGTTGTCCAATGCTGGTGGTGGCTGCCATTCCTGCTCTAGGCTTCCTGCCCATTCTTATACACGGCAGGTCTACAGTGAACTGAGCCCCTCTAGCCATGGGGGCTCTTTCTCCTGTGTGTCCTACCACTCTGTCTAGTTTATTATACTCTGGCCTTGCCCCCTGACTCTGATGTGGATGGACTTGCTAGCAGGTGAATTCTGTTCCTGCAGAGGGGAAGAGATTCTAGGGGCAGGGTGCACGCCACCCCACTGAGGACTCGAGAACCAGCCACCTGAACACCCTGACCAGTGTGAATTGGGGAGAGGGCGGTTTGTGATCTCCCCAACATCCTACCAGTGCCAGGAGGACTGTCCTTCATGCCCTCACTCCCCGACAGCCACCCCCGAGGGTAATTCTGTACAGAGTCAAGGGCCAGGAGTGGAGCACTAGCTTTGCTGGAAGGATGATCCTCGTCATGATTCAGGGCCTCAAGATATCTCCCCCGGGATCACCCCATTGCCTGACATTCACCACTATAATTGTCTCTGGATTAATAGGGCGTTGTCCCTTATGGATGGGGGTGGAGCAGTGTGGCAGAGAGAAAAGGCGTGGGCTTGGGAATATGACAGATCCGGATTCCTTTCAGTTCTACAACTTGGTTTGCCACCTCTGAGGCTCAGTTTGCTCTTCTGTTAAATGGGTGTCTTCCCTCCTGTGGATATTGTCAGCTGGGTCTCTCTACCTGATCCCCTGGGTGCTGGCCCAGAGAGCTCAGGGGAGGGGGATGCATCACCTTGCAGGTAGACCACCTAGCACCTAGTAGGTTCACTTTATGTGGTGTACCTGACACACAGAAGGGGTATTTTATATGAAGTACCCAGCACATAGTAGGCATGCTTTGTGTAGTATGTCTGGTACTCAGTAGGTACTTTTTATGTAGAATGTCTGGCACACAGCAGGCATGCTTTATGTAGATCACTGGCATACAGTAGACAGAATTTATGTAGAGAACCCAGCACACAGTAGGCATGCTTTACGTAAGTACATAAAGCTTACTTTATGTAGGGCACCTGACACATAGTAGGTATGCTTTATGTAGAGTACTTGGCACATAGTAGGCATGCTTTACATAGCGTACCCTCCACACAGTAGTTGTGTTTTACAGAGTGCTCCTGACACTTAGTAGGCATGAATTTTAGAGAGCACCCAGCACACAGTAGGCATACTTTATGTACAATATCTGGCATACAGTAGACAGGATTTATGTAGAGTACTTGGCACACAGTAGGCACACTTTGTGGAGAGTACCTGGCACACAGTAGATGCGCTTTATATAGCACACCTGGCACACGGTGGGCACACTTTCTGTAGAGGTCTTGGCACAGAGTAGGTATGCTCTTTGAGATACCCAGCCCACAGTAGGCACACTGTACAGACAGTCCTTTGAGCAGAACAGGGTTACTGTATGTGGCGTACTGACACATAACAGCACAAGTACTGGCTGCCAGTCCTTTCTCTTTACTCCATTTTTTGGGGGGCCTCCTGATCCTTCCCACCTTCCTGTGGAATCCTCCACTCTCCCCCTCTCAAGACCTCACCTGACATCCCCTTTTCCAGATGGAGGACAGCCCAGAGGGGGCTGGCACAGCCACTAGAGCGAGAGCGAGGCAGAACTTAGTCAGGGTCTCCAAGCTCTGTCGTCCTCTGTCTGGACCCCTCAGATTTACCTCCCTCACCTTTAGGTGCCCTCTTCCCACTAGGCCCTTCCTTCCCTGAATCTGATGAGGAAATCCCTAGTCAGGCTCATTTGTTTGTTCCTGTCCCCAGCAGGCAGGTCTCAGGCCAGGCCCTGGGCTGCCTGGAAGCAGGACTTGAACTCCTGCCAGGAGGCCAAAGGCTTTTGTCTCTGAATTTTGTGATTCTGAGAGGATTCTGGGCCCAGAGTGGAAATGAGACTGAAAAGCGTTTGGGACAAGGTTCATCTGGCAACAGTCAAGTTCAAGCTTTTACCTACCACACCCTGGCATTGGCAGGGTAGAGGAGACAGTAAATCTGAGGATCCTGAGTCCCCTTTGCCTACCCTCCAACTTGCCCCCTACCCCACATGGGAGGTGCTGAGTCCTGAGGATCCAGCATCCACACTGTGTGGCCTGGAGCTAGCTCTAGGCCTCTCTTGACAATACTGTAGCCCCTCCCCCAACCTCTATTTGGGCCAGTGCCAGGTAGGGTGGAGGTAAGCAGGTGTCCTGGGATTGGCTGACCCAGCCTGGCCCCTCCCAACCGCCCCTAGTTTATAAACCAGGGCCAAAGACTTCCCAGGAGGAGGGCAGAGGAGGTTGTGTGGGCCACGCTGCTCCTGGCAGAAGGTACCAGGCTGGGGATCAGGGGCCTGGGGGTCCTGGCCCAGAGTGGGGGGGGGGGGTGTTCGAGGTAGAGGTGGCTCCAGGGAGTGGAGTTGGTCTAGAAGTTAAGTGGCTACCAGGGGCTAACTTATCTCTCTCCCTCTCTCCCCCTCTCTGTCCCTCTCTCTCTCCCTCTCCCTCTCCCTCTATATCTCTATTTCTATCTCTATCTCTGTATCTGTCTCTGTCTCTCTGTCACTCTCTCCCTGTCTCTCCCTTTCAGTCTCTGTCTCTCTGTCTCTCTCCCTCTCCCTCTCCCTCTGTATTTCCCCGGTGGTTCTCCCTTCCCTCCTGAGCCCCCCCTTGCCCATCTCTGAGCCCTCCCTGCCCCTCCCTGTCCCTCACACCCTGAC
This sequence comes from Rhinolophus sinicus, assembly GCF_057876585.1. Classification (NCBI taxonomy): domain Eukaryota; kingdom Metazoa; phylum Chordata; class Mammalia; order Chiroptera; family Rhinolophidae; genus Rhinolophus; species Rhinolophus sinicus. The sequence goes on along the minus strand of NC_142515.1, from coordinate 85,028,112 downwards.
CGTCTCCCGCTATCTGTAAGCTGTCTCTGTCTCTGAGCTCACTATTACCGCCCCTGTCCTGGGCCCAGGAGCTCACCCTGTCTGCCCTGCAGGATGCCGCAGCTGAGCCTGTCCTGGCTGGGCCTGGGGCCGCTGGCAGTCTCCCCATGGCAGCTCCTGCTACTGGTGGGGGCCTCCTGGCTCCTGGCCCGCTTCCTGGCCTGGACATACACCTTCTATGACACCTGCTGCCGCCTCCGATGTTTCCCGCAGCCCCCAAGGAGGAACTGGTTTTGGGGTCATCTGGGCATGGTGAGTATGGACAGCAGGACGAGTCTGGGGTACCAGGGTGGATGGACCTCCCAAAGGGTTAGGAATGGGGCTCAGACATGAGACCTCCCAAAGGGTTAGGAATGGGGCTCAGACATGAGACCTCCCAAAGGGTTAGGAATGGGGCTCAGACATGAGACCTCCCAAAGGGTTAGGAATGGGGCTCAGACATGAGACCTCCCAAAGGGTTAGGAATGGGGCTCAGACATGAGACCTCCCAAAGGGTTAGGAATGGGGCTCAGACATGAGACCTCCCAAAGGGTTAGGAATGGGATCTAGGACAGCAGAGGAGAGAAGGGTCAAGAGGAGCCTCTCTTTCCTCACTCATTCCTCAGCTTTGACATCGCAGGCCTCTTCCACGTCCTTGTCCTATCCCAATCCTGCTTTGGGTCCATTTCCTGCCTGTATTCCCCACCTTAGTGCACCTCTGAGGGGCTCCCAGAGTGGGCTGCACACAGCTGCATTGTCTCGTGGTCCCATTCTCCACAGCGAGCTTTCAGACCACCGAGGGGCGCTGTCCAGGGTCGGCTCCCTGCGTCTGGCCCATTTCCCGAGTCTGCTCACTTTGGGCTGCACTTTCACCACAGTAATTAGCTAAGATCTCCCCACCCCCACCCTCAGCGGGACAGCTCCCCCCCTCCTTTCTTTCCCTGTTCACCTTCCCCTTCTCTTACTCTTTCCCCCTAAGATGTCTCAATGGCAAGTTGCCCAACCTGGATAAAGTTGGCCACTCCCCCTTTCAGAAGTCTTCTTCAACTCCCTGCCCACACCCCAGACCTTGACCTTTGACTTGGTTCTGCTCGTTCTTAATTACACATTCAATTTGTCTCATTACTTATCTGGCTCTCCAACTTGATGGTAGCTCTGGGAAGACATTTTGTCTGCAGTGCCCAGGCCAGTGGCTGGCATACAGCAGGCACTTAATAAATGTTTGATCACCTAAGTGATGAACTTGCCGCAGTTGGTCAAGGCCGAAGGGATGTGTCCAGCCTTGGAGGCAGCAGGAATGTTACCAAGTGACAGCAGTTCTGTTTCCTCCTCTGAGGGCTTGGCCATGGGGCTGGCCTTAGTCACTTTTCTCTTCCAGTCCCTCTTGCTGCAGACCTCAGCTGAGTTACTCTCCCTCTTTGGACCAATCTCACCTCAGCGTCCTTGGGGAGCAGGGAGCAGGTCACAAGAGTGAAAACAACTTATGTTCATCTGACTGGAGCACCTGGGGTATTTGTCAGGCTTGGATGGGGCATCCTGAGGGACTGGGGAGGACACCTCCCCACGAGGTGACCCGCCCTCCTTCCCCTTTTGGGGGATGTGGCCTCCGTTTCTTCATTTGTAAATAGCATGATTGTTGGGGGTGTCCATAGGTTGAGGAGACATAAATAGACAGATAGAGAAAGATGCACTCTGACTGTAGATAGACAGGCAGGATGTACTAAGATGGATGATAGATAGATAGTTAGATAATAGACAGGATGCACGAGCCTGGCCAGCAGAAGAGGCTCACAGGTGTTAGGTGCCTTTCTGATTGATGAGAAGAGTTCACGTCTGTCCCTTGGGGTCTGCAGACCCTTCACCATTCAAAGAACTGAAGGCCGTATCGACTGGCTAGGACGTGAAAGTATGTGGGACAAGATCTGGGGACAAGTCCTGAGGCCACCCTGCTGCCCATAAACCTCATGGGACCTCCCCATGTACCCCCCACTCCATGCCTGAACCACCCCAAGGTGAGAAAACTCCATCTCTTCCAGCCAAGGTTGGCCTCTCTGTGGACAGAGAGTATGTCTTCTCCTTGTGCGCTGGGGTGAAACTGGGGACTTGAGGAGGCGTCCAGGACCCTCCTGCCCCAAGAGAGAAGGAGCAGGAAGAAGCAGAGTCCCTCCATCCATGCAGAATCTGCACACACTGCCCACTGCAGAGGCTGCAGGGGGCGCTGCTGTGGCTCCTTCTGGGGAGTGACAACCCTGCGTTGCTTGCAGATCACCCCCTCTGAGCAGGGCTTGAGGGACGTAACTCAGCTGGTGGCCACCTGCCCCAAGGGATTTATGACCTGGCAGGGTCCCATCATGCCCCTCGTCGTTCTATGCCACCCTGACATGGTCCGTGCCATCACCAATGCCTCAGGTACCTACACAGAGCTTGCCCCAGCTCTCTTCCCCTCTGTTCTCTCAGCCTTCTTTCTCTTTTCTTTATGCATTCAAACCCGCCTCCTCCCTCTAATGCCATCTGTCCCCGTCCTGGTGTCCTGGGCACCACTGGGGCCCCAAGAGGTTTCAATTCAAGGTCCTCTTCTGGAGGAAGCCCCAATCTTGAGGAGACAGATCTGGATAGAGAGATCCCCAACCTGGTGTGGTCAGGAATTGTCCAGAGGAGGCTGTGGCAGCCCAGAGGAGAAGCAAGTTCTCTGCTGGGGTGGGCAGGAAAGCTTCCTGGAGGAGGAGATGCTGGAAATGGATCTGGAACAATGAGCAGAAATGTTTTTAAAGCAGAGGGTAGAATGATACAGTAGGCATTGCTAGCATCCCAGGCACCCTACCAGGCCTGGCCTCAGACTTACCCACCCCCTTCAGGCCCAGAGCAATGGTGGCTTGCAGCTGGTGGAGGCCTGTGCTTGCTGTTTCTGTGATGTCTGTCTCTGGTGGATCGGTTCCTTCTGCTCGATCCTGTGGCTCGTCCACTTCACATTCATTGCTCTGTTGCTACAGGCCCCAGGAATTTCCCCAAGGAGACTCCACCCCTGCCTGGATCCCTTCCCTTCCTCTCTACCTTACTCATCCCCGTACAGATCAGGCTGAGCAGGTAACGGGCAGCATTTGACAGAGAGCTTGGCTCAGACACAAACATTCTGGGTGACTGTGGCCAGGTCCCCTGCTTTCATTGGCTGCCGAGGTCTCTTTCATTTCTGAGGAGTAGAAACTCAATCTTGTGTGGTCTAAGCAAAAAGAGGGAATTGCTCAACTGTCAGTTCCACAGAGCTTGCCTTCAGGCACAGCTGGATCCAGGTGTCAAACAATGTTCTCAGAACTCTGTCTTCGTTTCTTAGTTCTGTTTTCCTCTGTGATCTCTTCACTCTCATTCTGGTAAAGATGAATCCCAGAAGCTCAGCCCCCATGGAAAAGTAAGCTTATTCCCAACGTTCCAGGAACTTACAGGACTCACTTTAATTTGCCTGTCTTCGCCCCTTGTTCCGTCACTGCCACTCTGATTGCCCCTGTCTTGGCAGACATAGGGTTCTCAGAGTTTTTGGTCTGGAGTTCAAAGCAGTTTGATGGTTAAGAACTCAGGCTCTGGATTTAGACAGACCTGCGCTCTGGTCTCAGGCATGCCACTTACGATCCGGGACACCAGGGGCAAGTGACTTCATTGTCTGGAGCCTCAGTTTCCTTCTCTGGAAAATGGAGACAGAAGAGAGGTCAGGTGAATGTGGTGCTTAGGATCCGAATGAGGAAACACTCTGAGTGTCGTGTAGCAAGGGTGTTGGGGGGACCCCACGAGGAGGATGACCTGCTGGGTAAGATTCGTGGGGCTCAGGTCTGGGCCTCTGTCCTGCAGCAGGTCCTTCTCTTTGCAGACCTAGAAGAGTGTGAATTGGGTCCTTTTTGTTCTTCTCCAGATTCGCAGCTCAGAGGAAGGTCTCCTGTATACACAGGGCCTGGCGAGCACCTATGGGGATGTGTGCTGCTGGTGGGTGGGGCCCTGGTATGCGGTCGTTCGCATCTTCCACCCCACCTGCATCAAACCTGTGCTCTTTGCTCCAGGTACACATGCCCCTGGCCACAACTTGCGTGTTGCTGAGGTCTCTGTGCTGCCTCCAGCTGGTGGGGTTGACCCAGGTGCAGACAAGAGGGGCTGTCTCTGTCTCATCTGCACCCCCACCTGCCCTCCCTCCAGTCACGTTTGCTTCTTCCTAGGGTGTGTCTGTGTGACATCTTCTGTATGGCCATGGCTGGTCACATTTATGTTTCCACCTGTGTCCTAGTTACAGCTGGTGTATGTTCACACCTGGGATCAAATAGAGATGGCCTCAGTCATGTCTGGGGTTGAGCTGTGGCCAAGGATATTCGAGACATGTTGAGGACCGTCTGCTGCTTGTCTGAGATTGTCTGGTTCTCCCGCCCGTCATGTCTGGGCCATGTTTGCGATTTGTCTGACATCTGGGACCCAGGGTCTAAGAAATCTCTGATACCTTATGTGCGTCTTGTCCAAGGCAGGTAATAGGGTATGTCTGGGTCACACCAGGTCCATGTCTGTGATATTAATGGAACCATATTTAAATCCTGTCTGGGCCCATCGGTGGGACACACTGAGGTCATGTCAGATTGTTTGCATCTATGTCAGAGTATGTTGTGTCATGTCAGGGTGTATCATGCATGTTGTATCATGTCAGGACATGTTAACACATGTTGGGGCCATGTCAGATGTCCCAGAGTGCTGGGGTAGACAGTGTCTTGTAAATCCCTATAACGGTGTTTTGTAGAGCGCTGGGCTGTGCTTGGGTGTGTACAGCATGTTGGACCATGTAGGAGCCATGTCAAGGTGTGCTGGGCATGTTGTTGCATGTTGGGGTGTGTCTAAGTACATGGGGGTATGTCTGTGGGCTCTGCTTTTGCTCTTCTCTGCTGCAGCCTGGTCTAGTCCCTCCTTGCTTCCCTCCTCCTCCCTGTTTCTTCTGCCCTTGTCCCATTCCTGCTATGCTGGGCTTGGAGGGGGAATGCAGACCCCTGGGTGGGAGCCTCCTCCCCCACCAAAAGTTCCTCCCCTCCCCCTCTTCACGGCCTCTGATGGTCCTCATTCATCTCAGCCACCATTGCGCCCAAGGACAGTATCTTCTACAGCTTCCTGAAGCCTTGGCTGGGTGAGTAACTGTGGGTGAAGGGGGTTGGGAACACCACTGAGGGGCTAGGGGAAGGTGCTGCCCTTACCCACTCCCTGTGGCTGCCTCTACTAGGGGATGGGCTTCTGCTGAGTGCTGGTGACAAGTGGAGCAGCCATCGTCGAATGCTCACACCTGCCTTCCACTTTAACATCCTGAAGCCCTATTTGAAGATTTTCAATGACAGTGTGAATGTCATGCACGTGAGTCTCTTGGACCCAGGGGCCCAGCTGGAGCCTCAGGGTGATGGGGGCTCAGAGACATCTTGAATTCTGGCTCTTCTGGGTGGCTTTATGATCGTTGCTCTTCCTTTCTGAGCCTCAGTTTCCTCAGCTGTAAATTGGAAAAACAGTCTCAATTTTGTCAGGTGGTCAAGATGACCTAATGGAGTCATATCTTTGGCACATAGTGGATGCTCAAAGGCATTAGTTTCTATGCTGCCCTCACAGAAGCCTTGGAATCCTGAGGCACAGTTGATGGTAATGATGAATATTGCACAGTAGTTATTGATGAGTAATAAACCACTTCAAAACAATAAGGTTTATTATTGCCAACAAGTCTGTGAGTCAGTTGGCTGGGTCTTCTGGATGTGGACAGGGTCACTCATGTGATCAGCTGTGGGTCAGGCAGGCAGCTTTGCTGCCCTGAGCTCAGTCCTCTCACCTGATTGGGGTTTGGCTGCATGGTGACCGAGGATGGTCTCAGCTGGGACAACTGGACTTTGTTTCATGGGCTTCTCCTCTATCTATCTATCTATCTATCTATCTATCTATCTATCTATCTATCTCTCTCTCTCGTGCATGGGTATCGCAGGCTCTTCACATGGCAGAAGCAGGTTTCCAAGAGATTGAGAGGAAGCTGCAATGTCTCTTGAGATCTAGGCAGAGGATCATCACCTCATCATTCTCCACATGGTCTATTGGCCAAAGCAAGTCAAAAGGCCAGCATAGGATCAAAGGTGGTGCAATAGGCTCCACCTCCTAATGGAAGATGGTGAAAAATCACATTGTAAAAGGTGTGGATACATACAGGGAAGCGAAGGACTGGAAGTAAGAGTTTTATGAAGTGCCTGGGATTTTTCCATACTTGTAAGCTGACAAGTGAACGTGTTACTATTTCATGGAGTCTGCCAGAAGATGTGAGACTCCTGGGTCAGAGACAAAGGACAGTTTATTACTCATGGCACAGCAAATGGCACGTGCTTCTTATTGGTTTGCATTCTTTCTCCAAGTCACCAAATCCCGTAGGGTGACACAGGTGGCTTTCAGTGGATGTCTACTCGTGTAGTAGGTTGCAATAAGGGAAGTGAACACTAAGTTTAGGGACTCAACAAGGTCTGACAATTAAGTTCGCGAACTTGCCACCGTGCGCTTCCATTGGCAGCACTGTACAAACAGCTCGGTAAGGTTTCATAACCTTGGTATATCAGTGTCTCACAGCTGTGTTCGTGTTGATGTGTGACAGTGTCTTGCTGAGTGGCATTCATTATTGTTGCATGTTTTTGTGTGCTGTCATGAGAATGTCTGAGCTTGAATTACAGCAACGAACAAACATTAAATTTCTTGCTAAACTTGTGTAAAGGGAAGTGAAATCAGGGACATGTTAGTCTAAGTTTATGTGGATAATGCCATGAAGAAAATGGCAGTGTACAAATGGATTAAATGTTTTTCTGAGGGGAGAGAACACGTCATTGATGAAGAGAGGTCAGGGCGGCCGGTAATGAGCAGAACTGATGAAAACATTGCAAAAGTTCATCAAATTGTGTGTCAAAATTGTTGGCTGACTGTGAGAAGCATAGCAGACCAAGTAAACATCGATAGAGACACCATTAGGAAAATCTTAACTGAAAATCTTGGCATGAGAAAGCTGTGTACAAAAATGGTCCCGAAGGAGCTCACTGATGAACAAAAGGAAAGGAGAGTCAAAGTTTGCCAAGACCTTTTGGAGAGGCAAGACGATGTTTGGGCCATGTTATCACTGATGATGAAACATGGGTGTACCAATATGACCCTGAAACAAAGGGTCAAAGTGCACAAAAGAAGTCAGCCAATTCTCCATGACCAAAAAAGTTCCGTCAGTCCAAATCAAGAGACAAAACGATGTTGCTAACCTTTTTTGATATCAGAGGGATTATTCATTATGAATTTGTACCAACTGGACAAACAGTTAACGAAGTTTACTATTCGGAAGTGCTGAAAAGGCTGCGTGAAAAAGTTGGAGGAAAACGACCTGAACTTTTCGCCAACAATTCATGGCTCTTGCATCACGACAACGCACCAGCTCACACGGCACTGTCTGTGAGGGAGTTTTTAGCCAGTAAACAAATAACTGTATTGGAACACCCTCCCTACTCACCTGATCTGGTCCCCAATGACTTCTTTCTTTACCCGAAGATAAAGGAAATATTGAAAGGAAGACATTTTGATGACATTCAGGACATCAAGGGTAATATGATGACAGCTCTGATGGCCATTCCAGAAAAAGAGTTCCAAAATTGCTTTGAAGGGTGGACTAGGTGCTGGCATCAGTGCATAGCTTCCAAGGAGAGTACTTTGAAGGTGACCATAGTGATATTCAGCAATGAGGTAGTAGCATTTTTTCTAGGATAAGTTCTCTAACTTAATTGTCAGACCTCGTATGACTTTTATAGCAATTGAAAGCAAGCCTAATATTTGTCTAAGGAGAGACATTACCCCATCCCTCAAGGTTGTTTGCTGCAAATACAACTCGGAGAGATGACTCAGGTGAAGAACATCAGGACCTTACATTTTTGGCATACTTATCAAGGTTGTTCAGGGGTGCTCAGGGCACATAGAGGGCTACTTCTCCCAACATGGGACATTTTCCTAATCAATTCATAACAATGAAAGTGGTAAAAGCTAACATTTATTGAGCACTTACTATATGCCAGAAATAATGTGCCAATTCCATGACATATGTTGTCTAATTTTCATAACTCTATGAAGTAGAGATTATTTTTCCCCGTTACATATGATGAAATTGAGGTGCATAGACTTTAGAGGCCTGCCCATGTTCTCCCAGCTAGCAAGTGAGCTAATACATGGATCTGGAATTCCAATCTGGTTTGTTGGACACCAAAGCAGGTTATCTTCACTGTTACTGAAGATTTGACAGGTGGAGCCCATGGGAGGGCAATGAGTTGACCAAGGTCATAAGAGACAGAGCTGCTGGACCTTGAACCCAGGTCTCCCTACTGCCAGGCATGGGGTCTTCATATCCTTAGAGTAACAGCTTCCACTCCCACTTAAGCCTGGTTCTCCTTGGGGATGGGTGCCTGGGGCAGAGGACTAAGAGGCTGGGTCTTGGGGAGTCTGTTCAGTTGGGGCTGGGGAAGGACTCAGGGAAGCCCAAGCTTTGTCCCCTTTTCTGTCCAGGCCAAGTGGCAACACCTGACCTCAGAGGGCAGCGCCCGTCTGGACATGTTTGAACACATCAGCCTCATGACCCTGGACAGTCTGCAGAAATGCGTCTTCAGTTTTGACAGCAATTGCCAGGAGTGAGTCTCTGCCCAGAGCCCGGGAACATGAGCCATAGACCTAAGGGAGTAGATGGAGGGAGGACTGACCAGGGCAACCAGAAGTGCCTTCCTAGAGGAGGTGGGTCAGAGATAGACATTAAAGGACAAGGAAGAGGAAGGAGAAAGAGTCATCTTTTCAGGTGGGTAGAAATGTTTGGTAAACGCCAGGAGTCTAGGAGGAGCAGAGTGTGTGCAACAGTGAGGAGACATCTTGGAAATGAGGTTGGAGGGCTTGGCAGGGGTTAGATCTTGAGGCCATTCAAAGGCCAGGAAAAGGGGTATGAACTTTATCCTGAGGTTTCCAGAGAGCTACGGAAGGTGTTTGAGCAGATGAGGGTGGTGGTCAAAGCTGAGCTTGGACGTCTGACTCTAGAGAAGACCAACTATTGTGTGGATCCTGGACAGTGTTGACATTGGATGCAAGGAGACTAGGGAGGGGGCTGGGCCCATTCACCAGCTGGGAGAGGATGAAGTCTGCGCTGTGAGGACAGTTTTGGGAAGAAGGGGCAGACACTGGGTTGGAGAGAGGTGAGAAGCATGATATTTAAGCTGTGCTCGGGGTGCCTGGGGCACGGATGCACAGAGATAGGAGGCAGGGAGAGAAGAAAGTCTGGAGAGTCATGTCTCCTGCATCAAACCCAACATGTATCTGTGGGGTCATTTGTTCCTGGATACTCAGTTTCCTAAGGGGAGGCAGCTGCTGGCTTCTGGGGGTAGGTGCTCTTTGGTCTTCCAGTGAGCTAAGTTGTTGCCTCCCTTCTTGCCCTCATCCTTCAGGAAGCCCAGTGAATATATTGCCGCCATCTTGGAGCTCAGTACCCTTGTGACAAAACGGCATAATCAGCTCTTCCTGCATGTGGACTTCCTGTACCACCTCAGCCCTGATGGACAGCGCTTCCGCCAGGCCTGCCGCCTGGTGCATGACTTCACAGATGCCGTCATCCAGGAGCGGCGCCGCACCCTCTCTGATCAGGGTATTGATGACTTCCTCAAGGCCAAGGCTAAGACCAAGACTTTAGACTTCATTGATGTGCTCCTGATGTCCAAGGTGGGCTTCTCTGGGATCTGAATGCACATAGTAAAAAGGATCTTGATTTCAAATGTCAGATCGAAGAACTTGGGCTTGATGCCGAGGGCACTGGGGAGCCATGGAGGGTGCTTGAGGGAGGGAGAGAAGGGTCAGGGATAAGTTTTAGAGACGACTGTGTGCCTTGCAGTCTGTAGGGGACTGCTAGGTCTGAGGTTTTACTCTACCTCCAAGTTAATAAGTTAGTTTAACACACACACACACACACACACACACACACACACACACACACACACCAGAACTATGGATCAGAGCAGCCCATTTATTACTCACAGCAGCAACAGCAGCTAGAATAGAACTGTAGCTCTGGTTCCCCATTCCCAAATTCTTCCAAGGGCTACATGGTGCTTTTACCTGTACATGCAGCCATGCTTGCATCACAGGGGTGGTACCGCCACAGTTTGAATCTTGGAACTTATATGAGACAGCTGACACATCTGCCCCTTCTTCCCTATGGGAGGGGGAGAGGGAGAGGGAGAGGGAGAGAGCGAGAGAGATTGTTATTGTTCTGGAGCATAAACAAATTCTCTTCAGTGAGAAGGCAAAGTCTATAGGTTTAAAACCCATTCCTTATCTCCAGGAAGATAAAGAATCTCTAGATTTACTGTCCTAGAATGTGAACAACTTGCTCTGGAGCAAAGCTCAATTTCTAACTCCCAAGGCAGGTTGCCATTCAATCATCCTGGAACCCAAGTTGCCATTAACTTTTTTCTCAGAAAGCCCTCATCACATAGAAACATGAAAATACTCACGGGTCATTGATTCCTCCCACCAGGAGGCAGGGAGGCCAAGGGGGAGGCTTGTGGGTTGAGGCCTCCGGCGATAGTGAGTAAGGGAGGTCTGGGAGTGCAGGGTGGACTTGGGTGTCCGGATGGATGATGGAGACTGTCTCAGGGGCACTCAGAGCTGGTATGATTAAGAGTCATGCTTTATCTCCAGGATGAAAATGGGAAGGCATTATCAGACGAGGACATTCGAGCTGAAGCTGACACCTTCATGTTTGAGGGTGAGGCTCCCAGCGTGAGACTACAGAGGAGGCAGGGGTCTCTCCATCCCAGGGACTTGGTGGGTGACCCCTGCACCAACCCATCCTGCCTCCTCCTCCCCACGGTTGAGGGGCTCAATGTAAGGGCGCTGTCCAACCCCTGGTGCTGAAGCAGCCCAGAAACCCCGGCCTGTCTGGCTGCCTTTCAGGCCATGACACCACAGCCAGCGGCCTCTCCTGGGTCCTGTACAACCTCGCGAAACACCCAGAATACCAAGAGCGCTGCCGGCAGGAGGTGCAAGAGCTCCTGAGGGACCGTGAGCCTAAAGAGATTGAATGGTGAGTGCAGGTTCTCATGGCCTCTCCTTGAACCCCTCTCATTGGCTCTGCTCCCAATGTGGAGAAGAGGGAAGATCTTTTTTTGTTGATTCTGTCATCCTGTCATACCATTTAGTGGCAATGAGAGCAGAACCCAGAGGCAGGGTCTGCCATACAGCCTGGATAGCAGGGGAAATGTTACAGGCTTTGGGGATAGAAAGATCTGGGCTGCTGTGAGAATCAGTGACAATGTGTGAGGGCAGATGATGCCACTTAGCACATATTCAGTAAGTGGACTTTCCCTCCATTCCCTTCCTTTTCCTTGTGAAATCAGTTTTCAAACATCTTCATTCCTTGCACGTTTACTCAGCTCCTGCCTCCTAATTCCTTCCACATTGTTCAGTCCAGGATTCACAGAGGACACTTAGGGATTGAAGTCACTCAACTCTTGTCCAGGAACACCTGCATCTTCATCTATTCAGTCCCTGTTCAGCAAACACCGCCATGTGACCTTCTCACCCCAGTTCTGTGCTGTCTCCCATTCTTCCCAGCCCCACTCTGTGTCCTGGAGACCTGGGAACAATCCAGCCCCAGCCTTTGCCTCCTAGCAGCTCCCAGCAGGTCAGGGCGCTCCAGTCCCCATGGGCAGGGCTGGGGTTGACAGTAAGACAGGCAAAGCTGAGGGTGGAGAGAGTGTCTCAGCTGAGACTCTGAATGCTGATCAGTAGATATTTGCATGTATTTGGGGTGCAGTTAGGTCAAGAAGACACCTGGGTAAAGTGAATGTAGAAGGGCAGAGGGAGAGGGAGAAGGGAGAGGGAAAGAGAGTGGGAGGGAGAGAGGAAGAGAGAGAATGAGAGGGAGAGAAAGAGAGAAAGGAGGTGGGGGAAGGAGAGAAAAAGGAGAGGGAAGAAGGGGGAAGGAGGGAGCGAGGGAGGGGGAGGGGGAAGGGGAGGGGGAGGGGGAGGAGGAGGGGGAGACGGGGGGGGGGGGGCCCCCCCGCGGGGCGGGGGAAGACTGCAAGCAACGCTAATGGCTTCAATTTTAACCCAAGGACAATGAAGAACCACTGGAAGTATTTGAGCAGGAGGACAGATGAGCTCTGGGTACCAGAGTTCTAGGGCTAGTGTCGGGGACACCCTGGAGAATGGGGACCCAGGGAGGGGTTTCTGAGGCCTGAGCCATTCCAGGGGCTGGGGATGGTGAGGAGGCATTAGGCTGGACAGGCATTTTGGAGGTAATGTTCTCCACTCAAAGCATTTGCTCAGCACAGCAGTCTTGTGAGGTGGAGAAACATTGTTACATGTTTTCAAGGAAGTCTTCAAACAGAATTGTACATTTAGTTAAAAAGAAATGAGTACAAAATGGTTTATGATAGAAATTAACTTCCTTCTTAATTCCCACCCTAGGAGTAACTTCCATCAGTGATTTCCTCTGTGTCCTTTCAGGGTTGGTGTTTTGTAGTTTTCCAATTTTGAACTAGTTAACTATATCAGCTATTAAGAATGTAAATCACACAAAAAGAAGGGGATTAAAGAAAAAGAATTCAGCCCCCTTACTGGATATTTATACAAGCTTTTATACAAGTTTTCCAGTGAATTCTCTTGCTTTTTCTAAGGATAAAATCGCTATTTGCCAAAAATGGCACATTTACCCCCACATTTCAAATTGCATTACTATTCCCCCCCCTTGTCTAATTGCATTAGTTAGTATCTCTAGTATCGTGATAAATACGAGTAAACCATTGGATCTGTTTCTTTTCTTTCTTACTCATTTGCCTTTTGACTTTGCTCTCCTGCCATAAAAAGTATTATATTTTTTATGCAAATTTGTAAACCTTTTTATGGTGCGCTTTTTAAAATTTTATTAGTTTCAGGTGTACAAAGCAACATAATAGTTAGACATTTACACCCCTCACAAAGTGATAATCCCCCTCCCCACAAGCTGCTACCCGTCTGACATCTTATATAACTTAAATACCATTGACTATCTTCCTTGTGCTGTACTCCACCTCCCGTGACATATATATATATATATATATATATATATATATATATATATATATGTATATTTTTTTTTTCCTCCTTATATTGACATACAATATTATTCTACTTCAGCTCTTCAGGTGTATAGCACTGGTCAGGCATCTACACAGTCTATGACGTGATCCCCCGATAAGTCCAGTGCCCATCTGGCACCTTACATAATCTTTATAACATTGTTGATTATATTCACCTTTCTGTATTTCATATCCCCATGACTATATTGTGACTACTAATTTGCTCATTCTACTCCCTTCACCTTCTCCCCCATCCCCTCCTCCTTCCCATCTAGCAACCAATTTTTTTTCTGTATCTCTGAGTGTATTTCTGTTTGCTCATTTATTCTGTTCTTTAGATTCCATATATAAGTGCAATCATATGGTATTTGTCCTTCTCAGTCTGACTTATTTCAGTTAGCATAATATTCTCAAGGTTCATCCATGTTGCAAATGGTTAAGATTTCATTCTTTTTTATAGCTGAGTAATACTCCATTGTATAAATGTACCACAGTTTCTTTATCTAATTGTCTATCTATGGGCATTTCAGTTGTTTCCGTATCTTGGCTATTGTGAACATAGGGGTGCATGTATTTTTTTGAATTAGTGTTTTGGACTTCTTTGTATAGCTACCCAGGAGTGGAATTGCCGGGTCATAAGGTAGTTCCATTTTCTACTTTTTGAGGTACTTCCGTACTGTTTTCCATAGTGGCTGCACCAATCTGCATTCCACCAACAGTGCACAAGGGTTCCTTTTCTCCACATCCTCGCCAGCACTTGTTGTTTGTTGATTTATTGATGATAGCTATTCTGACAGGAGTGAGGTGGTATCTCATTGTGGTTTTTATTTGCATTTCTCTAATGATTAGTGACATTGAGCATTTTTTCATGTCTGTTGGCCATCTGTACTTCCTCTTTAGAGAAATGTCTCTTCATGTCCTCTGCCCATTTTTTAATAGTGTTGTTTTTTTTGTATTGAGTTGTATGAGTTTTTAATAAATTTTGGAGATTACCCCCTTTTCAGGTGTATCATTGGTGAAGATCTTCTCCCACGCAGTAGGCTGCCTTTTTGTTTTATTGATGGCTTCCTTTGTGTGAAAAAACTTTTTAGTTTGATTTAGTCTCACATGTTTACTTTTTTCTTTATGGTGGGCTTTTGTGTATTGTTTTGCTCAGAAAATCTTCTAAAAATACCTGGCTGAATTTTTTCCTGGTACTTCTGCAACGCTGCTTTTCTTTCTTCTTTAAAACACTTCATTCAGGTTTGACTGACATACAAAAGTTGTACATGTTTGACGTATACAACTTAATGAGTTTGGAGATATTTGATCCACCTGGAATTTATTGTTATATATAGAGAGCATCTCATGGGGCAGCAGGAGGGCTGGGGGCCGGGGTGTCTGGTTTTGCTCCCTGAATAACTGTTGGGGGGTGTTCCTTAGGGACGACCTGACCCAGTTGCCTTTCATGACCATGTGCATCAAGGAGAGTCTGCGCTTGCACCCCCCGGTGACGGTCATCTCCCGCCGCTGTACGGAGGACATTAAGCTCCCTGATGGCCGGGTCATCCCCAAAGGTGCTGGCAATGACAGGGGCAGGAGTCACCCAGGCAGGAAAAGGGGCCCATCAGGCAGGGGGACCTGTTCCTGACTGAGCCCTCCTCTTTCACAGGTGTTATCTGCCTTATCAGTATTTTTGGGACCCACCACAACCCACTCGTGTGGCCAGACCCTGAGGTGCTGCTTCCTCCTCCCCTCCTCCTCCTTGTCCACTCCCCTTGGGGGACCTCGGGGAGGGCACAGGGTTCTGACGACCCCCCCATCCTACACACTTCTGCCTGTCCAAGGCGGGCTGACCTGGGAGACCCCACCCAACAGCCCTTTGTTGGCCTCTCGCCCCTAGGTCTATGACCCCTTTCGCTTCGAACCAGAAAACGTCAAGAAGCGGTCACCTCTGGCTTTTATTCCCTTCTCAGCGGGACCCAGGTGAGAACTGTGGGCATCTGAGTCAGGCAGGGGGACACACGGAGGAAGAAGGGAATTGAAGAGGGTCAGAGTTCCGGCTCTCCTTTCCTCCCCTCCCCCAGAGATTGTGGGTAAGGGTCTGGGGAATGGGGGTTGGGTAGGTTCAAGGAGGGGTCCCCCAGTGTGCTCAGAACCCTCTCTCCCGTCTGCTGGTCTGAGTTGGGGGCTGGAACCAGGGGATATGTCGGCCTACATGGGGGTCCCAGGCACAATTACCCCCCTTCTCTACCCCTGCGGGCTGGGATGTGCTCCGGGTCAGGTCCCGCCCGCAATCTGAGCCCCTCCTCCCTCACGCCCGCAGGAACTGCATCGGGCAGACCTTCGCCATGACCGAGATGAAGGTGGTCCTGGCACTCACCCTGCTGCGCTTCCGCGTCCTGCCAGATGAGGCGGAGCCGCGCAGGAAGCCGGAGCTCATCCTGCGAGCGGAGGGCGGGCTTTGGCTGCGGGTGGAGCCGCTGAGCGCCGGCCCCCAGTGACCCTCGGCTGCCTGACCTGCGATCCACCTGACCCTACGTACCTCCAGTTGCAGCTTCTCAGAAAAAAAACCAAAAACAAACATGTGCTATCACCTCTGTCCCAGCTTCCCCGAGAGCCAGCAGGGGGCGCTTGGGGGATCTGGTGTTTCTGAGCCCAGACCTCCACTGCCTCTCCAGATGACCACGGGGCCTCACCCCATCGTGGGTTCAGTGCCCAAGCATGGATTTTATCCTGTAGGCCAGAGGGAGCTATGGGAGGTGTTTGAGCAGGAGAGGGACAAGGGTTAAAGACAGGACTTAAGGGGCACGGTTGAGGCTCTGAGTCACGCAGGAGAACCCATAGAGGCAGATTCATTTCTCTGAGCTGCAGGTGCCTCCCCAAACAGAGGTCCCTGGCCAGCCCAGAACACAGGGGAGAAGCCAGCAGTCCACACACCCTGGCATCCTTTCCAGGATTCTTAAGTTCTCCTCCCCACTCGTGTCAACATTCCCATCACTGTGTGTGCCCTGCCCAGTCGCTCCATCCCTCTGGTGACTCTCTTGCCCGGCCTTCAGGAAAGCCCCTCACTTCCCTTTTCGGAGCCCTTGATACTGCCCAGGCAGCCTGAGCCCCCACTGTGTTCTACGCGCTCTCATAAGAGTGTGGGGCAGGCAGGGCTCGTCCCTGCCATTCACCTCCAGGTTCCTTCTTCATTCCCCCCAAAGGCCACCCTTGGCCCATCTTGGGGTGGGGTGGGGACAGGGCCATCCCATAACTCCTGAAATTCAAAGCGAGACCATTGGAAACAAAAATCGGCCCCAAGAGTATCGGCTTTTGAGTCAGGCTGCTTGGGTTTAAGTTTCAATGACTTAGGCAAGTCAGTTCCCTTCCCTGTGCCCTGGTTACCTCAACTATGCAATAGAGACAACAGCAGTATGCAGCTCAGGGTTGTCTCAAGGACTTGTGAATGCTCAATAAATGTTGCCATTATTGCTTTTTCTCTCAGAATTCCTGGCTTTTCATGCCTGCTGTCTTTGATGCCTGTTATTTCTGCAATGTGTTTTAAGAGTATATCTTGGAACTAAAAGGCAAGCCTTCTAGTATCTGTGCTCCTTGCACGAGCTCTCTCCCCCCCCTTGCGGCCATGCATGTCAGAAATAATTGCTTAGTGGTGAGGCCTGAAAGTGTGAGAAGGAGCAGAACCTCAGGTCATATCTCAAGGCAATATCCTGCTACAAATGTAGTTCTCCTTTCACAGCCAAAGGGACTGCGCCACCAAGCCCCTGCTGACCCCTTGGACCTTCTATCCAACTCATCTCCCTCCCTCACTTCACTCACTCACCCTGGCCTCCATTTGGATCTGCTACTATACCTAGTCTTATCTCTCCTCAGGGTCTTTGCCTGTGCTGTTCCCTCTGTGGGGATGCTCTTCTCCCAGATCTTTTGTGATTGTGTCTCATCGTTCAGGACTCCACTGAAATGTCACCTCCTCATAGAGGCTTTTCCTTCACTATGGAAGTACCATCCCATCCCAGTTAATTTCCATCTCATTACTCCATTTATTTCCCTTGTAGGTCTTACTGTCATCTGGAATAATCTTGTTTATTTGTTAATCGTGTGGACTATTTATTAAGGTTAAAATATCCATTAGTTACATCAATGAGAAACTGCAAGGTCCTTTGATGATGAGTTGGCCCAAAGCATAGAATTGGACAAATGACCCAATGGTGAGGCTGTGGAGAAAAGGGACCCCTCACCCACTGTTGGTGGGAATGTAAATTGGTGTAGCCATTGTGGAAAACAGTATGGCGGTTCCTCAAAATAGTAAAAATAGAACTACCCTATTGTGGGGGCAGAGCCCCAGAAAGTAGTTTCCAGGCTCTCAACCTCACATAGACAGGTGCTGGCTCAGGTAGTAAATGGCCATCAACTGTGATTGCATGGCCATCAGCTGTGGCTAGTTGGCCGTCAGCTGTAACCAGTGAGCCATTGGCCACAATATAACTGCTGTGGCTATGCTAGCAGAGAGAGGGAGAGAGAAGAGAAGAAGAATGGGGGCTAGCAAGAAGATGGCGGCTGGGCTGGCAAGCGTGGATGGCGGTTTGCGGACAGTGTGGATCCAGCCTCCAGTGAGAGTATAGTGCCGCCAGAGAGAATATAGTGGTATGACTCCCCTACCTATGGCTCCGTGGGTGTTCCTTTTTGGCCTCACCATATCCTGCGTTCTTGTGTGGGGAGCGGGAGCAGAGACCCTGCAGGGTCTCCCGCACGACACCTATGATCCAGCAATTCCACTTCTGGGTATTTATCCAAAGGAATTGAATTCACTATCTCATAATGATATATGTACCCCTATGTCCACTGCAGCATTATACACAATAGCCAAGATATAGAAATAACATAGATGTCCATCAATGATCAATGAATGAATGAATAAAGAAAATTTGGGGTATACACACACATCCACCACCACCACCCCCAGACACAGAGGTATATTTTTCAATCATAAAAAAAGGAGGAAACCCTGCCTTTTGTGACAACACAGATGACCTTGAAGGTATGCTAAGTGAAATAAGTTAGAAAGAGAAAACCAAATATTGTATGATCTCACTTGTAGACTCAAAAAAAGCCAAAAGCACAAAAACAGTAGATTTGTCATTGCCAGGGGCTGGGGGGTGAGGGAAATGAGACGTTGGTCAAAGAGTACAAACTGCTTCACAAAAACTACACAACTCACTAAATTTAGGTATGGCTATTCCTCTATGAGCAGGAACAGTGATGACTGATTTTCACCAGAAACAAAAGCACGTGATGGTGGGAGAAAGAAGCCCTCTTTTTCCTCTGTGGGGTCTCCCATCTAGAGTAATTGAAATGAGTTTTACCTGCACAAAGAGAGAATTGAATAAAATCACACATGAAAATTGGAAATTTCAAAGCAAGAGAGCCTTGAGGACATGACTTGAGTTCCGAGATCACCTCCCCCAATACCTCCGTGTCCTAGTACAGGAGTCAATAGATTCCTCTTTGTGTGTGTGTGTGTGTGTGTGTTGCCTAAAATTTGCATTTCTGTCCCTGACAACTGAAACAGTCCCCACCAAATGGAAAGGAACTTAGGGGGCAGTCACCCCTTCCACATCCAATAGGGGAAGGGGTGAACCTCTGTTTGAAGACTCCCTTCCTCCCTGGGTGGGTCATTTCCTCTTTGGATGCCTTTAATCATGAGAAAATGCTTCTTCTGGAGCATCCCTGTGGTGACAGAGACCCAGAGAGCAGTTTCTGGGCTCTTGGCCTCACATGGAAAGTGCTGGCCGGTTATTAGATGGCCATCAGCTGTAATCAGATGGCCATCAGCTGTGGCTGGGTGGCCATCATCTGTTACTGGTTAGCCGTTAGCCACTAATACAACTACTGTGGCTGCACTAGAGGGTTGGTTGGTTGGTTGGTTGGTTGGGAGAGGAGAGAAGCGCAGATTGCAGTTAGCAAGGGGTGGGTTGGTTGGCAGAGAAGTGGGCGGTGGATTGTGGATCGTGTGGCTCCTGCTTCCTGTGTCTCCAACCCAGCCGCCAGCGAGACTATAGTGGTGTGACTCCCCATCTATGGCTCCGTGGGTGTTCCTTTTTGGCCTCACCATGTCCTGCGTTCTTAGGTGGGGAGCGGGACCAGAGACCCTGCATGACAATCCCGGTCTCTAGTTCAATGCCTAGGACATACTATTTTAAAACCATAGCATGCTTTTTATTTCCTTTAAGACACCAATACAAATGTGTAACCCTGTGACTCATTCCCTCATATTCTTGTGAATTATTTTCACTCCACCGTGAGATAAACACCAGGATGGTGGAGGACCTTTTCTTGCTTGCCCTGTGCGTGAATTCCCAGAGCCCGGAACACAGAAAGTGCACAATAAGTGTTGTTTGCATGAATGACTGGGTGAGTTCTTAAAACATGGGGTCACGTAAATGAAGTAGTTGCTTGGCTCAAACACCTACAGGACGCTGAGTGGTGAAACAATATTACCTAGCATCTATCAAGCATTTACTAAGTGCCAATAAGTTTATTTGCACCACACCATGAGGCAGATGCTATTACTATCAGCTTCCTCATTTGCAGACAGGGACTCAGAGAGGTCAATTTACTGCTCCAGGGTTACACAGCCAGGAAGTGGCAGGGTCAGGCTTTGAACCCATATTTATCTGATGTGAGTCAGTGGCCTAAAGCAGGAAGCTATCCACACAACTGCACGAGTCTCCCCTTGGCTATTTAATCGGTGTTTGAGAACCTGAAGAGAAACAATTAATTCACACTCATGGCCAGCTGGTTTCTGCTTAATAAATGAGAACAATAAATTAAGGAAAAAGGAAAAAAGAAAAGAAGTCCCTAGAGAATTCAATTAAAGTGATGTCATGGGTTCTCCGAGGCAGTCAATTAGAATTCATCCCAACCCACCACCTCTAGCCCCACCCCAATGCCCTCCGTGCTCATCAGTCAAGACTTCTGGGCATTCTTCCTTGAGATCACAAATAGATTACAAATATTATTGACTTGACTGGTATTAAAGAGCCCAATGGGACATGCATCCCGCACACTCTGGCAAACTCCACTGGCATAACAACCCTGAGAAGCCAATTTCAAGTTTTGTGAGTGAACAAGCCATGGGCTTTTCACTGACACCTGGGAGCTCATTAAAAGTTGATTCTCAATTCCCCACCCTCACCCCCACCCCATTTGGGCAAATTAAAGAATCCCGAAGGAGCAGCAGCAGCGCTGCAGGCAAATGAGGTCTGATGCTTAGCTCAGGGCCAAGGTGGAGACAGAGCCACAGTTTCACCTCACTCCGGAGCAATGGTCCCCAGATAGTTTTCCTGCTGAGATTCAAGCCCAAACTTGGGCATTTGATTAGTACCAAGAGACACAAATGGGAATTGGAGGAGGCGTTCTCTTCCCCCAAGCCACAGGATGCCCAGAGTTCCAAATAGCCAAACGCTACAGCATGCACTGTGGCGCCCTGGCTGCAGAACCCAAAGCAGGCAAAGCACCTGGTACTGAGTGTGGCTACTCTGAGCGCCTCATGTTGCTGGCTGTGCACAGAGGGAAGTCTCCAGAGCTCTGAGGGCGGCCGAGACCTTTACTTCCATCTCACTGGGTGGTATTATATAAGTTACTTGATCAACACTCGCCCTCCTCCCCCACTAGACTGGAGGCCTGAGAGAGTAGGACCCCCTGGACTTGCTCACCATCGTGTTCCCCTCGGCTGGCACCTAATAGGTGCTCAATAAATAAATGACTCATGGCAGCTTTCTGGCAAGTCGGTGCACTGCAAAATCCTTCTGAAATGTGAATGGCCATCCCCTCATGATCTGAAATTCAGTTTTCAGTGTGATTGATGTCACAGGATGCCACCGACCCTTGTGAGTGCATCACAGCCAGGATCCCCAGTGTAAATGAGTGTCACTCATGCCTGTTGGGATTATGGAGTAATGGCCTCTGTAATCTGACCCCTATCAGTCATTTTAGGCCATTTTGAGCCATCCCCCTCCTTGGTGCCCAAGACCCTTGTCACACTGGCCTTCTTCTGTTCCTTGGATGGGCAATCGTCTTCCTACCTCAGATCCTTTGCACATGCTGTCTCTTCTGCCTGGTGTACCCCTCCCTCTCCCTGTGCCCCTGGAGCAGAATGTCTTACCTGAAATGCCTCCTTCTCCGTGAACTCCTTACTCCACTCCAGCCTGCCCTACTCTCGGTGGATTATTGTTGGTATTTCATAGCCAGTTGCCTAAAGATCCTGGGGAAAAAGAAAACTACTTTCCTTCCTAGGAATGAGCCTTCCTGGAGATGAGGGACTGATAATGGCATGACATACCCCAAGTGAGCCACCTGCCAATGGAGGACCAAGGAGGCTTTTAATAACTAATCAGTGATGCTTTCAAGGGAAACTCTTGATCAAATGGGGAAAACCTCTGAATAAATAAAAAAATAAAGCCACTTTAAAATGGAGCCAGAGCTGTCATCCCAGAGAAAACGCCCAGCATGACTTAGGCCTCAAACCTTTGGAAGGCTGAACAGGGCAAAATCACCTTGGGATTGGACTTACAGCAACATTGTGACCCACACCACTATTTTCAAGGATAACAAGAGGCAGTTATGGTGACTGAAGCACTATGACCACCAGACTAAAAACTTTAATTTTTTTTTTTTTTTTAAGAATTAGTGTCCCTATATTGTCACCATAGTATGTTTTCTGCACCCCCAGAAATACCTGCCTTCTATGGATGTAATTGTTCCCTTTCCCTTTCTCATAAATAACCATTGCCTTGGTCTCTTCACCAAACACTATTTGAGGCATATATGCTTAACTGGACTCTAGAAGAATCTATAATTAAGGCATCCAGGACCCCAAGAAATGGTTCTTCAACAAGGCAAACTCCACCCACCAATTGCTCTCCCCAAAGGGTTGTACTAATTTGCATTCCCACCAGCATTTCATGAACATGCTCACGCCCCAATCCCCATATCCGTGCAAATACCGAGAGTCATCCGTGCTGCGCATTTCTAGCCGTCTGCCAGGCCAAAAGTCGTATTTCATTGTTCTTACTGGAATTTCTTAAACCATGAGGGAGATTAAACTTCTTTTTTAGTATTGAGTAAAATTCACATAACAGAAAATGAATCATGAAAGTGAACAATGAATGGTATTTAATGCATTCACAATGTTGTACAACCGTCTCCTCTACCTAGTTCCAGAACATTTTCCTCACCCTCAGAGGAGACCCCATCTTCATTAAACAGGCACTCCCCATTCTCCCCTCTCCCAGCCCCTGGCAACCACTAATCTACTGTTTGTCTCTATGAATTTGCCTGCTCCAGACATTTCATATACATGGAATTGTATGACATGTTACGCTTGGTGTTTGGCTTTTTCGCTTACCATGATGTTTTGGGGATTCAGCCACATTGTAGCACGCGAAAACATGCTGAAAAAAATGTAGTCATTAGACTTTCACTTGTGATATTAAGGAATCTATACCTTTTCTTTAAAATAAAAATGCTCGACATCATTATTGAAATGCAAATCAAAACCACAATGAGATGCCACTTCACACCCATTAGAATGACTATAATTTTTAAAAAGAGCCAAAGAGAAAACAGGAAGTGTGTGGAGGAATTGGAACCATCCTCCACCGCTGGTAGGAATGTAAAATGGTGCATTCATTATGAAAAACAGTTTGGCAGTTCCTCAAAGGTAAAAATAGGATTGCTATACGACCCAGCAATTCTCCCAGATGTATACCCAAAAGAATTGAAAACAGATCCTCAAACAAAACGTATATGAATGTTCCCAGCAGCACTATTCATAATAGCCAAAAGGTGGTAACAACCCAAGTGTCCACCAGTGGATGACTGGACAAACAAAATGTGGTATTATGTGCTAATGGAATATTATTTAGCAATTTAAAAAATGAATTATTCATACATGCTACAACATGGATGAATCTGAAAACGTGCTGAGTGAAAGAAACCAGACACAAAAGTTTGTATAATTCCATCTGTACGAAATGTCCATAATAGACAAATCTATAGAGACAGAAGGAAAATTAGTGATTGCTTCGACCTGGAGGAGAAGTGGAAAGTGTGTGTGTGTGTGCGAGGGGGTGCAGTTGAGTGCCAAAATATACAGGGTTTCTTTTTGGTAAAAATATTCTAAAATTGATTATGGTGGTAATTGCACAACTATGTGAATATACTAGAAACCATTGTATTGTATACATACAATTCAGCCATACGAGGTAGTAAAATCTTTTATGTGTATGCTCAGGGCCAGTTATATCCATTAGTTTTTTCCCTGGAGCTGGACTACCTAGGTTGAATCCTAGATCTGTCACGTTAAGGGGCATGATGATGGACAAGTGAGATGGTCCGTGTCTCTCCTCATCAGGCTTTTGTGAGAACTATAGGACATTGCATGCTCAGCACAGCTCCAACCACGTAACAAATATTTAATGCACTAGAACTGTTATTAGCAATAATATATTTAAAAGCTTCTGCGTGGGAAAAAATGGGTACCATGCTACACCTCTGTCAACCAAGAGAGAGACAGTTCTGAAGAAAGACAATGCTCTTGGGACAAAATTCTTTCCCATGGGGTTGCTAGGCTCAAAGGCCTCACTAGGGGAAGTGAGCTAATTGTATTTGCTCTAACAAGGTTCATTGGGCACCATGCCTCTGGGGTCAGAGAATCTGGTATAAATCTAATGGTGGTGATTCTGTTGTGTGCTCCCTGAGAGACCATGTTCCTTCTCCACAACCAGAAAGCAAACTTGAGGCGGCAGCAGCCCCTCACCCCTGGACACATGACACGGGGGCTGAGCGGTCCTGGGATCTGATGGAGGTACAGTAGCCATTGGTCAAGTAAGTGTATCAGCAAGCCAAGCTGCAGGGGAGTGGTATCAGGGGATGAGCCCCTTGGAAGTACCCCTCAGAGGTTGGGGCTCTCTGCTTAGTTCCACCCACGAGGACTTAAGGTGCTCTGCAGCAGAGCCTCATGGGGGACAGCGTTACTGGGAGCTGGTCAAGAGAGCAGACACCAGAACCAGAGCCTGGCTCGATCCCAGTTCCAAGCAGGGGTTAAGTTTGGAGCCTCAGCTGCCTGCCTCATGGAAGTAAGTGTTCAGTGGAATGTATGTGTCAAGTGCTTCGCTCAAATGTGGGTTACATTGAATAAATGCCACTGTCCTGCTCAGTTAGTTGATTTGAGCAGGTGCTGTGGGAAGAGAGAGTTTGGGGGTGAGGGGTTAACCTAGATTAGTGGTCCTCAAGGGAGGGAGATTCTGACCCCTCCATAAGGGACCTCAAGGTGTTTTTGCTTGTTGCACCTGGGGTGGGAGGGGTTCTAGTGGGATCCAGTGGGTCGAGGCCAGGGATGCTGCTCAATATCCTACAATAACGGGGCTGTCCCCACCTCAAAAAACTGATCCAGCCCCAAATGCCAGTAGTGCCCAGGTTGAGAACCCCTGGGCTCCACCCAATAGAAGGGGATCAGGAAGGGCATTGCTGCAGAAGTGAAGGTAATGGAGGTGAGATGAAGTTGGGGGCTAGAGGCTTCCAACAGGAGGCAAAGCAGGTGCAAAGGGTCTAGGCAGGAGCCAAAACCAGGAAGATGGAAGCTGAAGACGTCCGGAGGGAGAGGAGCAGTAGTGAGCCATGGCAGGGTGAAGTTGGGTAAGATCCCATCTGCATTTTCAGTCACCGTGGCTGCAGTATGGAAAATGGACTGCAGGGGGCGAGAGAGGCCACAGGAAGCCGAGCGCATGGTGGGTCGTCCAGGTGGGAGACAATAAGTGGCCTGGATTGGGGTGCTCACTCTGGGAATATATTTTCTACTTCTGCCTAAGAGATGACGATGACATTTAAAATCCACAAGTTAGGAATCGATGGGATGTGAGAGGTGAAAGAGGAGTTGGTTGTGCTGGCTAGGGTTGTGCACCCCGTGGAATTGTGCAGTGCGCAATCCCGGGGCAACCTCGGCAGCTCTGGCCGGGGAGGTCCCATTTTGGGCCTCGGGAGGTTCGAGTGCCTAAGGTAGGAGGTATCTGGGAGTGCTGTCCAGGAAGCAAGAATTAAGTAGGAGTTTGGAGAGAAGTGGGTGCTGGAGCCAGAAATTCAGTCATTGCCTGAAACGTGTAAAGGACTGTGGAAGATGATGGGCCCTCTGCATCGAGACACCTGCCACCGGTATTGTATTTTCACGCCTGAGATGTGCCCTGAGCATAATGTGGCATCCAGTGTGTGGATTGCAGGGTAAACAGCCTGCCGGGGCTCTGAGCATAGGACTCTGCAGATACAAAAAAAGGACAAGTTGCCTCACAGAGAAATGCATGCCCTCCTCTCTCCAACTTTCAGAAGAAGATGGTGACCACACAGCTTTGGAGAGTCTTATTTTTCACACATATTTGCAGCTGCTTCCTGGGGGAGATTTCTATCTCGTCACCCCCTTGACACCAGGCTTGGCCCCTGAAATGTGAGTGGAGGTGAGAGGAGGGTGTTTCCTGGTTTCTTAGAAGCCAGCACACAATTCACTTTTCCCGCTTCTGTGATAACTGGCAATGTCCCAGACAACGCTTTAGCCACTGGCCTGAGTCCTGGAGTGAATTCCTCACAGAGCACAGCCATAGCAACCTGTGATGGACATGTAGCCTGAGTGAGAAATAAGCCTATTGCTGTCAGCCGCTGAGATTTGCACATATAACGTACTGCAGTCAGTGGGCTGCCCAGTAGAGGCCAGGCTCAGGGGAATGCAAGGCCCACTTAGCAAGTAGGGCTGGGGTTCCTGGGCAAATTAAGATGGTTTGTCTCTAACATTGATGTGAAGAAGCATAAAATGAGTGAAATTAACTCGCTTTGGAAATAATCTACCCCAAGATATAATGAATCTGTACATGCTCTCATGGCCCAAAGAGGAGACTGGTGTACAAGATACGTCATGGTAACATTTCAGATTGGTGCCTTTTAAAAAAAGCATGCTTTTGTAGTGCTCCACACTCATTGTCCCATAGAATCCTCCCAGGGAACTGAGGCTTTGGGCGTGCGTGTCCCTGGCTCGCACAGCTAAGAAGTGTCAGGGATGGTGTTCACACAGGATCATTCTGGATCCAGATCCCCTTGCTGTCAACCACTAAGAGATTTTTTGAATTGAGGTGTAATTGACATACAGTATTATACTAGTTTCAGGTGTACAGCATAATGATTCAATATTCGTATATATTGCAAAATAATCACCACGACAAGTCTAGTTAAGATGTCACTATACATAGTTACAAATTTTTTTCTTGTGATGAAAACTTTTAAGATTTGCTCTCTTAGCCACTTTTAAATATGCAATACAGTACATTACACCCCCATGACTTATATATTTTATAACTGGACTTTGGACCTTTTGAGTCCCTTCATCCATTTTGCTCTCCCTGCCCAATCCTCACCTCTGGCAACCGTCAATCTATTCTAAGAGATTTAACTGTCAGAAAAATCCTTAATGTTCAGCCTTTTACCTAACCCATCACAGCTTCACAGCAACTCTATAGCACATTTTACAGATGGGAGAACTAAGGCCCAGTGCGCCTCGTGTCACACAGCTGGGAAGTGGCAGAGCTGGGATTTAAACCCAGGCTGTCTGGTTTCAGAGTTGATGTCTTTAATCACTCTATTATTTATTCTCATTTTTCTTAACCAAATCCTGGAAATATGTAGGCAGTTTATTATAGTTTTATTTCTTTTCCCCATCTTTACTGAGGTATAATGGACTGATAAAAATAGTATATAATTAGGTGTACAACTTGATGTTTTCATAGACTGTGAAATCATCACCACAATCAAGCTAGTTAACACGCTACTATTTTGATAGCACCACTGAGAAATCCCACTAGTAAAAATAATCATCTGGGGCGGCTGGATGACTCGGTTAGAGCGCAAGCTCTCAACAACAAGGTTGCCAGTTCAATTCCCGCATGGGATGGTGGGCTGCGCCCCCTGCAACTAAGATTGAAAACGACGACTGGACTTGGAGCTGAGCTGCACCCTCCACAACTAGATTGAAGAACAACTACTTGGAGCTGATGGGCCCTGGAGAAATGCACTGTTCCCCAGTAAAATTTATTTTAAAAAATAATAATCATCTATATTACATGTCAAGTATGAATTTCAGCCCCCCCTTTTCCCACTTAATTCTTATTTTTTTTCACTTAATCCTTATAATGATCCTGAGAGGTTAGAATCATTAATCCTATGTAACAGATGAGGAAACAGGCTCAGAGAGGTTAAGTGAGATGCACCTGGAAAGCTGGGTGGGAGGGACAGCAATGAGGTGACCTGTTTCCTCCCTGGGAATCCAGCCACTGTTGACACCCTTGCTTCTGGTTTTAGGACGGCCCAGACATGGACAATTGGACCCGAGTCTCTGAGTTCATCCTGCTTGGCCTCTCTGAGCAGCCGCAGCAGCAGGAAGTGCTCTGTGGGCTGTCCTGCGGCCTGTACCTGACGGGGTGTCTGGGCAACATGCTCACTCTCCTGGCCATCGTCTCAGACCCTCACCTCCACAGCCCCATGTACTTCTTCCTCTGCAACTTGTCCCTTCTTGACATCTGCTTTACCTCCACGACCATCCCCAAGATGCTGCTGAACCACCTGAGTGGGCACACCACCATCTCCTTCTCCGCATGCCTGGCCCAGATGTATTTCTTCATCGCCTTTGGGGCAGCCGACAGCATCCTTCTCTCAGCCATGGCTTATGACCGCTACGTGGCCATCTGCTGCCCTCTGCAGTACATGACAACCATGAGCGTCCTTCGATGTGCCTTGCTGGTGGTGGTACCCTGGGTCTTGTCCAACCTCATCTCCATGGTCCACACTATTCTGATGACCCACTTGTCCTTTTGCACCAATAGGATCCCACATTTCTTCTGCGAACTCAATGCCTTGATCAAGCTCTCCTGCTCTGACACACAAGTCAACAAGATGCTGGTGTTGGTCTTTGGGAGCTCAGTGGTTCTGGTCCCTTTTGTATGCATCATGGCCTCTTACACACTTATTGCTGTGGCTGTGTGGAAGGTGCCCTCAACCCGGGGGAAGGGGAAAGCATTCTCTACCTGTGTCTCTCACCTTTGCGTCGTCTTTCTCTTCTACGGGACTATCATTGGGGTCTACTTCAAACCCACATCCCTACACACCACCCAGAGAGACACGGCAGCCACCGTGATGTACACCATGGTGGCTCCCATGCTGAACCCTTTCATCTACAGCCTGCGGAACCGGGATCTGAAGAGCGCCCTCAGGAAACTTCTCAGCGAGAACCACTTTGCCAAACCTCTTTGAAGACTCTTTTTAGACCCAACTGCTTTTGAAATAAAACTAATTCTTTCCAACACTAGAAGTCAGGGTTGTTCATCTTTTTTCTTTCTCTTTTTTAAAGGTGGATACAAACTTCTTATTATTCATGTAAGTACTTTATTTTTAATTGAATATATTTGACATATAACATTGTGTAAACTTAAGGTGTATAATGTGTTAATCTGATACATTTACATATTGTAATATGATTGCCATTGTAGTGATATTTAGCACCTCTGTCACCTTACATAATTAGCCTTTCATTTTAGTGATTGAGTTAATTAAGTTGTAGCCTCTAAGCAAGTTTGATGATTGTGATACAATACTATTGTCCATATTTTTTTATGCTGTGCATTAGACTCCATAGGTTATTTACTACCTGTTGCAAGTTTCTAGCCTAAACTACATCAATCTTATTCCCTCAACCTCCATCCCCTGATAACCACCATTCTGCTTTTTACAAGTTTGACTTTTTAGATTCCACATATAAGTGATATGATACAGTACTTGTCTTTCTCTGCCCGACTTATCTCACGTAACACAATGTGCTCTAGGTCCCTCATGTTGTTGGAAGTGGAAGGATAATCTCCTTTCTCACGGCTGAGCAATATTCCATGTATACATACGTCATAGCGTCTTCATTCGTCTATTGATGGGCATTTAGGTTGTTTCCATATCTTGGCGATTGTGAATAATGCTGCAATAAACATAGGAGTGCATATATCTCTCCCAAATCCAGTTTTTATTTCCTTTGGATATATACCCAGAAGTGGAACCACTAGATCATATAGGTCTATTTTTAATTTTTTGAGAAAAACTTCCATACCGTTTTCTGTAGCTATATCAATTTACATTCCCACTTACAGTGTATGAGGATTCCCTTTCCTCACATCTCACCAATACTTATTTCTTTTAAAAAAGATTTCTATTAAAATATAGCTAACATACAATATGATATTAGTTTCAGGTGTACACCATAGTTATTCAACATTTACATCCCTAAAGAAGTGAGCACCACAAATTCAGCAACCATCTGATAGATATCGTATCATGTAATCACAATATTAGTGACTGTATCTCCTATGCTGTACATTACACCTCATAACTTATTTGTTTTATACATGGAGATTTAAACCTCTTATTCTCCCTCACCTTCCCCCCCTTTTCAATTACAGTTGACATTCAACATTATTTTATATTAATTTCAGGTGTACAGCATAGTGGTTAGACATTTGTATCATTTAAGAAATGATAGCCCTGACTAGTCCAGTACCCACCTGGCACTGTATAAATAATAAAGTTATTACCATATTACTGACTATACTCCCTGTGTTTTACTTTACATCCACATGACTGTTTTGTAACTATCAGCTTGTACTTCTCAGTCCCTTCACCTTTTCCACTATACCCTCAACCCCTTTCATCTATCACCCCAACAAAATTAGTACCAGTATGACACCATACCAAGTTATTACAATATTATTGACTATATTCCTTATGCTATATTCTACATCCCCGTGATTACTGTGTAATAACCAATTTATACTTCTTAATAATCCCTTCTCCTTTTTCACTCGACCCCAACACCCCTCCCATCTGGCAACCATCAATATGTTCTCTGTATCTATGAGTTTGTTTCTGGTTTGTTTGTTTCTTTTGTTCTTTAGATTCCACACATAAGTGAAATCTCATTGCATCCGTCTATCTCTGTCTGACACTCCACTCAGGACAATACCCTCCAGGTCCATCCATGCTGCCACAGATGGCAAGAACCCGTTACCTTCCATGGTCAAGCAATATTAATATATATTAACATATATATATATATATATATATATATATATATATATATATATATCCTCCTCTTTATACATTCTTCTATCGACAGACACCCAGGCTGCCTCCACATCTTGGCCGTTGTAAACAATGCTACATATGGATGCACATGTCTCCTCTTGAAGTAGCATCTCAGTTTCTTCAGATAAATATTCTGAAGTAAGATTACTGAGTCCTTCTTTGTCTCTTATTATAGCCTTTGTTTTAAAGTCTATTTTATCTAACATAAATATTGTTACTCCAGCTTTTTTTAATTTTTTATTTTCATTTTAATAAAATACCTTTTCCATCCTTTTACTTTTCATCTCCGTGTGTTTTTCATCTAAAATGAGTCTCTTGTAGGCAGCCTATGAATGGGTTTTGTTTTCTTACCCATTCAGCCCTCCTATGTCTTTTGAGGGGAGCATTTAATCCATTTACGTTGAAAGCAATTGTTGATAGATATGTAGCTATAGCCATTTTATTACTCATAATTTTGATCTTCTTTTTTCCATCTTAAAGAAATCCCTTTAACATTCCTTGTAATACTGGCTTGGTGATGATGAACTCCTTTAGCTTTCTCTTGTCTGGGAAGATTTTTATCTGTCCTTCAATTCTAAATGATAGCTTTGCTTGGTAGAGTAAGTTCTTGGTTGTAAGTCCTTGCTTTTCATCACGTTGAATATTTTGTACCAATCCCTTCTAGCTTGTAAAGTTTCTGTTGAGAAATCAGCTGACAATCTTATGGGAGCTCCCTTGTAAGTTACTTGTTGACTTTCTCTTGCTCCTTTTAGGATTCTCTCTTTGTCTTTAACCTTTGCCGTTCTAATTATAATGTGTCTTGGTGTGGGCCTGTTTGGATTCATCTTGTTTGGGACTCTCTGCACTTCCTGGACTTGTGTGTCTATTTCCTTTGCCAGGAAAGATTTCAGTCATTATTTCTTCAATAGGTTCTCAATCTTTTGCTTTCTCTCTCTCCTTCTGGTACCCCTATGGTGCAAATGTTATTACATTTGATGTTGTTCCAGAGATCTCTTAATCTATCCTCATTTTTTTTTGCATTCTTTTTTCTTTTTGCTGTTCTGATTGGTGTTTTCTGCTACTTTGTCTTCCAAATCACTGATTCGATCCTCTTCATCCAGTCTGCTGGTGATTCCTTCTAGTGTATTCTTCATTTCAGTTGTTGTATTTCACTTCTGACTGTTTCTTTTTTATGGTCTCTATGCCCTTTTTAATGTTTGCTATCTTTTTGTTGAAGTTCTCACTCAGTTCCTTGAGCATCCTTATAACCATTGTCTTGAACTCTATCTAGTAGGTTGCTTGCCTCCATTTTGTTTAGTTCTTTTTCTGGAGTTTTCTCCTGTTCTTTAATTTGGGATTCATTTCTTTTGTGATTCCTCATTTTGGCTTCCTCTCTGTGTTTCTATGTATTAGGTAGATCTGCTATGTCCCCCAGTCTTGGCCAGGTGGACTAATGTAGTACCATGTTTCCCCCAAAATAAAACCTAACTGGAAAATAAGCCCTAGCATGATTTTTCAGGATGACATCCCCTGAACAAAAGCCCTAATGTGCCTTTTTGAGCAAAAATTAATATAAGACCCAGTCTTATTTTTGGGGAAATGTGTTGGTGTCCTGTGGGACCCAGTGGCACAGTCTCCCTGGTCACCAGCCCCAGATGCTCCAGGAGTGTCCCTTGTGTGGGTTGTGTGTGCCTTGTGTTGAGCCTTGGTTGCTATTGGCACATCAGTGGGTGGAATTGACCCTGAGGCTGATTGTCTGTGCAATTTGGCCACATTCACAGCTTACATGGTGCTGTGGGGTGGGGATGGAGGGTTACACCACTGAGTGGGATTTGTCCTTGTGGGCTCTGGTGCCTGTTGAGACCACCCGTTGGGTGTGCTGCTTGTGGGGATAATTGGGCAGTGCTCTGTTCTAGTCTGAAGCTGGCCTCCAAGTATGTTTGTTCTGGGACCTCTTGCAAAAAGCTCTGATATAGGTCCAGGTCACCCACTGCCTGTGACTGGCTGGGGACTACCTGATAAGAGCTACAAAATGATCCATAGTTGTTCACTGCCTATGTTAACACTGAAGGTGCATGGGAGAGGCCACACTGTGAACCAAGAATGTCTGCCATCAATAGCAGGCCTGGGGTAGCTTTGCAAAATGCCAGGACACACTGAGACCTGCTGCCACCTGCCAGCTCCCTTAAGGTTCAGCTACTGATAAAGCCTCATGTGGTATGCAAGTTGGGTGAGGCAGAGTCTCAGAGAGTCACTAAAGTGGGAAGAGTTATGGTCACCAGGTTAATGTAAATTCTGATTTGGTGCCAGTGCTGAGCCTCAGGGTAATGCAGGCTGTTATGTGGGGTCTCATCTCCCACTCCCCACAGATGGATGCAGGGTATGGTGAGGCCAAAAAGGAACACCGATGGAGCCATGGATGGGAGGTTCATACCGCTATATCTCACTGGCAACTGGGTTGGAGACACAGGAAACAGGATCTACATGATCTGCAACCTGCTGTCTGCTTCTCTGCGAACCAACCAACTACACTTGCTAGCTGCAACCCACCCTGCTAACTGCAATCTGCCGTGCTAACTGCAATCAGTGCTTGCTAGCTCAGCCACCATCCGCTGCTAGTGTAGCCACTGCAGTTATATTAGTGGCCAATGGCTCACTGGTTACAGCTGACAGCCAACTAGCCACAACTGATGGCCATCCAATCACAGTTGATGACCATTTACTACCCGAGCCAGCACCTTTCCACGTGAGGCCTGGCTCTGTCCTCACACTCAAGCTACTCAGCAAAAGTCTCAGAGCACATTGAGGCCAGTTGACATCCGCCTGGGATCTTTCAGACTCTGATAGTTTCCCAAGAGAAAGTGCAATTCAGAGCTGGCTTCTCTTGGAGAAATTGCCTCTTGTGCTGGGGGAGCTGGGTAGGGTAGAGCCCCAGTGAGTCAGCAGGATGGAGCTGTGGAGCTCACCAGACCAATCAGATTCAGATTTGGCCATGTGGGGGAGGGCTCAATGCAGGCAAGATGGCGCCTGCCTGCAGGCTGCATGGGAAAAGGACCCACACAGGGAAAATGCCGACAGTCCTCCAGCCCTCATCCTGAAGCCCCCCCTGTGTCCCTGATAATCCCCGAGTTATGTCTCAATGCTGGAGCCCAAGGTGAGTGCCTGAGAGTGAGAGAGTCTGTGTGTGGGCCCTTTCAGAGGACATTTGGATTTCCCACCACCTTCCATCCCATTTGGGTGGTTGGAATCCCCATTGTTTTTCACAGCCAGATGTTGTGGGGGTTCCTCTTTTTGGTACCAGTACTCCGGGCTGGGATGGGGGGCAGTGTGGAGCTGGGGGCCCTTGCTTCTCTGGGGGGAACCTCCACAGCTGAGTTATCCCTCCTGGTTCTCAAGCGCCATAAAAAGATTTGGGGTTAGCCAGTTCCCTGTCTCCGCTTCTCCTACTAGTCTCAACGTGGCTTTTTTAAAATTTTTTATCCTTAGTTATAAAATTTCTGTTCAGCCAGACTTCAGATGATGCTCCAGGTAGATTTTTCTATAATTTAGTTATAATTTTAATTTGTTCACGGAAGGAAGCCGGCACAGTGTTTACTCCGCCATCTTGGATCTCTAGCGTTGTTACTTCTTGTCTTATTGGTAATGGTTCTTCTAATGGGTGTGAGGTGATATCTCACTGTGATTTTGATTTGCATTTCCCTGATGATTAGTGACGTTGAGCATCTTTTCCTGTGCCTGTTAGCTACTTTTATGTCCTCTTTGGAAATTTTTCTATTTAGTTCTGCTCATTTTTTAATCAAAAAATATTTTGTTACTAAGTTGTCTGAGTTCTTTATATACTTGGATATTAACCCCTTATTCAATGTATGGTTTGTAAAATTTTTATCCCCATCTGTAGGTTGCCTTTTCATTTTGCTAATTCTTTCTTTTGCTGTGCAGAAGCTTTTAAGTTTGGTTTAGTCCCATCTGTTGATTTTGCTTTTGTTGTCCGTGCTTTTGGTGTCATATCCAAGAATCATTGCCCAGATTGGTTTTCTCCTAGGAGTTTTATCGTATCAGATCTTTTGTTTAAGTCTTTGATCCATTTTGAGTTCATTTCTGTGAGTGGTGTAACATAGGGGTCCAATTTCATCATTCTGTGTATGTTTATCAAGTTTTCCCAGCACCATTTGTTGCAGAGACTCCCCTTTCCTCATTGGGTGTTCTTGGATCCCTTGTCAAATATTAGTTGAAATTGAAAGCTTTCCAGGGTGGTTTTTCTTGACCCAAGGACACAGCATTAAATACCTCCAAAAAGGTATTCCCTTTTCAATTTTCTCCATTCTTCTGATTATTCTCTGAGAACATTCCAGTTTGGTGCTACTATCACTTTAATACTTTTCACATAAACATCCCTTTAGAAAATGAGAAGGAAGGTCTTGGGCTTGGAGCCTTCAGCAGGCTAGAATTTAAACAACTTTCTTTCATTTACATGCTATTCTCTTTGAACTCTTATCGTCTGTGACAGTTTGTGTCCAGGTGGGAAAATGGAAAACGTGCTTTGGCTGGCCCACTTACCATGCGGTTTTGGTTTTCTATTTATGGTAGTGATCTATTCATTTATAATGAAAAACTTTATCGGTTTAAAGACACTCAGTTGAAAGGAAGCTACTGAGTAAATGATGGCATTGTTGGTACTCAGATGTGACATGAGGAATGGGCGGGTACTGGGCCAAAGAGATGACCTGTGCTGAGTCAAGAGCAAAAAGAGTGGTATTTTATGATGATTTGGGGGCACTGTCTTTAAATCCTGAGAGACTTGGGTTCAAATTCTCCTTTTGCCTGTGAATAGGCTGCCACTTATCAAGGCCCTGAAAATAGCCCCAGAATTTGAGGTCTTGTGAATTCATGAGAAGTAAGATTTTGGACAGAAGAAAACATCAAGATTACAAAAACAAAGATTGTGTGGTGTTTCTGAGAATGAATGCCCGCCTTTGTGCAAAGCAGAGACATAAAGTGTTTATTTTTAAAGAGAGGGCTTAGAGAAAAAAATAACAAAGGAATCCCAAACTCATTAAATATAATAGTTGCTACAAGAATCTTTATTTTTATTTTTATTTTTTTATTTTTTTTAATTTATTTTTTAAATTTATTGAGGTGACAATTGTTAGTAAAATTACATAGATTTGAGGTGTACAATTCTGTATTACATCATCTATAAATCCCATTGTGTTCACCACCCAGAGTCAGTTCTCCTTCCATCACCATATATTTGATCCCCCTTACCCTCATTTATTTTTATTTTTGAGGTAGTCCTTTCAACAAGTTCAATTTCATCTGCTGGAGTTTTGTTTTTATCATCTTACTTTGGAAAACCAATGGTTTGCCAGAACTGAACTTCAGCAATGGAATTCTGTCCCACTTACCTTCTGGTTCTCTCCAGAGGATTGATATTCCTTCTCTCTATTCTCATGTCTCTCTCAGACCCATATATAAGTAAACTTATTATATAAAAAAGGTGATTTTCAATCAGTGGCTTATTTATTAAATCACATTGGAATAATTAGTTAGCCATTAAAAAATAAGTTTTACCACAACTCACCTATGAGAATGGCTAAAATCCAGGACACTCACAACACCAGATGCTGGTGAGGATGTGGAGCGACAGGAACTTTGATTCATTGCTGGTGGGAACATGAAATGGTACAGCCACTTTTGAACACATTTTGTTGATGTCTTATAAAACAACAATTCAGCAATCGTGCTCCTTGGTATTTACCCTAAGTGGTTGAAAACTTAGGCCCACACAACAACCTGCACATGGACGCTTATAGCAGCTTAATTCATAATTACCAAAACTGGAAGTAACCAAGATACCCTTCAGTAGGCATAAATAAAGTGTGGGACATCCATAGAATGGGATATTATTCAGTGCTAAAAAGAAATGAGCTATCAAGCCATAAAAAGACATTGAGGAACCTTAAATGTGTATTAATATGTAAAAGAAGCCCATCTGAAAAGGTACATGCTGTGTGATTCCAACTCTATGACATTCTACAAAAGGCAAAAATATGGAGACAGTAAAAAGATCAGTGTTTGCCAGTGGTTGGGGGGAGGGAGGGATGAGTACGCAGAGCACGGTGGATTTTTAAGGCAGTGAAACTATTCTGTATGAAGCTGTTATGATGGACACATCTCATTATATATTTGTCAAAACCCACAGAATGAATCATAAAAAACCAAGAATGAATCGTACGGTAAACTGTGGACTTTGGCTGATGATGACGTGTCAATGTAGATTCATGGGTTATAACAAATGCCCCTTTCTAGGGGCTGTTGATAATGGGACAGAGGCTGTGCATGTGAGGGGGGAGGGGGGTGGGGAATCTCTGTACTTGCCTTTCAGTTTTGCTGTGACCTAAAACTGCTCTAAAATAATAATAATAATAATAATAATAATAATAATGCCTTTTTAAAAAAAGTTAAAACCCAATCTGAAATGTTTGCACAATATTTTTTGGTAGATTAAAGATTGAGAGATTGGCAAACTTTTTGTATAAATTACCAGATGGTAGATAGTTTCGGCTCTGTAGGCCCTATATCTCCATCACAGCTACATAACTCTGCCGTTTGGTAGCACAAAAATAACCATGGTGTCAACAAATGGGCACTTTATGTATAAACATAGGCAGCAGACCCACATGTTGTAGTTTTTCACCCCTAAACTATATTATTAGAAGAAACTAAGGAAAATATTTCTGACAGGAATAGTATTAAAGCACAAGGAACAGAAGGCAAAGGATAAAGATTGGTAGACAAAATTAGTATTTAGAATCTCTTTGGAAATCTTTAAAAATGCCTGCAAATCAATAAGAACAAGACAATCTAATAGAAAAATGAGGAAAGGCTTTGAATAGACATAGCAAATAGAGAAAATCTATATGGCTCATAAACAATGGAGATTTTCCAACCCCACTAGTAATTAGGGAAATACAAAGTACAGTGACAAGGTGAGACCACTTGGTAACCATATTGCCAGCATTAAGTTTCACTCTATCAAGTGTGAATAAGAGTATGGAAAATATAACCTCCAACACACAGGTGCTGAAAGTGTAAATTAGCACAGCCACTTGGGAGTTTAATTTGGTAATTCTTCTTAAATTTAAGAATCATATTTCCTACAACCTGACCATCTCATTACTTAATTTATATTTGAATCAGATTGTGCCTACGTATAATAGAAGACACAAAAGGATGTATAATAATGGTGAAAAACTGGAAGCAACTGAGGTGTCTCTTAGTTAAATATACATCACATATATTCATAAAATTGAATATCAAACTGATTTTGTAAAAGTGAGGCAGTGCTATAGCAGTGGTTCCCACCTACCAGGGGTGATTTTTCCCCTGAGGGGACATTTGGCAATGTCTGGAGATGTTTTTGTCATGGCTGGGGTTGAGAGGCTACTATCATCTAGGGGGTGGAGACCAAGGATCCTGCAATGTACATGACAGGACAGCCCCCTCCACAAAAACTCCAGCCCTAAATGTCAACTCTGCTAAGGGTGAGAAACCTTGGTCTATATAAATTAACGTGGATATCATTCTAAGATGTTGAGTGAAAAAGCCAAGTTATACAGAAGTATTTAGAGGACAATCAGATCTGTATTAAAACACACAGTATGGAAAACAGTTTGGTGGTTCATCAAAAATTAAACATAGAATTACCATATGATCCAGCAATTTCACTCCTAGGTATGTACTGAAGAACTGAAAAGAATTCAAGCAAATCGTTATACAGATATTCAGAGCAGCACAATTTACTATAGCCCAAAGATAGAAATAACCCAAATGACCATCAGTGGATGAATGGATAAACAAAACATGGTCTGTCCACACCAAGGAATATTCCGCAGCCATGAAAGAAAGACTGAAGCACTGATGCATGCTACAAGATGGATGAATCTTGAAAACATGCTGAGCGAAGAAAATCAGACCACAAAGTCCACATACTAAATGATTCCATCTATACGAAATGTCCAGAACAGGCAAATCCACAGGGACAGAGAACAGAGGCATGGTTGCCAGGGGCTGGGGAAGGACAACTGCTAATGAGATGGGATCTCCTTTTGGGGGTGATGGAAATGTTCTGGAACTAGATAGAGGTGGTGGCTGCACAACATTGTGAATGTACTAAATGCCACTGGATTATTCACTTTAAAGTGGTTATTTTTATGTTACGTGAATGTCACCTCAAAAATAAAACAACCTCCCCAAAAGCACAACAAAACCCCACAATAGTACCCTTTTACATATACATATATTTTTTATGTTGGGGAACAGTGTATTTCTCCAGGGCCCATCAGCTCCAAGTCAAATCGTTGTCCTTCAATCTAGTTGTGGAGGGCGCAGCTCAGCTCCAAGACCAGTCACCGTTTTCAATATTTAGTTGCAGGGGGCGCAGCCCACCATCCCATGCGGGAATTGAACCGGCAACCTTGTTGCTGAGAGTTCGTGCTCTAACCAACTGAGCCGTCCAGCCGCCCCTCCTGCAGCTCATTGTCTTTAATCTAGTTGTGGCGGGCGCAGCTCACTGGCCCATGTGGGAAGCTGGCAACCCTATTGTTCATAGCTCTCGCTCTAACCAACTGAGCCACCCGGCCACCCAGTAGCACTCTTATTGTATGCGTTTGTGTTCGTCCACATGCCACATGCATGTCTGCAAGGATGCCCATCAAATGCAACATCACGATCACACGGCCATCGCATAACTTTTAGCCTCATTTGTGACATTTCAATTATTTAGTAAGAAGAAGTAAATATTTATGTGTTGTTTGATTTTTAAAATCTTTAAAAAGACATTTAATTGGGTCAGTGACCTGGATGGGGAAGGATAAAGGTGGAGGGCATGTCTGGCAGCTTCCCCAGCCCCAATGGGCGATGGCAGGACTGCTTTCCTGCCAGCACCAGCAGCCAGGGCCCCAAATCCCAATTTGCAGAATATTAGACAACGCTCGCTAGAGCCCCTGAGAAGCTAAGGTAATTGAGTCACCCCTGGCAGGCAGGGAGGGAAGGAAAGTGCGGATAGCCTCCCCGAGGTTGTCCCCTCCCTCGCAGGGTCCCCAGAGGCCCCAGCATCCTGGTAACAGAAGCAGAGGTAGTAGGACTACAGCAAAAGAAGGCAGCGGGTGGGGAGCAGAGGTGGCATAAATAATGAAGGTCAGGATCCGGTGAACCCCCTGCCCTGCTGGCACATTCAGGGCAGCAGGCTCTTCACCTTGCAGCTGAGCTGTCACCTGTACAGCCCTTATCTGCAGGGAAATGCTAAGCCAGGTTCTTCCACTGGGGTAAGGCAGAAGTGGGCACAGGGCCTGGAGCCCCAGGTGAGTCACCTTTCCTCTCTTCCACCTGACTAGAAACACCTGGGGAATGAGCATCTGCCCTGGGCTCAGAGAAGCCCCCTGTTTATACAACTCCTTGTGAAATTTGAATCTCTGGGGTGGGGGCAGCAGGCAAGGCTTTACTTCCTAGCTTCAAGGCAATGTGATAATTATTATCTTATGAGGACATTTCACTGGACAGGTGAGAAAACTCAGGTGCAAAAGAGCTTCCGCTTAAAGTTACCCAGAATGCCTGTTTGACTTTTTATCTCTCCCCTCTCTGTTCTGGCCAGAAACCAATGGTAAAAGGGTTGGGGAGAGGCAGAGAAAAGCAAGAGACAAGAGGACTCAGGATTGAGAGCCTTCGGCCACTACTCAGGTTATGAAGTATGGTGGGGGGGGGCGGGATAGGTGGGACGATGGTAAGGAGTTAAGGATGAAAAGGGAGAGAGAAGGGCGGGAGGATGCAGAAGGAAACCAAACAGCTCATTAAGAAGAGACGGTCAGAATGGGGGCAGGCAGGTAAGGCAAGATGGGGTCTGAGAGACAAGGCCCCCCTAGCCCGTGGTTCTCAACTAGGGGCAGTTCTGCCCCCGCAGGGGATATTGGACAATGTGTGAAATGTGTGAATATATTTTTGATGATCACAATTGAGAGATGCCACTGGCATCCATGGCCAGGGATGCTGTTCAACATCCTGCAATGCACAGGACAGCCCCACCAGAAAGAATGATCCAACCCCATGTCCTTAATGCCGAAGGGGGGAAGCCCTGCCCTAGGGGTATATGTGGGCAAGACTTGTCCATCAACAGGTGTGGCCCCCAAGTCTCTAGGAGGGGAGTTGTCCTCACCGCGCTGTGGGTTTCTCTAAGTTCCAGATAGCTGGGTTCTCTCTCTCTCTCTCCCTCTCTCTCCCCTCCTCCCCTTCGCTCTCACTTCTCCTCAGTTTACTCACAGAGGAACCCCACAGAGTGTTCTCCTGGAGGCTCAATGCCAGGAGGTTTTAGTCCCTCTCTCTGCTGTTCTGAACCCACACACGTCATGGTTTTACAGCTTTTTTCTTTTAACTTAAAAAAATGAATAGACTTTATGTTTTAGATTTACAGAAAATTGAGCCGATAGCACAGAGAATTCCTATATACCCCGTCTCTCCCTGCACACAGCTTCCCCTGTTATTAACATCCTGCGTTACAGCTGATGAACTAATATTGACACATCACTATTAACGAAAGCCCACAGTTCACATTTGGTTTCACTCTTGGTGAACATCCTGTGACTTTTGATGAATGCACATTGTCATGTGTCCACCATTACAGTATCACACAGAATAGTTTCACCACCTTAAAAAATCCCAAGTTCTACCTATTCACCTCTTCCTCTCTCCCCAGGGCCCCTGGCAACCACAGATCGTTTTGCTGTCTCCATAGTTTTGCCTTTTCTAGAATGAATGGGCAGCCCTCTTAGCTGCATTCTGCATCCCCACCATTTCAGAGGGTAGCACCGTGTTTCCCTGAAAATAAGACCTAGCTGGACATTCAGCTCTAATGCATCTTTTTGAACAAAAATTAATATAAGACCTGGTATTGTATCATATCATATCATATCATATCATATCATAAAAACCAGGTCTTATAGTAAAATAAGACCGGGTCTTGTATTAATTTTTGCTCCAAAAGGTGATTAGAGCTGATAGTCCGGCTAGGTCTTATTTTTGGGGAAACACGGTATGTGCAGCCCCTGGGCCACCTCTCCAGGACCTGGCAAGCTCGTATTTTCTCATAGTTCCCCTCCCTCTCATTCTTCATGGCTGTGGGTTTTTGTGATCTTAATTGATATGGGGAAGGAGTGTGAATGGAATGGCATGGTGAAGCCGACATCTCTCTGGTCCTGGAAGTGGCCTCTGACATTCATGAACAGCCAAGTGGTGAGTGTAGCAGGAAGGTTAGGAAAAGATAGGCTTTGGGGTCAAGCAGATGTAGATTCAGATCCGGAGCTGTGATCCCTCGGACAAGTGTTGTATCTTCTGTGGGATTCAGCTGCCACATCTGTAAAATGGGGATCATAAGAGGTGCTTCATGATGTTGCCGTACATATTTAATAAGAAACATGTGACCACAGGGGCCTGGTCCACAGTGTTACCGAGCAAGGCTCCCTGCCTGCTGTGCACAGAAGCCAATACTATGGCACCAGCTTTTCAGAAAAAGGAGCTTTTATTTGTGAGTTCAGCCGGCAAGAAGACAGGCGGCTAGGCTCACATCTGTCTCTGATCCAGGCTTCTGGGCCCGATTTAAGGGGTTTCAGCACCGGATCTTCCTGGACAACAGACCCCTTGTTTCTGAAAAGGTTCCACATTCAGGTTCTGGTCACGTCCCCGTCCTTTGGTTCATGGGGGGAGCAGTTAAGGGTTCACAAGTGTTACTCGTGAGTGGTGTTCACTATTGTTACTCCTGAACTTTGGTTCTGGTTCTTGTTGGAAACAGGATAGGACCAGTGTGAGCTGGTTCTGCAGTTACAATAAGTCACATCTAATAAAGGGTAGCTGTTCTCATCCAGAGCTCAAAATCCAGGACACACGATGATGAGGGTCATGACAAAGTTAGGAGCAAGGATTCTTAAACTCACTCAGGAATCGTTTTGCAAGCACCCTGGAATGAGGGACTTGTCCCTCTGCTTTGGGAAGAGAATATGCAGGAGGGCTGCATAGAGGAGGTGACATTTAAGCTGAATCTTAAAGTTAAACATGCATTTGCAGGTAGAGAAGAGAAAGAACCAGGATCCAGGCAGAGGGAGAGTGCCAAGGA
The DNA here is from genome assembly GCF_057876585.1 of Rhinolophus sinicus. Lineage (NCBI taxonomy): Eukaryota > Metazoa > Chordata > Mammalia > Chiroptera > Rhinolophidae > Rhinolophus > Rhinolophus sinicus. Next base: position 84,985,614 of record NC_142515.1, on the reverse strand, counting down.
ATTGCAACTGCATTCTCTAGATTCTCGGTTCTCAACTCAGGATGACTTGCCCCCCCCCCCCCCCCCCCCGTGGAGACATTGGCAATGTCTGGAGACATTTTTGGTTGTCACAACAGAGCAGGGGCTATTTGCATGTAGCTGATGGAGGTCATGGATGCTTTTAAACACCTTACAATGCACAGGACATCCCCCTTGGCAAACAATGATCTGGCTCCGAATGTCAAGAGTCCCACAGTTGAGAAACCCTGCACGAGACATTGGGGAACAAGGGAGGCTTGTGAGCACAACCCGTGTGACCCTGACTCTACCCATTCAGCCTCTTCTTGGACGCTCTTATTTCCAAATCATTGACTTTGCCTTGCCCCTGTAAGATCGCAGAGTGACAGGACTGAGGGAGGCTGTGGGGCCACCACCCTGGGGACCTACGCGCAGGTGCTGACCCAGAAGTGGAGGAAACATGCACATGATTCCAGGGGCGGGAAGTCAAGAAATTCTGGAAACCAGTGATATCACAGCCTTTAGTCACCAAATTGGCTGGTTCCCTCTTTGTGTCTCGTTGTCAACTTGTCAGGGCTTGACCAAGGACCGCAGCCCACTTAAGATGGCATGTATTACTTTATTTCTATTTTCAAAATTGTGGTGACATACACATAACATAAAATGTACCATTTTAGCCATTTCATAGTATACAGTTCAGTGGCATTAAGTACATTCATGATATTGTGCAACCGCCATCTCTGTCTAGTTCCAGAACTTTCTTATCACCCCTAAAGAAAGTGCCAGATGCCTTAACAGTCACTCTCCATTCTTCCATCCTCCAAGCCCCTGCCAATCACTGATGTGCTTTAAAGTGCTACACGAATGCTCACAACAGCACTGTTTACAATAGTGGGGAAAAAAACCCAAATGCCCATCAGCTGGTGAATGGATAAACAAAACGTGGGCCATCCACACAACAGAATATTGTCTGGCCAAGAAAAGGAATGTAGCACTACAACGTGGATGAACATGTTGGAAAGCATGATGCTGAGAGAGAGAAGCCAGACACAAAAGGCCACAGAGTGTGTGAGCCCATTGATATGAAGTGTCCAGAACAGTCAAATCCATAGAGACAGAACGGAGATTAAAAGTTTACTGCCTTTTATACTTTACATTGCCTAATAAAATAAGATCATTTAAAAATAGTTAAGTTATTCATAAAGAAATATTGATATCTCATTAAACTGACGTTATTTAGTGATCACAGGCTATGTACCTTTGCTCACTTGGTGTATTGATTTAATTATCATAGGGAGCACCTACTGTGTGCCAGGTCACATTCTAAGTACAGTGGTACCTCGGTTTTCGAATGTCTCCGTTGACGAACATTTCGGTTTACGAATGGCGTATATTTTATAAATCTATGGTATCATTAGATAGTAAAATTCATGCTAAATTTGCAGTCTTAGGGCTTGATTTTAAAGGTCTGGAATGGATTAATCCATTTTGCATTGCATTCTATGAGGAAACTGTGCCTCGGTTTTCGAACGTTTCAGAACTCGAATGGTCTTCCGGAATGGATTATGTTCAAAAACCAAGGTACCCCCATATAGCTCGTTTCTTTCTCACAACAGCTCTTTGAAATGGGTAAGAGGAAATGGAGGTACAGAATAGTGAAGAAACTCACTCAAGTTTATATGACAGGCAGAGCGTGGATTCTAACTTATGTTGGCTGACTCCCACGTCCCTTTGATGGCTATGTTGCATTGCCTCAGAACATATTGACGTGCCTCACGGGAGCTGGCAAAAACAAGAATGTTATTTCCAAACACTTTCCTGCCTCTGATTTCTGGCAAGAATAATGCCAGAGGAAGAATCTGATTGATTCATATTAAGCTAGATATGCACCCTAGCTCAAGGAGGTGTAGCCATGGGGAAGGGACATTCTGTGGTAGAGTAGCAGAGCAGCAATGGCTGGAAGCTCCAGTGAAGGGACATTTTCATTTTTGAAGACAATCTAGCGGATTAGAAGGGAGACAGCCAGCTATGGGTTCAAGTCTTGGCTCTGCCATTTTGACAGTCTTACATTGAACAAGTTACTTAGCCTCTCTGTACCCCAATATTCTCAATGAGTATGCTCAAGATACTCAAAATGGGGGTGATAAAAATAGCACCTTTCTCGCTAGGTTGATGAGAGGGTGGAGTGGGAATTCCATCAATGCTTGCTGTCATTTATCAGAAGCCCCTTAGGCAGGTCCAGGTGGAAGACAATGACCTTTCTCCATCCAGTAGCTGAGCTCTCCCTGTCACCCCCACCTCTCAGGCACAGGCTCCATGCAACGAGCCAACCTCTCAGCAGTGACTGAATTCATCCTCATCGGCTTCTCCAACTTCCCCCACCTCCGGCTGCTGTTCTTCCTCTTGTTCCTGCTCATGTACCTGTTCACGTTGCTGGGGAACCTGCTCATCATGGCCACCATCCGGAGCGAGCGCAGCCTCCACACGCCCATGTACCTCTTCCTGTGCGCCCTCTCCATCTCCGAGATCCTCTACACCGTCGCCATCATCCCGCGCATGCTGGCCGACCTGCTCTCCACCCACCGCTCCATCGCCCGGGCGGCCTGTGCCAGCCAGATGTTCTTCTCCTTCACATTTGGGTTCACCCACTCCTTCCTGCTCACCGTCATGGGCTATGACCGCTACGTGGCCATCTGCCACCCGCTGCGTTACAGCGTGCTCATGAGTCCCGGTGTCTGTGCCTGCCTGGTGGCCTGGTCTTGGGCGGGTGGCTCAGTCATGGGGCTGGTGGTGACAGCGGCCATTTTCCACCTCACCTTCTGTGGACCCAATGAGGTCCACCATTTTGCTTGTCACGTGCCACCATTGTTGAAGTTGGCCTGTGGGGACAACGTCTCCACTGTGGCCCTGGGCGTGGGCCTGGTGTGCATCACGGCCCTGCTGGGCTGCTGTCTCCTCATCCTCCTCTCCTACGCCTCCATTGTGGCCACCGTCTTAAGGATCCCCTCAGCTGAAGGCCGGCACAAGGCCTTCTCCACCTGCGTGTCCCACCTCACCGTGGTGGTCGTGCACTACGGCTTCGCCTCTGTCATCTACCTCAAGCCTAAGGGTCCCCAGTCCCTGGAAGGAGACACCCTGATGGGCATCACCTATACAGTCGTCACACCCTTCCTCAGTCCCATCATCTTCAGCCTCAGGAACAAGGAGCTGAAGAACGCCATGAAGAAGACCTTCCTCAGCAAAATCTACCCAGAAAAAATATGACAATCTGGGAAGAGTTCCTTGGAAACAGGTAAATTGGGTTACCCGGTGCTGCCACTAGAAATGGCACCCTGTAAATATGTTTGTCTGGTGCTTTAAGGTTTGCAAAGACCCTTGCAGGCAACATTCAAATGCACACACAATAGTTTAACAAAACAGCATCAAGGACATATTCAGGGTGGAAGGATATATGAGAAAATCAGATTCAGTGATTCCTATCTGTTGGCAGGACACTTTGTAAGGTAGTGTTAACCCTGCAATCGGTTCTTCTCTTTCCAGGAACCAGAGTGGTCTAATTACTCCCAACACCATCAACCCATATTGCAAAGAGAAATGGAAGATGTCAGCCCCCACCTCCCTGACCCTAACTAGGCAGCAACAAGTAGCTACAACATAGATTTTGTAAGGCTACAGAAGACTAAGCCAGGTTACAGCGGAGGAGAACAAAGCACCTTAAATTTCAGCATTGCACAGATCTGTGCAGGAGCAGTTAGAAACAGTGATAAGCAAACTAAACCTCTGCATTTCAAATGTGAAGCATGAACAGCTGCAGAGAGACAGAGAAGTCTCTACAGTTAGTTTGAGGAAAGAAGTCCCTCCATGAGAAGTTGCCTGCTGTGTTAGAGAGTGATGTGGCACATGGGCCATGGGGGGACTCTTTGTTGAACCACAATAATGAGTGCAGAGCCCAGGATAAAGGTGTAACTATGGTTACACCAGTTTAATGCTCCCCCATGGGCAAGAGGGGATTTCAGGTTGACCGCACTGCATAGTATTTATAATTTGTTGTAAATACATGTATTCAAGAGTATGATATCACTTATATGTGAAACATAAAACAGCTTTACTTGTAAAAACAGTAAAGTGGTGGTTACCAGAGGCTGAGGGATCGGGGAAATGGGGAGATGTTTAAGGGTACAAATTTTTAACCAGTAGATAAATAAGTCCTGGAGGTCTAATGCACAGCGGAGTGACTATAGCAATACTGTATTATAAATGTTAAAGTTGCTAAGAGATTAGGTCTTAATTGTTCTCACCACAAAAACGAAATGATAATTATGTGACAAGATAGAGGTGAGCTAACACTACAGTAGTAATCATATTGCAACATATTAATGTATCAAATCAACACGTTATACATCTTAAATTTACACAATGTTATGTCAACTATAATCTCAATTTAAAAAGGTTTCCCTGATACATTTATATTGTTTCAGAATATGATTTATACATTTATTTTAAAACAGCAATTTATAATACTTAATGGACACAAGTTTATGGTGATACTGTTATACACAACTTAATATGACTAAAATGCACAAACAATAAATTAAGCAAGTTAGCCAAAGTTATAAGAAAGGAAAACATGTGTATTCCTCTTAAAGTTGAATAGCAAACCGTGTGTCATTTGTCCTAAAGTGGAATTCAGTCTTTCTCTATAACTTGAGCGATAAAAAATTCCGTGTTAACATGAAGTGGGAGGATTTGGGAAACAATTTCAGTCAAAACTGGGGAACTCAAAGCATCTTCCTTTGTAGAATATACTGCATGTTTCCTGTTACCCCTCATGTACATTATCTCATTACAGCCTTACAATGGAGGATCAAGGCAGTTAAACTCATATCCACTCCGTCAGACGGAGCTCAAAATAGTTACACGGCTCATCCAAGATCATGCAAATGGATAGGGTTAAGTTTCCAAAGTAGGTCTTTTCTGATTCCCACTCTTCTCCCCCTAATGCTTCACACACCATCTTCCTACAGTGATTTTCTTGGGTCTCCGGTTCAAGGAGGACTAGCCCATTTTCAAATCAAACACTCCAGCATCTTAAGAGCCTTCTAATCCATAGGTGGTCTAGGATGGCATTAAAATTGCAAGTTTTGCTTGATGCGCTTGGTATCAGAGGGGAAGGTGTGAGTTGGGGAAATGTCCAATTGGAGCATCAACTTTGACATATCCATCTTTGTTGCCAGTGTAGAAGGAGTGGGACCTCAGTGAAGGGGGTTGTGGTCCAGCAGGGGCGCCACAGGGAGAAGTGCTACTCCAACTGAGCTTCCTCACCTGCCCCTCGTCTCCCAGAATCTCCTTCTCCAGGAATTGCCTCCTCTCTATGGCTCCTAGCCTCCATGAGTGGTCCCCATGACTCATCACCATGGCAACAGTGGGTGGGAAAGGAGACAGGTGACACCTTATTCTCTCAAGAGGTAAAAAGAGATGCTCTAAAGTGCAGATAGAGCTGTGCAGTGATTGAGTGATGAAGCAAAATGCTTTTGTTAAATCACACTCCATCTCTTAGCCTCAGTTTCCTATCATTAAACTGGGTATAATAATAATGTTGCCATTTAGGATATTTCTGAAAATTAAATAATATCACCTATGTAGGGCAATAGATAGTGACTGGCAGGCAATAAGCATTCAATAAATGCCCGCTTTTAAATAACTATTTAATAGTTATCTGTGGCCTTCTGTGTCTCAAATCCTGTGCTAGTTTTGGGAGTCCAGAGAAGGGCTTGTTGTTATTCCCTGTCTTTGAAGCGTTTCCGTGGTGCTGGGGGGAATGCTCCGTGGTACACAGAGAAATCAGGGCGCTCACCAACATACGGGCCAAGGGCTGAAGGCCACCAAAAGGGGTGTGACTGCTGTAGTTTGGGCTGCATCAGCCAGTCTTCCCCTCATTCCACTACTCCAGAGGCTGTCACCAGTGCCTCCCCCACCTCTCAAAAGATGCTTGGAAGTTGCTGGAGACATTCTTGTTGTTCCAATTGCAGGAGGGAAAATGTGCTACACTATCTAGTGGGTGAAGGCCAGGGGTGTTGCTCAGCTCCTACAATACAGAGGACAGTGAACCACAAAGAATGAGACAGCCTCAGATGTCAACAAGGTCAAGGATAACTAACCCTGCTGTATCCACCCAGGAAACATTTGTTGAGCACCTACTGTATGCCAGGCACTTTTTTATTTCTTTATTTTATTTATTTAGTTTTTAAGGAGGGCGCAGCTCACAGTGGCCTATGTGGGGATCGAACCAGCAACCTTGTTGTTAAGAGCACCGCGCTCTAACCAATTGAGCTAACTGGCCACCCCTACCAGGCAATTTTTTAGATGTCACTGGAGATATAATGTTGAACTGATTAGATGTGACCCCTGATCTCAATGCTTGCACTTGAGAAGGTGAAGATTTGGATATTAAACAAATAATCACACTAATGAATACACATGATAAGTTGTGAAAAACAGCTATGAGGAAAAGAAAGGAGTTGCTATGAGGGCTTACAATAGAGGTGGTGACTCAGTATGGGGGAAATCAGGGAAGGCTTTCCTGAGGAGGTGACGTTTAAGGTTGGGCCTAAGGATGTGTAAGAGAAGGAGAAGAGTGTTCCAGGTAGAAGCAGCAGCACATGCAAATTTCTTGAGGTCTGAGAGTGCTTGGTTTATTGTAGGAATAGCCAGGGAGCCAGTTGGGCTGGAGATCTGGGGAAGACCGGGGGATAGAGTTGGAGATGAAATATGGATCCACCACATTAGGGTTTATCCTGTACCCTAAGGGTATAAGCAGGGGGTTGATCGTTCAGATTTTCCTTTTGCAAAGATCCCTCTGGCTGCTGGACAGAAACAGCCTTGGGGGTTGGGGGTGGAGGAGAAGGAAAACATCCTTGAGGAGGGGACTGGACTTTCATCCATAAGCAAGGGCATGGCGTCAACATTTCAGAAGAGCAGAGCATGAGAAGTGAAGGCAGCAAATTGCATCTCTCAGGTTGGCCTTTGCCTCCAGCAATTAGTATCGAAACACTTGGGGGCTCCAATTAGCACAGGGAGAGGGTGTCCCCTAAAGTCTGGAGATTTCCCCTTCAACAGCTCTCCTCTGCGCTCCAGGCCCTTTAATCACCTCTCTGGGCTCTGGCCCTGCCTTGGGGATACCAAAGAATGTGGCACTGATGGGATCATTAGCCAGGAACGGCAAACATCTAGGAATGTGGGGTGTGTGTGTGTGTGTGTGTAACTTTAGAAAATAGAAGCTGAATAATGGAGTGGAGGGGAGCATAGAGCCCCTGGGTGTGTGTGGCCTGGATGACACTGTGGGCAGAGGGGCTGGGTTGTGGTGTGGAAGATCATCACCCCAGGACCCTGGTTGTGTTCATCGACCTTTTGGCACTTACTATTTCCATCACCAGATAAGTTAAGGATGGCTTCTGAGTTTTTATCTTTTGAGAGAAAAGAAGCGCACGGCTTTTGGAAGGTGGTGATGAAAGAATCTAAGGTGAGGCACATGAGGCACTCACCTTGACTACAAAATGTAAGGGGTCAAACTAATGGTTTGATTTTCTTTGTGAAATAAAAGAACTGATGTGTGTTAAGCATTTAAGGCCATACTTATTGTCTCCAATTCAAACATTTGGCTTGATTTTGAGCTAAAGATTCTGTAGAGCAGTGGCCCCCAAAGTGTCATTCCCAGACCAGCAGCAGCAGCTTCTATTCTAGAACATCAGATTGCAGAACCCCTCCCAGACCCACTGAATCAGACACTCAGAGTGACCAGCAGCCTATGACTTCACCAGCTCCTCCAGTAACGCTGATGTGCCCCCACGTTGGAGACCCATTGCCAAAGGAGACTCCCTCGGCCGACCTCGTACTGTACCCTTGCACGGTGCTGGCTTTGTGACCCTGAGCAAGTCCCAAACCTCACTGTGTCCATTTCCTCCTTTTTAAATGGGGTGTAACCCAAAAGGGCTGCCTGCCTCTGCCTGAGCATCTCCCTTGAAACAAGGCCAGGTCTGCAGGTGCATCCCCCCAATATATCTGACTCCACAACACATGAAAGAGAAACGGAATTTTATTGAGAATTTCAAGAGAGTTGGGGAAGGGGATTTATATTAGGTACTCTATGGCAACCTTATAAACCTTATAAAATGCCCATCTATGTCCCTGCTTTTTTCTCAAATTTTTTCATCAGCCACTGGGTCTGGGTCAATTACCAGGAATCAGGTTTTTCTCCCTGTCTCTTCGCTTTCCCTCAACCCAGCCATTACCTCCTTATCTTTCTCCCACGCCTTCACCTCATCTTCCTACACATATCTTCTCTCCCAAGGAGAAATTCAGATCCCTCTTTCTCTTTGCAATTCGCATCCTTAAACCTCTCATTCAGCTCACTCAGCAGAGGCCACTCATAGGAGGAGCCCGCCTGCAAAACTGTGAAGAACTAAAGATGAAAAACCATTTCACCATCAAACAATGCTTTCCTTTCCTCAAGACGTTGGTCAGAATGAGAGGGATGATGTGTCTGAAGCACAGAGCAAATATCTTTCATTCACTCATTCAAGATAAGCTGTGCACATAAGTGTCCTGACATAGCCATATGGGCAGCCCCTCCTCCATGCCACTCTCAGGTATGGGAAACAGGAAGAAGTTGACACAGAAGGTCAATATTGGGGTGGTTGTGACCTCAAGGAATCCAGGAGAAATGAGGTCAGTCAGACTGAGGGAAAGAAGAGAAAACAAACATCTAGAATTTACAGAGCACTTACTAAGGGGAATTCCCATATAGGAATCATCACCAGTGAAGCACAATTATACCCATTTTACAGACAAAGACTGAAGTGTCTCCACCCACCACACCTCCTGCCACAAAACCAGCCACTTCAAGAGCTCTGGAGAAAGAGCTTGCTGAGGAAGGTCTTCTTCATGGCGTTCTTCAGCTCCTTGTTCCTGAGGCTGAAGATGATGGGACTGAGGAAGGGTGTGATGACTGTATAGGTGACACCCATCAGGGTGTCTCCTTCCAGGGACTGGGGACCCTTAGGCTTGAGGTAGATGACAGAGGCGAAGCCGTAGTGCACGACCACCACGGTGAGGTGGGACACACATGTGGAGAAGGCCTTGTGCCGGCCTTCAGCTGAGGGGATCCTCAAGACGGTGGCCACAATGGAGGCGTAGGAGAGGAGGATGAGGAGACAGCAGCCCAGCAGGGCCGTGATGCACACCAGGCCCACGCCCAGGGCCACAGTGGAGACGTTGTCCCCACAGGCCAGCTTCACGAGAGGTGGCACATGGCAGAAAAAATGGTGGACCTCATTGGGTCCACAGAAGGTGAGGTGGAAAATGGCCGCTGTCACCACCAGCCCCATGACTGAGCCACCCGCCCAAGACCAGGCCACCAGGCAGGCACAGACACCGGGACTCATGAGCATGCTGTAACGCAGCGGGTGGCAGATGGCCACGTAGCGGTCATAGCCCATGACGGTGAGCAGGAAGGAGTGGGTGAACCCAAATGTGAAGGAGAAGAACATCTGGCTGGCACAGGCCGCCCGGGCGATGGAGCGGTGGGTGGAGAGCAGGTCGGCCAGCATGCGCGGGATGATGGCGACGGTGTAGAGGATCTCGGAGATGGAGAGGGCGCACAGGAAGAGGTACATGGGCGTGTGGAGGCTGCGCTCGCTCCGGATGGTGGCCATGATGAGCAGGTTCCCCAGCAACGTGAACAGGTACATGAGCAGGAACAAGAGGAAGAACAGCAGCCGGAGGTGGGGGAAGTCGGAGAAGCCGATGAGGATGAAGTCAGATGTGGAGGTGTGGTTGAGCCATAGCATGGTGGTCACACCTGGTCGGGGAGAGAGGGAAGAACTCAGTGGCTAGAAACTTGGGGTCTCTAGTGAGCCCTCCTGCGAGGACTTCCCTGAGGGGCTCCCTCACCTCTCCAAGTCATGGTTAGTCCACCTGCAAAATGGCATTCATAATAACGATCTATGCCCCACAGAGCTGCTTGAGGTTTAAATAAAACCGTGCATCTAACGTGCTTAGCACAGTTCCTGGCCACCAAGAATTCAGTAAGTAAATGACAATCATTATTACTACTATTTTTAACTCACAGTGGTAGGAACTCAGGTTCTCTATTCAGCCACACCTGGGTGGAGTTGTTCCTAGCAAGGGCTCACTGCCTCATGTGCACAGAAGTCAACACTATGGCACTGGTTTTTGAGAAAAGAACTCACTTTTTTTAGTGAGTTCGGCTGGCAAGGAGACAGGAGACAAGGCTCAAATCTCTCTCCCCGGGTTCTGGGCCAGATTTAAGGGGTTTTAGCCCCTGATCTTCCTGGACAACAGACCCTTTGCTTCTGAAAGGGTCAGGTTCAGCTCATGGTCAGATCCCCGTCCTTTGGTTCCGTTGGGGGGGCAGTTAAGGGTTCACAAGGGTTACTCGCAAGTGATTTCAACTTTGGTTCCATGTCTCGTTAGACCACAGGATAGGACCCGTCTGAGCTGGTTCTGAGGGTATAGCGTCTCCATTTCAGACCTTGTCAGTGCCCCTAGTCATTTTTCTAAATAGGCAAGGAAAATGTAAAAAAGCAACAATCCAGTTTTTTTAAAAAAATGATTATGCTGGGATCTTTAATAAGATTTTTTGCATTGGAAAAATCTAATGCTGGTTGGAGTTCCGTCTTTGAAAGGATAATGGAAATCCTGTGATCACTATGCTCAAATATGCAGCCTAAACTCTGAGCTGTCCGCGAGGCTTAGCAAGTAGTAAGTGGTGGATTTTTTCTTTTCATTCAAGACTCTACCATGTTAGCCACATGAGTTAAATAAATTTGAGAAGTTGTTTCAAAACAGTGCTTCAAAAGCAACAACAGCATTGGGTTAGTTCCTTAATCTTTCTGAACCTTAGTTTTCTGATCCCTAAAAGGAAGTTGGTCATAATAACCCCTGGCCGACAAGGTCGTTATGAGGATTAAATAAGATAAGGACATAAGGGGCCTTCCACAGCACCTGGAATACGCACTTGAGAAGACTGAGGCCAGCATAAATTACCAGAATTAGCTTCTCTTAAAATGTGGCAACCTATGATTGTACCTTTCTTTTAACTGGTGCATTTAATGCATTTATCTTTTTGGTAATCGTGTTGGTTTGGACTTAATTCTGTCATTTAATATTTGAGGTATTATATATTAATATGAGTTATTATTAATTATATATTATATATTAATATGAGCAATTATAGATGAGCTATTACATATTAAATATTTATTAATAAAATAGCTAACATTTACATATACTTATATACGTATGTTTACTTAACATATAAAAACACAAAAATGTGCACATACTCCTATTAGCTCTACCAAAAACACACACCAATCCCCTCCCCCCAAAACCAATAAGAACATGGAATTGTCACCAAAAAGGACCTTGTGTGAGGCCATAGAGGAAGTCTAGGGAAATTTCCAAGTGCCAATATTGCAAAGACCCAGGTTATCTGACCACACTGCAATAAAATTAAGAATTAAGAAGAAGAGGATACCTGAAAGTTCCCACATATTTGGAACACAAATATTAGGTCGGACCATTTGACAGTTCCATGGTAACATGTTACTCACTAATCTTTGGCTAAAAGGAAAATTACGGAATACTAAGAGCTGAATGATAATGAGAAGTTGAAATGACTAAATGAAATGGATTGTGCCCTGGAGTAGAACAAAAGGATATTAATGGAAAAACTGCAAAAATTGTAGGAAGACCTGCAGTTTGCTATAGAGCATTATACCAATGTTATTTTCCTGGTTCTGATCACTGTACTGAAATTCTGTAAGATGCTAACATTTGAGGAAGTTGAGTGAGGGGAGCACAAAACTTTTCTGTGTTGTTTTTGCAACATTTATGTAAGTTTAAAATTAGTTAAAAATTAAAAAAGCAAGATAACATCCAAAGCAGCACAAAATCTATCGAGTATCTGCAATAAATTTAAATGAGCACACACAAGACCTCCACAGAGAACAATTAAACCTCTAATTAATAGAAAATATGGCAAATGATATAAATAAGTGGATGAAATGGAAAGACAACATCATAAAGGTGTTAATTCTCCCCCAAATTTAATCTATACCTTCAATGTAATATTCTCAAAAACATGATAAACTTATTCTAAAATTTCTATGAAAGGATAATGATCTATGAATAACTAAGTTAACCTTGAAATGAAGAGTGAAAGGCAGTGGAGGAGACTGTCTTCCAAGATTCTGAGAATTCTACACAAGATTTGGAAACAAAGCAGTGTAGGATTATTGCAAGGACAAATAGACCAGTGGTTCAGAATGGGAGACTGCAGATGTGAAGCCATTCATATATGGTTAGGGTCACACCACAAATAAATCAGAAAAGGACAAATTGTTCAGGGGATGCTGTCGGGGAGATTATCTCTTTATATAGATAAAAACAAAAATGGACTCTTAATTAGTACGAAGAGAGGACCAAGATGGATTAAACCTAACTGTGAAAGATAAAAACATAGTTAATAAAAGAAAGGTCGTAGGATCTTTGTGATCTAAGAACAGGAAGCGAGTTCTTTAAAAAGAAGAAAGCGCAAACCATAAGTAAAAAAGATCAATTCCATTGCATCAAAATTAGGAATCATATTAATAAGGAGCATCATGGATACAGTTAAGCCATGACAGAAGCAAGATGTTTGCAATATTCAATCAGTTCTAGACATCTGCTCTACACCACAGAGACTGTAGTTAACAATACAATAACGTACACTTAAAAACTTGCTAAGAAAATGGACAACGATATTGTATTATAACCATCAAATTTGCCAAGAGATCTTAATTATTGCCACCCCATAAAAGAAATGATAATTATGTGATGTGATAGCGGTGCTATCGCTACAATGACGAGCACATTACGTATAGAAATGTACCAAATTAACATGTACACTTTAAATTTACAAGGTGTTATATGTCAATTATATTTCCATTAAAAAAAATTAAGAGGGTAGATCTCTTCCTCTCTCCTGGCTACAAATGGGCTCCAGAGTACCACCTATAAATGTACAAATGTTACCCCAAAAAAAGCTGAGCTCCTTGTCTCCCTCTGGCACTTACCTGTGTCACCCATCCCCAGGACAACACCTCGGCAAGACTCTCCAAGGGGGCTGTTCAGGTCACCTGCACAAACCTGGACTTAAGGGGAGAGAAAGGCCAGGGCCCTCATCCCAGCTCTGGGCCCCCAGCCAGAGCCCCAAGCCCGGGCACGCTCAGTGCTCTTACCACACACACACAAAAGTAAAGGGAAACAAGAAATGCTTTGGAGGTGATGGATAGACTTATTACCCTGATTGTGGTGGTGGTATCTCACAGATGTAGGCATATGTCCAAACTCATCCAAATGTATACACTAAATATGTGCAGATTTTGGGATATTATGCGAACCTCAACAAAGCTGGAAAAAACTGACAAGAGACTAATACTAGAATCTACAAGGAATGTCTACAAACCAATTAGAAATAAAAGCTAGAATCATGATAGGAAGCGGGCAAAGGGTAGACAAGGGGATGTGTAGAAGAGGAATGCAATAGGCAAACAGGAAAGGAAGACCTGCTGAGCTCATGAGCAGCTAGAGGAATGCAATTTAAAACAGCAACATGGTATCACTTTACACCTGTTAAAGGAGCAAAACTTAGACAGCTGGATGGTGCTATATGTTGGCCCAGATGTGAAGGTAGGTGGACTTCAGTCATTTTCAGCAGGTACCTGACGGTTCATGGCCAAATTCAGAGGACACTTACCCTAAGGTTCGCCATCACTGGCGCCTGGATCTCCATCCAAACGAAACTCTCACACATGTCAGTGAGGTGCTGCCAGCAAGGACATCCATTGCAGCATTATCTGTGTTGGCAGAGAGTTGGGGACAGTCTGAGACTCCCCGCTACCCATGGGAGTGGAGGATTAAAATGTGGTGGTCATGCACCAGGAAGTTGTAAACAACATTTAGGAAAAGAAAAATCCCGATACCCACATAGCAACATGGCTCTTTAAAATATAATACTGGGCGAAAAATTAGAAGAAAAAAAAAAGGAGATCTCCACACAGTACGATGCAACATAGTCAAAACATGTGTGTGCAACAATATACATTTTATAAGAATTCGTGTATCAAATACATGGTGATGGAAGGAGAACTAACTCTGGGTGGTGAACACACAATGTGATATATAGGTGATGTATTCCAGAATCGTACACCTGAAACCTATGTAACTTTACTAACCATTGTCACCCCAATAAACTTTAATTTAAAAAACAGAATTCATGTAAACAGAAGGGTACACATGGAACGCATTAGACCATCTGCCTATTAGGGGTGGGGAACAGGAGTGGGACATGATGATAAATGGGAATAAGTAAAACAGAATCATTGTGCAAATTAATGTAGGTGAAATGTCATTAACTAAGGAGCATGATTAACTCAAGTCTCTGAATCTTACATCCAACAAAAATTTGTGACTATATATATATTTATACTTATATATATATCAGTGATACATACATACATACACAATGATACACACACACATATATGTCAATCATATATACTATATATACATTGGATAACAAGTTTTCAAATACTTGCCTCAGACAAGGTTCACTCCCATATTACAACATCCCTTCCATTTCTCTTTAGAAGATTGTCACTAATTGCTCCCTCAGAGCTATGGTCAGCCTTTGCTTGGAGGACCCGGAATCCCCATTGGAAAATGGACAATTTGGCTCAAGTGTCAAGATGAGGTGTATCATACAAGAGAGCAGCATGTGCGGTCTAGAGGGGAGCTGGGCAGCCCAGCGGGTACCTGGGGTGCCAGTCTCAGCTCCCTTTCCTTCCTCATCCCTCAGCCACCATCTCCAGACCCTACTGCCTGCACCCCTGTCCCGTGGCTTCATGCCCTGTCTCCTGGAGCACAGTGCCTGTCCATCTCCCCTCTTCTGTCCACCCCTCATCCAGCTGCCAGCGTCTATTCTCTGAGACACACATAGTTCGTGGAGTCATGCAGACCCAGGGTTCAAATCCTGGTCCTCACCACATGCTGGGACAACCAGCGAACCGTTCTTGTAGGTTCTCTATGGGGATTGGTGCCAAATGCTCAGCACAGAGAAAGTTCTCAGGGAATGCTGGCTGGCCTTGTTGTCATCGTTTATCGTCATTGCTGGGCTGGTTGTCACTCATCCTTCCCAGCCAGGTGACACATATTGGCTCCATGATAGTCCAGGGTTTCGACCCAAATTCCAGGCTAATCTTTCCTTTGACACTGTGAATGCCCCTCAGCCCACAGCCCCGCTCCCTGGGGCAGCCCACGTCTTCCTCTCTCCTGGCTACAAATGGGCTCCAGGGTACCAGCTCCTAAATGTACAAATGTTACAACAACAAAAAAAGCTGAGCTCCCTGTCTCCCTCTAGCACTTACCTATGTCACCCATTCCCAGGACAACACCTCGGCAGGACTCTTCAAGCAGGCTCTCAGGTCACCTGCACAAATCTGGACTTAAGGGAAGAGAAAGGCCGGGGCCCTCGTCCCAGCTCTGGGCTCCCAGCCAGAGCCCCAAGCCCGGGCGTGCTCAGGCTGGCTCCCAGATCCCGCCCCTGCGCCTTCCCTCCTCAAGGGACACTGTTCAGCCCAGCCAGCTCTGCTCATGCGCCTGTGTCATAGACCTGAGACTGTGTCACAGCAGCAGACAGAGCTGAGCATCCACACACAGGTACACGGGTTCGGAAACACACACTGGCTGTGACACCCAGGAAACAGCCAGAAACCGAGCCACTGTCACTTATTCTGCACATACCTACTTCCACTGGTATGTGGTGCCTGGTGGAGCTGGGCTGGGACTGGGGTAAGGCAGGGACATAACAGCAAGCGTACTGTGGTGTGGTGAATAGAATCCCCTCAGAATGTACGTCCTCTGGGACCTCAAAATGTGAGCTTGTTTGGAAATAGAGTACTTGAAAGTATAATCAAGGAAAGGATAGAGATGAGGTCGTACTGGATTAGGGTGGCCCTAAACCCAATGACTGGTGTCCTCATAGGAATAGAAGGGGACACACGGAGGACAGAAGGCCAGGTGATGGTGGAGGCAGAGATTGGAGTGCTGCAGCCATAAGCTACGGAACGCCTGGGGCCACCAGAAGCTGGAAGAAACAAGGAAGGATCCTTCCCTGGAGCCTCCTGAGGGAGCGTGGCCCTGCCAACACCTTGGTTTTGCACTTCTGGCCTCCAGAACTGTGAAGGAATACATTCCCAATATTTTAAGCCACCCAGTTTGTGGTACTTTGCTACAGAAGCCACAAAAACCAAATACAGGCACATATAACTACACATACACACATACTCAGTGCACACAGGAGTACACAGGGGTGACACACACATAAGCACACTGTGACCCTTCTGGCTCAAAATCGCCCTCCTCCCAACCTGTTACAAAGACCACTCTCTGCCTGGGAATGGACCCTGGCCACTATGGCTGCTGTGGGTCTAGGCACTGGGAGAAGGAGACAGCTGTGGGCAGTAGATGGACTCAGTGTGGGGCCAGAAGCCCAGACTGGTCGACCTAGCCTGGGGTCAGGTATTGGTGTTGCAGACCCCCTCTCCGCCTCACCTTACTCCCGTGCCCTTCCCACTAGGGCCTCGCTCTGCTCTGTTTCTCTGTGGTCCGCTGGTCCTCTCCCTTCTAGTCTCGCAGCTCTTGTCACCTATTCCTGGAAAATGGCCCTGGAAACAGAAGCTCTGCTTGCCTTGTTCTTCTGGGGACGCCAGCCTGCAGCCTGGCCTGGGGCCGCCCCAGCAGAGCCAGTGGTGGTAGAGAGGTGGCTTTATCTCCGAGGGCGTCCTCCCCAGTGGTGGGTTCCCAGAGGCCTCTCCCAGGAGCCTGGGGATGTGGGATGTGTGGTCCTTCAAGGGGAGGAGAATGCCCTTTCCTCCCTTCCTTCTTTCCTTCCTTCTTTCCCTCCCTCCCTCCCTTCTTTCTTTCCTCTCTCCCTCCTTCCTTCTGTCCTTCCGTCCTTCCATCCTCCCCTCCCTCCTTCCCTCTTTTCTTTCCTCCCTCCCTTGTCCCTTCATCCATCTGTCACATCTTCACTGAGCCCTAGCTAAAGAACTTGGTGTGGATCTGAGGACCCAAAGAGAATCCTGCCATCGCCCAGCATTAAAGGAGCCCTGAGTCTTGGGAGAGGCAGAGCTGAGTACAAACATCCCATCTCCTGTGATCAGAACTAAACAGCAGGAGAACCAGTGAAGGAAAGTGAGACATCGTCCTGGGAGAGGGTGGGGGCATACTGAAACTGAGCCTGGGAGGGCACTTTCTCCTCAGGCTGTGTCTTAGACTCTCCCTCTCCTGCCTGCTTTGCCTGCATCATTTCCATCTTAGGGAATGCCAACCTTCCCTCTGTCATACCATCCCCCCATCTCAGCCAAAATCTTGCCTTCAGCCTCCACCACACCCTCTTCCTCTCCACAGCTGTTTCACCACCATCAGTGGGTTCCATCACTTAATCAAGACTCAACTCTGGCCTCTTTTGTCACCTCCACCACCTCCACCCTAATCTGGGCTATCACACTTCTATCTCTTGCGTAGATACCTTCCGAGCCTGGTCTCCAAGCCTCCAACCCCACCCCTTCAAGTCTATGCTCTGAAGAGCAGTTAGAGAAATCATGAAATAGATCATGTCCCTGACCTGCCTCAAACCCTCCAATGGCTTCTCAGATTAGAATAAAATCTGAGCTCCCCACCTGGGATATGACTCCAGCCCACATTTCACCCTCACTTCCCTTCTTCCATCCCCACATCTATGATTTCTCCTGGACACACAAGGATCCCATCCTCTGGGCCTTTGCACATACTGTTCCTTCTACCTGGAACCCCTTCTTCCCACCATTCACTCTCACCTGGCTCAGTACTGTTCTCCTTTCAGGTCTCAGTTTAGACATCACCTCCTCTCAGAAGCTCTGGTCATCAATCCTTCCCACTCCTTACCCAAACTGGGTGAGACAGGCTGGGCTGCCCCAAGTATAGGTATTTTGGGGAAATGGGACTGGATTCCAGGATCATTTCTTCTAGGGTGGTTCTTTCCCTCAGCAGACGTCAGGAAAGGATACTGGGGAGCTGTGGATGTCTGATCCTCAGAATGAACACCCTCTACTGCTGCGCCTTCCACCCCAAACACTAGACAAGGTGACCCATTCACTGTAACACTTTTAGAATTGCTCAGTTTCCCATGGTTCTAGAAACAGACTGGCAATACAGGTTAGATACGATGGAAGAGAAAAATACAAGAAATAGAGTCTAATCATAGGGTGTATGAAACACAGAATTAAAATATTGGATAACAATTGTATAGAAGGAACAGTAACAAAGCTAAAGCATTGTCAAGTCCATACATTGTTTGGGAGAGGAGTCAAGGTATTATTTATTCACAGATGACACAATCGTCTACATAGAAAAATCCTAAGGAATTGACAAAACCTAAATGAAATCATAAATGAATTTAACCAGGGTGAGAGGGTGCAAGGCCAATATACAAAAATCATGATCATTTGGATATACTAGCAATAAATAATTAGAAAATAAAAATGTTTGATGTCAATATCATTTATAATGGCATCATAAAAATAAACAAGAGGGGCTGACCCGGTGGCTCAGGCGGTTAGAACTCCATGCTCCTAACTCTGAAGGCTGCCGGTTCAATTCCCACATGGGCCAGTGGGCTCTCAACCACAAGGTTGCTGGTTCAATTCCTCGACTCCCGCGAGGGATGGTGGGCTGCGTCCCCTGCAACTAAGATTGAACACGGCACCTTGAGCTGAGCTGCCTTCCGGATGGCTCAGTTGGTTGGAGCGCATCCTCTCAACCACAAGGTTGCCGGTTCGAATCCCACAAGGGATGGTGGGCTGTGCCCCCTGCAACTAGAAACGGCAACTGGACCTGGAGCTGAGCTGCGCCCTCCACAACTAAGACTGAAAGGACAACAACTTGACTTGGAAAAAAGTCCTGGAAGTACACACTGTTCCCCAATAAAGTCCTGTTCCCCTCCCCCAATAAAATAATAAAAAATAAAAAATAAACAAGAAATAAATTTAAGGAAAGTGATGCATGATGTCTCCACTGCAAACTACAAAACAATCCTGATAAAAAAATTTTTTAAAATCTAAATAACTGGAGAGATAACCACGTTCATTGATGAGCATTCTCCATATTATGGAATTGGAAAGAGACACATGGGCTTCTGGTGTGTCTTTAGTGTTCTGATTCTTGACCTGGGCTACTTGGGGTTCATTTAAAAATATTCCCTGAAATGTATATTTGGCACACACATGTTCAAAGAAGCACTATTCGCATTTGCCAAAGGGTAGAAATGACCCAAATGTCCATCAATGGATAAGTGGATAAACAAACTGGTATATGTAATGTACCACATTGTAATATGCCGTATGGAATATGCCACATGGTATGTAATACAATGGGTTATTCAGGCATAAAAAGAAAGTGCTGATATGTGCTACAATATGGGTAAACATTGTGGTGGTTAATTTTATGTGTCAACTTGACAGGGCCACAAGGTGCACAGATATTTGGTTAAACATTACTCTGGGTGTTTCCGTGAGGGTGTTTTTGGATGAGTTTAGCATCTAACTCGATAGCCTGAGCAAAGCAGATTGCCCTCCCTAGAGTGAGCGGCCTCATCCAATCAACTGAAGACCTAAACAGAGCCACGTGCTTCCGGCTTTCCTGGAACTGAGAGTTGGAAAATGTATCTCCTGGGGTAATTCCAGTCTCAGGGGCTCAAGTTCCCATGGTTGCTAATTTTCTCTCTGACAAAAAATGGAGATAAAAAGGAGCTTTCTGATGCAACACTGTCCTCCAGAGCCTCTATCCTCAGACAATTTTGTCAGTCACTCCACAGACCAAGGCAAGATTCAGGAACCGAAGGTGCTGGATGCCAGGGAGGTTTTGTCAAGAGGGCGTCCCAGGATAGGAACTCAAGAGTATGTAGGGGCTGGGAGGAGAGTCTCTCAAAACATGGCAAGGAGAGCTGAGCGTCTGGAACCCCACTGCTCATGGGGCTTTCTGGGTTCTGGGTATGATTAGAGAGGAGCTATTGTAGCAAGAAAGCACCCCAGGAACTGATGGTTTTATAATTCATTTTCATAATCACGCCAAGTTTGAGTATATGCGGGCATTTGGAGGGAGAGAGACTGTATATGCCTCTTAATGTTCCCCAGCTCGCAGCTGGGCATCTGACCATTTGTCTTTTTCTCCGTTGAGCAGCATTGCCATGAGTCCAAGTATGCCAGACCCTCAGGGGAGCTCATGGATTTTATTTTATTTCTTTTCTTTATTTTTTATAAGACTTTGTGTTCACACATGTTTGGAAAATTCTTTTTTCTTTTTTTTTTTTTTCTAAGATTTTATTGGGAAAGGGGATCAGGACTTTATTGGGGAACAGTATGTACTTCCAGGACTTTTTTCCAAGTCAATTTGTTGTCCTTTCTCTCTTAGTTGTGGAAGGTGCTGTTCAGTTTCAAGTTGTTGTCTTTTCAGTCTTAGTTGTGGAGGGTGCAGCTCAGCTCCATGTCCAGTTGCCGTTGCTAGTTGCAGGGGGCGCAGCCCACCATCCCTTGCGGGAGTCGAGGAATTGAACTGGCAACCTTGTGGTTGAGAGCCCACTGGCCCATGTGGGAATTGAACTGGCAGCCTTCGGAGTTAGGAGCATGGAGCTCCAACCACCTGAGCCACCGGGCCGGCCCGAGCTCGTGTGTTTTAAAGTCCATACTTGAACTTGCTTAGAGGCTGCTGAGCTGGGAAGACCTGGAGCTCTAGATCCTTGCTGAGAGGTTGGACTTAGGACATTCTCCCTGGCACAGCCCAGAGACTCCTTCAGCTCCTTCCAAGGACAGTCTAAAACACTGACACGCTGAAGCAGTTTCAGCGGTGAAATCAGATTAGCTTGGAGAGCCAGAGCAGAAAACGCCAAACCTCTGTCAAACCATCAGAGGAGAGAGAACACATGACTTGGAATTGGTCAGAATGGGTTCAGCTCCAAGCTCTGCCAGTCAATCCCTTTACCCCCTTAGACATGTTCACTCAGAAAATGCTTATGGAGTGCTTGCTACGCTCCTGGTGTGCTGTATGGTTGGGAGTGAGTGTCAAATAGACAGTAAAAGCAAAAGCGCTTTGTGAACTGGGCTCTCAAGTCACTCATTATTTGATTACCAAAGTAACCAAGAGAGGGAAAGGTGGGGCTGCAGTGTGCCTTGAATGGGCCAGAGGCACTTTCGCTTCTGTGAACTTCTTCCTTCATAAAAAATTTAAAAAAAAATTAAAAATTATATTTTACAGCTTGTTGTTGGTACAAAGACACTTACACTTCAGGTTGGATAGAGTCATCTTTTTTCTTCTGAATTTAAAAGAAATGAAATCATTTTCATGGACTTCCTGTGTCTCATTCATTCTCCATCATAGGTGAGAGATGCTGCGAAGGTTTCACTGGCAACAGGGAGTCAGCTAACCCAGTGCCTCTTCTCTTGTCTCTCATTTTCAGCAAAGGGCATCAGATCTGAAGTATAAGCAGCAACGAGGAAAATGTGAAAAGGAAGGATTTTAAAAGTCATCTCAAAAAACTGGCTGGAAGTGTTCTGCAACCCAAAGTGTGGAAGAGCTGATTTAGGACAAAGACACAACAAACCCCAAGCCAAGATTTGTCTCTATACAGCCCTGCCTGCCTGACTGGGGAAGGTGGGTTAGTGGAGGGACTGGTCTTTTCACTAAAATGCCCTGAAGGAAGAATTTGCCCAAAACCCAGAGCAAACCATGACAAGGGGATCGCAGTGCTATTAGAGAAGCTATTTGCAGGGGATCCAAAAACCAGAGAGGGGAAATGCTGCTCAGTGGATTCCTCATTAGCAAAGGGACCCCCTGGTAATTCTGGAAGGGAAGGTGAGGTCAGGGAAACACAGTGTTGAGTGTGTGTGAGAAGGAAGGGGCCCTCTTATGGGTAAGACATTGGGGGCTGCCATATATTCTTCAGAGGTAGAGGATCTGAAGTACCAGGGCCAGTGATATTAAGTTCACATCGTGTTTCAGGCCAATCGACACTTCTTGGATGTAAACCAGAGTTGAGCTACATGGTATCTTCTCAAGGCAGACACTGAGTGGCCATTGACCAATCAGCTGAAATGACCACCATTTCAGAGCTGGGTGAGTGACCTGGGGAAGCATCAGCGCAAGTACATCTAAGAGGACCCTGGATCCTACAGCTGGTGAGGTGGCTTCTGTCCCAGGCCAGGCAGTGGGACAATCATCAAATCGATGAGGTACACATAACATGATGGGAGCAGAAAAGCCAAAGGTTTACTTGTGGAAGCAGGATCCAAACAATCCATTACTTTTTGTTGGAAAGTAAGATATAAAGGGAAATACAGGAACTCTGAGCTTACACCAGCTGTTGTTTAAAAATTGATCTTGCCACTTGTCCGCTGGGTGATCTTAGGTTGATGTGCGAGTTTCCTGTAGTGGTTGTAACAAAGTACCACAAACTGGGCAGCCTAAAACAATAGAAATTTATTGTCCTATTGTTCTGGAGGACAGAACTCCAAAATCAAGGTGTTCATGGGATCAATTCCTTCTGGAGTCTCTGAGGGAAAATCTGTTTTATGCTTCTCTTTCAGAGTCTGGTGGCTCTGACAATCCTTGGTATTCCCTGCCTTGTAGCTGGGTCACTTCAATCTCTGCCTTCATCTTCACATGTTCATCTTCTCTGTGTTTCTGTATGTCCTTTCCTCTTCTATAAGGATACTAGTCATTGGATTTAGGGCATACCCTAAATCCAGGATGATTTCATTTTGAGATCCTTAACTAATTACATCTGCAAAGACCCTCTTTCCAAATAAGGTCACAGTCACAGGCACAAGGTAGATTTGAAATTGGAGATGACATTATTCATTCAATCCAGTATAGTCAGTTACTGTACTTCTTTCATTTTTGTTCCCTCTCCCATACAAGGCAGATAATAACACCTACTGGTAAGAATCAAGTGGAAAAAATATGCCTATAAAATACTTCAAATTATCCAACCCAAAATGTCAATAATGCTAAGAAACCTATCAGCCATTCTCTGACCTTAGCTTGGTGCCCAGTGCATAGTAAATGCTTAATAAAAGTCAATTCCTAGATATCGGTAAAAAGAAAAGAACCAAGTACATTGTCCACATGAAAATCCTTTGACAAGGTCCAGTGGAACTGTTTGGCTATGAGTTGGCCCCAAAAGATAATGCTTAAAGAACAAACACTTCTCTATACAGAGATGTGGAAACAATGCAATTCTCCAAGGATTTAGATTGGGACTAGTTTTGTTAATACTTCCTTTTAAGTGTATCTGAAAATCTCTAGGCATGCATGGGACATGAAGCTCATCTCTGCTGAAAAACGAAGTCAATGGACTCAGCAGACTTCCCAGAGGCTCCATCCAAGGCCAGAGAAGGGTGATGGATTTCAGTTGAAGGGTCTCTCAACCTTGGCACCTGTTGAAATTTGGTACCAGATCATTGATTGTGGTGGGGCCGCCCTGTGCACTGTAGGATGCTTAGCAGCGTCCCTGGCCTCTGCCCATTAGGTACCAGTAACACTTCCAGTCATGACAACCAAAAATGTCTCCAGACATTGCAATTGTCCCCTGGGCAGGGAAGAGAAGAAAGTCACCTCTGGTTGAGAATCACTGAGTAAGACTAATAACAGGGGAATTGTCATTTCCAAAGAGCATGACTGAGAATGAATTTGAATTGATGGGTTTTTGCCATGCGACTGGACAAGTGTTACAGTGTTGAATAATGTCAATAAAAAAGCTAATGTGTATTGAGCAGTCTTACTATATTCTAGACCCTGAGCTAAGCACCAGGGATATGTTATCCTACCCTAAGAAGGCTTTAGAAGTCACCCAGCTGATCTTTTTTGATGTTTACATTTCCTCTACAATATGAGTCATAGTTGTGAACTTAAATCAAGAAATTACCATATGCCTGTCATTGTGTTAAGCTCTTTAATTCATTTTTTTCATTTAATGCTCATAGCTCCTCCCACAAAGAAGGTATGATTTATCCCCATAGACAGACGGGGATACTGAGTCCCAGCAAGGTTAAATAACACGCCCAAGGTTACAAAGTCACAAAGTCAAAAAATTATGATGAAGCTGAGCTAGCATTCAAATCTTGCTCTCAACCCAGACTTTATTCTCTTAGTTATACACCAAACAAGCCACACACACCATATTCCCTCTCTTTGGGATGATCTTCCTTTCTCGATCTGCCTAAAAAATAACCCTACCCAACTTTCAAAATTCAGCTCAACGGTCTCTTCTTCTCCCTAGGCAGAGCTGGGCACTAGACCACTGGGAGCCCCCAACACAATACATATGTCTTTATTGCATCCTTTTTCATACTGTCCCAAAGTGATTTGCTTACCTATTTGCACCCCTTATCAAACTCTAAGTTCTTTGAAGACAGTGCTAAGAGGTCTTTTTATTTCCAGCTCATACATCATGGATTGAGTTAGACAGACACTACCTCATGAAGCTCTCCATTCCATTTTGGGGTATTTCTTGTTAGTCAGAACCATAGTTGGCCTGTTTGGTTTCCACCCACAGGTAGAATCAGGTAGTTAGGTCTTGCTTCTTCTTATAAGTTAGATTTTGAGGGCAGCTCTCACCTCAACCACATCATTCAAAGATGTTTTCTCTAGTAAGTTCCTACAAGATCACTCTGTTTATATATTTTACACTTATTTCTACTTAAAAATATATGGTTTGCTTGTTCCTTTTGTCTCTCACGAGAGCAGGGACCTTGTCCACCTTTTTCACCACTGTGTAACTTATGACTCCTTCAGTGATTAGAACTTTGGAGGAGCTGAATTAATTTTCATTAAATGAATAATGAATAGTTGGGGGCAGGATAATAAAGGGCCTTAATATGATGTAAAATCAGAATAGACAGTAATTTAAGAAGGGCTTACATGCCAGCTTTAGTGTGGCATTGATGTGGGTGAAACAGAAACATAAAGATAGAAAGGGACAGTCAGCAGTTAGGCAAGGGGAAAACCCTTGACCATGTTTCATGATTAGAGGGAATCAAGTCAGAGAAGGTGAAACATGTCTAAGGTAAGTGTCATCAATGATTTGGGTACCAGGCAGTCTTCAGTAGACACCCACACAACACTGACCTTTCTTGGTCGCTAAGCAGCCCACCTCCTTATGACACCTGGTAAAGCAAACCTCTGCAAAGATCTATGCAAGGCTGAACCCTCATGGTCTTAAAATGCTGGCTTCTCTGTACGTCGCTATATATGTCTTTGTATTTCCCCTTTGATGATGGCAACAGATGCTACTTTGGCCCAGAAGTTCTCAATGTTGGAGATGATGTGTATGAACAGTATCCCAGGACAATCTGAGTTTTCCTGAGAGGTGATATTGAAGGTAAGAAGGTCAAGTATGAGTATTCTTAGTTAGATGCAGGCGGTCCCTCCTAATCCTTCATCTTCCTTCTCCACCGCATTCATGCAGCAAAGTTTTGTTGAGTACTTAATACACACTAAACACAATGTTCTGCACTCCCACCCTATGGAATTAAACCTCAAAAAGATGGGTGATATTCCAAACAACTCATCACCCACAACCCCAGACCATTTGGTTCCAACCCCTGTCACTTACATGTCTCTTTACAGATAGATGCTTTGGATTCACATTCTAAATGTTATCTCACCTCTGACTCTTCCCCGTGAGTTTGGAAACAAGACTTTCCTCATGGTTTTGGACTTAATTTTTGATCCATCCTCATCACCATATATCAACTTTGGCAAATTCGCCTTACTTCATTTTCTAGTCTCTTCAAAATGCCACCTCTGCTTTGTCCCCTAGGGCACCTGGAATGGGGTGTATTCCACTGTGGCTGGCTTACACTCTCTAGCTTGGAGACAGACAATTTAACTGCAAATGTTGGTGGGTAGTGCCTGCCTGGAGGCTGAAGGCAAGACTTTTACACAGAAATAGCAAAATCAGGGCATTATATTGCTGTTCCCCATCCTCTGGCCAGAGAAGACTGAATCAAGCATGGTGTTTTTTTTTCCTACTGAGACTGAATGTGCTCTTCATGCTTCTCAGGAGACTCCAGCAGTCACTCTCAAACAATTGCAGTTGGTGTAAGGTGAAACTAACCCCAATGAGACTCCTTGCCAAGTATCTTCTTTCTGCAAATGAATGATACCCCCCAGAGGATGGGGGACTCAAATCAGTCAATGACCTTGGACTTCACTCTCATGGATCTCTTCAGCCACTCAGGGCCACATCTGGTCCTATTCTCCCTTGTGGCAGCCGTATTCACCACAGGCCTTCTGGGCAATGCCATCCTGCTCTTCCTGATCTGCATAGACTCCAGGCTCCACACACCCATGTACTTTCTTCTCAGACAACTCTCCCTGTTGGATGTTGGCTTTCCACTGGTCACCATCCCCAAGATGGCAACCAACTTCCTGCAGGGAGAAGGTTCCATTTCCTTTGGAGGTTGTGCAGCTCAGATGTTCTTCCTGATGCTGTTGGGTGTCTCTGAGGGTGTCCTGCTATCCCTCATGTCTTATGACCGCTACGTTGCTGTGTGCCACCCCCTGCATTATCCTGTGCTCATGAGACACCAGGTGTGCCTGTTCATGGTGGGTATTTCCTGGTTGTCAGGTGTGCTGGTGGCCTCCATCCAGACCTCCATCACCTTGCATTTCCCCTACTGTGCCTCACACACTGTGGACCACTTCTTCTGTGAGCTGCCAGCTCTGCTGAAGCTGTCTTGTGTGGACACCTCCGGCTATGAGTTGGCGCTGTCCATCTCGGGGGTGCTGATCTTGTTGCTGCCCCTGTCCCTCATTGTTACCTCTTATAGCCACGTGTTGGGGGCCGTTCTCCGCATGCGCTCAGCTGAGGCCCGGTACAAGGCCTTCACCACCTGCTCCTCGCATATCACTGTAGTGGGGCTCTTTTATGGGGCTGCCGTGTTCATGTACATGGTGCCAGGAACATACCACAGCCCACAGCAGGACAATGTGGTCTCCCTCTTTTACAGTCTCGTCACCCCCACACTCAATCCCCTCATTTATAGCCTGAGGAACCGAGAAGTTCGAGTGGCTTTGGTCAAGGTCCTTGGGAGAACTGGCTTCAGATCAAGGAGAAGAAGACATCATGGGGTGTGTTGGGTTGATCCAAGGACTCTCCCTTACAGCTAAGACCTTTCTTTCGTTTGCAGTCCATGTAACGCAAAACATTCTGTGACCATCTCCCTTCCTCCCCCCAAGCTCACTTTTTCTTTTGTGGATTTGTAAGAAACAAACATAGCAATCCCCATCACTTAAACAGGAGGAGTGGTTGGATTATACATTTCATCTTAAACAAGAAAATTTTTACTGCAAAAATTCCAACTCAACATCAGAGATGAATCCCAGCTCATGGATATTTTGGCCACCTATAAGTGACTTGACTTACACCTATTCTTATACATTTCAGTGCAGTGAGCGATGGCTCTGAGACCCAATGCTTGAAATCCAAGCAAGAAAGGGAATTCAGGGACTGGTGCTCTGAGAGTGATGCTCAGATAGTCCCTGCCTGTGTTGGTTCTTAGCACAATCTTTCTTGGAGTCATATGTTTAGGTTTTACAGAAGTGGGGACTGCACCCAAATGACCTTGGTTGGTCAATCCAGCATGTGTTACTTTTGCTGTCTCAATTATTATAGAACAGAGATGTAAGATGGTGAAGCTCACTCTTGACTGAATGTCAGGGCCATCTAAGATGTGATGTTGGCATTTTTAAACTTCTATTGCCATCACCAATGGGAACAAGAGTTAAGGTTACTCAATTAAGGATTTCCAGGGAAATGACACATCCCTGCTCTTTGTCTTTGCAGAAGTGTTTGTCTAATGTATCTTTGACACAGTACATTTTTTGTTTGTTTAAGGAGGGTGCAGCTCACATGTGGGGATAAAACCAGCGACCTTGGTGTTATTAGCACCACACTCTAACCAACTGAGCTAACAGGTCATCCCCTCTAATGTATCTTTGGACCAATAATCAGAGCCATTTCTGTGTATACAAGGGCTGAGTTGACATGCCATCCTAAGCATTTTGAATGGCAGGTGCCAACTCTGAGTCGAGGTATTATGTGTGTTGAGGAAAGAGGTTGTCGAGTGGGAGCTTTTAAGGATTTGAACAATGCCATCAAGCCCACACTCAAGCTCAAGCCCTATTTTCAAAGCTGTCTGGGACTAGTCAATATAGGCATCAAGAATGCTAGCTGTAGTATCCTATCTTACAGTATAACTTTATACAGTATAAAATCACTATAATACTGTATTATAGTGTCAGGGATGACCTATACTGTAATTTATGTGGGCAATAAATGAGCTTTTACTTGTAAAGTCACAAGGATTTCCTACGATCGCAGCATATACCCTCAACAACACTATGAGTACGTACTATTATTTCTTCTTTACAAGTGAAGAAACTGAGGCACAGGGAGTTTAGGTAACGTGTCCAAGGTCCCCCAGCTGGGAAGTAGGGGAGCTGGCCTCGTTACGAGCTCATAGGTGAATTAGTGAAGGTCAGAGGCAAAACGAAGCCCTGATCGCGGTCTTGCTGCTCTAAGAACTGAGCAGGTGAGTGGGGTGTGGAGGGAATGTTTTATGCAAATTACAAACCCTCAAGATTAAGTCAGTGAGGTCTTGAATATTCTCTGTCACCTTTCTCTTGGATTTCTACCCCTGCTCCTTCCAGATCTAGTAAAACTTCCCTGAAGTTATAAGAAATAGACTTAAAGTTTAAAAAGTAAACTGGAGGCATGTGTATATGTCTCCCCAAACTTAAAATACTTTTTTTTATATATTTAATTTTATTTTATTAAATTTATTGGGGTGACAATTGTTAGTAAAATTACATAGATTTCAGGTGTACAACTCTGTATTACATCATCTATAAATCCCATTGTGTGTTCATCACCCAGAGTCGGTTCTCCTTCCATCACCATATATTCGATCCCCCTTACCCTCATCTCCCACCCCCCACCCCCCGCCCCCCTTACCCTCTGGCAACCACCAAACCATTGTCTGTGTCTATGAGTTTCTGTTTCTCATTTGTTTGTCTTGTTCTTTTGTTGCTTTTGGTTTATATACCACATTTCAGTGAAATCACATGGTTCTCTGCTTTTTCTGTCTGACTTATTTCGCTCAGCATTACACTCTCAAGATCCATCCATGGTGTCACAAATGTTCCTATATCATCTTTTCTTACCGCTGAATAGTATTCCATTGTGTATCTATACCACAACTTCTTTATCCATTCATCTATCGAAGGACATTTTGGTTGTTTCCATGTCTTGGTCACTGTAAACAAAGCTGCAATGAACATTGGAGCACACGTGTCTTTATATCTAAATGTTTTCAGATTTTTTGGGTAGATACCCAGGAGAGGGATTGCTGGGTCATATGGCAATTCTATTCGTAATTTTTTGAGGAACCTCCACACCGCCTTCCATAACGGCTGCACCAGTCTGCATTCCCACCAACAGTGTATGAGGGTTCCTTTTTCTCCACAGCCTCTCCAACATTTGTTACTATTTGTCTTGTTGATGATAGCCATTCTGACTGGGGTGAGGTGATATCTCATTGTGGTTTTGATTTGTATTTCTCTGATGATCAGTGATGTTGAGCATTTTTTCATATGTCTATTTGCCATTTGTATGTCCTCTTTGGAGAAATGTCTCTTCAAGTCCTCTGCCCATTTTTCAGTTGGGTTGTTTGTTTTTTTGTTGTTGAGTTGCATGAGTTCCTTGTATATTCTGGATACTAGCCCCTTATCGGAGGCACTGTTTGCAAAAATCTTCTCCCATTCAGTTAGTGGCCTCTTTATTCTGTCAATGGTTTCTTTTGCTGTGCAGAAGCTTTTAAGTTTCATATAGTCCCATTCGTTTATTTTAGCTTTTACTTCCATTGCCTTTGGAGTCAAATTCAGAAAATGCTCTTTGAACCCAAGGTCCATAAGTTTAGTATCTATGTTTTCTTCTATGCAGTTTATTGTGTCAGGTCTTATGCTTAAGTCTTTGATCCATTTTGAATTAACTTTGGTACATGGTGACAAATAGCAGTCCAGTTTCATTCTTTTGCACGTGGCTATCCAATTCTCCCAGCACCATTTATTGAAGAGGCTGTCTTTCCTCCACTGTATGTTTTTAGCTTCTTTGTCAAAAATTATCTGTCCATATTTACGTGGTTTTATTTCTGGGTTCTCAATTCTATTCCATTGGTTAAAATACTTTTAAGAAATATTCTATTGTGTTTGATGTAGTGAAGGGAACGTAAACAAGAGTAAGACTCCAAAGGGCTGGTTGGTTTTATTTCTTAGGCATTTCATGAACATCGCAGAAGGAGTGACAGGTTTTATACCATGTTCAATGGGGAAAATGATGCCAGTTCTGGTTCTAGCTCTTCCCCTTCCTTCATCTGCATGGCTGACCTTGTCAGAAGGACTGGATCTCTCACCTCTTCCCTTTTCTTCTTCTTCCTTCTCACACGCAACTGAGATCTCTAAAAGACAAACGGCTTCATTGTGAAGTACACACTGTTTTTAGTTTTAATAGATAGTCCCAAATTACTCTGCAAAGGTTGCCACCCATGAATGAGGGTGTTTATTACCCCAACTGTGTGACTGACATGTTGGGTGATAAAACTACACATTTTTGCCAATTTCCTGGAGGAACATTACATTTCTTGGTTGTAGTATTTTCCAGGTCCCTGATTTCTAGTGAAGGCGAGATTCTTTTCATAAGCTTATTGGCCATTCAAATTTCCATGGCTGTAGATTTCTTGTAAAAGTATTGAGAGACAATTATGAAACTACTAATCATAAGAAAGTTGGTGTATAACATATACGGTGTGGGTAAGCGGGACAAAGGGATGACACGTGTCCTGGGAGGGGTGGAGCAGGATGACACGATTTTTCATCACGTGCGCTACTCAGAACGGTGCATAATTTAAAACTTATGCATTGTTTGTTTCTGGAATTTCCCATTTAATATGTTCTAACCACGGTTGACCACGGGGTACCTAAAACCACAGAAAAGGAAACCTCAGGTAAGGGGGACTACTGTATTACTATCAGGCAAAGCACACTTGAAAGCAAGGAGAATGATCAGAGATAAAGAACGTTTCATAATGATAAAAAGATCAATTGATCAAGAAGATAGAAATATAAATGTTGTAGATGCATTAATTGCTCAACTCCCTTCACATTGATCCTTGATTCTTCCGTAGTGTGTATTTCAAACCAATAGCTAGGCGGCGCTAGCGTTTCTAAATCAAGTAGGTCGTTCCTAAGATTCTCCAGAGGCGTATTTCGCCACTGAGGTTCTAGCAAGCACCAGCTATGTCTTTCCTCAAGCATGAAAGCCCTGCAGTGCCTGCCCCCGACCTCTGCAGCTTTCCGGGAGATTCTGAAAATAATTGTGATCAAGGGATAAAAACAAACAAACAAAAACAAACAAAGAATGAAGCAAGAGTTTTGCTCCAAAACACGAAAGGAAAACCACAAAATTGAAATCAATAAATGTTTAAAGAAATGACCACTAAATGAAATGTTACATCAACTTCACTAATTGCTGGCTTTAACATTTATAAAAATGCCAGTATAGTCCACAACAGTTTGCTAAAAGAGTGGGTCTTAAGCGTTCTCATCACAAAAATAATGGTAACTATGTGAGGTAGTGGGTGTGTTAGTTAACTTGATTATGGTAACCATTTCACAATGTATACGTATATCAAATCATCACCTTGTACACCCTAAATATATACTATTTTATTTGTCAATTATACCTCAGTAAAGACGGAAAAGGGGTCCCATCTAAAAAAAATGTTAAGAAATTCATAAGCAAAATAAGTGTTATAATTGCTGTTTTAATCTACTCACTTTGCGGGTTACTTGTTACACAGCAATTGATAACTGAAACAGCTGGGATGGAAATCAGCCTCCCCTGCAAAAAACATGCAAAACTTCAAGAAGACTATCAGATTCAGACTTGTATGTACTAATGTCAACCATGATAAGTGCCTTGAAATTTAAGCTAAGAATACTCTGAAGTCTCTGTATTATAAATTCATTTAAATAGAATTCGTCTTATTCTTGCTTTCTGTAAATTAATATTTACAGTATGTGGTTTATAAAATATTATATATTATCTCTGTGGTAGATATATATAATTTATAATTAAGTGGGACTATATGGCTCAAATGCTTTTACTTATAAAAGTCTGTGTCAAAAAGTATGGAGGCCCTGTCTAGAGACAGACGTCATGGCGAGATTTTGGGAGGAGGGCACCATAGATTTGCAACAATGACCCAAAAGTGCCAAGGGAATTCTGCCATCCTAGAGCCCTTGAAGAAAGTTCTCCCCAGGATAAGTGCCTCCGAGATCAAAGCCTCTCCCCACTCCAGGATCAGCAGAAGTGTGGGAAAAGGAAAAAATAAAAAAAAACAATGAGCGTCACTTGCTTTCCTCAAGTGGCCACACCTAGCAGTGGTTCCGTTTAGGGCAGACAATTATCTGTCATCTGGATCCCTAACAAGGCACTTGAGGCCTCAGCCCAGGGCCCAGGGATTAGAGTGTGAGCGCTGAAGTTCCTCCCTGAGGGACCGCAGACTTACCTCCCCATCACTCAAAGCTCCAGGCCCCATTCTCCATGCAGCCAAGCTCACCACTCAACAAGTATCTCCAGATCCAGAAGGTAGAAACATATAGGTCACCCTGGGCTTAGTGCTCACCTGCCAAGGAAGTGGTCAGAGAGGTTAACAAGTGGAAGCAGAAAGAAACAGCAGGAATTCTGGAGTCAACGAAACCTGCTGTGTGACCTTGGGCAAATGACTTTGCCTCTCTGAGTCCTGATGAGTTAATCTTCATATTGTATAAATGGGACCAGAAAGTCTTCATATATGTAAACCATGCTGGCTCCTATATCGAAATGTTTTATGAGAGCAGGCTTTGGAACCCAAAAGACAGGACCGATTGGACCTCCCTCTGCCTCCAAGTTTTCCTAAAGAATAGGAGTAATGTTAAAATAAAAGAATGAAGAGGAAACTTTAGGTGCAAAGGCAGAGAAGTGTCTAAACGGAATGTTGAGTCGGGGAAGGACACTTACTTCCGATTGGAGGTTGGGTTTCGTGAAGATGGGACAACTACGAGAGAAGAGGAGAAGAGCTGGAAGGCCACCCATGGCTGCAGGTTGATTTTCTGCAGCCTCAAGTTGGGGGTGATCAACACCCTCGCAGGGTGCGTTTCCCAGTCCGGACGCTGGGAGGCGCTGGTATATCGCCGCGCCAGTAGGTTTTCCAAAAGTCTTCGAAAATGTTCAAGACCGGGAAGAAAATATTAAAAATCACAGTCTGAAGTCTGAAAACATAAAAACAAGACTGAAAAATCAAACTAAAACGTTTGAATGAAATGTCTTTTTAAGCTAACATGATGTCAGCTTCATGCATTGTTGTCTTGGACACTTGCCCAAAATGTCATTACATTGGAAAGTTATCTGTGGGTTACACGGTCTCCGTTTGCAAAAATTCCTGTGGATGCATAATAAGTAAATGAGTTTTTCATGGCACCAAAATAATTTTTTTTTAAAAAGCATAACTATTCTTTCTACGTTTTTTAAGCAGAGCAAGAAATAGACATAATGTGGATGCTTTTTAATATGTTTGCTATGAGGCAAAGCAGGACCCCAGCGAATGCAGGTGCCCAGGAATGCCCCACCCAGCCTCCTGCCTTAGCACACGCTGTTGCTTTGGCAACAATCACTCTTCCCTTCTCACTTTGGTCAACCAAACTCCCATTCATTCCTCGTGTCTCAGTTCAGTGTCACCTCCTCAGGGAAGCCTCAGCCTCCTGCGGGGACAGAGCCCCAGAGAGCAGTTTCCAAGCTCTCGGCCTCACATGGAAAGGTGCTGGCTCAGGTAGTAGATGGTCATCAGCTGTGACTAGTTGGCCATCGGCTGTTACCGGTTAGCCATTAGCCACTGATATAACTGCCGTGGCTGAGCTAGCAAGCGGCGGAGTGTGGATTGCAGATTGCAGAGAGGTGGATTGCAGTTAGCAAGTGAGGTTGTTTGGCAGAGACAAGTGGACAGCGGATCCTGTGGCTCCTGCTTCCTGTGTCTCCAACCCAGCCGCCAGCGAGAATATAGTGGTATGACTCCCCTATCTATGGCTCCTTGGGTGTTCCTTTTTGGCCTCACCATGTCCTGCGTTCTTATGTGGGGAGCAGGACTAGAGGCCCCACATGACACCCTGCATGACACCTCCTCTCACCGCAAATTGGGCCCTCATTACCCTCTGGCTTAGCATCACATGCTTCATAGACCATGTCACATTATAACTGCGGGGACAGAGCCAGGAGAGCAGTTCCCAGGCTCTCGGCCTCACGTGGAAAGGTGCTGGCTCAGGTAGTAGATAGATGGTCATTAGCTGTGACTAGTTGGCCGTCAGCTGTAACCAATGAGCCATTAACCACTAATATAACTGCTGTGGCTAAGCTAGCAAGCGCGGATTGTGGGTTGCGGATTGCAGAGAGGCGCGGATTGCAGTTAGCACGGCAGATTGCAGTTGGCAAGTGAGGGTGGGTGGCAGAAAAGCGGAGGGCAGGTTGCAGATTGTGTGGCTCCTGCTTCCTGTGTCTCTAACCCAGCCACTAGCGAGAATATAGTGGTATGACTCCCCTATGTATGGCTCTGTGGGTGTTTCCTTTTGGCCTCACCATATCCTGCGTTCTTATGTGGGGAGCGGGAGCTGAGAATCCACATGACACCCTGCATGACAATCATCATAAATTTATGATTTGTGCAAAGATTGGATTTCTGTGTGTCTTCTTCACTCAACTGTGATCTGGGTGAGGGGCGAGATGCTTTCTTCACCTGGCCCAGGGTTTGGCACATAGTAGGTACTCAATAACAATTGCATAAATGAATGAGTGAGTGAGTGAATAAATGAACAGATGCCTGAGCATGTAGACCTGTTCTTGTACAATCTTCCCACTCAATTCAAAATTCATATGATCCCATTACAAAAATGTGAATACTCACAGTCCTCTTTGAAACTCATGCTGGTTGTTTCAGCAACAGTGCCTGTCCTACCAGCCCTCTGTGCCCAGCCCCAATGCTGAGCAGAGAAAGCTCAATACAAGACCCTGCCCTTGAGAAGTTCCAGTGTGGGGTGGAAGCACAGAACTGGACACAGAACTGGACTCCCAGCCCAAAGGTTTCAGGCTGGACCAACGTGAGGTTCCCAGGGTTGGTGAGCAGTGAAGGGAAAACATCCTGGAGAATTGCCTTGGACTTGCCTGGAGAGCAGAGTATGAGGAATCATTAGTCTGGAGGGATGGGAGCATTTCTAGCAGAGAGACTGCATGTGCAAAGGTCCTGAGGCTTGAGAAAGCATGATTTTACGATAGAGAGGGCGTGGGAACTGACTATGGAGGGGACTGGCAAGGCCAACTGAGGCTATGTTATAAATGACCCTGATACCAAGCAAAGGGGTTGGGACTACATTCCACAGCAAGAGACTAGACCAGCATCATCTGTTGTCAAATTGGGGCAGGCAAGTTGTTATAATGGGAGTCAGGGCTGCTAGGAAACCAGTGGAGCAGGCTGTGCAAGGCACTAACCTCAGAGGGGCGCCGTTCACAGACTGCAATGAAAAGGGTGCTTACACGCACACACGCGCACGGGGAAATTATGCCATATAGTGGCGCTTCATGTAAGGAGAAAACTGAAGAACATCCATTCACATTCATTTTTATTTTCCAAAAAAATGTTTTAAAGAATAATAATTAGAGAATGGATAAAAGACTTGTACATTTGAACACTTCATCAAAAAGGGTATACAGATGACAAACAAGTGCATGAAAATATGTTCAACATCATTAGCCATTAGGGAAATGCAAATTAGTGCAACACACCTATTAGAATGGCTAAAATAAAAACACTGACAATACCAAGTGGTGACAAGAGAGCAGCGCAATCAGGACTCTCGTACATTACTACTGGTGGGGATGCAAAATGGTGTGGCCACTCTGAAAACTGGTTTGACAGTTTCTTATAAGTTAAACTTAAACTTCATATAACTCAGCAATCTCATGCCTGGAGAAATGGAAATGTGTGTGCATGAATATTCACTGCAGCTTTATTTATAATAGCTAAAACCTGGAAACAACCCAAATTCCTTCAATAGTTGAATGTCTAAAGAAACAGTAGTCCATCCATACAATGGAATACTACTCAGCAGTTAAAAGGAATGAACTATTGACACATACGACAACCTGGATGGTTCTCGAGGGTCTTGTGCTGAGTATAAAAAGCCAATCTCAAAAGGTAGCAAACTATATGATATGATTTACATAACATTCTCACAATGACAGAATCATGGCGGTTATGTTAACCAGATTACAGTCTCCAGGGGTTAAGGAAGTGGGGAATGACTACAAGAGGGCAGCAGGAGGGAGTTTCTTTGGGGTGATGGAACAGTGCTGTGTCCAGATTACGGTGGTTTCATGAATCTACACAAGTGACAAAATTTCATAGAGCATTTCAGAGCAATTGAGTGCATAGAAAAATTGGTGAGCTCCAAATAATGTCATTAGTTAATAGTACTGTGCCAAAGTCAATCCTGGTTTATATAATTATACTATAAATATATAATTATAATATTTTATATAAATATAAAATACTATAAATGTATAATTATATATAATATTTTATATAAATATAAAATACTATAAATATATAATTATATATAATATTTTATATAGATATATAAATATATTATATAATATATAATTATAGCTCTTGTATATATAATTGTAAGTTTTTCTTGGGGGAGGCGGAGTGGAGGATACATAGGATTGCTCCGTACTGTGTTTGCAACATCTATGTGGGTCTAAAATTATTTCAACATTAAATATTTTTTAAAAAATAAAAAGAATGTGTACTTCTCTAACATTTCCTATTTCACTAGGTTGACTCTTCAGCTTTCAGCCTATTTTGATGTGTATAACTCAGTGTCCATGTACCAAGACTAATAGATTTACAGATTTTATTATCCATTTTTTTTCTCAAACCATCATCAGAAATAAACCTGTGACATGAAAGACCACAGGTTGACCCTAATGCCAACCAAAACATGGTGATGGAGACACTTCTACCTCTAAAATGAACTTTGTGTCAGCCACATCGTGAGGGGAAAAAGCGATGACAAAGAAAGCATTGGTGATGAGAAACAACCAAGCATTATTCAACTGTAAAAAACTTATTTGTTATAAGTGTTTCTGTCTGTGACCCTTTACCATGAATTTTGCCCCATGGTACCTTGAAGTATTACTGTGGGGACAAAGCCAGGAGTGCAGTTTCCAGGCTCTCAGCCTCATGTGGCAAGGTGCTGGCTCAGGTAGTAAATGGCCATCAACTGATTGGATGGCCATCAGCTGTGGCTAGTTGGCCATCAGCTGTAACCAGTGAGCCATTGGCCACTAATATAACTGCAGTGGCTATGCTAGCAGCAAATGGGAGCTAGCAAGAAGATGGTGGCTGAGCTAGCAAGAGCAGATTGCAGTTAGCATGGCGGATTGCAGCTAGCAAGTGGAGTTGGTTGGTTGGCAGAGACGTGGACGGCAGGTTGCGGATTATGTGGCTCCTGCTTCCTGTGTCTCCAACTCAGCTGCCAGCGAGACTATAGTGGTATGACTCTCCTATCTATGGCTCCATGGGTGTTCCTTTTTGGCCTCACCATATCCTGCATTCTTATGGGGGAGCGGGACTAGAGACCCTGCATGACAACCCACATGACAATTACCTACTGTTAGGGTGTCGTGCGGAAGACCCTGCTCGCTGCGCCATTTGTCGTGCGGGGCAGCCTGCAGGGTCTCTGGTCCCGCTCCCCACATAAGAACGCAGGATATGGTGAGGCCAAAAAGGAACACCCACGGAGCCATAGGTAGGGGAGTCATACCATTATGGTCTCACTGGAGGCTGGGTTGACCGGACGTGCGACCTGCTGTCTGTTTTTCTGCCAACCAACCGACGACTCTCCTCCACTCTCCTCCACTCTCCTCCACTCTCCTCCACTCTCCTCTACTCTCCTCTACTCTCTTCGGCTCTCCTCGGAAATCCTCCGCTCTCCTCCGTAGCCGCAGCAGTTACACCAGCGGCCAATTGGCCAACTGGCCACAGCCGTCGGCCAACCAGCCTCAGCCGACCGCCATCCACTACCCGAGCCAGCACCCCCCTACGTGAGGCTGAGAGCCTGTAAACTACTTTCTGGGGCTCTGTCCCCACATAGGGTTTTTACTGAAACAATCAAGAGTTTATTTCATCCTAATAGCGTCCGTTTTTAAATTTCAATTTGGGAGATCTTTTATAAGCATTTATTACACCATTAAGACAGTGGTGTGATATTTAGCTTTTAAATAAATATAAATGTAGGAGGGGTATGTGCTCAAATATACAGAGGGTGCCAAAAATATATACACATTTCAAGCAAGGAAAAAACTATATTAAAATTGTAATGCTCCATATATATCGATAACAAAAGATAAATACAAGTCATGTGCATACATTTTTTGGCACCCCCAGTATTTACCAGTAGATATTTGAGGTCAAAAAAATTTAGAACATGAAAAGATGCTCAACATCACTAATCATCAGGGAAATGCATATCAAAACACAATGAGATATCACCTCGCACCCAACAGGATGGCTACTGTGGAAAAAACAAATCAGACAACAAGTGTTGCTGAGGATGTGGAGAAACTGGAACCCGTGTGTACTGTTGGTGGGAGTGTAAATTGATACAGCCATTGTGAAAAATAATATGGAGGTTCTTAAAAATATTAAAAATAGAGTGACCATATGACCCAGCAATTTCACTTCTGGGTAGATCCCCAAAAGAATTGAAAGTGAAGTCTTGAAGATATTTTTGTACACCCATGTTCATAACAGCATTATTTATTATAGCTGGAATGTGGGGGCCACCCAGGTGTCCACTGATGGATGATGGGTAAACAAAATGGTCCATCCACACAATGGGATATTATTCAGCCTTAAAAAGGAAAGGAATTCTGCTACAACATATTTCAGGCACTCAAAAAAGCATAGATCATAATTCAAGCTGGAACACAGCTTGTATTCATGACCCAACTCAAGAAATAAAACATTCATGCACATCTCCCTACTCCCGTACTCCGATTCTCCTGTCTCTCTCTTCCTCTCTCCTCCATCCTCCCCCCTTCTCATTCCCTCCCTCCCTGTCTCTGAGATATCAACACCCTACACAACTGTTCATCACTCCCAGGCACAGTTTTCACCTTTCAACATGAGAGGGATCCATGAACAATACATAGAATTGTGTTGAGCGTTTTTAAACTTGACATAAGTGGCATTACTCTGTGCACCTCCTTCTATGGTGGTTTTTCTCCTGTCTAGCATGATGCTTTTAAGATTCATCCAGGTTGATGAGAACAGTTCGACATTTCCTCCATTTCTGTGACTATAGAATTGTTCATGGAGTGGGAGGATCATATTTGATGGATGGACCCCTACGGTGGGTGGACACTTCTCTTTCCAAATGTCCTTGAATGTGCCTCACAGTGCAACTTCAAGAGAGTCCCTCTGTGGAGGAATTGCTGGGTCGGGAAGGGAACCCTGTCTCTGTCACTGTGTCAGAATTCCTATCCCCAGGTTGGGGGATGCATCACTGAAGATGCTTCATGAGTGATCGATGAATTAACAGGGATGTAAAACAGGGTGTATAGACTTCCTGGGCAAAGGAGGAGAGAAACAGGGCAGCAAGCAGAGGGACCCACGGAGAAGGTTCCTTTCCAGGTCAGAAGTCATAGGATAGAGGATTGAGCGGCCACTGTGGACTGAGCGATAGGACAGGGAAAGATTTGAAGTGAAGCTGGAGAGAAGTCCTGAGGGAAGAGCATTAGAAGCAGAGGAAACAGCAGGTGAAAAGGCCCAGAGGTAGAACCAATCTTGGACCAAGGGACCTGTGTGGCTGGGGGACAGCGGTGTGAGTGGAGATTCGGGAGACGAGCAGGGGCTAGACTTTGCAAGATATGGACTTTTTTAAACTTCTTTTTATTTTTTTTTTTAAGTCAAGTTGTTGTCCTTTCAGTCTTAGTTGTGGAGGGCGCAGCTCAGCTCCAGGTCCAGTTGCCGTTGCTAGTTGCAGGGGGCACAGCCCACCATCCCTTGCGGGAGTTGAACCGGCAACCTTGTGGTTCAGAGGACACACTCCAACCAACTGAGCCATCCGGGAGCTCAGTGGCCTCTCAGCTCAAGGTGCTGTGTTCAATTTTAATTGCAGGGGGCGCTGCCCACCATCCCTTGTGGGACTCGAGGAATTGAACTGGCAACCTTGTGGTTGAGAGCCCACTGGCCCATGTGGGAATCGAACCAGCAGCCTTCGGAGTTAGGAGCACGGAGCTCTAACCACCTGAGCCACTGGGCCGGCCCCTAAACTTCTTTTTAAAGATTCCACATACGAGTAGACAATGATATCACGCAGTGTTTGTCTTCCTTTATCTGACTTATCTCACTTAGCGCAAGGCCCTGAAGGCCCATCTGTATTGTCATAAATGGCAGAATTTCCTTCTTTTCATGGCTTAATAATATTCCATTGTGTATATACACCACATTTTCTCAATCCATTCATTCATAGGCAGACACCTTGGTTGTTTCCATGTCTTGGCTATTGTGAATAACGCTGCAATGAACAAGGGGATGATGATATCTCTTTGACATCCTGTTTATTGGATGCATGGTGGCATATATACAGTTTTGAGAAAAATGTTTAAAGTGTTTCATTGGAGTCACATCTTTTTTGAATCATCCAGAAATAACCTAACAAAGAGGCTTGAATGGTACCAAATTAAAACATCCAGCAAGTTTTGCAATTTTTCCAGAAACTCGGAATTACGTGATATCTGTACAACATCCAAGAAAGTCTTCACATAAATATTTTTCGTTGCAATGACATTTCTAACCCACCACCAGAACATCACAAACCTCATTTGATTGTGTTTTAGAGTCAGTAAATTTAATTCTATTTTTTCACTTTTTTCAGATTTTATTTTCGATGTTCTGAAATAAATCACCGCCTCGTGTGACTAACAACAAATCTTGAACTGCTTTCGAAGTCCTGATTTCCACTTTTTAAATAGATTACGGAAACAATTTTAGCAACACCGCTGAAGCTTCGTTGATCATGGTTGAAATTATACCGACTTACAGTCTGACAATTAAGTTCTCAAACTTGTTGCAAACAATGTTGCTAACCTTTTTTGATATCAGAGGGATTATTAATGACAAATTTGTACCAACTGGACAAACAGTTAACCAACTTTACTATTTGGAAGTGCTGAAAAGGCTGCGTGAAAAAGTTAGACGACCTGAACTTTTCGCCAACAATTCATGGCTCTTGCATCACTACAATGTACCAGCTCACAGGGCACTGTCTGTGAGGGAGTTTTTAGCCAGTAAACAAATAACTATATTGGAACACCCTTGCTACTCAGCTGATCTGGTCCCCAATGATGTCTTTCTTTACCTGAAGAGAAAGGAAATATTGAAAGGAAGACATTTTGATGACATTCAGGACATCAAGGGTAATACGATGACAGCTCTGATGGCCATTCCAGAAAAAGAGTTCCAAAATTGCTTTGAAGGGTGGACTAGGTACTGGCATCAGTGCATAGCTTCCCAAAGGGAGTACTTCGAAGGTGACCGTGGTGATAATCAGCAGTGAGGTATGTAGCACTTTTTCTAGGGTGAGTTTGCAAACTTAATTGTCCAACCTCGTATGTAGTTTTCCACAGAGCTGTGCTCTTTTCAGTAAACAGGTTTTGCCATGAGTCTGAGTGGCAACATTAATTCCATATTGATATTACAGTTTTTGAAGTTTTATTAATTATTTCCTATCTGAAAAGTCTCAATTACTTTTAACCATACATTAGAGTATTTTAAAAGTCTTATATTGCTTTCTAAATGCTTTCGGTCTGCTTTGCCAACATTCTTTGACATAAAACAATTTTTTTCTGGAACTTTTTATGATTCAAATGTTGTTGTGTGTTTTTTAAAGATTTTATTGGGGAAGGGGAACAGGACTTTATTGGGGAACAGTGTGTACTTCCAGGCCTTTTTTCCAAGTCAAGTTGTTGTCCTTTCAATCTTAGTTGTGGAGGGTGCCGTTCAGCTTCAAGTTGTTGTCCTTTCCGTCTTAGTTGCAGGGGGCAGCCCACCATCCCTTGCGGGACTCCAGGAATTGAACTGGCAACCTTGTGGTTGAGAGCCAACTGGCCCATGTGGGAATCGAACTGGCAGCCTTCGGAGTTAGGAGCATGGAGCTCTAACCGCCTGAGCCACAGGGCCGGCCCCTTCAAATGTTTTTTAAATGTGACATGGAATTCCTCATTGACTACTACAAATTTCCTTTCTTTGAGCCAAAATGAACAAAACATGATTGCCATTCAGAAGAAATATTTAAGTATCAACAATTCCGACTTTAATGAACGATTTTTGAACAGCATTTGCATCCAGTGTTTATAGCCCCCATTAGCATAAACTACCCACAGTATTACTTTTTAAATTTTGTTTTTTATTCCAAAAAAATATAAATTAATTGCTATATTTTACAGAGAGTCTTGTCCAGCAGGCAAACTGTTCCAAGTTGCTCTGAGTTCTTCAAGTATCATACGTGCCAAGGCTGCAGTTCACTGTAAATATCACTTCTCGTGCTCCCACAAGTACAGCGGAGTGTCAATTGTGATATTTAATAGGATCATTAAAAAGCTTATCCAAGCTTGGTTGCCTTTTCACTCTGGATGTTTTCTTTCGATCAATTATTATAGACTTTTCATTTTATAATTATCAAAGCATTGCACACTTGCCCTCACCTAAAATGTACAATGCACAAACAATAAAAGCCAAAGTAAACCTTAACGATTAACATTTAAAACCAGAACCAATCTTGAAATTTGAGGATAATGACAAACTGGCACCTCCCCGGTGCCAGAGCATTTCATATGCACACAACCACGCTGCTCAGGGATAAGAGCCAAATTGGCAAAAAGTTTTGCAAATGTTTCTCAGATACTCCCAGTTTATCAAAGCTCATTGCAACATTCAACAACAGTTAGCTTGAAATATTGAGCTTACATTACAATTCATATTATTAATTTTGCTGTTCTTTTGGAGGACTATACGTGTATTTTCTAGCCTGTGCCAAGTATTTCTGGATTTTATCAATGGGACAATTGTACTGGTGCATGCTGCATGTATACTAGCCTTGGATTAGCAACAGGAGTCGTGGTTGTTTTTGACAGGCAAGGACAGACAACGTTTTGAGGAATGTTGGGGTCCAATATAGCAGAGCAAGGGGGCAGTAGCTGGAGGGGTATTTGGGACAAAGAAGGGATTCTTTCACAGATGGAAAAGAAATTTTGGAGCCCTGGTGTCTTACTTAGTGTGGGTTCTCACCAAAGCAGGTTTTGAATCAAGGACTTGAGTGCAACGAGTTTATTTAGGAAATAATCCCAGGAGACCCAACGAACATTTGGGGAAGAAATGTGTGAATGAGTAGGTTCCCACTCTGGGCAACTGTGGGGTGATCCTGTTAGGGATCGCTGAGAGAATGTAGAACACGCCTCCCTCAGGAGTGATGAAACTAGGAGAGTCACCCATCAGCGCTGTTCCTCGCTGGGGGTGTCGACTCCCAGCACTTCCATGTAACCCCATCTGTGGGCTGACCCTGCTGCTGGGGCCGTATAAAGCCCTGGGGCATAGAAATACAGGTGGTGGGGTGGCTGGTTAGCTCAGTTGGTTAGAGCATGGTGCTCTTAACACGAAGGCTGCCTGTTCAATCCCCACATGGGTCACTGTGAGCTGTGCCCTCCTTAAAAAAAAAGAAAAGAAAAAAAGAAAGAAAGAAATGCAGGTGGTGGAGGTGAGAAACGGTCGGTGTGTCTGGGAGTTGCACCAAACTGCAGGGGACATCCTGCAGGTGGGCTGTGGGCAATGAGTGGTGTGTTCACTGATGGAAATGATGCAGCAGATGGTGGGAGAGTCCTGTTGCAGGAGAGAGTGGGAAAAATCGATGAATATCTGAATGAACGACTTGTGATGAGATTCAGTGTCCAATGAAGGGGCTGCCCTTGGCCAGGACCTCGGACAGCTCCCCCATTTCCTCTCTGATTGATACGGGATGGCCATGTTAGGGGCAAACCTCACCTGGGTCTCTGAGTTCCTCCTCCTGGGCCTCTCAGAAGACCCCAAACACCAGCAGCTGCTGTTCATATTGCTCCTAAGCCTGTACCTGGTCGCAGAGCTAGGAACCCTGCTCATCATCCTGGCCATCGCCACTGACGCCCGGCTCCGCTCTCCCCTGTATTTTTTCCTGGCCAGCCTGGCCTGCATGGATATTTGCTTCACTTCTACCACCATTCCCAAGATGCTGGCCAACCACGTATCAGGGCACAAAGGGATCTCTTATTCCAGCTGCCTCATCAAAATCTTCTTCTTCATCTGGTTTGCTGACATTGACAGCTTCCTGCTCACCATCCTGGCCTATGACCACTATGCAGGCATCTGTCACCCTCTGTACTATGCCGTGTCTGTAACACTGCAGTTCTGTGGCCTCCTGGGGGTGGCATCCTGGGATGCAGGCTTCAGGAATGCCCTGACCCACATGGTATTACCGACCTGCCTCTCATTCTGCACACACCAGGTCCCCCACTTCTTCTGTGACCTCAGCCCTCTGCTGAAACTGGC
Source organism: Rhinolophus sinicus (assembly GCF_057876585.1). Taxonomy (NCBI): domain Eukaryota; kingdom Metazoa; phylum Chordata; class Mammalia; order Chiroptera; family Rhinolophidae; genus Rhinolophus; species Rhinolophus sinicus. Next base: position 84,940,672 of record NC_142515.1, on the reverse strand, counting down.
CTGCTCTGACACCTTTCTCAACAATGCAGTGGGGTACACGGTGGAGCCATGCCCATCATCACCCCCTTTGTGGGAATCTTGGTCCCCTACACACACATCTTTGCTGCTGTGCTGAGGAGCCCGTCCACGACAGGCAAGCGGACGGCTTTCTCCACCTGCGGCTCCATCTCTCTATGGTGTTACTGTTCGGTGGGATGCTCATTGGGGTTTATTTCAGCCCCATGGCCTCCCACACAGCCCGAAGAACATGGCAGCTGCAGTGACGTACGTTGCGCTCACACCCATGTTGAACTCCTTCATCTACAGTCTATGCAACAGCAACGTGAAGGGCACCTTGGGGGCCCTTGTTGGCAGAAAGCCAGTTTTTGTTCGATGACCACAGCACTGGGACGTCTGAGTGTCTGCACAGAGTGCCCGTCTGTCCTGAATCTCCCTCCATGGTCCCGATCTTAGATATTTCCTTCATATCATTCTTGGCTTATTTGCTTATTTCTCCATCCTTCCAATAGCTACTTACTGAGCATCTGTTACATTGTCGGCACTCTTTTAAGGGCTGAGTGTCCAGTAGGAAACAAAATCCCTGGCCTTGTGGTGCTTACACTACAGTGTGAAGAACACATCGTGGAAACCAAAGACACCAGGATTCAACCCCAGTTTGGGTTAAGGTTCAGGGTAAGCACCTAACAAAAAGACCCAAAATGCAAAGGCTCAAAAGTCATAAGATTTTGCTAACTGAACTAGTTATTACTTTGGCAATATAGCTCCTCTGAAAAGCTAAGCAGGCATCTGGTCTAGGTGCTTCTAGTTTTCCATTGCCAGGAACCACATCCAATGTTCTTTTCTAGCCTTAGTTCTTGGGTCTATTTCATTTGCCTCGTTTGCTTCCTTGAACGACCTACATCTTTGTAATTCTCAGCTAATGGGCATCTGAAACCATAGCCTTGTGTGAGAGGTGAGATCTCTGTTTATACTGTTTTTGGGAAGAGGAAGCTGTTGGCTCTTCCAATTTTGTGATGTTTCTAACTGAAAAGTGGCCAATTCTTGTCTAAGGTAATCTTATTCTTGCAATTTCTTGCTACAATCACCAAGGAGCAGCCAACTCACAGTGACATTCTAGCTCTTTCCAATCACGTCTAGAGACACAGGCTCTGTAGATATATGATCTACCTCTCAGGTTATCACAGGTGATGGTATTACCAAATGTTGTTCTTTGGTATAACAAAGGTCACCAGCTTTCTAGCCTGCAATATATGTCCTTACCACCAACCACTAAGCTAATGCAACTAATTTTTCATTTTTGTAATGGCAGCAACCACTTCTGGTTCTAATTTTTGTATTAGAATAAATAAGCAAAGTAGTAGTTTTCTAGGGCTTCTGTAACAAACTACCGCAAACTAGATGGATTAAATAACAGAAACGTGTTCTCTCACAGTTCTGGAGACCAGAAGTCTGAAATTAAGGTGTCAGCAGGTTGGTTCCTTCTGCGGCTATGAGGGAGAATCTGTTCCAGGTGTCTCCCCTAGCTTCTGGTGGTTTGCTAGCCACCTTTGATGTCTGTTGACTTGTAGATATCTGCCTTCATCTTCACAAGGCATCCCCCCTGTGTGCATGTCTGTCTCCAAATGTCCCCTTTTTATAAGGACACCAGTTATCTTTGAATAGAAGCCCACCCTGCTCCAATATGACCTCATCTTAACTATTATATCTGCAACAGTCCTACTTCCAAACAAGGTTACATTCTGAAATACTGGGAATTGGGACTTCAACATATGAATTTGGGAAGGGAACATAATTCAACTCATAACATTTGCTAAAAAGAAAAAAGAAAGACTAAAGGAATAGGACCCAAGCAAGGTGAAAGTTTGTTCCTCGTGTAACAGTCAGAGTTCTAGGTCAGTGGGTGACTGCTCTTTTAAGCCATTTACAGACCCAAGTCCCTATGTCTTATTTCTTGCCTGTCTTCCAGGGCATTATTCTTGTCTATAAGATTGAAATTGTGAACTCTAGATTACAAAAAATATAATCAGAGAGCACAGGGGAGGCAAGTCTGTGATCTTGAAGTGCCACGTTGTGGGGACAGAGCCCCAGAGACATAGAGCTCCAGCACATAGAAAGGTGCTGGCTCAGGTAGTAGATGGTCATCAGCTGTGACTAGTTGGCCATCGGCTGTTACCGGTTAGCCATTAGCCACTGATACAACTGCCGTGGCTAAGTTAGCAAGGTGGTGGTGTAGTGGTGTGGCGTCCAGGCGTGGCATGGCATGGCGGAGTGTGGATTATGGATTGCAGAGAGGCGGATTGCAGCTAGCAAGTGAGGTTGGTTGGCAGAGACAAATGGACAGCGGGTTGCAGATCGTGTGGCTCCTGCTGCCTGTGTCTCCAACCCAGCCGCCAGCGAGACTATAGTGGTATGACTCCACTATCTATGGCTCCGTGGGTGTTCCTGTTTGGCCTCACCACGTCCTGTGTTCTTATGTGGGGAGCGGGAGCTGAGACCCCGCCTGTCACCCCGCATGACACACGTACTTCTCACTTTCCTCAACAGGTTACACCTAGCTGCAAGAGGCCAGGAAACGTGGCATAGGTGGTCAGCTGTGTTGCTAGGCTGTGATTCTGTGATTATAGAAGAAGGAGAGAGCAGATTTTTCTGGAGAGCTAGCAGTCCATGTTCCATCCCTCTAGCTACCAAATACAGGCATACCTCATTTTAACGCACTCCACAGATATTGCGTTTTTTACAAATTGAAAGTTTGTGGGAACCCTGTGTCAAGCAAGTCTCTTAGCATCATTTTTCCAAAAGCATTTGCTCACTTCGTGTTTCTGTGTCACATTTTGGTAATGCTTGAAATATTTCAAACGTTTTTATTATTATTATATTTGTTATGGAGATCTGTGATTGGTGATCTTTGAGAAATCATTTATGAGGAGAAGAGTCAATCCATGCAGCAAGCTTCATTATTGTCTTATTTTAAGCAATTGCTAGATTATGTGCACAGAGGAGAAGGTGATATGCACTTAAGAAGAATGTGTGTTCTGTTGTTGTTGGGTGGAATGTTCTACAGATATCTATTAGGTCTAGTGTGTGTTAGAGTTATGCAAGTCTTCCATTCTTGTTGATCTTCTATGTAGGTTTTCTATCCATATTGAAAGTGGGTTGTTGAAGTCTCCAACTATTATTGTTGAATTGTCTTCTCCCTTCAATCTATCAATTTTGGGCTCATTATATATATGTATATATATTTTTTAGTTGCGCTGTCATGGCTGCCTCAATGTCCTGAATCAGTTCAAAACATTTAGCTTTCATGGTTATTTTGACTTTGGGGAAGAGCCAGAAGTCACATGGTGCCAGATCTGGTGAATAAGGTGGGTGAAGACACACCGTAATGTTTTTGTTTGACAGAAATTGCTGTACCAGAAGCGATATGTGACACAGAGTGTTGTCATGATGGACGATGAAGTAAAGACACTCATGAAAGAGGACTTCCAGAACTGCTTCAGAGAGTGGCAAGAACAATGGGATAAGTGTGTTTGAAGTGAGGGGGTGTATTTTGAGGGTGATTAATGGCAATGTGTCTTTTACTATAATACATGTTTTTTATTTAAACATTAAAAAAAAGAAGAAGAAATTGCTACAGCCACCCCAGCCTTCAGCAACCACCACACTGATCAGTCAACAGCCACTAATATTGAGGCAAGACCATCCACCAGCAAAAAGGTTATGACTCTCTGAAGGCTCAGATGATGGTTAGCATTTTTTTCAGTAATACAGTAGTTTTTAATTAAAGTATGGACATTTTTTTTACTCATAATGTTATTGCACACTTAATAGACTAAAGCATAATGTAACATAACTTATATGTACTGGGAAACCAAAAAAATCCGTGTGACTCAGTTTATTGCGATCCTTGTTTTATTGCTGTCGTCCGCAACCAAATCTGCAATAGCTCTAGGGTCTTGTGAATGAAAGCATGCTTCTTTCCACCCATACAATCCACCTATACCCACCTTGAAGGAGACAACCTGAAGTCCCATCCAACCAATGCATTCAGCTTAGAGTCATCAGGGTGGAAAGTTTCTCCCATGATCCAATAATTTATAAATGAAAAGTCCATTTATCTCACACAATATGAGACCAGCTGCTTGTCCTTAATAGAAATCCAATCCCACAGGGCAGGATTTGTTTAAGAATTCCTTGCTACGAAGTGGAATAAATTCTTTGGCTCTCTGGAGGAGAGCCCATTGTCTGTTTTTCACTGTGATCTCTGGTTTTGCCATCTGTAGGGACAGAGTCCCAGAGAGCAGTTTCCAGGCTCTCGGCCTCGCAAGGTGGGGGGGAGGGGTGCTGGCTCAGGTAGTGGATGGCCGTAGGCTGTGATTGGTTGGCCGTTGGCTGTAGCCGGTTGGCCAATTGGCTGATGATGTAATTGCCGTGACTGCGTTGGTTGGTTGGTAGGTTGGTTGGCAGGCAAAAAAGCCGATGGCAGGTTACGGATCAAGTGGATCCTACTTGGTGCGTCTCACCCAGCCACCAGCGAGACTATAGTGGTGTGACTCCTCTATCTATGGCTCCGTGGGGGTGCCTTTTTGGCCTCACCATGTCCTGGGTTCTTGTGTGGGGAGTGGGAGCTGACACCCACGTGACATCCCACGTGACACCCCGCATGACACCCCACGTGACACCCCGCATGACACCCCGCCTGACACCTTGCCTGACACCCCACCTGACACCCCGCGTGGCACCATCGGAGGTGATCTTCCTTGTTATTACCCTCCATGATTATTTCCCTCACATTTGAAGTGAGTATGGTGGTTGAGTCCTGTTTCGGGACTTTACAGCCCTCATAAATTGATTCCTCCATGCAGGTTAGAGACCTGGAGAGGATTTTAAGGCTCAAACAGACACAAAGTGGGCTCCTGGTTTCAAGATAATTCTCTAGCACACTTAGTAGGCTATTTGTTTCCATTCCGTAACCACGCCCAAAGTTCCTTCATTCCTTGTTACATTCCTTGAATGACTCACGTCTATCACGTTAAGAATGGCTGACTAAGGTAATTTGGTACAAAAGTCTCAGCCTATCCATAGTGATGCCATCCACTGAACTACTTGCAGCAGCCCCCACAGACATTTCCCCATCAGAGCTGAGTCTATGCTGTGGCTGGACCAGTTCTTCATTGTAAGACACACCTCAGCAACAACCATCAGGGAACTTTGAAAAAACAAGGTTTATTACCCACAGGTCCTAGAGGGTACACGGCACACCTGGGGTCCACACAGCAAGGTTGTAGGGGGAGAGAGAAAGAGAGAGAGTAGACCTGGGGCTCCACCTTTATTGGGGTCTGGGTGGGGTGTCTACGGTTTTGTGGGTTTAGTCTTTATTGGCTAATTTAAAGCGTAAGAGAGGGACTTCGGGTGCAGGAAGGGAAAAGCAGGGTCACTGACGCGGTCAGTTATCTAGGTCACCCAGGGCTTTCTGAAAGAGGGATCTTTGTGGGTGGGGGTGGCCTAATTCTTTATCTGGCTGTTCTGCTAGTTAGTATCTGTGTCATACAGCTGGCAAGATGTTTATTCAAGATGGATGAATTATTATTCAGCCATAAAAAAGAAAGAAATCCTGCCATTTGCAATAACGTGGATGGACGTTGAGGGCCTTATACTAAGTGAAATAAGTCAGACAGAGAAAGATAAATACTGTTTGATCTGTTATATGCTTATATGTGTATCTACAGAGAACATATCGGTGGTTGCCAGAGGCAGGGGATGAAAGTTAGGAAAAACGGTAGTCAAAAGGTACAAACTTCCAGTTATGAAATAAGTAAATGATGGGGATATTATGTACAGCATGATGACTTTAGTTAACAATACAGTACTGTATATTGGAGGAGGTCTTAGAAGTTTTTCTCACAAGAAAAAAGTTGTAACTACGTGTGGTGATGGATGTGAAGTAGAGTTATTGTGATGACCATTTGGCAATAGATACAAATGGCGAATCACTGTGTTGTATACCTGAAACTAAAGACAAAGCAAAACAAG